>NW_028258377.1:27285000-27910000 GCF_053883595.1 Heterocephalus glaber
AGAGAAAGAAATAAAAGGAAAAAAGATAGCAAAGGAAGAAGTTAAACTGTCATTATTTGCTGATGATAAATACTTTACATAGAAGACCCAAAAACTCCACCAAAAGACTTCTAGACTTAATTGACAGATTCAGGAGAGTAGCTGGATACAAGGCCAACACTCCAAAAACAATAGCCTTCTTATATACAAATAACAGACTCACTGAGAAAGTAATTAGGGAAATAATTCCTTTTACAATACCATCCCAAAAAAATGAAATATCTAGGAAGCAATCTAACAAAGGAAGGAAAAGAACTCTACACTGAAAACTATAGCACTCTAAAAAATGAGATCAAAGAGGATATATGGAAATGGAAAGACATCCCTTGTTCTTGGGTAGGAAGAACCAATACAGTGAAAATTGCCATAATTCCAAAACTGCTCTATAGATTTAATGCAATGCCGACTGAAATTCCAACAATATATTTCACAGAACGACAGAAAACCATCCAAAAATTCATTCGGAAGCAGAAGAGACCTAGAATAGCAAAAGCAGTTCTAGGTAAGAGAGACATGGCAGGGGGTATCACAACCTCCAACTTGAAACTATACTACAAAGCTACTGTGATACAAACTGCATGGTATTGGCAAAGAAACAGAACCAAGCATCAGTGGAATAGATTAGAAGATGCAGAAACAACTCCAGACATAGCCTTCTCATCTTTGACAAAGGAGCCAGCCACCCTCAATGGAGGAAAGATAGCCTATTTAATAAACGGTGTTGGTGTGTGCTTCTTCTGCAAACCTACCCTTCTCTCCTTTGATCAGTGGCTCTTCCTTCCCAACCCACTGATGAGCTCCAGCCTAGTCTCTATCTACATCTCTTCCTATAGTTTTAAACACAATCTATATATGGATTCTTTCCAGATTTCAGCCTGTAACTCTGTACAGTACACATACAACTCACATACAACTATGTACAGTACACAGTATTTGATAGTGTGATAAATGACTGTTACTGTTTTAGGCACTTATTATAACATGCTGTGATTTTCATCCTTTAGAGCATAATCCTACTCATATAAAAGTTTACCATAAAACAGTGTGCTGCTATGCCAGTGGTAGCCTCATGTATCTCATGTTTAACTGTGTATTTGGGTAATATCAAAGGCCCATCACAGATGACTGACATATACCTTTTCAGTTTGCACTTAAAAGTTGACACTCTGTGTGGTACTCTGTGATACGCATGGATAAAATTCCCTAATAACATATTTCTCAGATTATATTTCCATCACATGTCATATGGCTGTATTGAAATTTAAATAAAAAACAAATTTGGCCTATTTAGAGTGTACTAGCTAATTAGAATTTTTTTCCAGGCCACTATTTGTTCAGTATTAGATTTGAAAATCTTTCTAAAACAAATCACATCCTCTGATGCTTGAGATTTTTTTATTATTATTATATGGAAAAATGTTTAAGTACTTTTCAATTTTGCTTTGGTTGAGTTCTACTATATTTGAATATTATAGTTTTTTTCCCTTGCATTGTTTTTCTTTGAATAATTTTAATTTTTGTATATGTGTTTGATAATAAAGTTATACATTTAAAAAAATAAAATTAAATTAAATGGTGTTGGAAAAACTGGATTTCAACCTGCCAAAGACTAAAATTAGACCCATATCTATCACCATGCAGTAAACTAAGATCAAAGTGGATTAAAGATCTAAATATTAAAACAGAAACACTAAACTTGCTGGAAGATAAGTTAGGTAGAACTCTTGAAGACATTGGCTCAGGAAAAGACTTTATAAACAAAACCTCAGTAGCATAGGAAGTAGCACAAAGAATCAACACCTGGGATCTCATCTTATTAAAAAGCTTCTGCACTGCAAGAGAAACCACCAATAGAGCTAAGAGACCACCTACAATGTGGGAAAATATATTTAGCAGCTGTACCTTCAAGGACTACTATCCAGAATATATAAAAAACTTTAAAAAATCAGACCTCCCAAGTTTAAAAAAACCAATTCAAAAATGGGCATCTGAAATGAACAGACATTTCTCAGACAAAGAAGTAAAAGCAGCAGATAAACATATGAAAAAAATGTTCAACATCACTGATCATTCCAGAGATGCAGATGAAAACAACACTGAGACCAGAGAAGCTGAGCTGGTCCCAGCACCGGGAAGGAAGCTCCATGCCTCCATCCCAGGCTCCTAGGGCAGAGAAGCTCAGCTGGTCCCAGCACCCAGAAGGAAGCTCCCCTCCTCCATCCCAGGCTCCTAGGGCAGAGAAACTCATCAAGTCCCAGCACCCAGAAGGAAGCTCCCCCACCACCATCCCAGGCTCCTAGGGCAGAGAAGGTGAGCCATGTGGGTGCCAGAAGTACCCCCCCCCCAGCCCTGGAAATGAGAAGACACGTAAACAAGCCTCAAAAACAGATTTCCAGATAACCTACAGCAACCCCAAAGGGAAATGAGATGGAACAATCTAATACTCAACCACCTGGACTCTCTGAACTGGCAACAAAAGAGGATCTGGGAAAAATGAAATCAGAAATAATTACTCACATAACAGCAAAGATTGTGCTCATGGTGTGAGACATGACTAACAAATCTAGAGAGGACACAGATAAAAAAATAGAGTATCTGAGGAACATGATGGAATCCCAACATAGGAAACAAATGGAATCCATAAAATAGATACAAACAGATTTCCAAGAGATTAAAAACTCCATCGAAAGTCTGCACAGCAGAATGAACCAAAGTGAGGATAGAATTCCACATATAGAAGATAAGATTACAATTAGTGACCAGGAAAAGGAAAATTGCTTTAAAATTCTAAGGGAACATGAGAAATCAATCCAGAAGCTGCCAGACGATGCAAAGAAGAATAACGTAAGACTGATTGGAGTCAATGAAGAAAGAGGAGAGAGTGCAGATGACATAAAAAAAACTGTTTACAGAAGTGATGGCAGAAAACTTCCCAAGGAGGGGAAAAGAGCTTGACATACAGGTAAGTGAAGCATGCATATAGGACTCCAGCTAGCCTTAATAAAAAAAAAATCTACACATAGGCATATAATAGTTAGGATTCCAGAAATCCAACAGAAGAACAAAATTTTACAACAGTGAGAGAAAAGAAACAAATCACATACAAAGGGAAGCCCATCAGAATCACAGCACACTTCTCAATGCAAACCCTCAAGGCAAGAACAGCTTGGAGTGATGTATTTCAAGCCCTAAAGGAAAACAGCCTCCAACCCAGATTGATGTACCCTGCAAAACTATCTTTCAAAATTGATGGAGAAATAAGATACTTTCATGATAAAAGAGCACCTCAGGAACTTCATGAATACCAAACCGGCACTCCAAAAAATTTTAGACAATACCCTAGGAAAAGACAATGAGGATCACCACCCCAGGAAACCCAGCAGAATGAATCCATTGGGTGTGACAAATTAAATGCAAAGGGGGAGAATCCAACAAAAAGAAAAAGTTATCACAAGGCTTTTAAAACTTTTAACTTCATCTCCCTAATGAGTGTAGAATTCAATCTTATTATTGTACTGATTAGTATTTTTCTGATTCTAGAGTTGCACACCATTCCTTGTGCTATACTGGCTATTTATCATCTTCTTACATCTACGTTTTAATTGGGTTGTCTATTAATGAACTCTAAGAATTCTTTACATATTCTGGTCATAGGTTATATGTATTGTAAATATGGTCTGCTTAAGGACCACTTTTCATTTTAATGATGTCACTTAAAGTTCTAAATTTTGATGGAATCTCATTTATCAATTTTTTTCTTTTATACACCATGGTTTTTGTATCCTAGGTAGTTCTTGCCTACCCTGAATTCATAAATATTTTCCCTTATAATTTTTTCTTAAAGTTTCATACTTTTAGACTTTCTTATTTGGGTTCACAAATCCCTTCAAGTTATTTTCATGTATGGAAATAAAGGGTTGAGGTTAATTTTTTATATACAGATACCAGGTGTTCTAGTGCCGTTTGCTGAAAACACTGTCTCTTCCTCAGCTCTTGAATTGAGTTTATATTCTATAAAATGCTAATGTTAAAGAATCTTTCAAAACTCAGTGGACAATATATGTGTGGTTCTAGTTCTAGATTCTCTGTTTTATTCCAATGATCTATATCTTTCCTTACACCAACATTGCCTTGATTACTGTAGCTTTAGAAGAAGTCTTAAAATTAGGTACTAAATGTCTTCCAACACTGTTTTTGTTTTTAACTTTTCTAGGTTCTTTGTAGTCCTACATAACTTTTAAATTTCAATATCCAATTCTTCATTTATAACAAGTATACACAGACCTGAATTTTTATATATACCTTGTGTTTTCTAATCCTGCTAAATTCAAGTACAAGTTCTAGGGGCTCCTAGAGATTTCTTAGTATTTTCTCTGTAGATGATCATTTCATCTCCATATAAAGATTTTGCTTCTGCCATGCCAATCCTATCCTAGTTGTGTCATTTTATTGCCAGACTATTTTGGTGGGGACTAGGTTTCCAAGTTTAATGGACAGATAAAGAGTAAGCATATCTGGCCTTGTTCCCCACCTTAAGGAGAAAGCATTGTATCGTCTCCATTCATATAAGGTGTTCTTCCTGGAAGTATGGAGTACATGTCTTTAATCTGTTGAGAAGCTTCTGTTCTATTTCTAGTCTCCTGATAGCTTTTAACATGAACAGCTATAGAATTTAGTCCAATACTTTTTCTCCAACTAGTGACAGGGTCATATGGCTCTTTCCTTTCCTCTGTTGAAATGATGACTTTTGGGGGTGAATCTTCCAATGCTGAACCAACACTGCCATCCCTATAACAAAACCACTTTCTACATCCTGCCAGATCTGATTTCTAATAGTTTGTTCTGTTAAACAAATTTCTATCTATATTCATACTTTTTTCTTCTGTTATCTTTATCCAATTTTAGGATTAGCACAATGTTGATTTCCTAAAATGAGGGGAGAAGTGTTCCTTCTTTTTTCTGCTTTAATTGTTTGATATAATTTATCAGTTAAAATGTTTATGAGCCTGCCATTGTCATATAGGTAGGTTTTCAAGCTAGGAATATACTTTCTTTAATAGGTGCTATTCAAATTTTATATTTTCTCCAGTGTTAGTTGCATTCATTTGTCTTCCAAGGTACTTCTTAGAAGTTGTCAAATTTATTTCAAAAACGATTTTTGTAATATGCTTTTTATATCCTTTTAAAGTCTGTAAAATCTGTGGTAATGTCTCCTAGATCTTAATATTGTAATTTTAGAAATGTATAACTGATATTGTGTAACAGGAAGAAAAGGTCTAAAAGAGCAGGGGAATTGAGAGGAGTAGGAGAAGGAGAAAAAGAGAAAGGAAAAAATATGAGAAGAGGAAAAAATTTTAAACAAAGTCTTTGCAAATAGGGAAGGGTGGAGGGGGTGAAAGGAGGGCAAGGGAAGGGGAAAAAAATAAGAACCAAGATAGTCATGTAAATGTACAAGATCCCAATGATGAATGTAGCTGTATTTTATACCTAAAATGTACCAATAAAGTTAATGGGGGAAAAAAAAGTTTAGTCATCTAGTGGATGTGTAGTATGTAACTGCACTTTCAATTTCCATTTTTCTAAAACTAATGATCTTGAGATTCTTTCATGTGCTTATTGGTCATTTATATCCATATGGAGAAATATGAATTCAAATTCTTTGCCCGTTTTAAAATTGCGATTTTCTTCCCCATGAGGAATGTTATCATTATGTACTACAAATGTACTAATAAAAACTAAATACCTGTGATTAAAAAAAAAAAGAAAACAACACTGAGATTCCACTTCAGCCCAGAAAGAATGGCTGCTATCAAGAAATCTAACAATAACAAATGTTGGAGGAGTTGTGAGGAGAAAGGAACCCTCTCCATTGTTGGAGTGCAGACTGGTGCAACCACTGTGGAAATCAGTATGGAGATACCTCAAAGAACTAGGCCTAGATTTGACCCAGCTATTCTCGTGCTGGGGATCTTCCCCAAAGAATTAAAAGAATTATACCACAGAGATATATGTGCACCCATGTTTTATAGCAGCACAGTTTGTAATAGCTAACGCCTGGAAGCAGCCCAAGGGCCCATCAAATAGAAACTGAATAAAGAAGACGTGTTTTTTAAAAAATAAAATGGAACACTACTCAGCCTTAAAGAATGACAAACTAGAGACATTTATAGCTAAATGGATGCATATTGAGGTCATACTCTTAAGTGAGATAAATATGACACACATGTGTAAATACCAAATAATTTCTCTGGTGTGAGAAACTGAAAATGTAAATAATGATTAAAATAAATAATTGATAATTTTAAATATGAAGAAAAGGTCCAAAAGGGTAGGGGAAGTGGGAGGGGAAGGGGAAAGGAAAGAAGGAAAGGGAAAAATTATGAGAAAAGGAAAAAATGGAAATAAAGTCTTTGTAAATAGGAAAGGATGGAGGGGTTGAAGGGTGGGTGGGGAATGGGGAACAAATAAGAACCAAGATACATCACGCACAGGTAAAAGTACCCAATGATAAATGTAAATGTATTGTATACCTAAAATGTACCAATAAAATAATTTAAGGAAAAAAAAACTTGCCTCAAAATTTAAAAAATGTGGGGATGTGGGGATGCAGTTTAGAGCAAAGGTCATGGGTTCAATCCCTGAAACAGAGAGAGCAAGAAAGATAGAGAAAGAGACACACACACAGAGAGAAAGAGAGAGAGAGAGAGAGACCTAAATTCCAAGATATGGTATACACAAAAGTTATGAAATGCAACCATTGATGAAAATGATGTCATAACTATACTAATTTCAGATGAGATAGACTTCAGAATAAGTAAATCTATCAAACAGAAAAAGGGCATTAAATAATCACAGAGTCGAGTCTCCAAAATGATGTAACATTCATTTACTAGGAGAACATTAAACTAGATTAGGCTAAAACTGAATAAAACTGAAAATAGAAAAATTCATTATTACATCTGCAAATTTCAGTATTCATCTATCAGGAATTTACAGGTCAAGTCGGCAAAAAATCATTAATGACACAGATAAACTGAACAGTACTATCCATCAGTTTCTTCTAATTAATATTTTTAGAATACTTCATCAACAGCAGAACAAACTTTCTTTTTAAACTCAATGAGATATTCAAAGGCAGACTACATTCTAAATCTAAGATATATATGTAAACAATTTTTAAGAATTATAATCTTACAAAATATTTCTGAGACTATAATGAAATTAAATTAGAAATCAAAACAAAAATAAATGCTGAAAAATTCAAAAACATTGAGATGCTAAATTATTGCACTTTTAAATATCACATAGATCAAAAACCTCTTAAGAGAAAGGAAAAATATATTGAACTGAATAAAAAATGAGATGACAACTCATCAAAATTTGTGGGATGCTACAAAATATTCAGGGAAATTTATAGCATGGAATATTTATATTAGAAAAGGAAAAAACTTTAAAATATGTAATCTAAGCTTCTATCTTAGGAGTCTACAGGAAAGAAAGAGATATAAACTTTAAAGTAAACAAAACATAAGATATAATAACAGAGTAGATACTAATGAAATTGAAAAGAGAAGACCAAATGAGAAAACAGTAAAATATAATTTGGTTCTTAGAAAATATTCATAGAATTAAGAAACATGTACCCAGGCTAGCCAAGAGTAGAAGAGCTATCCCATATTACTAATATTAGCAATGAAGAAGAAATCATCAACACTGATTCACTGAATATAAGCGGATAAGAAATATTTGGAAAAACGTTATTCTCAGTTTCAAGTTTTAAAACTTGAAAGACACAAACTGTCAAAACACACAAGAATTGCATATCATGAGTAAATCTACAGCATATCTAATAAATACATTGAGCCCATTATAATAACTTTCTGAAGCTTAGAACTTGTATACCTCTTCTGAAAAGAAAGCAGACACAAATAGTTTCATTAGTGAATGCTAACAAACATTTCAGGAAAATGTATTACAGATTTTCTACAGTCTCTTCCAGAAAGAGATAAGAACATATATAATTCATTTGACAAGGACATATAGAAAAACATTAAATACTAAAACAATGAGGACCTTACTGGAATGAAAAACACAGACTAATATCTGATGTGAACATTGATACAAACACCACAAAAGTAAAATCTAAAAATGTATAATAATATTTTAGAGCATAACAAGCTCTTTTTATTTTGAGTATTCACATCAAATTTAGCATTTAAAAGTCAAGATGAACCACCACATCAACAAGCTAAAAGTTCAAAACCATATTTTAAAAATTATAATAAATTGAATTCAAGTATGCCAAGTAAAAAGTGTTAATGATAATGCTAAAAAGTATTTTTGAAAAAGAAAAATAAAGGCAAGATTAAAATGGGCCCAGTATATGACAACTGAGCATATTGCATGGAATTCTGAAGGGATTTTCTTACCCCTAGTTATCTCCACATGCCTTCTTTGTTCTTTTCTAACTAGTCCTTTCATCTTCTTAGTCTCCATGACTGAACTTTTTATCATATCTCATCTCTAAAAGAAAATCTTATAGTACCCTACACCACAGAAAGTACTCTTCTTGATGTCAAAATATCTATTGCTCAGTTAAATTTTATTTTCAACTGTTTTTAAATGAAGTTCTTATGTAATTTGTATTATACTAAGAAGAATTCTAGATACTTCAGGATCAGGATTGTACCTGTAGAAATCTTTGCATGCCTCCCCCTGTGCCAAACATACTGGGAGACCCCAACATCACTTGCATAGTTAACTGATACACTTTTTCTGAGGTTCATAACAGCACTGTTTATGATATGCTTAGACACTCTTGTGATGCCTATTTTTAAAATTATAATATAAATTACAAAAATTATGAAATACCTTTATTGGATCGACTTAAATGAATGTATAGGAAAAAATTACTCCACCAAGATCACAAGGTAGGCATACATCATATCACTAATCGTGCATATAGAGGTACTCCCCATGAATATGACCCTCTTCCCACAGTCCTACAAATCATTATTCAATGTTTTTTCTGCCTTTGTCTGGTTTTGGTCCTCCTTAATCAGCTCATCACCAGAGGAATCCTGGGTTACTGCCTTAGTTAAAATCCTTGGATTCTCCTTGCCGTTAAGATAAAATCCACAGTCTAGCATGATACTCAATGTCTACTCTTATCAGGCACCTGTTTCCCTTGAGTTATCTATTGCCATTCACTGAGGGAATTACCAGCCCTTCTGTCTTTTCCCTCACCTAATCTATGCTCATTGGACCAGAGTCACTCATGAGTGATCGATCAGCAAGCTTTTCCTGCTAAAAAATAGATCCTTTTCCTCCTTTGTCACTATTGATCGTCTTGTGCTAAACCATAAATCCTCCAGAGATGGTGTCTCTTATCTCCTCTTAATCAGTTCCTACCACAGGCATTTAATACTTTCTCAGTTAGAATGTGCTAAATAAATGGGGGAAAAAATGTCCCAACAGAAAAACTTGAAAGCATCCAAATTGCTTACTTGGCCAGAGAAGTTACTGAAGCTGGCAGTGATGGTGATAAGAGGGAATCAGTTTGGGTTTGGATTGGATTAATATTCCCCAAACAGAGAATACTCAGAGTGTTGAAAAAGCTTTTCAACTACAAATCTCTGAAAAATATCTAAAATCAGAATTTTCTTTTTAATAAAGAGGCCTTGTAACCTCAGTGACCATACCATCTGTTACATAATTTAGTAATATCACTTAAAGTGAATTGCATTTTCTAAGTTTGTCCCGTCCCTCATCTGTTCCATGTGGTAAATGGCATGACATTTTTAGCACATTCAAATTGCAAGTAATTTAGCATTTATGAAAGTTCCTTGGTGAGTTCAGTCATATTCAGACAGTAATTATGATTTGTTTGAAAATGGACCATAAGGCATGACTATGGTATCATATACATGAAATACATCTATTGACTTTCTAAGTTTTGAGTACAGTAATTATTCTGAAATGAAGAAAAGCCAATTTTAATTGTTTTTATCAGCTTCAAAATGTGCAAGTTAATGAGATTTTTACCCCAACAGTTTTATTGTTTTCCTTGTGAATTTTAGCCTCCTAATCAATATCATATCTCTTTGATCAGATCAGAGACATATTCTATTGTCTGACATTTTCACCTAGGTGGTACTTTATTTTTTTATTAATTTTTATAATTTTTATTAGCACATGTTTATTACTTTAGATCTTGAGGACAATTCAAGATAGAGTATCTTCTTCAAAATGTGTCTGATCATTGCTTAGGAGTAATGCACATCTAAGTCAGACCTCCCCATGCCCACTTCTCCGCCAGCCACCAGCCCCATGTAAATTGCACAAATTGCATGGCAGGCTAGACCAAAGATGGTGAACCTTTTAGAGATGAGTGCACAAATTGCAACCCAGAAGTCACTTACTTATTGCAAAGTACCAACAGTGCAATTAAACCTGGATACTCAGATTTTAATTTAGAAAAAAATACCTCACACATTAACATATTTTGTCTTAAAAGGAAAATACAAAATAACACATATACCATAGGTTCACCACCACTGACCTACACCATTTACATTACTAACACTTTTCAAAAAATGAGTTATCTTTCATTTATTCACTTGTTATTTCATCAGTATGCAATTAGTAACCACTTTTTATAGAATAGGTAACATAATAGTGCTAAAAAAATTGTCAGTGGTGAAAGGAAAAGGAAAGACAAGTTCTCTGCCTTCACTGAGTATACAGTGTGGTCAGAGAGAAATGTAAGTGAATTGGAAAGGTAAAATACCAGCATGTGCTGCGACCCAAGAGTTAAAAGAACACTGAGAAAGTGTATAGGAAGGGCACAAGAACCAATTTGTGAAATAAAAGAAAATCTCCTTGACCAAAATGACATCTCAGTTGAGAGCTACAGAACAACAGGAGGCACCTAATCCATCACTTAGGTACTGTAATGGCAGCCAAGGTTAATATTTACAGACCTGTGGATAAGACAGCTCTGATGCCTTAGAGGAAAAGGCAATTTGGACCATTTGGTCTCCAAATACTGAAACAGGCAGAGCTATTACTAACCATCACTGCCACTTCCATTAAAATTTCCTGTATTCATTGTTAAATGAGTCAGTAGCAAGTCTCATTGTAGAAGGGATAACCTTGTACTTTTGCTCTCCTTTGAGAAAAACAGAGTTCTGCCAGCTTTTCCCTGTTTAATCATGTGTTGAATCTCAGGAGCTCCTTTTAGGACACTGTCTTTAAATGAGTCCCTTAACACATCTAGATGTTAAAATCACACATCCTCACCTGAATGTACTTCGGGAGGTTTGGTGCTGTGCACGAGTCCTCATTAGGAAAATGACAGAGCCTTGATTCTTATTCAGTTTTGAAAAAATGATACCTCATGTCTAGGCATGCTAGTTTGTAGTTTTAAAAATAAATGTGAGATCTCAGAGTCAGGTGGACTTAGCTAGCTCAGACTGGAATTTTGAATAGGAAAAATGATACAGGGACTAGGGCAATATAGGAGAATTTTTTTTATTCTTTCTTTAACTTTACATTTTAACATGATACTCAAATTATTTGCAAATTCACCACAAGAAGATTTTAGTATATGAGTGAGTCTTTTCAAGACAGCTATCTTTTTTTTTGCACTGAATTAGAGACTTTACAGTTGATCTGGAATTAGAACTCTGTATGATCTCAACAATTGGTCTCTGTCTTGGCCATGTGTATAATGAGGGAGCAGATTTAGATAACATGTGACCAACACGAGAGATAACCATAATTTTTGCCGAATGGACTCATGGCAGATGTCACTAATCCATATTACTCTCTTTCCCACTGAAGTTCAACTCCAGGTTCTTACTTAGTACAGCATTCTGGTCAACTGTGAACCAACTGGAGCTGGGACAAAAAATAAAATGAGTTTATTGTTCATTACATAGGTCTCAGTCCTCTTATTCCATTAATACTACTCAAATAGGATAATTCTGTAGAGTGTTGCATCGGCTTTAGTTCTCAATATTGTTATCATGGAACATAGAGATGTGCACTGCAAAAACAACAAATCAGTACAACAAAATTCCCCATGCAAGTAAAAAGAATAGCAATAAAGCCAAATTTCAATTCAGAGATAGCTACTATTAATAATTTGAGAATGTATTTTTAGCTCTGTATCTGGGGCTAAATCATTCATAAATGTGTTTTAGTTGGATCATTTTTTATTTTCTAATTTTATACCTCACAGATAAACAACATTTCTTTATTTTGAACTCCTACAGATTGACATGATCTATATCTAAGGCATTTTGAGGAAAAAAGTTTTTAATGTGAGACCCTATTCTTTTTTTTTTTTGGTACCAGGGATCAAACTCTGGACTTTGCACTTGCAAGGCAGGTGGCAGAACCACTGGGCTAAATCCCTGGCTCAAACCCTATTCTTACTGGTCAATTCTTGTCTTTCCATTAAGGAAGGGTTAGTTTTCTGACCATGTAGAACTTTGTAAATGGACATATAAAAATGGCTTTCAATGGAAACTTTATTTCCTGACCTTAGAACCTGTTACTTCCCAAAAGGCTGGTTGACCAGTTGGTGGGTCCTGTGCCTGAGAGGAATGTATGACACATTTCTATCTTCATGTCTGCATAATTCTGAGACTCTCTTTGGACTCTAGATCAAACTTTTTCACTCATTCTTTGTTAGTGCACTTTTTAATTCTTCCTTACAGCAGCAAATGTAATGTATCTAAAACAAAGCAGTTAATATTGTGGGCTACTATCATGTTGTTTGTGATCCAGTCCTTGTTGTACTCTCTGTCATTAGCCTTTAGAGATGCTATCTTCTGTTTACACTGAAGGTAGACTAAACTATTTTCAGTCACCAGAGGAAGCATGCCCTCCAGAGCCTCTGGGCCTTTTCATATGTTGTTCTCTCTTTTTATTTCTCACAAAATCCTAACTCCATAAGTTTGTCCTTCAGATATTATACCTTTACTACCATTTCTCTGGAAAGTCTTTATTCTCAAAGATTAAATTGGGTGGACTCTTGCTTGCTTTCCTGTATGATTTTAGTAATAACAATTACAACCTTAACAGAGTATAGCAGTCATTGTGGGTGCTTGACAATGAACTCAACAACAAAAATCCTCTGAACATAAATACTTCCTCCATCTGAAGACATGGGCCATACACTAGCACAAAGACATAAGCATCTTTTCACATCCTTATTTGCCATTTCTATGTTTTATTTGGTGAAGGGTCTGCTTTTGTCTTTGGCTAATTTTTTAATTGGATTGTTTTCTTACAGATGAGTTTTAAGAATTCTTCATATATTTTGGACAGCAGTCCTCTGTCACTTATGTCTTTCACAAATATTTTTTTCTAGTTTACAGCTTGCCCTTTTATTCTTTTGACAGTATCTTTTACAGAGGAAAATATAGTAATTGTAATTCATTTTAACAATTCTTTTATGAATCATCACCATATCTATTTTATCCCTATTTTGCCTTCTACACATTGTATATTCCTAATACTTTTAAGAGCATTCTTTTGGGTTGTATAATTATAAATAATCTTGTCTGTTTTCATGCTAAATTGTTTATACTTTGTATTTTCCCATTACCTAATTATATTTGCAGGCACTTCCAAACAGAATTGTACAATACTATTAACACTGTGTCCTTTAATTTTTGCTTGCTTTTAATAGTAATGTCGCAGGTATTTTGACAGAGTTTATGCTGCTTTAGATAGTATTGATATAGGAGGAATATAGCTCATAACCTCCTAGATGTCAGATGTGCTGACTTAGTGCTCCCTGTCATTGAAGAGTGAATTCCAAAGGACAAAAGAGGTTAAGAGTAGGAAAAGTTTATTAGGAAATAATAATAGTTCCTGAGAGACAGGAGGCATCCAAGTGGGTTGCCATCCAGGCCTTTTGTCAGGGGTAATTTATATACCATAGTCACAACATGGGTACAATGTAAGTCAAACTATAATCAACCATAAGGTTACAAGTATAGCTGCTTAGTTAATATTGCTCCAGTAGGGAAACTGAGCACATAGCAAGAGTATATGGCTGACATCATTAACTTTGGCTTATCTAAAACAAGAACATTTGGGGAAGAGATAGGACCTGGCGTTATGGATATTCACCCAGGTGTCTGATGTATATCTGGGCTTAATGGACTGGGTGACACTAATTACAGTATAGCCCCAAGTTCTGCTTATCCCTTAAGGAGTATGCAAGTCTGGCCATTATTGCTTTATCTTGGGGCCTGGCCTTCTTCAGATGCATCTCTAGCCATTTTCTGATGTCTTTTTTTTTTTTTGCTCTTTGAAATTTAAAGAAAAAGTTTTTTGAAGATCTAAAAAACAATTCCTAAAAGATTGACTTTTCCAGAAAACTGTAGCTACACAATGCATTGTGTCTATTATGTTAAAACATGCATTAGACACAAATACAAAAACCATGAAACAGTTCACCATTCTTCAACAATTTGACCAAAGAGAAAATGCCTAAGAAACAACATGGATGACTTTCAAAGGATGGGCTCTTTAAGCACCATTTAAAAAAAAAAAAAAGCACAAATGAATGAGTGTGTTCAGTTATGTACACTGAATTGGACCTTTGGCACTAGGAATCAGAGCATTTTGTCATATAGCTTTAACACATATTATAAAAGTGTGTAGTGTCAAAGGAATAGAACCACCAGCATTCAAAAGCAGCTTTGTCAACTAGGCAATAAAACACTACACCATGTCTCTCTGTTGTCCATCATTGAATACACTGGTAGCAACTTTGAAATGAAAAGAAAAAGAAAAAAGGAGCTGCAACCCCTTTTATTTTCTCTGTTTAAAATCAAAACAAACATCAACTCTGTTATACACTAACATCTTCAAAGTACATCATTTGTACAAGAGAAGGACTAGGAAAAAAAACGTGTTGACAGAGATCCAAACATGGGTGAGAGCGCCTCACACCGCTTTCTGATGGTACTCAGGAGGGGCCACTTCGTAATCACTGGCACTAAACAAGGTTGCTGAATTCTTCGCCAGATACTTGAGGAAATCATGACGATAATTCAGTAATAAAGCAAGGCTCTTCTCATCCAGCGGTGTGTAGGCCAACATAGCTCCAATTCGTACAAATAATCTCAATAGATGTGCTGCTCCATACACCTGGGACATGGGTGCATCAGGGTGATCGGCAAGGATCTCGGCGTACTGTGGTCTCTCAGATTTGTAGAGGAGCTGAGTGCCCAGCATCACACTGAAGTGTTCTTTGATCCCTGCTACAACCTCCTTAACAGCATACTCCTTATTATCCTTGTTTCCTCGATGTTTCTTATAATTTGCATCGTCCTCTAGAATGGAATCCACCTTCTTCTTGGCAGGAAGGTAAAAGAGCTGTTTCTTTATGGGAATTAAGTCCCAGTCATCAACAAGCCACGGTTTTAGCTCTTCAGGGATATTTACTTTAACTTCACTTCTGTTCATAAATGTGTCTTCATTTTCAACAGTAGGATCTACCCGGGCCCTCTTCTTCTGAGGAGGCTGGGGTGTCTCACTGGTACTGCCACCATCTCCATTACCACAGGTATTTTGTTTGTTCTTTTTTGTTTTCACTTCAACATTTTTCTGTTGCAGACCAGATGTCTTGTTTCCTGGAGCAACCCCTCTCATCTTTCCCTCTGTGTATTGCTCCTGATTGGCTTTTTGAAGTTCTCACTGTTTCTGTAGATTGGTGTCCACATATTTGAGTACTCTGCTTTCTGGAACCCATTCATTCCAACTAGAGGTCAGGAGGGGGTGGTGTACTGAGGGAGCTCCTTCAGGAACAGGAAAAAGGGCTACAATATCCTCATGTGTCTTCAAAGTATTTTCAGAGTGTCTAGGCCTCACAGCACTTTTTTTTATTCCAACCACTGTAATGTATAAAGTATTTTATTTGTTTGTCCTTTATGGCAAGCTTTACACACTTTGCTTCATAAAGAGGCCCATGAAAGCATAGTACTCGTTCACCCCCTGGAACTTGGGCGCCATTTATAAGTGATTCACCTCCTCCTTCTCCCACCACCCTGACTACCGCCCCTACTCTCTACCCCACCCAAGTTTGCATCAGACATGCCATCAGGCACAGCCGCTCTACCTGATGTCTTTATTTTTAAGCTGACTTCCTTAAAAGCCCAGTCCCTCTCTGATTGTTTAATAATTTCTATTTAACTTAGGGCCTAAAACAGTATCTTTTTTATTTTCTTTTCGTAGACAACCTAAAATTGTATTTTATGTTTGATTTTTGGCTTGAGTTGTTTAAAATACTATAGTTTCCATGGTCCACTTAGACTCTTTCTTATTTCTGATTTCAAGTTAATTTTGACTAAATTGAACCTTGAAAAGTGACTGATTTCTATGAAATGTTGACTTTAAGGCATCTACTAAGGTTTATCCAAAGGCCTAATATGTGGTTGACCTTTGTAAATGGACCATGAATCCCTCAAAATGAAATTATTTTGCTCTTCTTATATCTATCTGTGACATTCACCTTAAATTTTCTTTTTTCTTTTCTTTTTTACCAATTTGAAATATTATGAAGAAAAAATATTGATGTTACTACTCATTTATTTCTATAAGTGTTTCCTTGCTTTTTCTACTAATTTTGTAGTTTGAATTTTGTTTCTACAATTTTTATAACAGAGAGATCTTCCTTCCTCCCCTTCTTTTTCATATAAAATGCCTTATGCTTTGAATTCAGCTTGACATTAACATCATGACACTTGCACACCTAAAATTTTTGGTAATTAATTTGCAACATTCATATTTATTGAAAAATATGATTAATTAAGCTCTGTTATTTTGGTCTTCCTTCACATCCTCTATTTTAAGCACTTTCTTAGTATCTTATTTATCTTGTAAACTTTGCTGAGTAATAATATGAATGTTGCTTCTGTATTACTATTGACCTTTTCATAGTATTTTAGATTTGTTTTGTATTAAGAAGCCCATTAGCATGCCGGGGATTTAGCTCAGTGGCACCGCACCTTCCTGACAAGAGCAAAGTCCTGAGTTCGATCCCTGGTACCCAAAAAAAAGAAGCCCATTAGAAAACACTTCTGTTTTAATTATTTTGTACTTTTTCGGCCTTCAGTGGAGACTCCCATCTTTATTGCAGAACAGATATTTTTTGTATTGTCTACTTCATTGTTCTGTTGTCTTATCTTTGCTATCATCTAGCTTCTAGAACTTCAAAAATGGTTGTATTCAATCTCCTTTGTCTCTTCTACATCTGTACCGTCCTCTTTAAAAACTGTTGTCTATTCTTTTCCCATTTTGTTTGGGTGACCAGTCACAAATTTTTGTTGTTGTTGCTGTTATTTTCCAATATCTCTAACATTTCAGTGATAATGTTTTCCTCTTTTTTACTATTTCTAATCTGGTTTATAGTCTGGTAGTAATTTCATTTTCCTAATTGTCCTCAGTTCATTTTTTCACATCATGTTTTCTTTTGAACTAAGGTTTTCATCTATTTCTATCTTTGAAATTTTTGTCCCAAAGACATTTTAAAAAAAAATTTTCTGACCACTACTTTTCAGTCTTATTGACTTATTCTGATTTCTATTTTTTGCATCTGCCCTTTGTTTGTTATATATTTTCTTCTTTTGGAGAAGATAATTCATGTATAGCATTGGTAACATGGGTCCCAAGAAATTACTTTTTGGTTATAGCTTCTGATATTGATTTGAGAACAATCTATCTTGCTGCATGATGAAGACAAATCTGAGGGAGAGCCAGGTATTAAATAGGCTTAGTAGCCATCTTCAATTCAGAAGTGTTCTATTCACTCTCACCACTCGTCAACAAACAAGGTACAGTAGTACCTCAGTTCACAAACTTAATTTGTTCTGTGAGGCTGGGGAAGATGCCCACAGTCACATTTGTCACCCAATGAGGAGTTCACTAAACTTAGCAAAATTTTGCCAAAGGCTTCTTTTTGGGGGACTGAATTGTTCAGGAGCAGAACCCTTCATGAACTATACTGTTATCAGGCACCCTGCTTCTAAAAGTGGCTGCCAATTAAATGTTACTGGGTTCTGGGTTGCTCACCTCTCCTTCTGGAGTTGGATTCCAGGTTCTCATCTGGAACAAAGAATTGAGCTAAATGATCAAAAAGCAGTGATCAAGTTTATTTGAGAAAGTAAAAATGAAGAACGAGGGAGACATTGGCTCTGCATAGTGAGCTTGGGCCAAGTAAAAGGAGAAAAGGCAATATAAGGACATCCTGGAGAAAGCACGGCAGGCTACTGTGAAGAAAGTCAAGGTTTTCATGGCTCACCTCTTCTTTTATGCTGTACAAATCTCAATGAAACCTTTGAGCACTTCTACATCCAGATCCTGAGAGGTGGTGCTGAGATGGATCCCATTCTTCAGGCTGACCCCAGGTCTAGGCATCCTGTTGAAGACCTGCTCAAGTTCTCACAAAAAGTCCACAAGCAGGGTTCTGTGTGTGTGTCCTGGATCTTGTAGTTATCAGGTCACACCTACTTTCCCAGCCAGCTTTGCCACATTCTACTCTCTTATTTCACTACTGTACAGTACTTACATTTAGCCAATGATCTATTTATTAATCTCCTGTTTACTCATCAGCTATTAATAAAAGTCTACTTTTTATATTACAGTGAAAAGTATTCTCATCACAATATCAATAATCCTTCTTTTGCTTAACCATTCTTTCCACTTGCAAACAAACAAAAAAGAAAACTTCTTTTGGATCCTCATTTATATAGTTTAGCATTCTCCTATTAATGAATGTTTTTTCTTGAGACGTTCATATTCCTAATTTCTTTCTCAGTGATTTTGTTTACTATTGTTCAACACATTTTGATGAGTTAGAAAGAACTATCATTATCTATAGCTCAAACAGTATTATTTTCTCTATGAAAATTTATTTCTACCACAATATTCATGTTAGAGCTGGACTCATCATTCATTTTTATAGTACTAGAAATGAGTTTAGATTATCGCATTCTTTCAACCTTGATTCCTTTTATGAGAATTAATAGTTACTGTATAGACATTTAATGTCTTATCTTTTGAGAAAAATGGATTGACACATAATATTTTTACTATCTTTATAGAAATTAATATGGCAATAGATAATAATTTATGCCATGGTCCATAAATATTTGAATTTCTCATTGACAGACTTTACTCAATATTTTTAAAAAAGGTAATTCTAATTGGGGAATGCTATTGGTAATGTTTGTCTTGAATTCTTTTTTCTATGATATACCACAAATTCATTTTCTAAGCAAAAAAAAAAAGATGAGAGTCAAATATGTTCTTACATATCCCACTGAAATGGGGAAATAAGATCTTTTTTGGGTAGTGAAATTGTGGTATTTTTTATTACCTGTATAGAAGTTCATAATTGCACTTATAAAGTTTGACCTCCTGAAAAACTAACTGGATTAATTAAGTTTATGAGTAGCATACTGCCTGCACATAATTTTCCATATTAACTACTTAATAGATAAATCTAGAATACATAATGTAGCACCACAAGTGATGTTCTGTAACTTAAGATCAAGAACAGGACTATTGCTTATCTTTTATGACAGTAAAGCATGGCAGTATTGCGGGAGTGTATCTATCCCAAGTCCAGCACTTGCGTAAGTATCATTCACACACAGTCACAGATACACACAATCATTGTATGGGTGAAGGGATTAAGGAAAATAAGATTTTAGTGAGTATGGTTATTGGTGACTATAATGGCAACATACTGTTTAAACTTCAAATTGCACATGAAATATTTCTGATAGTAAAACACCCAATACTTTTATATAATAGATTTTCTGTTCTAAAGTTAAAGAGTGAATATTTTTGATCACTATGTCTACTTGGTATATAGTAGATCTTTGATTTGTACTTGTTGATGGATGGATATACTAGGCTGTTATGTAGTCAGACTATTAAAAAGACATTGCTTTATTATGGATTACCTACTGGTTACTACTTTTGTTTGGTGTTCTTGATGTAATGTACTTACAAAGTTCTATAAAATCTTTCACATAGATGTGAATTTTGTAGGTGCAGGGGTGATATTCTTATGACCTCTACATATCTCCTTTACATATGTGTACTCCGTTATTTTGGAGGAAATGCATGACACAGCTTAGTAAAAGTATATACGTGGTTTTTCAAATGGATAGGGTTAGTTGACAGTTTTAATACAAGGTAAACATATTTTGTATCCAACATGTCATTTTAGGATGGAATAATGGAGCAAGAGATGACATAGTGCACTTTAAATTGGATTAAAATTTGTTTTACAAATTTCATATAGTTCTGAATCCACACTTTTGATAGAGTGTAAAAACACAGGACATTTAGAAAGACATAGAGAGATCAAAGGCATGCTATCCAAAGACAATGAAAGGACATTGGGTAATTATTTACTTTAAGGAAAAAATGCTTTAAAATGAATAATGCTTTTAAATTCAGAATATTTTATTCTTCAGTGTAAAGGCTTCTCACCATATTCATAGAAAGCAAAGGCCTGTAAAACAGGGATGTCCACAGTGGAAAAGGTGTGGGTTTACCCCTGCTAATATCTATCTATGTTAGAAGACGTTTTTGGTTCCCCAAATGAGGCAGTGAGTGTCTGGACTCTTGTAGTGAAGGCTAGAAATGATGCTAAGCGGGGGACGACCCTCTACAACAAAGAGGCACGTGGCTTATGTATCAGTACAGCTGAGGCTGAGACACTGCTCCATATAGTCTCAGGCTCTTCACTAACAATTTCCAGTCACTTTTTTCCATCTTAATTGTCTATATATGTGCTGAACTACAGCTATATTCACTCCCTTGTTCTTCTTGGTGTTTTTTCTTCCTCAGAAGGCTTATATTAAACTTTCTTCTCATACAAACTATTTCTCTTAGAGGATGTGGCATAACCCTCATGTCATTAAGGGCTTTGTCTTTAGTAAACACTTTGCTTAAAATTTTCACCAATGCAACTGTTCAGTGTGACCATGTTTCCTTAATTTCTTCCACTATTTAAACTTTAAAATGGCAAGAATTTTATATATTTTGTTCGCTACTATATTAGTGATTCTGGAAATAATAGTAGGCACTCCAATCATTTTTTGAATGAATGAATAAAAGGAAGATATATACAAAATATAAGAATATCATGCATGTATGAAGAAAGCAAAAAAATAGAGCAGTGGATTGAACCTATGCGGAGTCAGATTTAAATTCAATAAATAAAATCTATTAAAATGTCAAATTTGGATCAATGGAGAGCTCTATTCTACACAGCTCCCTGTGTTTAAGCAGTGACCAAGGAACACTGAATAAAGATGAGGAGGAGATTTAGAGATCACATCTTCAACTTACTTACAAGCTACAAGTTATTGATACCTTGGTTCCACTTCTACTCCCCTCCTCCTAGCTATGAATCTTGTGCAGATTACTATATCTCTCTGAATCTCTCATTTATTTTCTATAAAACAGGAATAGTACTAATATATTTATCATCAGATTGATTGGAAAAATAAACAAGAGGTTGGATGCCAGTTGCCTCACAGATTATCAAATGTATAATTTATTAATGTTAATATAATACATTTTCAAGATATATTCATCTCTTTAAATTTTAAGAACCCCGTATCTCTTTATAAAACACTCATATTTTTCTAAGAAAATACACTTTAAAGGTAGAAGCCAAGTGAGTCTATAGTATCAGCATATAATTAGTATGTTACTGTTCTATTAAGCCAGCCCCTCTCTCAAAATCTTCAGGATAAATACATAACCACAGTGATACCTAGGCCTACTATATTTAAGTGCTTATAGATTAGAGTAAATAATGAATTATTTGAAAATATTATGCTTCAACTCTTCTCAACTTGTGAGTCATGAATCTATAGTAAGAGTACCATACTATGATCCATTTACAATATAGGCTTTTGGTACAACTGATAGAACATGACTAGAAACATGTTAGAGATTAAAATCTTTTAGTAAAGAAATACCAGAGTTAAATTGCACCATTGACCAAATGAATAGGTACTACAGCGAGTTTCTTCCAACAACAGGATTCACATTGTTCTTAGCAGCACACATAAGGTTTTCAAAAATAGGTCATATCTTAGGCCATAAAGTATGCTTAAATAAATACAAAATATTTGAAACAATCCCTGGCATACTATTGGAACGTAATGGAATAAAGCTAGGAATCAACAGCAAAAGAAACCATAGAAATTACACAAACAATGAAGATTAAACAACACATTATTGAATAATCAAAAGATCATAGAAGAAATCAATTAAAAAGTTAAAAATTTGTAAAATCAAATGTCAATGAAAGCACAACATGTCACAACCTATGAAACATAGTTAAAGGAGTTCTAAGAGGAATGTTGAAAACTCTTGAGTGCACACATTAAATAAATTTAGTGATTCCAATAAATAATCATGCATCTCAAAGTCATAGAAAAATAACAGCAGTCTAAATTGGAAATTCATGGAGGGAAATTTACCAGCTGTTTGTCAGACAAAAGACTGATATCTAGAGTATATAAAAATCTGAAAAAACTCAACCCCCCAAATTGAAAGACCCAATCCAAAAATGAGTATATGAGATAAATACACACTTCTAAGATGAAGAAGTACAAATGGCAAATAAATATATGAAAAAATGTTCATTGGTTATTGAGAGATGCAAATTAAAACAACACTGAGATTCCATCTCACTCAAGAAAGAATGACTGCTATCAAGAAATCAAATCATATTGTATACATAAAATGGACCAATAAACTTAATGAATAATAAAAAAAATTAATAAACCAATAACAAATGTTGGCAGATCTGTGAGGAAAAAGGAACCCTTCTCCACTGTTGGTGGGAATGTAGACAGGTGTAACCACTGTGGAAATCAATGTGACTTCTCAAAAACTAGGACTAGAAGTTCCATTTGACCCAGCCATCCCTCTTCTTGCTATCTTCCTGAGAGAATCAACAGTTTCATACCACAGTGATATTTGCACACCCATGTTCATAGCACCACAGTTTGTAATAGCTAAATTTTGGAAACAACCCAAATGCCCATCAACCAATAAATGGCTAAAGAAGATGTGTTTTTTTAATACAATGAACTGCTACTCAGCTCTAAAAAAGGACAAACTTGAGACATTTATAGCTAAATGGATGCACATAGATACCATACTCTTAAGTAAGACAAATTGGACACAAATGTGTAAATATTGCATTGTTTCTCTGGTGTGAGAAACTGAAAGTGTAAAAAAGGACCAAAATGTATAACAGACAATGTGAAATAGGAAGAAAAAGTTCAAATGGGAAGCTGCATGGGGTGGGGAGATGAGAAAGGAAAGATAAAATTGAAACAAGCTTTTGTAAGAAGGGGGGGGAAGATTCATTGAAGGGAGGGGAAGGAAATGGGAAAAAATAAGAATTAAGATGTATCATGTAAAGGTTAAATAATTCCATGTGATGAATGTGATCACTAATAATATCTAAATTTTACCAATGAACTTAATTAAAAATAAAAAATCAGAGTGGAAATTAATGAAATTGCAACTGAAAAAACAATACAAAGGATCAAGGAATGGAAGAGTTAGCTCTTTGAAAGAATAAACAAGATTGATAAGCCCTTAGCCCAAACTACCAAAAACAAACCAAAAAAAAGAAAGAAAAAACACATTGCACATTAAATGCAATTAGAAATGAAAAAGAAAAAAATCACATTCCATTGAGCAGCCCAGAACCTGATCTATTCATTGCAGAATTCTAACAGAACTTCTAAGCCTGTACTCCTCAAATTCTTCAATGAAACTGAAAGACAAGGAATACTGCCAAACTCATTACTGGAAACTAGCACTACCTTGATATCAAAATAGGACAAGGACTTAAAATCTTGATAGAAGTAATAATTTTTTGTTGTTATATGAACTGTATGCCAAAGACACAATTGCATATAAAATGAGATATTCAAGTACTTGCCTCCTTGACATCTATGGCCCTTTTTGTGTTGAAATATTCTTTCTATGCCTAATTCATTGAGAATTCTTTTCTACCATGAAAGGATGGTGAATTTTGTTATGTTTGTCTGCATATACTTAGGTGACCATATGTTTTTGGTTCTTCCTTGGTTTAATATGTACTTATTTGCCCATGTTGAATTATCTTTGCATTTCAACAGTAAATACCAATTCATCACAGTGGGTCATTCTTATAATATCACATTTAATTTATACTGCAAAATACCAAACTACTGTTAGAACTAATAAATGAATTAAGCAGAGTTTCAGAATACAAAATCAGTGTATAAATTCAGTTGTGCCCCCATAAAATAATAATAAACGTGTCAAAATGATTCCCTGATTAATTTAATAATTGAAATTCATTTCTCAATATTCAGTACTACAATTATCTTTCAATAAGTCCTATGATTTCATCATTCCATCTAAGAATTCACAAAAATTAAAGAATTAGCACATTTGTACTATATATTCTTGATTTTTAATCCTAGATAAGCCTTTTTGGATGCCTAGATTCCAAAATGTTGGTATATGTCAGGATAGAAAGTTAAAAAGTACTTAAGTAACACTTATGCCTAGGTACTGATGGACTCTAAGATTTAATGTAAAATTAAACTGCTGAAAATGCTTTACTATCTTAATTCTTTATTAGTATATCTGAGGATTTTTCAATGATCATATTTTAATTACATGAATTCAGCCAGAAGCTTTCTTTCTCTCAATAAATTTTTCCTCCTCTTAACCTCTGTTGTTCCTAGAATTCATTCTTTGATTTTAGAGAACACGAACTCGCATTTCGGATATCTGGAAGGTTTGGAATTTACATCTCTTCCCCCTATATCACCAGTTTTAGAGAAAATCCCATATACTGTGTTCTTCATTGCTACATTCTAATATTTCAATAGTTAAATCTATAATATTTTGTGTTATAGATCAGGAATATAAAAAAAGTGAAGTAGGTAAAAAGTAAGAAAGATACTGTTTTGAAAAATTGATACTTCTTGAAAGAATAACTATCTAAAATTTTAGGACAAAATAAATTTTTATCTCTGAGAGTAATAATTTTCTATATTTTAACCCACCACACATTATGTATTACATTCTTATAAAAACATGTGTCATTTGATTGAAAATAATCTTTGGAGAGTATGATGTTTGATCCCATGTTTATTTTCCCAGATAAATTAATCTGTAGTAAAAAGATGAAAGAAGAAAATTAAATATTCATATCCCTTCATTTGTAGGGACACATTATGAAGTGGGAATAATTTCTTTCTGCCATACAGATATTCTTGTATTGAGTATATTTACTCCTAAAATGTCTAGAATCCAAATTTCAGTTAAGTTATATCAGTCAAGATAGATCCAAATAAAAATTGTTTAAAGCCCGAGAATACTTAGAATATTCTCCAATGTATATTCCTGTGCTATATACAGAAATGGATATGTGTTAATATACATACATGTATTTTAGTATATATATCAAAGTAACTGTTAGACATAACTTATATCATTTACATGTATGCAGTTCCAAATTGACCATTCTTGGATACTAGTAGTAATAAAAAGGAAGAAAATTATGGATGCTAATGATACGATGAAAATGAAATTACCATTTCAGATATGAATGAAATGCAGCCACTTCCAAAATAATATCTTGATGATTAAAACATTTCATTTTGATTAGTTTCCTAAACTGTCAGGAAAGTATGTTCCTATACTTACCAGAATGCCACTTCATGAATATTATCAAATAAGCTGCCTTATACGTAAAGATAGAAATTCTTAAAGTATTTTTATCACCTCTTTGCATTTATTTATAAATTTTGGTCAACAGAAAAATATTTTTCACTCACTCAATACTATACCAGTGTAAAATCAAAACGAAATCAGTGAATTCCTTTATAATACTAAAAAGAGGGTTAGTATGTTATCATTCTGAAATAGATAGCAATTGGAGAAGTTTTTTCCAATAATGCTATATAAAGAGAACAGTTCACGAAAGTCCTTATAAATAAAGTCATACCAAGTAATGTAAATCCTTGGCTGTCATGGCAAAGTAAAAATTTTGAATATGTTTGCAAGACAAACGGAAAAGAAATATTGAAACATTATATTCAGCCCAATGCATTTTTTCTCGAATTATCTAATTTTGAATCATTGAAATGTTTCAGAATTTCTTAGAGATCTTGCTGCAATTTTAAAACTTTTCTCTAATCTTGTACCATATGTCAAACACATATAAAAACATAAACATTTAGATGGCTTTTTTCCTCCTTAATTTTCCATAGTAGCTCAAGAATAACATCAAGAAAAACTTTGAACAGTTTTATTTCTGTATCAGAACACAATAAATGGAGCTTCATATAAAATTATTTTTTCTCTTAATATTTTTAGAATACATTGAGAAACTAACTACATTAACTTTGAGGAAATACTCCAAAACAGTTTTTAAAATGTGAAGAAATGGAAAAGAAATATCTCTTCTCTTCCCTTTCTTCAAAGAAACTTTGAACAACTTTCCAATATTTGAGAGCTTAAAAATATATTATATAAAGAGAAATCTCTGAAGCTTTTTTGCCTTTTCACAATGTTCTATGTTGTTATTATAATAGAGGTAGAACAGTGAAGATTTTTCTTCTATTTGGAAAAGAAAACAGTTTTCAAGCAAGATCTGGAATCTAGCCTTAAAAAATACTCCCTTTGAATTTAAACTAGTCTAAATTCAAATTACAGTGTTATAACTTTACTATCTTAAAAGTAACAACCCTTATAACTGTGGGAAAAAAAGAATAACCACAAAAGAGAAAGGAATTCAAAAATTTCACTACAAATATTCAAAACAAAAGTTGGTAACTCAGAAAGTGAAAGACAACTGATCAATAAAGTATATAGAAAACAAAATAGCAAGTGATTAAGTCCCTCTTTATTAGGGATTGCATGTAAATGGAGTAAACTTTCTGATAAAAAAAAACAGAGATTTTTCAGAATAGATAAGAGAGAAACAGGGGAAGTCATTTATGATCCAAAGATATAATTAGACTTAAAATGAAAGAATGGAAAAAATATTCTCTACCAATAGTAAACAAAACAGTGCAAAGATGCCTATGCAAAGATCAGACAAAATAAATATAAATTAAAATGTTTATAAGAGAGTAGAAAGGGCATTCTATATTTAAAAAGGCACAATTCAGCAAGAAAATCAAAATATATGGGGTAGAAACTGACAGAATTTATGAAAGAAAGCAATATACATCTACAATAGTATTTGAAGACCTCCATAACTCTCTGTTAATAATGAAAAAACAACCTCACAGACAAGTAAGGAAATAGAAGACTTAAAAAGCACAATAAACCAATTAGATCTAATAGATACAGAACACTCTACCCAATATAGACAGCATACAGATTATTTTTAAGCACACATGGGACATTTTCCAGGATAGTCCACATGTTAGGCCATAAATTGTCAATAGATTTTTAGAAGATCAAAATTACTAAAATCAGAAATGAAAATGGGGTAATACTATCAATTATAGGGAAAGAAAAAGAATAAGAGAATGAAAAATTAATTGCACATCCATAAATTGGATAATTTGGATGAAGTGGACAAATTCCTAGAAATACATCACCAAACAAGACTGAATTATAAATAGAATATCTAAATTGGTCTGTAACTACTAAGGAGATAGGATCAGTGGTCAAAAATCTAACAAAGAAAATACCTGGACTTGATGAATTTTACCCAATACTTAAAGGAGGTTTAGCACTGATCCCTCCCAAATACTTCAAAAATTATCAAAAGGAGGCGACAGTTCCTAATTCATTATATTAAGCCAGCATTATCCTGATACCAAGCCATGCAACAGTGATACAAGAAAAGAAAATTACAAATCAAAAACCCTTATTAATATGGATACAAAAATTTGTAGCAACATACTATAAATTTAGCCTGGTTTTTAAAGAATTACATCTTAAGTAAGTGAAATTTAATGCTGGGATGCACAAATAGTTCACCATATGAAAAAGAATCAATGAAACATGAAAGGAAAAAATGAATGCGAAAATACCAACCATTACAGAAATCAGTATGGAGATTCCTCAAAAACTAAAAATTGAAATTCATTTTGACCCAGGTATCTTTGCTAAAGAGTTAAAGACATCATATTACAGTCGTGTGTGTGTGTGTGTGTGTGTGTGTGTGTGTGTGTCATAGCACCACAACTCAACTCATAATAGCTAAATCTTGCTAGTGGCTCATATGCTTATCAACAGATGAATGGGTAAAGAAAATATGTTTGTACACAATGAAATACTACTACGATAGAGAAGAATAAACTTGATTCATTTGTAGGAAAATAATGCACCTTTAGATCATAATATTAACTACTATAAATCAGACACATGTTTATATATTTTGCAATTTCTCTTATATAAGAAACCTAAAATAGAAATAAATTATAGAGCAAAATGAAAGAAATAGGAAATAGGGAGATAGATCCTTTGCCTAAGGGAAGATGACTGAAAGATGGAGGGAGAGAGGGAGGGGAAGGGGAAGGGGATAAAAAATAAAATACTTGAAAATCATACAGATAGATAGATAGATAGTAGATAGATAGATAGAGATATAGATGATTGATTATATGGAGCACTCCTAACAGCAAAACAAATCATAAAACTTTATTGAAAGATTAGCAAATTATTCAGGTAGACATTTCTCCTAAGAAGATATAAAATGGACAAAAAGCACATAAAAAGAAGTGCAACATTCCTAGTTATTAGTGAAATTGTATAGAATGAATAAATCCACAAATAGAAATCTATATTGCTTGGTGCTTGTGGTTAAACTCTGTAAAATTGGTTTCTTTGCAATTTAATAAATTTATTTGTTAATGCACATTGAGATTTGTACCAAAAGGAGGCTTTTAAATTTATTTGAATAAGCTGGAGTGCAGACACATACACACACTAAAAGATACCCTGGATCTGCTGCACTATGCAAAGATCACAAATTATCACAAATTATTGATTTTGCATTTCCAACCTTGCAAACAATTTAAAAATTTCGCTGATAAAATATTGGAAGAATAAAGGAAATTAAAAGAAACTTTTAACAAACTTTTCAGGAAAATATGTCAGTATTCATTCCCCATCCTGTGAAGACAAATTACATGAATTAGGTAAATAGGAGGTGATAAAAAGGCCATCCAAAACAATATTCTGTACAGCTTTATTTAGATTTGTTTGCTCATTCATTTCAAATATTACATTTCAAAATCTCTTAAAATTACTTAAATTTTCTAGGGCCGGGGATTTACCTCAGTGGTGCCGCTGCTTGCCTCACAAGCACAAGGTCCTGAGTTCTATCCCCAGGACCAAAAAAAAAATTACTTAAATTTTCTAGACTTTGTATTGGGTACTTGATTTCATAAATTAATACTTGATTGTTTTTAAAGAGAAATTAGGCAAGTATTATTATAACGTTTTACAAGAGTCTAGAATTTATGCTAAAAGAATAAGAACAATAAAAAAAATTTTGCCAGTTAACATACAAGGTCGTATGAGCTGAATCTTTGTTTCTCTCCAAAATGTACATGTTGGAGCCTATTCTCCAATGTGGTGGTATTTGGAGGTGGGTCATTTTATAAGTAATTAGGTCATGAAAGTGAATTCTTTATGTTTGGATTAGTGCTTTCGTAAGAAAAGACCTGAAAAACTTAATCAATCTCTCTCCCCCAAGCATGCAAAAGCAAAACAAGTTATCTGTCCCCAAACCAAGTACAGAGTCCTCACAACATACCAAATCTACCTGTGTCTTGATCTTAGACTTCTCAGGCTCCAGAACTTGAGAAATAGTTTGGTTGTAAAAGCCACCCAGTCTATATTCTGTTATGTCTGCTTATAAGTGGTCAATGTAAATGAAGTCTGTATTTCAGTTTAATAATAGGGGAAAAGTTCATGAAAAGAGCAAACATACATACAGTACATTGAACTGGAAATCAGCCTATGTAGAAGAGATAGCTTGATATATATAACTTATGATCACCATATTAGATAAGTTTGCATGCTTAACATAACCCTGAGTAGGTGGGCTCTCTTACAAACTTGATGACCATGTTTTATGTGCACATAAACATTTTCAAAATAAAAGAAAGGGCCAACATTTTTATTATTCTATTCATATCTTTTTAAAGATTCCAACCATAAATTTAACTGCTATTTCCAATTGCTGTAACAATAGATTGTTTTGAATATGTACTATATACTGTTAAAAAATTGCTATATCTAAACTCTAATCCTCATAATTATAGTGAAGGCATATTGGTGTCCTTATTTTACAAATGATATATTAAAACATAAGCTGTGAAATATGATAATACTAACTTTGTAGATAATTGTGCATATACATTGGCATTTCCCTCTCCAAGTGATGCTCAAATGACCTGCTAATGAATTTCTTAATGGCCTGATCTAAATCTGTTTTTGCTAATAACAGTGAACAAAGAGCCAGTGATTGGACAATTACTAGAAAGATGAAAGGGTATGAATAATGCACATACTGGATAATAGCCCCATTTGGATTATCTGTGGGGTCCTGGCAAAAGCACTCCACCTTCATCTATTCTTTTCACATATAAGGTTTCTCAGTGTCTAGGACAGACTCGTCAACAGGGGACAAGGTGCACAATTCACTGGGAAGAATTGGTGAAGAGGCCACTGGTACAAACTCACTAACATACACAAATACCATATTTAGCATAAGCTCATTCTTATCACTAGCTTGGGATATGTAGCCAAGCCAAGATAAGCCAAAAAATATTGGTTCAGACACAGAGCAGACATAGTTTCAAATTCTAGGAGTACCTTTCTTGATAACTGTGCCCAAGTTACAGGCATGCTCTTTTCTTCTTTAAACAGTAGAGAAAATATTTTAATCATACTTTCCTTACAATATTTTGTGAAAATAAACAGTTTAGTATATTGTATGAGCTGAAATACCCTTTTGAGATGGCCAAAACTAGTATTTTAGGGCCAGTAGATATGGGGAGAGGTGAAAAAAGAAAGTGACATTTTTTGACAAAAATTTATGGAACATCTATAAAATACAAGACACTACACTAGGCACTAGGGAAACAGATGTAAGTTCCTACACACAGTCTTAAGTTGCCTCTAATCATCACTGGCCGTAAAATGACAGTTCTGAGGTATCTAGTCATAACATTTTTTCACATGTTACACATCAAAGGCTGTTTTACATACTTCTTACATATTTACACATACTTTTACAACCAATTCTTTTTTTAAATTATATTGGTATATTTTAGGTATACAATATAATGACATTCATCATGGGAAATTTGCACCTTTACATAATCCATTTGGTTCTTATTTTTTCCTTTTTCCCCTGCCCTCCCTTCAACCCCTCTACCCCTCCCTATCTACAAAGATTTTGTTTCCGTTTTTTCACTTTCTCATATTAATTCCATTCCCTTCTTTCCTTTCCCCTACCCCTCCCACTTCCCCTTCCCCTTTGCCCCTTTTCTTCCTATTTCACATTATCTATTATATCTTTTAGTCCTTATTTACACTTTCAGTTTCTCACACTAGAGAAACTATTTGGTATTTACACATGTGTTCTATTTATTTCACTTAGGAGTATCTCCTCAATGTGCATCTATTTAGCTATAAATGTCTCGAGTTTCTGGTTCTTTATGGCTGAGTAATATTCCATTTTATATTTAAAAAAACACATTTTCTTTATCCAATCTCCAGTTGATGGGCAATTGGGTTGTTTCCAAATGTTTAGCTATCATGAATTGTGCTGCTATGAACATGGGTGCACGTATATCACTGCGGTATGACTTTTTTAACTCTTTGAGGAAGATACCCAGCAAGGGAATAGCTGGGTCAAATGGGACTTCCACTCCTAGTTTTTTGAGGTATCTCCATACTGATTTCCACAGTGGTTGCACCAGTCCACACTTCCACCAGCAGTGAAGCAGTGTTCCTCTTTCCCCACAGCATTGCCACCATTTGTTACTGGTTGATTTCATGACAGCAGCCATTCTTTCTGGGGTGAGGTAGAATCTCAGTGTTGTTTTCATTTCCATCTCTTGAATGACCAGTGATGTTGAACATTTTTTCATATGTTTATTTGCTATTTCTACTTCTTTGTCTGAGAAATGTCTGTTCATTTCAGATGCCCATTTTTGGATTGGGTCTTTAGATTTGGGAGGTCTGATCTTTTTAAGTTCTTCATAGATTCAAGATAGTAGACCTTTGTCTGAGGGACTGTTGGTGAAAATTTTTTCCCACATTGTGGGTTGTTTCTTCACACTGCTGGTGGTTTCTCTTGCTGTGCAGAAGCTTTTTAATAAGAAGAGATCCCACTTGTTGATTGTGCTAGTTCATGGGCAACTGAGGCTTTGTTCATGAAATCTTTTCCTACACCAATATCTTCAAGAATTCTTTCTAACATCTCTTCCAGCCACTTTAGTGTTTCTGTTTTAATATTTAGATCTTTAATCCATTTTGATTTTAGTTGAGTGCATAGTGAGAGATATAGGTCTAGTTTTAATCTTTGGCAAGTTGAAACCCAATTTTTCCAGCAGCATTTATTAAAGAGGCTATCTTTCCTCCAGTGAGGGTGTTTGACTCCTTTGTCAAAGGTGAGTTGACTAAGTGTGTCTGGAGTTGTTTCTGCATCTTCTAATCTGTTCCACTGGTCCTCAGGTCTGTTTCTTTGCCAGTACCATGCTGTTTTTATCACAGTAGCTATGTAGTATAGTTTCATGTTTGTGTTACCCCCTACCTTGTCTCTATTGCCTAGTATTGCTTTTGCTATTCTAGGTCTCTTCTTGTTCCAAATGAATTTTTGGATTGTTTTCTCCAGGTCTGTGAAGTATGCTTCTTGGATTTCAATTGGGATTGCATAAATTTATATAGCAGTTTTGGAAGTATGGCCATTTTCACTATGTTGATTTTTCCTACCCAGGAGCAAGGATGTCTTTCCATTTTCTGATATCATCTTCAATCTCTTTTTTTCAGAGTGCTATAGTTTTCATAGAAAAGGGCTTTGATTTCTTTTGTTAGATTGATTCCTAGGTATTTCAATTTTTTGGATGCTATTGTGAAAGGAATTATTTGCCCTATTTCTCTCTCAGTGAGTCTGTTTTTTGTGTAGAAAAAAGCTACTGATTTTTGTGTGTTGACCTTGTATCCAGCTACTTTATTGAATTTGGTTATTAAGTCTAGAAGATTTTTGGTGGAGTTTTTAGGGTTTTCTATACAGAGTACCATGGCATCTGCAAATAATAACAGTTTGACTTCTTCATTTCCTATCTTTATTCCTTTTATTTCTTTCTCTTGTCTAATTGCTGTGGCTAATGTTTCCAGAACTATATTGAACAAGAGTGGTGATAGTGGACATCCTTGTCTTGTTCCTGATTTTAGTGTGAAGGATTTCAGTTTTTGACTACTTAGTATGATATTGGCTATTGGTTTTTCATAGATGGCTTTTATCAGATTAAGGTAGAGTCCATCTATTCCAATTTTTTGTAGGGTTTTTAACAAAAATGCATGCTGGAATTTGTCAAATGATTTTTCTGCATCTATTGAAATGACCATATGGTTTTTGTCCTTGGTTCTACTCATAACAGTGTATTACATTGATTGTTTTGCATATGTTGAACCATCCCTGCATCTCTGGGATGAATCCCACTTGTTCAGGGTGTATCATCTTCTTGATGATCTTCTGCATTCTATTTGCCAGTATCTTATTAAGGATTTTTGCATCTATGTTCATTACTGAGATTGGCCTATAGTTCTCTTTTTCAGTTGGGTCTTTCTCTGCTTTAGGGATCAAGGTGATGCTTGCTTCCAGGAATGAATTTGGGAGCATTGCTTCCCTTTTAATTTCATTGAAGAGTTTAAACAGTAGTGGCAGTAGTTCCTCACTAAATGTCTTGTAGAATTCAGCAGTGAAGCCGTTAGGACCTGGGCTTTTCTTAGTTGGTAAATTTTTAATTACATTTTCAATTTCATTGATCGATATTGGGTCATTTAGAGTTTTTAGGTCATCTTAGTTCAACTTTGTTAATTCACATGTGTCTAGGAACCCATTTCTTCTGTATTTTCCATTTTATTGGCATATAGGTTCTCTAAGTAGGTATTGATGATCCTCTGGATTTTGCCCGGGTCCATTGTAATTTCACCCTTTTCATTCCTAATCGCATGGATTTGGGCCTTTTCTTTCCTTTTTTTGATAAGATTGGCTGAGGGTTTGTCAATTTTTTTTATTCTTTGAAGAACCAACTCTTGGTTTCATTGATTTTTTGTAGTGTTCTCTTAGTCTCCATTGGATTGATTTCTGCCCTGATCTTTATAATTTCGTCCCTTCTATGGGCTCTGGTTTTGTCCTTCTCTTCTTTTTCTAGAAGCTTCAGGTTTAGCATCAGGTTGTGTAATTCAGTTTGCTCTGTTTTCCTAATGTGTGTATTCACTGCTATGAATTTCCCTCCTAAGACTGCTTTCATTATGTCCCATAGAGTCTGACATGTTGTATTGGCATTGTCATTTAGTTGTAGGAACTGTCTGATTTCTTCTTTAATTTCCTCTATGAAATTTTCTGTTTATTCAGAAGTGTGTTGTGCAGTTTCCAATGTTTATGAAATTCTTGTGGTTTCTTTTGCTATTCATCTCCAATTTCATCACACTGTGGTCTGAAAATATGCAGAGGATGACTTCAGTTCCTTTGCACTTACTTAAACATGTTCTATGAGCGAGTATGTGGTCTATTTTAGAGAATGACCCATGTGCTGCTGAAAAGAATGTGCTTTCTAATTTTGTGGGGTGGAACACTCTGTAAACATCTTTTAAGTTCATTCATTCAAGAGTTTGATTGAGTTCTAGTATTTTGTTGTTTATTTTTTGTCTAGTTGATCTTTCTGTTTGTGAGAGTGGGGTATTAAGGTCCCCCACTACTATTGTATTAGTGCTTATATGATTTTTCATGTGCATTAGTATTTGTTTTATATAGATGAGCGCACTAGTGTTTGGTGCATGTATATTAATGATTGTCATCTCTTCCTCTTGGATTGTTCCCTTTACAAGGATTTACTGCTTTATCTCTCTTAATCAGTGTTGGTTTGAAATCCACTTGATCTGCAAAGAGGATAGCTACTCCTCCTTTTCTTTTGGTTCCTGTCACAGGGAGTACCATTTTCCACCCTTTAACTTTCAGGGTATGGGTTTCTTTTTGAATTAATTTTGTTTCTTGAATGCAGCATATTGTTGGATCTTGCTTCTTGACCTATTCTGCCAGTCTTTTTCTTTTGATTGGTGATTTGAGACCATTAACACTGATGGCTATAATTGATATGTGTTGACTTATCCTTGTCATGACTTTTTCTTTTTGTTGGATTCTTCCCCTTTGCGTTCAGTTTCTTGTCATGCCTGAGGGATTCATTCTGCTGTGCTTCCTGGGGTTGTGATCCTCGTTGTCTTTTCCTAGGATATTGTTTAAAATTTTTTGGAGTGCTTGTTTGGAATTTGTGATATTCCTAAAATGCTCTTTGTCATGAAAGTATCTTATTTCTCCATCAATTTTTAAAGATAATTTTGCAGGGTACATCAATCTGGTTGGAGGTTAAAATACTTAAAATACTTTTCTCCATGCTATTCTTGGCTTGTGGGTTTGTGTTGAGAAGTCTGCTGTGATTCTGATGGGTTTTCTGTTGTATGTGATTGATTTTTTTTCTTTTCTCTAAGTACTTATAGAATTTTGTTCTTCTGTTGGGTTTCTGGAATCTTGACTATTATATGCCTATGCATAGATTTTTTTTTTTTTTTGATCATGGCTAGTTGGAGTCCTATGTGCCTCACTTATCTCTATGGCAAGTTCTTGTTCCCTATTTGGGAAATTTTCTGCCATCGCTTCTGTGAACAGTTTTTTTATGTCATCTGCACTCTCTCCTGTTTCTTTATTGACTCAGATCAGTCTTATGTTATTCTTCTTTGCATTGTCTAGCAGCTGCTGGTTTGATTTCTCATGGTCCTTTACCATTTTTAAGAAATTTTTCTTTTCCTGGTCACTAATTGGAATCCTGTCTTCTATATCTGAAATTCTATCCTCCCATTGGATAATTCTGCTGTGTAAACTTTCAATGGAGTTTTTAATCTCCTGGAAATCTGTTTGCATCTGTTTTATGGATTCCATTTGTTTCCTATGTTAGGATTCCATCATGTTCCTCAGCTCCTCTATTTTTTTTTTTAGTCAGTGTCCTCTCTAGATTTATTAATCATGTCTTGCACTATGGGCCCAATCTCTTCTGTTATCTGAGAAATTATTTCTGATTTCATTTTTTCCAGGTCCCCTTTCATTGCCAGTTCAGGGATCCAGGAGGTTGAGTATCAGACTGATCCATCTTGTTGCCCTTCGGGGTTCCCTGAGGTGATCTGGATGTCTGGTTTTGGGACTTATTTACATGTCTTCTCATTTCAACAGATGCAGCCTGCTATGTCTTTGTTGAGGTGACTTTTTGCTCACCCAGTGATCTCAAATTCTCAGCAAGCCACCAATCAGCCTTTACTCTGCTGCTCACCAGTACACCAGTTCCTGGGTTCAGAGTGGTGGCCTTCTAGATCCCTGAGCTGACATCTTGTCTGGGTGCACTTCTGGCTGGGACCTGAGCACACTTGGGATGCTATCTTGGCATGCCTCTCACTGGGGCCCTATGTAGCTATTGTCTCAGGGTGGGGGGGTGGGGGTTTGGTTGGGGGCTATGTACTCCAGTTTCTGTTGTCTGCACAGGCTTTGGCTAGGGTCTCCTCACACTTATGAATGGTATCTGGTGAGCCTCTGGGTATTTCTTGTGTGCCGGTACAGCTTTTCTCCAGGCAGATTCCTGGCTGTGGCTGATGGCATGGTGAGCCTCTGGCAGAAGCCCATGTGCCAGTGAAGCCCCTTTCTGGGAAGGACTTTGCCTTGGGAGAGTGTGCTGAGCCTCTGGGGTCTGGGTGGAGCCGAGGCTGGGACCAGACCCCAGCAACAATGGTCCGGGCCACACAGCTGCTCCCCTGGGATCTGTGTGCACTCGCGGATAGAATGGTGGGCCTCTGGCAGGAGCCCACATGCCCTTACAGCTCCTCTCTGGGCAGACTCCTGGCCTGGGGGAGTGTGCAGGAGCCTCTGGTGTTGGGAGGGATGCCTGGCTGGGATCCTCCTGCAGTCACAGGGGTCTGGGACACACAGCTGCTCCTCAGGATCTGCCTGCACTTACCCATGGAATGGTGGGCCTCCAGCGGGAACCCGCTTTTACAACTAATTCTATAAGCTAAGAATTATTATTTTTTCCAATTTATAGAAAAGAAAACCAAGGTTCTGAGTGTTCAAGTAACTTACCTAGCATGGCATACATGAAAAGTTTTTATCTGTATAAGTTTGCCTTTGTAGTCCACACCGCTTCCTGTGTTATTTTCCTTCTTCATTAGCTGTTTTGTCAAACGAAATAATAACTTTTGGTCAAGATATCTTGAAAGGATATTTATGCACATTTTTTGGTACAGATGCATAGAAATGGAATTTTTAAATCAATGGAGAGAGAAGAAGAGGAAGAGGAAGAGGAAGGAAGGGAAAGAAAGAAAAGGAAGAAAGAGACTTTCTTTGAATTAGCATTCCCTTGGTAATGAGTGAGTCTTGAAGCAATGCAGTGGTAGAGAGTGGAAATCACATTTAATTCCTTGAGTGTTCTTTGGGCCACCTAGTACAACAGCAGTGGCTGGGGCTACATATGGATGTGTCAGGGACAATGTTTCTCATAAATAACATATGGCTGAAATAGTATGAACTATGTGTTCTACTTGAAAATCAGATTTCTGGTTGGCTGTTCATTTCTGATTTCTATAGAAGCTTATAGGTACTGCTTAGGGAGATATTACAAAGTTTCGTGGAAGAAAAATACAAAAATAAGGATTCTGGATCTTCTATCACTATGATATATTGTGCAATTACTATCACCAGTCTGAGCTTCAGTTCCTCATTTGAGCAATATGGACGAAAACAAAGTACTTTGTAGAAGTGTTATAAAGATACAAATCCTTCACATGCCGCTATAGTTTGAATATGCTTTATCTCCTCAGAAGCTCATGTTGGAGTTTGACATTGTGGTGGTGCTGGGCAGTGAGCCATTTAAGAGTCGATTAGGTCACTATGAAGGATTAATGCCTCTCTGTGAGAGTGGGCTCTTTTTACCTAGCTATGAACAGAGAATGCTCTTTGTGTTTCCTCTTCCACATGTGTTCACCTCCCCTTCTGCTTTTCCCCTGTATGATAACACAACAAGTATCCTTTAACAGATACAACTGCCTGGATGTGGGCTTCCACTTTCCAAATCCCTGAGTCAAATTCCTTTTTCTATATAAATTACATACTCTCGCGCATTCTGTCATACCAACAGGAAACTGACAAAGAACACACGCTAAACTACAATTATTAACATTAAAACCAAATCACTTTTACTTGCTTTAACTACTTTTTGGTTTAACTCTTTTTGGGAAGAGATATTTTAAAAAATGGTACACATTCTTCTCATGTTTTAAATGGATGCCATTGAAAACTCATTATTATAAAACTAAAGAATATTAGACTGTTAAAGGATTTTAGAAATTACCTAATCCAATCATCAGAGTATAAAGATACAGAGATGGAAGCCCAGAGCAGTGGATTCTCCTTGGATTTCTGACCTGGACCATTACAATATACTAATTCCATGAGGTCATTAAAGATACACTGCTTCAGTCTTATGATAAGAGGCTATATCCCTAAAACACAATGAGTCTGTAATTCTGAAACTAGTTTTATAATCATTTGTTTCATTCACGCTTTCATTATGCTGTCATTTCTACTTTTGTTTTGTCTGATATCTGTATATTTTATTCTTCTCATCCACTTTGAGCTGAGAAACTATTCTAAAGTATATTTAAAATGAGTGAATATCCTTCAAATGAGAATGTAGTGACTATTGTAAAATTCTTGTCTTTCAGATCCTTTCTGTTTCTTTATTTTGACTGTGTTCTATAGTTGCAGATGGCAATGAGAGTTCTCAGGTGGAGGGTTCTGGACTTAATATTATGTTATTGGTTTTCTGAAGAACTAAGCTTTCTAGAAAATTGAAGTACAGATAAAAGTGAGACATTGTTACATCAACATTTGGATTCATGTTAAAATCAGACACTGAAAACAAGTTAATAGACCATCATCACCATCAGCAACCGCAAAAAGAATCCAAGGATATCAGCTAAATTATGAGATTTTTAAATGTATTCATTTGTAACTAAAATGTAGAAGTTTTGCAAAGAAGGTTGTTAGTCAATCAGTCACGTATTAGTTGAGAAACAAGAAACTTCATTTTTAACTTCAGCATTAGTGTATCTGCATCTTATCTTTGTGACTCAGTGTATGGAGTCAGGTCTGGAAGAATTCCCATTCACATGACCTTGAAGTCATCACAGCTGCTCTCCAGGTCCCCAATATTTGCCCATGTGCTCACAAACACACACAAGCAGAAAAAGTAATGTTGCTCAGGTGCTGGAGGATTTAAAACAATTATTGTCATTGATTTTTTTTTTATTTTATTTTTTTTGGTTTTGGTACCAGGAATCAAACTCGGGACCTTGTGTTTGCAAGGCAGGCAGTGGAACCACTGAGCTAAATCCCCGGCCCTGTCATTGATTTTTCTGGAACAGAAAACATTAGTCTGCCACAAAAACATATAATCAAATAACAAAAATTTGGGGAAGCTCTTGGAAAATGTAATACGTTAGTAACTAGAAGCATGCATCCCTCCAAATTCTAATAGCTGATCTATATTTCTGTTTTGTTCTGATTTAGGTGTAATAGCATTTATTTTATTTCTGTATTGCATAATATTTGTTACATGCAAATTCATTCATGATTACATATGACCAGTAGTGGAATGTTTTTAACCTTAAAATTTTATATCAGTGCTAAATACTAGAGTATAATAAATTGAAATGATGATACTTTTAAAAATAAGTTATTACTTTGTGAGACTTATGTTTTAAGCAATGTATATATATCCGTGTGTGTGTGTGTGTGTCTGTGCGTATGTCAGAAACTTAAATACTAAATATATAATATATATGTATATATATATTCTGCTGTAACATACGGAAATGAGGGCTTATCACTAAGTATTTTATGTCAAAAAATACTCTTCTGTATAACTCCCTGAACAGCTCATTATGACTCCTGAAATTCACCCATCACAAAGGATTTTACAGGGCTTAAATGGACACCAGAATAGTTGAGGTTGCAGTGTGTGTGCTATTAACTCTCACTTAGAAATCTGCCCTTTTGTACTTCACTTTGTAATATGGGCAGTGTACTTCAGTTTTCCCTTTTCCTTTTCAAATGCTTTGTCTCAATTCTGAGAATAGAAACCACAATAGGGAAATAAAAAGACAAGAGGAAAAGGAAAAAGGAACTTCCTCAGCTCTTCTTAAGGCTATTGCTCCACAAGGTCTGTCCACGTTCTATCCCTCCAAGCTGGCAGCAGTAGTTAGTTCAGGCTGAAATCTCATTATCTTCCCAATAGCGCCTCATTATGACCCAGGTATTTCCATTTTCTGGTTGCTCCTTTCACATCTTTCCCCTAAAAATAATCATGGACCCTTCTCTTTGACACCCTGGTCCTAAGAATGATTATTACTTTTGTCTGGACTGTATTTGATACTAGAAGAATCTATGATTTATTTGATCATGTTCATAGCTTCTATTGAAATACGACGTATGATCAAATGCTAAGATAAAAGTTTAAATTAAAAAGAATTTTGCAGTAAAAGATACATCGCCACTAACAGCCCTCAAATATGTCCTTTCTTTTCTTTTTTTTCCCCCATTAAGTTTATTGGTACATTTTTGGTATAAAATACATTTACATTCATCATTGGGATCTTGTACCTTTACATGAGCATCTTGGTTCTTATTTTTTTCCCCTTCCCTTGCCCTCCCTTCACCCCCTCCACCCTTCCCTATTTGCAAAGACTTTGTTTACAATTTTTTCCTCTTCTCATATTTTTTTCTTTCTCTTTTTCTCCTTCCCCTGCCCCTCCCAATTCCCCTGCTCTTTTAGACCTTTTCTTCCTGTTACACAATATCAATTATACATTTTTAAATTACAATATTAAGATCTAGGAGACATTACCACAGATTTTACAGAATTTAAAAGGATATAGAAAGCATATTACAAAAATCTTTTTTGAAACAAATTTGACAACTTCTAAGAAGTACCTTGGAAGACAAATTAATGAAACTAACTCTGGAGGAAATATAAAATTTGAATGGCACCTATTAAAGAAAGTATATTCCTAGCTTGAAAACCTACCTATATGACAATGGCAGGCTCATAAACATTTTAACTGATAAATTATATCAAACAATTAAAGCAGAAAAAAGAAGGAACACTTCTCCCCTCATTTTAGGAAATCAACATTGTGCTAATCCTAAAATTGGATAAAGATAATAGAAGAAAAAATATGAACATAGATAGAAATTTGTTTAACAAAACAATTAGAAGTCAGATCTGGAAGGATGTAGAAAGTGGTTTTGTTATAGGGATGGCAGTGTTTGTTCAGCATTGGAAGATCCACCCCCATAAGTCATCATTTTAACAGAGAAAAGGAAAAAGCCATATAATCCTGTTACTAGTTGGAGAAAAAGTATTGGACTAAATTCTATAGCTGTTCATGGTAAAAGCTATCAGGAGACTAGAAGTAGAACAGAACTTTCTCAACAGATTAAAGACGTGTACTCCATACTTCCAGAGAGAATGCCTTATATAAATGGAGAAGATACAATGCTTTGTCCTTAAGGTGGGGAACAAGGCCAGATATGCTTACTCTTTATCTGTCCATTAAACTTGGAAACCTAGTCCCCACCAAAATAGTCTGGCAATAAAATGACACAACTAGGATAGGATTGGCATGGCAGAAGCAAAATCGTTATATGTAGATGAAATGATCATCTACAGAGAGAATACTAAGAAATCTCTAGGAGCCCCTGGAACTTGTATTTGAATTTAGCAGGATTAGAAAACACAAGGTATATATAAAAATTCAGGTCTGTGTATACTTGCTCTAAATGAAGAATTGGATATTGAAATTTAAAAGTTATATAGGAGTACAAAGGACCTAGAAAAGCTAAAAACAAAAACAGTGTTGGAAGACATTTAGTACCTAATTTTAAGACTTCTTCTAAAGCTACAGTAATCAAGGCAGTGTTGGTGTAAGGAAAGATATATAGATCATTTGAATAAAACAGAGAATCTAGAACTAGAACCACACATATATTGTCCACTGAGTTTTGAAAGATTATTTAACATTAGCATTTTATAGAATATAAACTCAATTCAAGAGCTGAGGAAGAGACAGTGTTTTCAGCAAACGGCACTAGAACACCTGGTATCTGTATATAAAAAATTAACCTCAACCCTTTATTTCCATACATGAAAATAACTTGAAGGGATCTATGAACCTAAATAAGAAAGCCTAAAAGTATGAAACTTTATGAAAAAATTATAAGGGAAAATATTTATGAATTCAGGGTAGGCAAGAACTACCTAGAATACAAAAACCATGATGTATAAAAGAAAAAAATTGATAAATGAGATTCCATCAAAATTTAGAACTTTAAATGACATCATTAAGAAAATGAAAAGTAGTCCTTAAACAGACCATAGTTACAATACATATAACCTATGACCAGAACATATAAAGAATTCTTAGAGCTCATTAATAGACAACTCAATGAAAATGTACACATAAGAAGATGATAAATAGGCAGTATAGCACAAGGAATGGTGTGCAACTCTAGAATCAGAAAAATACTAATCAGTACAATAATAAGATTGAATTATACACTCATTAGGGAGATGAAGTTCAAAGTTTTAAAAGCCTTGTCATGACTTTTTCTTTTTGTTGGATTGTCCCCCTTCGCGTTTAATTTGTCAAGCCCAATGGATTCATTCTGCTTGGTTTTCTGGGGTTGTGATTCTCATTGTCTTTTCCTAGGGTATTGTCTAAAATTTTTTGGAGTGCCGGTTTGGTATTCATGAAGTTCCTGAGGTGCTCTTTGTCATGAAAGTATCTTATTTCTCCATCAATTTTGAAAGACAGTTTTTCAGGGTGCATCAATCTGGTTTGGAGGCTGTTTTCCTTTAGGGCTTGAAATACATTGCTCCAAGCTCTTCTTGCCTTAAGGGTTTGCACTGAGAAGTCTGCTGTGATTCTGATGGGCTTTCCTTTGTATGTGATTTGTTTCTTTTCTCTCACTGCTTGTAGAATTTTATTCTTCTGTTGGATTTCTGGAATGCTAACTATTATATGCCTATGTGTAGATTTTTTTTGATTAAGGCTAGCTGGAGTCCTATCTGCCTCACTTATCTGAATGTCAAGTTCTTTTCCCCTGATTGGGAAGTTTTCTGCCATCACTTCTGTGAACAGTTTTTTTATGTCATCTGCACTCTCTCCTCTTTCTTCATTGACTCCAATCAGTGTTATGTTATTCTTCTTCACATCGTCTAGCAGCTGCTGGATTGATTTCTCATGTTCCCTTACAATTTTAAAGCAATTTTTCTTTTCCTGGTCACTAATTGGAATCTTATCTTCTATATGTGAAATTCTATCCTCACATTGGTTCATTCTGCTGTGCAGACTTTCGGTGGAGTTTTTAATCTCTTGGAAATCTGTTTGTATCTGTTTTATGGATTCCATCATGTTCCTCAGATTCTCTATTTTTTTATCTGTGTCCTCTCTAGATTTATTAATCATGTCTTGCACCATGAGCAAAGTCTTTGCTGTTATCTGAGTAATTATTTCTGATTTCATTTTTCTCAGATCCTCTTTTGTTGCCAGTTCAGAGAATCCAGGTGGTTGAGTATTAGATTGTTCCATCTCATTTCCCTTTGGGGTTGCTGTAGGTGATCCAGAAATCTGTTTTTGAGACTTGTTTATGTGTCTTCTCATTTCTACGGGAGGGGGTGCTTCTGGCACCCACGCAGCTCACCTTCTCTGCCCTAGTATCCTGGGATGGAGGCAGGGAGCTTCCTTCCAGTTGCTGGGACTGGCTGAGCTTCATGTCCTTTCTTTTCAACACACATATCCTATTATTCTTCCCATTTGCTGAAGCTGTTCTCAATTTCTTCTTTTGTAAGTATCTTTATGAGGTATGATAAAAAATACAGTGAATATAGCTGTGGAATTCCATCCAACCAAAAGACAGGCTCATAAAATATTTCAGTGAATCCACATCAACCATATTCAATGAATCTGGCACTGTTCTGACTCTTCCCCAAAATCAAAATAAAAAATGATTTGAATTAATTCAGGCTATCAAGGTAACAAAAACAGTGCAATTAAAGATACTCATGAACTGCTACAGAAAGTGGCAAGAAAGATGAAGTAAGTATACTGAAAGCAGTGGGGAGATTTTTGAGAAGGATTAATGGCAATGCATTTTATACTGTAATAAATTTTTAAAATTTAAGCTTTCACTGTACTTTTTGATCACACCTAGTTCGTTTGATCACACCTAGTGACGTTCTTGCCAATAGAAAATAAATCACTAGTAATTCATGACATGAAATCACCCCACATTTCATTTAAATAATCCTTTTTAGTTAATGATAACGAAGCTCTCTGTGAACCAAGTATCTTCTACACTTTGTAATAGAAGTGATGATGACTACAAACTGTGGTAGGGTACCCTCTTTTGACTAGAAAATCTTCTAATAGAAAAGAATACATTCAGGGCTTTTAATTCTCAATACAAATAATAGAGAAAAAAGAGCTTCTATAGCAGCATTGTAGGCATCTCTTATTTTTGGTTGCTGCAGAATCGCTTCTCACACACACAAAAAAACAGGTGCATATTTTATGCTCATTGTACACTTGCAATATGAATGGAAACCTTGAAACCTTACACTTTACTTGTCACTTATGAGAAAGTCAGGACAATAATTGGGTAGAAAAGTGAGCGTGAAACTTGTACAATGGAAGCTGAGTAGACTCAGATTAGACTGGAAATCTTAGAACCTCAAGGCTTTCTAAGAATTTCCTGCTTGTGGAAACATTTTCCTGAATGTGATGAGATTCTTCTACTCCTGGATTAAGACCCTTCAGTAACTGCTGGATAAAGAACCCCAAATAAATCAACCAAGATGCTGACTGGGAGAAAATGATAGTAGAAGAGGAAGTTATAAATACAAATTAGAGCTATGTAACTAAATGCAGAAATGGAGACTGTAATAACTATGCATATTTTATTTTATTTTTGCATGGCAGCAATTCCATAGGTATAGATATAGCTATATATATATGTAGAGATATAGCTATAGTTATTTTTATATACTGATGTTTATTTATATTAGTTTACCCATTTTCTGACCTCTCTTCTCCTGTCCCCTTCATCTTTTAAAAAATTTTTTTATTAGTACATGTATCAATACATAATGATTGCATTCATCATGGGGAATTCATACATGTATACTGCATATCTTTTTTCCATTTTCTCACCACTCCTCCCTTAATTTTTTTAATAACAAGTACCTTTTTTCATTAAGTTTATTGGTACATTTTAGTTGTACAATATGATGACATTCATCATTGGGAATTTGTACCTTTACATGATGTATCTTGGTTCCTATTTTTCCCCATTCCCCTACCCTCCCTTCAATCCCTCCACCCCTCCCTATTTACAAAGATTTCTTTCCATTTTTTTCCTTTTCTCATATTTTTTCCTTTCCCTTCTTTTACTTTCCTCTACCCCTCCCACTTCCCCTTCCCCTTTGCACCTTTTCTTCCTATTTCAAATTATGTATTATACATTTTGATCCTTATTTACAATTTCAGTTTCTCATACTAGAGAAACTATTCAGTATTTACACATGTATGTCCTATTTATTTCACTGAAGAGTATCGCCTCAATGTGCATCCATTTAGCTATAAATGTCTCAAGTTTCTTATTCTTTATGGCTGAGTAGTATTCCATTACATTTTAAAAATTTTTCTTTATCTTTTTTATCCAGTCTCCAGTTGATGGGCAATTGGGCTGTTTCCAAGTTTTAGCTGATACAAACTGTGCCTCCATAAAGATGGGTGCACATATATCACTGTGGTATGATTCTTTTAATTCTTTTGGAAAGATACCCAGCAGGCGAATAGCTGGGTCAAATGAGACCTCTGATCCTAGTTTTTTGAAGTATCTTCATACTGATTTCCACAGTGGATGCAGCAGTCTACACTCCCACCAAAAATGGAGATGTGTTCCTTTTCCCCCACAGTCTCACCAGCAATTGTTATTGGTTGCTTTCTTGATAGCAGCCATTCTTTCTGGGGTGAGGTGGAATCTCAGTGTTGCTTTTCATTTGCATCTCTTGAATGACCAGTGATGTTGAACATTTTTTCATACGTTTATTTGCTGTTTCTACTTCTTTGTCTGAGGAATGTCTATTCATTTCAGATGCCCATTTTTGGATTGGGTCTTTAAATTGGGAGGTCTGATTTTTTTAAAGTTCTTTATATATTTTAGATAGTAAAGAACCAATATAGTGAAAATGGCCATACTACCAAAATGGCTATATAGATTCAATGCAATCCCAACTGAAATTCCAACAGCATACTTCACAGAACTTAAGAAAGCAAAAAAATTCCATTGGAACAAGAAGAGACCTAGAATAGCGAATGCAATTCTAGTCAACAAAGATAAGATAGGGGCTATCACAATCCTCAACCTGAAACTATACTACAAAGCTACTGTGATACTGGCAAAAAAACAGACTTGAGGATCAGTGGAACAGATTAGAAGATGCAGAAGCAACTCCAGACACACTTAGCCAACTCATCTTTGACAAAGGAGCCATGCACCCTCACTAGAGACAGCCTCTTTAATAAATGATGCTGGAAAAATAGGGTTTCAGCTTTCCAAAGATTAAAACTAGACCTGTGTATCTCACCATGCACTAAACTAACATCAAATAGATCAAAGATCTAAACATTAAAACAAAAACACTAAACTGGCTGGAAGAGAGGTTAGGTCGAACTCTTGAAGACATTGCAGTAGGGAAAAAGTTCATGGACAAAACCTCAGTACCACATGAACTAGCACAAAGAATCAACAACTGGGATCTCATCTTACTAAAAAGCTTCTGCACATCAAGAGAAACCACAAAGAGCATGAAGAGACAAGCCATAATGTGAGGAAAAAATTTTATAAGTATTTTTTAAAAATAGTGGATAACCTTACTATTAAATCTTTAAGAAACAGAGTGCTAAGCTGAGACAGTGACTATATTAGGAGAATAAATAGCACCAGTCAGAAATGTGATTGTTATCTAGAGTTAGATACAGTAACTTTTAGCATTTCAGGTATTCCCTTTTTGAAATAATGATAAGAGTAATTTTGTTCATTTGAAGGTTAATCATGCCTTATGACTGAAACAGTATAAATAAGTACAGAAGTATACACAGGGTACTGAATAACGAGAAGTGTAAAATATGCCAGTTAATAATTATGCCAATAAGCAATTGTCTCTCAGCCCCATAACCAACCTTCTCTATTCCATTTTGCTATGCTGGGCTGAAACTGTAATTTTTATTTCTTCTCTGCCGTGAGGATTTCTTTTCAGTTCTGCCCAATAGAGGCAGATGAAGTAGAAGGAAAGGACAGTGTTCGATCCATTTCATTGACACATTTTGCTGTTCAGTGACACTTTCATCCTGGGACATGGTTGGCTCCTGCCTCCAAGGTGTTTACCCTCTCAGAGCCAGCCCTCTTCTCTCCAGCCAGGCTCTCAGTTTCAGCCGAACATCCCATCTTCAAGAGTCCAATCCCGAATATGCAAGAGTTCTCCTTTGGGTTCTGAGAATGTAACAGCTGTATGTCTGAGCCCTCCTTCCCTGATCTGAGCTACCAGATTAGCCAGTGGCCACCCTGTCCTTTAGGGTGAGATTCCTGGCTCTGGAGTTTCCTGGCCTGGGACGCTGAGCTACTGCCACTGTTCAGGTAGTGTCCTTCCTTCAGATGACAGAGTCAGCGCTAAGTCCTTTTGTCCAAATGTCTAGAGAGTGTTAAACTAACCTCCCCTTTCATGCCTGCTTCTTATAGTTACCTTATCTATGAGGTTTACTTAACAGTTCTTTCTCTTTTAAATTCCCTCTACTGCAATATCTAGCATAGTTTCTATTTTAAAGTCATAATTTGGCATTTGAGGACTGGAGTAAGTCATGTCCCCATTAAGAGATTCAATCCTTTATCTCTTTAACTAGAGTGCAATAGAGGGTAACGTATAAGTACTATCTACCATGGTATTTCCTAATTATTTTCTGGGGAATGCTACTGCTAAGATTTCTTTTTGCAAAATGATATAGTAAAATGGATTTAGAAATATTATAGTGCTCTAGCAAACTATTAAAGATTCAGTGTATGAAAATAAAGCATAATAAATGCAGTTGGAAGTCTGGCTTAGCTGGGAGTGGTGGCGCACATCTGTAATCCCAGCACTGGCAGGAGGATTGCCATGAGTTTGAGGCCCAGCCTGGGCTACAAAGTGAATTCAGGGCCAGCCTGAACACAAAGCAAGACCTTGTCTCGAAAAAAAAAAATTCTCTGGGCCAGGGATTTAGCTCAGTGGTTTTGCCGCCTGCTGTGCAAGCACAAGGATGGGAGTTCAATCCCCGGTACCAAAAAAAAAGAAATTAAAAAAAAAATTCTCAAAGGAAGTCTAGCAGAAAAGAAACCTCTTTGACTCAACATCTCCCCCTAAATTATTGAATGAGGGAAACTTTTATATTGTTAACCTGTGTTCCCATCTCATGACATACTCTGAAAAATGGCATTCTCTAGAATTCTGAAAAAGTCACACATTTTTAAATTTCATGAATTTTTCCAAGATTATTTCATTGGGGAGGAACCTAAGGCTGGCAGTTATTTTAACCGATTTTATTTATCTGTTTCATCCCTTTGTAAGTGCTGAGGGAGTAGGTAGGCTGATATGGAATGAATGGTGGGCAGGGACATGGCAGATGCCAGAATATCAGGAAACTTATATCAAGAAGTGAAATAAAGGAGGAGAGAGTACTGGAGGGGGTAAGTGTATACAGCCATATTATGTTAGATGAGAACAGGTGTGATTAAGGTTGAGTGACAGAGTTATGAATTCACAATTCCTGGGTAGGATTCTCAGCTGTAGCACTTCCATGCTGTGTGCTTTAAAACCAATCTCTTCATCTTCTCTGTCCCTTTGTTTCCTCATTTCTAAATGAAAAAATAGCAGTATGCACTTTCTGGAAACGTAAGGAAGATTAAATGTGATGTAGCATATAAAATGATGAACACCTACACTTCATTATTTATTACACTCTCTAAAATAGAAGCAGGCGGTGTATAATTATACCAAATTCATTTACATAGGAAAGAATAGTTAAAAAATAATATAAGTTGTTCAAAATGGAAGGGCCTTTGAAGAGATATAATTGACTCCACCATTTTATAAATGAGAATAGAGGCAAGCCTCCTAGAGAATTGAGATCCTTGTATAAGGAGCTAAATGAGATGCTGGATGCCAATCTCAGTCCCTTCAATCTTAGTATAGGGCTCTTTCAATTAAATATGAAGTTGCTTATCTGTAATGAGTTCACATTTTGTGAGACAGTGACAAGAATAGCAGCCTCAAAATATTTCTTTCTGGATTCCGAGCTTATGGGGTAATCTGCACAATATTTTAGTCCCAAGTGTATCTCTTGAAGGGTTTATCCATTTGGATGGACCACACTGCATGTTTTCTCTTACTTCTAGGTCCTGTTTCCCAGTAACAATTCATAGAAGAGCAACTGTTAAACGAAGCATCTGAAGGACTAGCATAGGAGAAAGGGAGAAGAGTAGGCTTATCATTTTTCATGGTAGATTAAGTAGAGGAAAAGCGAATTGACGTTTTTCAAGATGAACACAAGTCTTTTCAGAGTTGGTTGTCTCATATCGCCTACCTCGCAGAATCTCCAAGGCCACAAATATTGGGGTAGAAATAAACAGTTTGCCTTTGAGCACCTAAGAAAACTCTTTTCCCTGGCTTTATGGAACAGATCCAGAGAAACATGTTTATTTTTGTTTTATTTAGGGAGGGGGAACATATAAGAGATAACTATAATCATAATATACAAATCTTCCTTAAAATCATCAACTTTTTCTACAACCTCATGGAATTATGGTAAGCATATTACTTTAAAAGGAGAACTTAGTGAGATGAAACAACACTGTACTGCAGTATAACTAAAGCTATGTACATATGCATACATAATTTATGGTCTATGTATAATTTATATGTATACAACACCAAACTTCATTGAGATAAAAGAGCACAGCGAGGTTGAAAACAAATGTCTAAATTCAATATAAGCTTGACAATGCTACTGAAAGCCATTTTGCCAGTGTAAAGGCCTCCAACATGCTTGTATAAAGCTACTGATAAATATTTAGAGTGTATTTATATTTTGCTCTCTGGAAACTAAGCCAAAATAAACATTTAAGGCAACATTTTGAAGTGTTAGCATTTCTTATTTTATCTGCCTTGTAAATGTTATCCACAGTGACAATTAAAAACACTGAACAGTACAGACAAAGACTGGCAAATTTATCCTGAATCCATCTTATTCTCTTACTAAATTCTCTCTAATGTACAAAAAAATTACATTATTTTCAGCAATTTTTACTCTCAGTTTTGAAGGGCAGCATTATTGCTTTTTGTCCCACACATGCTTACTCAAAACTATGAGCTACAGATCTTCAATTCTGATTTGATATCTACACAAGTCTCAGAGCTATTTTTTAATACAGAAAATGAGAACTTGTAGAATGCGGGTCATCCTAGCTGCAAGCTATTCAACACTGCTACTCACTTCCATTGTGTCTTTGGAAAGATAAACTATCCAGTATACAAGGTTGAATCCTGCAAACGCAACTGGGAAGAGAATTCGAGAATATTGGTCTATTTTACTGGTGCCCCCAAAGGCTGTTGAGAGAGATGGGGGTGTAAGAGGCGTTGACTGAAAATTGGGTTCTTTAGTGAGAACTTTGCTGGCCTCAGGGGATGGAATGATTGGCAATCTCAGGGAGGTGATTCTTTTCTTCAGATGGTACTTGGAATCAGAATGCTGTGGAAAAAAAATACAGATACCCAGTGAAAGTAAAAGAATAGAGACCACCAATTAGTCACTGTCTTTTTCACCTTTGCCAAATATTCACTGACTACTTACTGTATAAAGTAAAGCATCAAAAAATTTTTGATAGCATTTGATGATGCTACTTTTTAAAAAAAAAAAAGGATTAAATCATTTTTTAAAAAGTGACTTGCTTTCATCTGACATCCTAAATGCAATACATCATTAACCGATATCAAGCATGTCAGGAAAAGACTACAGGGGATGCAAAGGCATATCTATCCCATAGTTACAAATAAGACCTAAGGAAATAGATATTTGTGGCACTGGGGCATTAATTCCAATTTGGTATATGTCAACAATTAGTATAAGGAAACTGCAGTTCAGCTCATTGGCACTATTCTTCTAGAAATGTTATTGGCCTCTATCTTCATATTTATCCAATTTAAAGAAGTTGAAATTTTAGAAAAAGAACAAAGAGCTAATGTACATCATAGGCCAGTGCCCAAGCATAAAAAGAGCCTTAAATTGAAGGAACTGACTGCTCATGCTTTGAAATATATCTCCTTCTTCTCCCAGGAGTTTTATATTGCAGGCCTTCTACTTCCCATTCAGAGCTTCTCTACTAATCTCTCTCCATCTTCTGTCCCCAGAGTGATCCATTTACTAACCCCAGGATTGTTGCACATGCTTTTCTGTCATTATATACATTTTCTGTTCTACTGAAATCATAAGACAATCTAGTTTAGTCTTCAAAGAGATGTTTAACGCATCAATTGACAAGAGAGCTGGCTGGGTTTCAGAGCGGAAAAATGCCTTGCTATGGTCACACTGCTAGCAGTAATGCACAGTGATCAATGTCATTGCTTATTTCATCCCAACATGCTCTTATCTCTAAAATATTGAGGCTTGTTTGGAAACTGATTCTGTCCAATTCTCAGGTTCCTTTCATGCTGTTGGAGCCTAGGGGCCCTTCCTCTGATTTCTTTCTTTTCTTGTCCACAGCTTATCACAGTCTCTCTCCTCCAGGTCAGCTTGTCCTGCTGGGCTGCCACCTTCAAACATTTGATGTACATTACCCCTCATCTTGTAAAATGGTCTTATATCCTCCATGGCAGCAAAATTACTACTTTGCTGCCTGGCAGGGTATGCTCCTCCCATGGGTGGACTTCCATGGCTTTAGCCAGCAACCCTGCTGCAGCAGGATGAGACAGCCCACCTCCCCAGCTCAGGCTGAGCTGCAGGACCAAAATGACCTGCTGATGTGGTGACATTTGGGCTGCCGGAACAACAACCCCAAGGAATTTTCTTTCTGTTTTTTCCCTTCTGAATTTTGCTTTGATTTCCCATGGAAGTTTCATAGTAGCTAAATAATAGGAATCATCATAGAGAGTCAAGTCCAATGTACTTTGAGATACCATGATAAAATCTGTCTCTGCACTCAAAGCAAAAATAAATTTGTGTATTCAAGCCTAATATGGACATGACCATGATAAATTTCAAGTCAGGAATGTTTTATCTATTGCCTTGGTACTTTTCTAGGCACTCTGGACAGAAGTAAATAAATCATAGGTCTTGGAGGACAAGAGTTTAAAATAATAGAAGGCCAAGTCTTCTCATCCTGGACAAAAAATAAGTGACTTTATCTATTAAAAATATGTGACAGCTGAGGACTAAATCTGTAGGCTCACCTGTGTGAGGTTGGACCAAAGTAATGATACAATGATACATTGGTCCCAGTTCATGCTGCTTCTCTGAGAAATAAGCTTATTACTGTCTTGCAGTTTTCTGTTATGTTTCTTAATTCTGATTTGATTTTTAATCCACTAAATATGTTAGTAAAATATTCTCTTCCTAAGAGACCAGAATGTGTCACTCTTTCATCCTCCAAACAACACTCATCATTCTTCCACCCATTTGGATCATTAAGATATGTTCCCCTATTAAAATTCCTAAAGATCATAATGGAGTAGAAAGAGGGCAAGCCTTCAGTGCAGGTTTTCTTTCTAGGGTCATCTTAAATAATATATGCTACCTGTCTGAAACCTGCATTTTTTTCTATTCTAGGCAGCCATGCCTGGCTTATTGGGATGAAGTAGTAACTGTAAAACAATGCATCACAAGAATATAGAGCATTATTTTTTCTTCCTCACTTCTTTAGAGATGTGGAGCAAGAGAACTGTTTCTGAATCTTGGCATCATCAGAAAAAATTTAATGAGGATTGCCAAATAACCCTGGTCTGGAGATAAGAGGCATCATTCAGAATGAACTACCATGACAAATTTAAATAAAGTGGCAGTAGCTTGGGATTAAAGGCTTTGCAATTGGATTATCCCTGTCCTCGCTTACTGCCCCATTCTCCATTGCCTGTAAGTTAGGAGAAAAGGAGAACAGGAGAGACAGAAATCCCCAAATCATACTTTCATATTTACTACTTACCTGTGATAAGATTTAGACATGTCATAGATATCAGAAATTCTTATTCTCCAAAAGCTTCAAGTTTTTATCTTTAATGTTAATGATAATATTTTCCCATAAACTTTTCCCCAAATTTTTAACTAATTTTTTATTATTTTCAATGTACATATTCTTCACCTTCTCACTACTCAACTTACTTTTACTTTATTTCCTCCTTGCCTAGAATAACTTACATGGCCATCTTTACCTTTCTTTACCTTTCCTTCATTTTTACCTTTCCTTTATTTCTTTTGATAGGATCTTTACCTTTACTTCATTTCGATAGCAAATTCATATGCCACCTGACATCAAAAATTATACCTGTCTTTAAACACTTTTATGCATACTTAGCTAGTACAACTCCAGTGACTGTTATCAGATACTTCCTTCAAAGTGTAATTATGTCTCTTGTGTCTTGTCTCCTTTCCTAATGCGAAATCTGCTTTTTGATAGAGGGAATCTGTTGTTCATGTTTGAGTGCTCCATATTGCCTAGGCAGTACACAGTATATAGTTTATTCTTAGTAAATATGCTTAATCAACAAGGCAGTAAAAATTTAAATATTTTCCAGGACTTTTTGGAGGAAGAAGGAATGGGAGGAGAACAAAAAGTTTTAATAATTTTACATTATATTTTAATAGACCATTCAATAGTATATTATACCATAGGTATAATTTCTAAATGTTTATTGTTGACAAGCCATACAAGGTAATTTGTATGCATAATTTCACTTAGTCTCTGAAAACATTATTAATGTCATATTCATTTTGGAAGGGAACAAATAGAAACTGTAGTAGGAAGCTCATATAGGTAATAAGTCTTCACAGATGCCAAAGATCATATTCTTAGCAATTCTCCAGCTGTTCATCCCACAATCATAGGGCTTTGTCTATCAAACCCAGAACGACTGGCATTTGGAGTTGGATAATCCTTTATTGTGGAAGACTGTCCTATGCATCATGGGATACTGAATATCACTCCAAACTTCTTAGTGTAAGAGACTAGTAGCATCCTACACCCAAGTTGTAACAACCAGAAATATTACCAGACCTTGCCGGATGTCCTATAAGGGAAAAAGAGCCCCCCAGTAAGAATGTGGTTTAGAGGCACAGTTGTTTAACTGTCTAGTAGTTTGTTTGGGGGGGGTGGTCTAGTCAGGGACAAATATAATATGTTAAAGAAAATACAAGAGTCCTGGCTACTATTTACACTGGATAATCAGCTACTTCATAATCGGGAATTGGCAACTTGAAAATACTGGACAGCAATGAAGAAGGAACACACTGAATTTCTGAAATTAAGAGAAAGCCAATTTTGTGAGTCATTTAAGCTACAGGTCTGCATTAGACCCACCTGCTGTATTGTAAGCCTAGCAGCTTCAGTTGATGGTAAAATAGACTTTTGTCAGAGTCGAGATGAGGGCTCAGCTTGGGGCTGTCACCGTTTTGAGTGGAACACCTGTGGTTTTGAATTTTTCCAGGGCTCCCCTGCTGCTTAGTGCCATCCTGTCTTGAGTATTTTTAGAGCACCGCTTTGTGTTAAGTAACGTCATATTGCAAAGGTACTTCGAGTCAAAGTGAGCAATATGACAATCAATTATTTGATGTAGGGATAAGTCGTTAGGAAAATATTTAGAGCAATTTTCAGTCTAATATTTTAAAAAGCACAGGACAGTGAGTGACTCTTAATTGAGACATTGTAGCCAGGGCTGTGCTGCTGAATGGACAAAGCACCTGCTTATAATACAAGTATTAGGGGCACCAAAAATAAAAAAGAACATTTTTGACAACATTTAGTGTTTGATATGTTTGAAAAATCATCAAGTAATCATCATGGGGAAAATCAGAACTGTACTGGATTTTCCTGCATTTGTAACAGCTGATAAGAGTTGGGAACAGAAATTACTTCAGGATCTCTGCAGAGAAGCAGCTTATTGGCATCAATCTGATGCATCCATGGTGCTAGAGAAAATCAGACCACTGTTTGGTGGGCACAGAATAGAGAACTGAGTGGAGATTTGATAAAATATATGGAGAAAGATCTACCCACTTACACCCCTGTCTAATTCACCTCATTCTCTTCATTAATCCATGGTGGCACAGTCATGGCATAGGTACTTAGATCTTTCTCGTACTTAGAGATTCTGACAGTTTTAATTTAACCTATAATTCTAGAGAACAGTGAGAGTAGTCAAGAGAAATCTTGAGGAAATTTGGAACAGGAAATGTAACTTTTCAGCATTCTATATATCACATCTCTCTATAGAGGTGAGTGGAGCATGGAATTGGCCTGGCACAAATCCTCATTGTAAGGGGAAGGGCAGGAAGGACATTGGCTTATTTTCCCCTCTGCGCTCAAGTTTTTAGCAACTAGCCCCCAGTTCAGGGTCAGGCTTATCTTTCTCTTCTCAGCATAGACATTGCCTCTGCAGAAATGGAGATGGTTTCAAAATCCTCCACATGGAGACACTCTTGTATGGCTCTTCTTCATTCTACCCTACATCTCTAGGCACAGCCTGTATTACGAAGGATCACTGACTTTTCTCTCCCCTTGTTGAGTTTCTTTCTGGTAGAAAGAAGCTCTGCCAGGGAAAAGGCCATATGATGATTTTAGCATTCTGCTGGCACATAAGAGCACTAAACACATACTTGTGGCATGAATAATTCAATGAATACGTAAATACTCACAAATGGGGGCCAGATTTGAGAAAGAAAAGAAAACGAATAAACAATGTAATCTATAACTATTGGCCTGGCTAATGAAATTTGGTCAATTTTGTATGTAAGTAATTAACAAATATATCTCACTCCTTGTGAAGAAGACATCCCGCATTAGGAGTAATGACAGCATTCAAGGGAAGTATTGATGGAGTGTGGAGGATTCACTCTTAGGAACACAGCAATAAGAGCTTAGCCCTTTAAAGCTCCAAAGAAACTAACAAACTATGCAAAAAGAGGCCAAAGACTGAACTTGGTCCAGTGCCTTACAGATACATCAAAGGTTCAGGTACATCAAAGATTCTGAAATCATAAAATAGGAATGATTCTAATCCCAAGATGACATAATATATAAAAACAGGAAGGAAACTGGAGAAAGCTGCTGACAGTTTTCCTCAAAGCCTAAAAATATAAATAAATTATTGTTCCAGTTCCAAATGCTTTAGAAGCTGAGAGCTGATTAGTCTACAGACCCAACCTGACAATTTAGCTGTAAGGTGTATTTTCAGTTTGAATCACATTTTTAAATGCTTGAATTTATTTGTCATTATTACATAAATTTCCAAGTCAATATTAAAGTGATAAAATTAACAAATACTTATCCACATAAATTCTTAATAATTTTCTGTGAAAATTTAAAATACAGAGCTTAGAATCACATGATATACTCGAGCGCTTAATTTCACCTCAACTTTCTCACAATAGTTTGTTATTTCAATGTCCAACTCATTCAAATAATGTTTTGATTACAACTGAATAGGCATTTCTAAATGTCATGATATTTGCAAGAAAAAAATTGCCTTGCGATTTGTGTAACATAAACTGCAAATGTGTAATTTATGTTTGTTCCTCTATATTATATAAGGCAACTTGCCAAGTTTTGACATAAACAAATAAAATAAATTTCTTTTGTAATCAACTCTATTTTTGATATCTTCAAGGTTTGTATTGTTTGGTTATTTTTGTTTTTAATTTTTGCACTTTAGACTCCTAGAAACAAAATTCTAGTCAATGCTTTAAAATATTTTAAGTGGAGGTAGGTTCAGAAATATAATTTTTCAAAAGGGAAAAAGGTAACTTACAAGAAAATGTACTTCAAAGTGATTTAAGTACAATTTTTTACACAGCTACCCAAAGGATCTGTTCATTAAATGTCACTATTTTAGGACTGTAGGAAATAGTTTATATGAAGACTGCAGATCTTAAATTCCATCTTATTAATAAAGTACACTCTCAAAATAATAGCCTAATGGGATGGTTGCTCTATGACCTTTTCATAGTATGTAAATTATATGTTTATGTACACAGATCACTTATAGCAAAATTTCTTATTTTGAAGAACATGAAATAATTCTCAAAAATGTGTAAAATTTATCTTGCCTGAAAAAGTGGCTTTAAAATATCTTTGACTGAGTTTGTAGACTACCATATTTTTGTCACAAAACCCATATTTTTATGACCTTTCAAAACACAAACAAATAGGAAGAAAATATCATTAAGTCAAAGGGAGAACAGGGTGGGGGGTGAATTCAATATATTTTTAAAATGTTTTTTCCAGGGATATAAACTCTGATGTGTTTAAGTCCTAGAGAACATGTTGGGGAAGGGATACCTTCAGTCTCTGTAATGTAGGTATAAGAAATTCTAGAATCAATTTCTACTTTTTCTACAGACTGGGAACTCGTATTTTCTTTTTCTGAGACTATTTCTCCATTTATAAAGAAGATAATTATAATAGATCAATGGGTAGCAAATATTTTCTTCTCTTATAATAAGGGCTAATTTAAAAATCTGTACTTACGTGTCCATTTATTATGGAATAGTCTTATTTCCTGGAGAAAATATATATTGTTAAATAAATTTCCTAGTTTATAAAAAAATTGTCATGTTTTTAGCCAAAGAATTTCTCACATTTGGGGAAGTAAAACACACATAGCTTTATAATTTTTATCATAAAATTAAACCAATGATTACTAAGATGCATGTGGTTTTAAGTTTACTACAACTGATCAGTTCCAGAAAATTTCCATTTCAGGTTCTTATTCAACTTTTCAGAGTAACAACTCTTTTTTTTCTGAGTTACTCTTTGTGGTTTGTATTAAAATAAAAATATATACTTATAATCAGTTTCACAATTTGTTTTAGAAACATATATGAAACTTTATGTATTAATGCTACTATTTATTCCTTGTTCAAAAACTTTTGGGGAACAGGGCTGGGCCACAGCACACTTACTGTAAATTTATGAGCATTTATCACTGATTATAAACCTTTGAACATAAACTTCTTGATGTACATAAATTTATTAAACAGATATCAATGTTAGAATGTTTTAAAATTAGCTAAATATTTGGATTATGACTCAAATTTCAGAAACTCTATTACTATTCATGTCTTGCCCTCATGAAATAAAACAGCAAGCAGATTTCTAACAAAAACTTGTCCATTCCATGAGAGTCCTTGTTTTCTTCCTTTAGACCCTGAAGCCTCATTAAGAACCTTTTTAAAACTTTCTTCTCTCTCCTTGGTATAAGTAAACTTGTTCAAAGGAAACATCTAAAGGCTAAGCAGAGTTTTCCAGTCTCCTCTGAGAGCCTGGAATCTGCTTGTACAAGCAAGGATGATGAAAGAATCATGCTACAAGTTTAAAGGAAATATAAATGAAGAATTGTTCCTTAGTCTTTTCCTGCGGAATTGGAAGCAGAATTGCTCTCGCTCTTGGAACTACAGTTATATAACTCATGCTGAATTAATATTATTTCAGACTGTTTATTTGCTTGCACTTTCTATATGGACTGCCTTTTGCTACCCAGTGGGCAAGATTAGAAAAGAAAACAATTACCACAACAATCTCAGCCTCCACAGGTTCAGTCGCCTTTGATATTGTCACTGGGGATATGGCTGTAATCTGTGCCTTCCTTCTGGCCCCCCGTGTCTGAAGACTGGTGAAGTAGTTGACAGCTGCAAATTCAATGAGTGCAGAAAAGACGAAAGCAAAGCACACAGCTATGAACCAATCCATGGCTGTCGCATAGGACACCTTGGGCAAGGAGTGTCGGGCACTGATGCTTAGGGTGGTCATGGTTAAAACAGTGGTGATCCCTAAAATTAAAAGGAAAGAGAAATACAGTATTAATATCAAGGACCCAATAATAGGAGCAAATGAAAATGTGTTGCTAGGAAGGATTAAATACTCTACCACTGCACAGTAATTTTTATTGTTTTATTATAATGGTTCATGATCATTATTCTAAGTACTATATTTCTATCATTCAAAGTTAATGCAGTGACTTATATGATGTATGCTCAAAAAATTATTTGTTGAACTGAATTAGCTTAAGTTTTGCACAATATGCGTCATGAACAAGTTTGGTAACTGCTTAAAAATAACTTTAACAAATTATTATCACTTAAGTAAAAGTATCTCAAGTTTATGATCAATTTTCGTAAGGAATAATATCTTTCATTACAGTTGAGAAGTCTATCTAGTGTGAATATTAACTTAAAATTAGGTTACTGTAATTTTTTAATTAGCCTAGTTTTATGGTTAAGTATTTACCCATGAGAAAATAAATTTCATCACTAATCTGCCAGCAGTTTTCCTATTTGAACAATAGGGGTGGGGAATTTGAACATTTAGGAGATGTATAACATTGATGGTCAACATTATTAGGCAGATATTCTTTTATAATTTGCAAAAAGAAGCCTATTCTAATACAGTAAGTTTACGAAGTCAAGATTATCTGAGATTTCAGTTCAACTCAGGTCTTAATAGTCCTATATACTACCTGATTTATAATGAAAATCAAAAAAGATAAATTTTGTTTCTGATAATTTTCAGTTACAGCTTTTTCGTAATTTTTTCATAATATTGCTCCATCTAGATGAGTATTTTATAGTCATAAATGGCACTAAATATTTAAGTTGAGCCACAGGAAATTGGTGGTATTGAACTATTTTTAGACTGAAAAAAATGAAAAATTTACATGATTCAACCTAATAAAAGTGAGATATAATTTACATATGTGTGAGCCAAATATTTTGCCCTTTTGTTTTCCTCAATTGACACATTAGTTTTTACCTTTCCACTATTTTCTCCTAATGAAAAAATGTAAATCAAGGTAAAATACTGCTAATTAGATCAAGTAAAGCATTAAGGTACTGGGCAGAATTGATTTGGGGGTTATTTTTGGTACTGGGGATCGAACTCAGGACCTTGCGCTTGCGAGGCAGGTGGCTGCACTGCTGAGCTGAATCCCCAGCCCAAGAATTATTGTTGAGGCTTTTTGTTTGTTTGTTTATTTGCCACACAACTTGCAATGGAATGAGGGTGATTTTACGTAATATATATGTCTGGGTGGCATAAGAGTCTGTTTCCTTTGTGGATTGAAAAATCCACTAGTGTGAATATTTACTCAAAATGCATGAGCAAGGGGTGGATGAGCAAATCTAGAGCACAAAGTGGGAGGCATACCAAAGACAGTTCTGGCTGGGACAGACTCCTTATTAATCCAGAAAGACACCTGGGAAAGAATGACTGTCATGATGCACGGAGTATATATCTGGATCATGAAGTAGCCCATCTTCCTTTGCAAGTGGAAATAGACTGTCATTATTACGTATTCACCTGTTGGAAGACATGTACATCAATATTGCCTTTGACAGTCTGCAAAAGGAATGCAAGTAAACATAAATCTGGCAAGGTTTTAAATTAGCATGGACTGGAAGCTAACAAGCAAAGGCATTCTTCAATATATGAGAAGATTACATGACTAGCAGCTGACAGAGCAAGGAGACTATTAGTTCTTGTTTTCAGTTTGGTTCTTTGTGCAAAACACCTTATTCCAGGATTATACAAATCTTTATATCCGCCCAGTTGCAAAACAAATTATGAAGTTAGGTATGTGCCACCTCAAAGGGCAGTTAGTTAAGAATGGTTAATATGGAAGAGAAATGAATAGGTATTTTGAAATGTACACTAGCATCATCTTGGTCAGATTCTTACCTGTGTTAGATTTAATTGTCTCACTAGATACTGTCTGTCCAATCAGATCATACTGGAGGAGGCTGGAAGATTCTTCGGGGACTTCTACTGAGTAAAGTGGTCCTTTTTTCCATGTATATATGATTTCACTTTTGGGGTAAGCATCTGAATTTTTGAAACAAACATAGCCGTGAATATGTTGTCTTTTTTCATAAAAGCATCATTTGTTTATAGAAAAAAGATTTGCAACACAAATTTTCTTTTTGTTTTTCCTTAATCTCAGTGACTAAAACCTCTATGGTATGCATAGTAAGCATATTTCTGAAATCACATTGAAAGTGTCATAATAGTATTTAACTTTTGTTTTTCAGTCTATAAAACCAAATCATAACATCATTATTTGGCTCTCAGGGGCTTTCTATCACTTACAACTCCCAAACTTGAGTGGACAAACATGTCCATCCATAGGAAAGTTAACCAGTCTCATGGGACAGTCAGCGTTGATGGTCAGCCTAGGGACATTGAAACAAATTATTGTGAGTTAGCACAGGAGTCAAGTTGTTTTGGTGGAGGTAAAAGAATTAGAGAAACCTCACCTCATGGTGTATAGAATTGTTCCATTCTGCATTATTCTGAAGAGTTTATTAGGGGTTGTCATGTTGTGAGCAATTGACTTTTTTCCGTTTCTGAAAAAAGTGTCAGGTGTCCAGATTTTACTGACCATCAAGTTATTTAAACTCAGAATCTCAGCTGGCCCCCCAAACTTCAATCTCTCATCAGTCCAAGTCTGGCGAAAGAAAACATCCATTGTATATTCCTAAGGAAAAATCAAACATTCACACAGCCTGCAGAAATGGTTTGCTAAAATAAGTCCATTCACTAGCGAATATACCCCATTCAAAAGTGTAAGCAATACATCAATCTTTTATTAGCAACATTTTATTGGCATAACTTCTCCAGTAAAGCTGAATAATAATTTAATAATGAGTAAATAATTATTTTATACTCAATGAATGATTGATGATTATACTTATCGAATGATTTAGAATCACTAAATAATGATTTTGGTGAATCATTTTTCTCAAAATTGAAAAATCTGTAATACTATTATGAAAGATGGTGCTGTGTATGAGAACCTCTTCTTCCCATCGTGACTCTCCTTAGCATGCTTCTTCTGTACCTGTCCAGCCTGCATCCACCTATATGTATTATCCTCCTTAATTTTCAAGAAAAATTAATGAAAAACTGTGTAGTCTGGGCTTCATGCTGCCTTTCCTAGCATCAAGTATTCTAACCATTCTTCTTAGCATCTCACTCACCTTCAGTGGGTCTTGGACCATTATGGTACCATTCATTAAAGCACAGATAAGAACAGATAAAGTTTATTGAATAGCGCATTATGAACCTACATCCTAATTATTTATATTATTATTAGACAATAAAAAAGCAAATGTTGCCATGATTATTCTAAATGTCACTTAAGTATGCATATCAAAATTTTGATTTTTAATTTTGACTTATGTGAAATAACATTAAAAATGTTGAGTTGTGAGAAAGGCTATAGCAGCAGTCAATGATAATTTACAACTTATTGTTATATCAAAGCATTGCCAATAACAGTCTTCTCTACTTTATAAATTCCCTCTCAGTATTTATTACTATAAGTTCTGATTATATTTTTAAACATAATTTAATAGCAATATACCTATAGAATAATGATCTAAACTCTATTAGGGCTTTATCTTAAAAGAAAACTTTAAAAAAGAAACACAAGTATGAAACAAAATCCCAAATATATCCAGACCTAAAAATTGTTGTGTTTTTTTCATTCTTGGGGTGAATGATTATTTAAATGAAAAATGATACTAAAAATTATCAGGATTTTGAGTTATGCTTTCTTTCTCCTCAAGTTTTAAGATATATGTCTAGTAATAAAGCCTTTCCTCCCCCTCCATCTTCCATGTTTGCGTTCTTTCTTGTCTTTCCCCCTCCCGTTTCTTTCCTCTTTTATTCCTTCCTTCCTTTTCTTCTTTTCTTATCAACTCAAAAGTAAAAGATGAAAAAGTCTCCAATAGTTTTTTCTCCAGAATTTCATTTCCCTAAATAAAAATTAATGACATACCTCTTTAAAGATAATTTTGTGTGTTTACACATTTGTATTGATATTTTAGTGTCAGGGGGAATGTTACCAGACAACTGTGAAAGAATATCAGTATGCACTTTGTTCTAGAAGACTAGTTTGGGTTTTCACAGCCACTGACTATAAATACCCTCTTACGAATCCTACAGCCATCTGTACCTGGAACTGAGTGCTCAGAACACCCACTGGTCCATCCACAATGTAAAAGGTGGAATGCATGAGCCTTTCCAAGTACTCCTTTGCTGCTTTAGTAAAGTATGCTGATAATTATGTTCTACAAAAGACAGGTATGTTTTAAATTTCATAGAACTATATGGCATAGAACCATATGTTTTTCCTATTCCTACAAATTTAGTTAGACTTTGTGAAGGAGAAAGTCTTATCTTTGTAGGAATAAGTACATGATATGTGAATGAAAACAGGATGTCATCTTAAAAAGTTCCTCAGTTTAAAATGTTCAAGCAGAACCCTTCGTGAAACATGAAAGAGATTAAGCCAGTGGTAATCTGCACTATTGGCCATGTCCTCCCAGCATGAATCCACATTTTGCATCATGAATCTGAGGCCAGGCAGGTGGCAATACCCATTTTCATTAGTACTGGGACTTAGCTCTCCTCTCTTAAGTAAAAATATCCATCTTATGCAGAGCTTACTCACCATCTCCACATCTGACACAGGCCCAAAACTGGTCACATAAATGTCTGTTTTGACTTCAGTGACAGCACCTGAAATTAGCCCCAACAGTTAGGGTAACTATCGGCAGTGATGTTGAAGGGGGCCCAGGAAACTCCACAGAGTTCTTTGCACAGGCAGAATCCGCTACCACAGCAATATGATCCAGCCATGGGAGACTTTGTGTCTTTCAACTCTGAAAACTCATATCAGTTGCCTTATTTTGCATTTATTCTAGTAAAATTGGGGAAATATTAAGAAATCCAAGGGAAATAGATTGAAGTTCTAAAAATAACAATAGCCATATAAATAAATTATACATATATGAATAAATATATATATGAATAAAAATATATATCTTTCATGAGCCAAATGCTAAGAAAATCATTTTACATGGAGAACCTCATTCTACACTCACCCAAACCTGAGACAAATACACTCATATGCCCACACCGCAAAGGTACTGAGGCTTAGACAGTTCAAGTAACATGCAGAAGGTCACCAATTGAGAAAAGAACAACACTGGATAGGATGCAGGCATGGCGTCTCTCCAGTACCCCTACACCTTGCCATTCTGACAAACTACCCCCTTTCTGAAGCCTCTGTGTCTTGGAAGGTCAGTGAAAGAGGAAGAAGACTACAGATATTGAGTCTAGCAACAATACAGCTTCTTACCTCCAAATCCTGGCCGCAGCCGATTGTCATAACCTTCAAGCAAGTTGTCCAGGATCCGACTAATGTTCTCTGAGTAGAAATTGCCTTCATCTTTAAGTTGTGCCAGGGAATTTCCTAGCCTGAAGGTAGAGAGTTGATCAATGATTCTCACTCTGGCCTCAGAGAAGATATGTTGTCTAGTAGATCCTAGTCCACCCCCAAATAAATGTATTCTGTATTACCCCTGGCTTCTGTTACAATATGGTATAGAAGTCATCTCATGGATGCATGCTTTTCTCTCCTCTGGGCTAAAAGGAAAAATCAGAAAAAAACATCTTACCATAGAATAATGTACAGGCAAGACAGAAGTGACACCATCCTATGGTTTACTGGAATATTCCCAATCAGCTCTCCTGTGATAATCAGCTAGAGAATTTGTTCAAATCCCTCATATCCCTCTTCCTTGCTTGCTTCCAGTCAGTAATCCAATAGATGAAGAAAAACTTTGATGGTTCCCCTTGCTTTTGTTTTTCTTGTTTCTGTCTTTTCACATGGAACAAGTTAGTTTATGGTCCTAGACCATATCCTGCAGACACCCAGGCTCCTTTGACTGACTCAGTGGAGAGATGCACAGTCCGAAGGGACAGTGCATGGTTGGAGAGCAGTGACAATAATCGAGTAAGGCATCAGGGGATATTAGAGGGAGGAAATCCGCTGCTAGTTTTGGCATGGAATTAGCAGGGCCTGTGAGGAAATCTGGAAAGCAGTGGCATCTTGCTGATTGAGATTATGTTCCAATGGCCTCAGCATTTATTATTTCTATGGTTCACAGAAGGATTCCTACACAGCTCTTACTGCTTACAAGGAAAATAATATTGGGACTCTCCTGGATTCTCTTTCTGATATTCATCAACTTTATTGCTTGCAGACACATCCTTCATATTTAAAAACTGCTTCCCACTATATATTTACCAACACTTCTGACACACCAGAACTGTTGCTGGCCATCTTTCTGTAAATTATTTTTTAAAAATGTTTGTGTATTCTTCCTCTCGTAGTTGTGGTTTCTGAAGTAAATATATGGATTCTACTGTGATCTTCAGAAACTTGGTCAGTTTCATGAGCTCTGCCAGTAGGAAACAGTGACTGAAATGGCCAGATCGGGTTTCCCATGCTGAAATGCTACAAGAATAAAGTACTCATAGATATGGTAAAGGAGAATGTTGCTGGTGCTATTTTACAAGGATTGTCACAGGTCAAAAGCAAACTGAGTTCAAGAGTTAGAACTGTATACCAGTTCTGGCAGGAGGAAGTGGTAGTAAAGGGTCCACTTGTGCCTTAAAATTTTAATCTCTAAGTAAAAATAGCAAAAATTATGTTAATAATAATGCATTTAATATAATTTTAAAATGTAATAAATATAAGCATTTTGAAAATTCAGGAACATAAAATAAAGAATCAAATATCTCAATTCACCAACCTCTTGCCAGTTCCATTTATTCATCCAGGTCATAATCCATATTTTCAGAATCTGAATTCCACAACAGCCATGGGAACTGTACATATATATAGCATAGTTTGAGAGTTACATCTAAGGACAAGCATAAATCATCTATGAAGCATTTCAGCAAATTAGCTGTAGCCCAAAAGAAAACAAGATTTGCAGATTTGAAGATTTTAAGATTACTGAAACTCACAGTTACATAAAATTTTCTGGTTACCTATCAAAAGGCTGAATTCCTTCCAAAATTCCTTGTACATGGTTTTAAGCTGCTGTCTTCTCTTACTGTTTCACTTGTGCTGCAAATGAAACTAACCCTTTCCCTCACCTTTGAATTCATATAAAATAATCTCTCCGGGAAAGACCACACGACAGTCATTTAAACAAAGATGCCTACAATGCTCACTCTTATGCAAGGAAAATTCTCCTACATGTTCCTGTTCATTGCAGAATCTGATTTCCACATCTGGTGTCATTTGGTTCACTCTCCTTTAAAACATGGTCTCTGGCGACCACAATATATTTTTCACTCAAATGTATTGCGCTTCTATTTAAATCCCTAAATATCTGGTATACCTGATGTTGTTAAATAGCTCTGTTCATTTTTATTATATGTTACTTCTTTATTCAAACATAGATACCCATATGAACTGATACCTTGTTCGATTTTACCATTTCTATCAAAATGTTTAACATCCATCTCTGATTTATGTAATTAGGGAGAAAGTTCAGTGAGACTAGATTTTTTTTTTTTTACATAGGAAAAAAAATTGATCATGGGTGAGACTGGGCATGTTCCCATATATTTCTCTAGCATATGTATACTTTTCTTATTAAAAATAATTTATTATCACTTCTCGGCCTTTTGACTAAGATCAAGTGTAAAAATAATTTATTAAAAAATGAACTAATATTTGTTACATTTGTCTCTAAATAAAAGATAAAAATATGCTTCTATTTTTGGTAAGTTTTAATTAGTAATGAATTCATGAAGGACAAAGAAGACCTCTTTCTCTAAATGAGTGAGAAGCTATCCAAGAACTAGAAGAGATGATAAACTAAATAATCTCATTTATTTCACCTCTGTGGACTTTACCTTAAATCCTTAAGGTCCTTAAATTCTGTAATTCTAAGAATTCAAATTGTTATATTAGTATTTACATGTAATATAGTCCCTTGTTCACACATTTCTGTAAAACTGAGGCAGAGAAAATCTATTAGCATCAACACTAAGGAAATTACAATTACTTTTTTCTTATGGAAATAGCAAGAAAAGAGTTTTAAAACATGCCAATGGCTATGTCTTTGGAATATATATAATCATTTATGTAGCAGTTTGATTATATATATATATATGTATCTATATATCAAGCATCAGAGCTTCCTCATTTAGATAGATGTGTTTCTCTGAACAATTTGAGAATATTTATGTCACACCTGTCCATATTACAGTAGTTTTTCAAAAATAAAATGAAAATGGTCAAGAAACATGAAAGATGGTTATGATCACCAGAAATTAATGAAATGCAAATGAAACAAAAACTTTGCAAATTCATCTTGTGATCATAAATCATTAATAGCTCTAATAAGTTGATGTTCAATGAAGTATGCTACTTGGGGAAGGTTAATTCTTCATTAGATATGACTGTGCTACATACTTCAGATTATTTAAAATCTCTTAAATTTGCCCACTGAATATCTCTAGAGCTGTCTGTGCATAATAACAACCAAATATCACCCTTACATTTCAAAATGCTTTTTAGAGCCAAGTTGTGGCTTCTAATTAAAATTAATTGTGAGTGCAGGATGCTTGAATTAGACTGGAGTTCATAGTTAAAATATGTTAAAGTCTCCACTGGCTTAAGCTCAAAGCAACTCCTGATAACTGAGCAGATACACTTCTGCATCTACAAATTCATAGACCAGCTTACAACAAGTTGGCAAATGTCATCCCCTCAACCCATCTCCATCACAAATTAACTACAGACATTCATCACTTACCAATGGATATATGTACTGAGAAATGCATCAGATGCATCTTTAGGTGATTTTTCTCTTTGTACAGACATCATAGAATGTATTTATACAAACTCAGATGGAATAGTCTGCTATAAAGCTACGTTATATGGCATATGCTCTTGTATATATGATTCATTGTCCTTCAAAATGTTATGTGGTCCACAACTTACTATAATTGGACAATGTAGAAAAGAAATATATCTTTGGGAAAGATTCTTATTACCATCCTTAGGATGCAAATAGTAGTTTCCACCCTAACAAATAAGGGAGATGATAAGTCATTCTCCTCTAAACACTGAGCATGGCTGGAAGAACCAACTGATAATAATTTTCTTGTCAATACACTCACTGTGAAAGAAATGAAATGTTTCCATGTAGGCACCTGAGAACATGAAGAATTCTAGATCATTCTTCTAAAGAATGAATGTATACATGCACATAGACATTGGCATGTCTTCCTTCTGGTCCATGGACAGGCACAGCAGTGTAAGTAATTTGCCCAATTCCATTCAACTAATAGTGTAGAATCACAATTCAAAACCAGAATGTTTTAGGTAGAAGGTAATGCCAGTGAACAGAAGTCAGTAAAAAATAAGGAGTTGCAGTTCAAAAAGTAAGGAGTTTCTAAAGAAATAATTTGTAGCTGTCATTATCTATTCAAACATGAAATAGGCTTCTATAGGAGAAAGAGAGTTTTCTGTTAACAACTATGGATGGGGATGTATGTTTCAGGAGGAAAATAACATGATTCCTAGAACATTCAGCAGGTCACTGAGGCTATTTGGACATATTCTAAAGAACTGCTTAACAGAAAGCACAAGTGTATGTTTGGATTTAAAGAGTCTGTTATGAAGTTTCTTCAGAGTGATATACAAAGAAAAATTAAAGAGAATCCTGGTGGTAAAATTAACTCTGGAGGAGGAAAAAAGAGATGTCCTACTAAGTTGAAATAAGGCAAGGAGCAAAAGGGGTAGATTACATAATAATGAATATTTATTGAACAGAGTATATTTCTATTTCAATAATTTATGTTGATATTACTTCTAATTTGTGCAAATTTCCTGAAAGGTAACTATTTTATGTTATTCTACAGAAGGTGAAAAAAATGAGACTTGAAAAAGGAACGTTACTTGCCTAAGACTGCAGAGTATATACTTTTATATGTATATGCTTTATGTATGTCAGACCTTCCTCCTTTTTCCAAAGACATAGCACTTAAACACTCTGGACCAATGGCATTGTTTGTATTGTTGTTCAGGAAAGCCCACTATCTCAGTGAACATTCTAGAAAATCCCTGTGTGATCCCTACCGGGGATGCAATGCAATAAGGACAAAATTGCTCTGGGAAGAAAAGACAATAAAGGGATATTCCTCCGGACTCTAGCTTTAATTGTTCTGGCTTGGTTAGGAACAGATTATGGAGCACATTATAGGGCACCCAGGTGCCCCCAAAAGAATAGGTAGGCAATAGTCATTTCAAACTTAAAAGCACAATACTGAGGAACAAAAAGCCACTTCTGAAATAGTACAAGTGTATAAATTTACAATTTATGCTTACCTGAACCAGTATCATTACAAATTAACTTTTATTTATGAAGTTTTTATCATGTGCTAGAAATACAGAAATCTTAAAAGGATTTGTATCTTGTATCTTAAAAAGATTTGCTCACATTTTCAACACTGATAACTAGCATCATAGAAATGATAAAAACATTTAATGCTAAGGACTACTTATTAGCCATATGCTACAAAGGCACAAGACTGGGGAGGCACCTGTGATAGGGTCGGGGACTAGTGACTATTTCATGGAAGAGCTAACACTTGGACTGAAGTCCAGAGATCAAATACATTGACAAAAGCCATTCTAGGTTTTCTGGTGAGCTCAGAGATGAGGGAGTGCCTGTTGAAACTGTGCTTCGGAAAAATAAATGAACAGAGAAACTATAATATAAGAAGCAAAGAGAATGCAGCAGTTGAAGAGAATGGATGAGGAGACTCAGTCTTTCAGAGGGACATACTTTCCACTGGGGGAGTTTGAGAAAAGGTATATGCACCTCTTCGGAAGATCTCAACAGGGTTCGCATTCATGGCCACATGCTTTCTCTTTGAATTGCCCTCAGCATGAAATCAGGGAAGCAGTCAAAATTAGGCATGGAACAGGGTCTTATCATGTTTGTATTACTTAATTCTGTCTTAACCTTCACTTGACTAGATCACTTTGCAGTTAGGTAACTTGGGTTCAATTGAAGGCAAATTATGGAAGCAAATTATATATCATCTCTATACATCATCTTCATCATCCGTAAAATGGGATTATAGAGTCATGGTGAGAAGGAAATGAAACTGCCTGAAAGTGCTATCATTGGGCATACCCATAATAATCAAGAAACAGAAACATCTTTCAACAACAATACCACTATCATCACTACAGTCATCATTATCATCATCAATCTGTGCTAAATTATTTTTCTCCCCCAGCATTCAGAAATTAGGCTAAGAAATTAGAGCATGATCTCTGTCATTTACTAAGCCATTGGTACGGGGAGAGGACATGTTTGACTGAGTTCATGCAACAGCAGAGAAAGGTTAATAGAGAAAGGAAAAGCAAGAGAAGCATAAATATAGCAGTGCTATAGAAAAAAGCAGACAAGTCACTTCAACTGGAAGATTATAGAGCACAGCTGCCTGGATTGCTGACAGCCTCCCTGATTTAACTCCTTCCTAATCTAGGTGTCATTTCTGTCCTTGGGATTCCCAAGAAACCTTTGTATTCTTATTATAAAGTCTCTTTTTGCTCAAGGCAGTGTAAGTCGACTTCTGTCACTAGTTTCTAAAAGGAGCTCCAATTCAGAAGACTGTATCCCAAACGTGAAAGCAAAATTTCAGATTCTGACAGGCATGGTGTGACACTTGAATGGGTTGTGGGACCCACTAGAGAGCAAACCCAGATAAAGTGGAGCACTGGGCTTGCTTCCGGGGCATCCAGAAAGAATCAAGCTAATTGGCTATTGCTTAATGAACTTGCTGCTTAATGAATCTCACACCTCCATGGAGTAGAATAAGCACTTTAAAACTGCACAAACTCTTTCGGGCCACTAGGGGACTGCTCATCATCAACTACACTACAAAAAGATTTCCCGAGGCAAGGGAAGAGAGAAATGTGGAAATGCATGCAGGTCTTCTGGAAAGCACTAGAGAACTGCGCTATGCTCCTCAGCCAGCCCACCTGGACACAAGTACCCAGGTGGAAACAGAGGTGTGGTGGGTCAGGCATACATATGTGTGCCCCCAGGAACAGGTCAGAAGCCATGCAGAATTGCTGGATCTCACAAGCCACGCAGTCAGGGACAATGATATTTCCCTGTCACTTGTTAAACTGACACTGAAGAACAGATGTGCTGTCTTCAGTTCATGTCTTGGCACTGCATAGCATCCTATTGCTATAACATCAGCAAGGAAGGAGATTCATTTCTTGTATGCTAGAATTTGTCAGCTGAGATTGATGTCTACAACAAATGCATAATATTCTGGTCTTTGGTATGTTATTTGCCTTTTGTTCAACTACTCTTCTTACTATTTCATAATCTCTTTTTATGATTCTGTAGGAGGTCAAAGAGAGAAAAATAAACCATATGAAACAGTAGCTGAGGCAGAGAAATAGAAACAATGAACTAGTTTCCTTTTCAGAAATGCTTTTTGGTCCCAGTCTTTAGCTGAAAAAGAGTATCTCATGGTGATGGAAGGTATTGCTATACATTCACAGAATTGACATAGAAGCTTCCAACCAAGTACTTTCCAACTGAGGCATATCTCTGAGAAACTTCTGAATTTACTACCTAGGGAACAGATTTATTGTGATGGATATCATTTGATATTTCTCATTATCTTACAACTCATACTCCAAGTTGCAGTTTAAATGTAAATTTCACAGCTTTCTCTACCTAGTCTCATCTTTCTCCCCAAACTAACAGGTATTAATTTTAAATGTATTTTCATAGCACATATTTCTGTTGTGCATTGGTAATCACATTTAAATTTTTATGTCATTATTTGCTTAAACGTGTCCCCTCCATAATAGAATATAAATTTTTGTGTTAAAGGATTATTTTCCCAGCACCAAGCACAATGTTTGATGCACACTTTTTAATGGATATTTTCTGAGGGACCAGATGATTGTATAAACTTCAGCTTATTGTTTTAGTTGTTGTGTATTTGTATGTGAGTATATATATGTATGGGTGGGTACATATATAACATGAAAATATGACATTTTAAAATACTTTGCATTTTACAAAGCATTAAAACCATTTAATATGAGGCTAAAGTAGATTGAAATATTGAAATTATTTTTGCATTTTTCTGCACCCTTTGCTACTCAACTAAGCTTGTGAGGTATGATAATAAACTATATACAGAGAGATCTATGTGACTTGACTGGAAAAAACCATGATGTGATGAGTATACAAAGTTGTTGTTCTGCTATACTTCTCTCCTAGAATGCTCTTCACATATTTGCACATCTGAAGGAGATTTGTTGGCCTCTGGATTAGCTTTTTATGCAAAAAATTCATTTAAAAAATTTAATTATGTACCTCCAACACCCCACAGCATTGGATAGCAGAATCTGAATGTCAGAAATTATTGTCCAGAAGGAGCATGAAATACAGCAAAGAAAAAAATGAATTTCCCAACTTGTCCAAACCAACACATTGAAAAATGCTTGTAATTTATCCATACAATATTTGAAGATACTGAAAAACACAGATCGCATAGGACTTGTGAAAGATAAAGATGGTCTCACTTTAGTGAATGGTATCTTATCATTCAACAGTAGTGCCTTCATTTTGATCTTTGGTGATATAAAATAAAATAAATAAAAAATATTTTTATAGAGGTGAAATCCACTAATAGTTCATTTCCAGATAATGTGACTTGAATCAGAAATGTCATAAACATATATTAAGTATGCTGTTCTAATATATATAAAATAAATATAAAGATAACCAGTCATTCCTGTGCTATTACTATTTCTGATGAAAAACACTATGAAACAACTTTTTAAAGTCAAACATCTTGTCTCACAATTTCATAAACATTCTTCAAACTCTTATTTTTTGCTTTAATCACCAAAATAGCATAATAGTAGTGCTTATTTTTAATATTTAATTTAAAGTATTTAATGGACTATAAAAATGTTTACTCTGCAGCAAATAAGTTCATTTATGCCTACTAGTAAGTGCAAATGTATCATTGAAATATAAGTGTACATACATATTATTAAAGAAACAAGGCATTTTACTAGCATGCAATTTTTATTTTCTACAGTAGAAAGAGTGCTATGAAGATATGCTATTTCTAGTGTTCTCTACTTGAGTTTACGTATAAGATACTTCCTCAAAAGATGTAAAAATATTATATTGTCAGAAATGTGTGCACTTATTTAGGGTGAATTCATATCCTCTAGCAAAAGTGTGAATGAACTGGCTATGCAAGGCCATAGATCCACTGATAGTTACATCAGAAGCTCAATAGAAGATGTGATGTTTTTAGAAATTCCATAAAGGTAGACATGGAAGGAGTAAAAATACAAAAAGACTTACACACATTGTTACCTTACTGTATTAATCAGAGTTCTCCAGAGAAACAAAACTAACAGAATGGAGAGGGAGAGAGAGAAAGAGAGGTGCAAAAGGCAGAGACAGGAAGACAGAGAGAGGTAAGAGTGGGAAGAGGGGAAGAGAGGGGAGAAGTAGGGGTGTGGGGAGAGACTCATTAGTATAAGGAATTGGCTCTTATGGTTATGGAAGCTGAGACGTCTCCGACTTTACAGAGGGCACAGTGGAGACCAAAGGAAACTGGAGGTGTAATTCCAGTCCAAGTCCAAGTCAAAGACCTGAGAACAGGGAGAGCTGATGTTGTGAATTTTGGTCCATAAGAAGATGACTGATGTCCCATGTGGAAGATGATAATCAGGCAAAGCATGAATTCTGCTGTACTCCACCATTTTATTTTATTAAGGACCTGTATGGATTAGATAATGTCTTACGTTGTGAAAGGCAATCAACTATAATTGGTCTGGACGTTCACAAGCTAATCACATCTAGAAACACTATCCCATGCACACCCAAGCAACATACTGGACCAAATATCTTGGTGCACCATGCCCCAGACAAGTTGACAAATAAAGGTAGTACCCATAGCATAAAGATAGTTGGCAGAATATCGAGGTTGAAAAATGAGTCCACTATTTTCAAATGAGTTCAGTTGACTTCAAAGCATGATGATGCGTAACTTTTGCCTCCAAATAGATGCATAACATCTGTCATTGCAATTTGATTAGTCAAATTTGTTTTCACTATTTGAGATCTTTCATGCTTCCATACGAATTTTAGGATTGCTTTTTTCTAGTTCAGTGAAGAAAGTTAGTGGTATCTTGATGGGGATTCCATTGAATCTGTACATTGTTTTGGGTAATTAGACATTTTAAAAATATTAACTGTCAATCCATGAATATGGGAGGTCTTTCCACCACTTATTATTTGGTAATTCATTCATTAATTTTTTTTAAATTTGACTGTAGAGATCTTTTTTCTTTTTTGGTTAAGTTTATTTCAAGATATTTTTATTGGGTGCATGGATCCAGAAACTGTGCTGCTAGTTTGAGTCTGGAAGGTGCCCCAAAGGCTTGTGTGCTAAAGGCTTGGTCCTCAGCTTACTGGTGCAGCTGGAAAACAGTGAAAACTTCAGTTGAAAGATGTGACACAGAGAGAATGGCTTTCAAAGGTATATTTTGTTCTTCCTGGCCACTATGAGGTGTGCAACTTTCTTCTGTCATGTCCTTCTGATGTGAGGTTTCTGCTTTACAACAGTGATGAAACAGAGCTACCAGACTACGGATGGAAACCATGGGCCAAAATAAGCTTTCCTCCTTAAATTGTTATTCTCAGGTACTTTTTCACAGAGACTTAATGCATACTAATGCATATGCCCCTTGGTGTTTGTGTCAAAGTAATAGAAATCTTATGTCCACACAAAAATCTACTCAGAGATATCTACAGTAGCTTTACTTGTAATTATTAAAATTTGCAAGCAATAAGTAAGTGAAGGGATAAACTCATACATTCAGAAAATGGGGTGCTATTCAGCACACACAAAAAAATGAGCTATTGACCCATGAAAAGACATGGAGAAAAGAAACCTAAATGTGTGTTGCTAAGTAAAATAAGATAATGTGAAAAGGCTACATATTTCATGATTCCAACTATTGGACATAGGGAAAAGGTAAAACTATAGAGACATTAAAAAAAATTAGTGGTTGCCAGGGGGTTGTGTAGTGGAAAAGGGATGTGAGATAGAGCTCAGAGGATTTCCAGAGCTGTGAAAAGCTCTGTATGATACTTTAACAGTAGACACAAGATGTTCCAAATACATAGAGTAGGCGCACCAAGAGTACACTATGTACACCTAATGTATGCTACGATAGACTTTGAGAGATTATGCTATGCAAATATAACCGTATCAGATAGAACAAATGAACTACTCTGGTGGAGGATGTAGGTAATGTGGGAAGGTATGGATGTGTGCAGGCAGGGAGTAGGTGCAAAAACTGTGTCTTCTTCTAATGTTATTGTGAACCTAAAACTACTATTTAAATATAGTTTTATAGGGCTGGTGATTTAGCTCAGTGACACTGCTCCTGCCTCACAAGTGTAAGGTCACGAGTTTGATCCCCGGTACCAAAAAAAAAAAAGTAGTTTTATAAAAGGTTCCATACTGTGTTATTTCATTCACATAATGCTCTGTAAAAAATAAAAATCTCTGAAGATAGTAAACACATCCGCGGTTTCCATGGAGCAACCTTGACATGCTATGAAAGCAATCATACTTGAACTCTGTGGTCTTTCCCTTCCTAATTGGCAATCACAGTCTCATCATGACAAAAAAAAAAAAGCAAAAAAGTCACAATTAAGGGACAGTCTACAAAAATAGCTGGCCCTTACTCCTCAAAATTTTCAAAGTCATAAAAAGAAAAAATTTCCACCAAGGGGATACTTGGTTTTCAGTAAATCAAAGCTTTCTGTACTACTTTTGAAACTTTTCTGTAAATGTAAAACTATTCTAAATTTCAAGTGTCATTTTTTTAGAAAAGCAATGTCCCATATGAAAAATAATTTAAATGAATCAAGTATGTAAATCACAGGGATTATTATTAAATATGGACACCAAAATATTAAAATAATGGTTCCTCATTTTCTGATGTTCTGATTCTTTCTACTTTAATTCTCAAACTTCAATTCAAACTGAACTGAAAAGAAATTTTATTTGCTCAATGAACCGAAAAGGTTTAAGAATATCTCCTAACATTAGAAAGAGTAGAATCTGGACTTTACAAATGCCATTGAATATATGTGCATCTCTCTAGTTTATCACTGATTTACATTGCTTGGCTTTATTAATTGACTTCCACCTCATGATGGAAAGTGACTAAAAGCAATTTCTGGTTTATATTTTCTTCAGCTCAAGAGCATTTCTGAAAAACAATGGCTGCCATTTCCAGTGGTAACAACACAAAATCCAAGATTGAGTCTTACTGGCCGAGCTAAGTAGAATCCTCACTTAGCATGATGTACAGTATAATAGGAAGCTTTAGGACTGAATGGTACAATCATCTCCACCTCATCCTTATGGACTGGTTACTCAGAGAAACAAACCTTGGTGGATGACTGAAATAATTCCGATTACAAAAAAAGAGTCTGATTTAAAGTTCCTTATCTTGGTTACTAAGTATATCTCTTTGAAAAAAGAGCAAATAAGATTAGAACCATGTATAAAAAGGAGTAGTAATGAGGCAAGTATAGGGTAATACATGCAGTTTTGAACAATTTGACTTTTTGTTGCATTTAGACGATCAGTTGTGTTTCTCTATAGTGTAAAACAGGTGCAGTGTCTCATAGATGGACGATGGGAAATGTAACATTTTGTTTACACTATCTTAATTTTATATGCTGCTTTGAGTTTTAGACAATGTAATGTCATTTAGAAAACCTGCTTCCCACATCCTTATTAGAGCAGATGAGATAATTGATCATGTAATTCACTGCTTTGAATGGTAAGGGTGACATGGCATTTGTTATTTTTCTAGCGCAAATGAATAATGGTGTGCTTTGATAAATATTTAATTATTGCTAAAATACTCTTTATTTGATTAAGGAGCTTAGATTTTCAGTAGCAAAGTGAGGTTGGATGTGTAAAACATCTATATATTTCATGATCTGATTTTATGTTGATATAAGCTTAATAAAGTGTGAAAGCTGTTTCTCTTTTCCCTAAGTGACTTTCTCTTCCCTTTGATCAAGAAAAATACTCCCACAGTCACCAGAAAAATAAAAAAGAAAGCTATGATTACAAAATTTCAAAGAAATTGTTTGACCCTGTATAAAAGAGGCAAAAGTGTCCATGCTTAAGCAGGCCTTGTAAAGTTCCTTTCACAACATGGGACTGCCATGCATTTTTATATTCACTGTAAACGGGACATAAAATGGCAAAATAGTTCAATGAGTCCCATATCTAAGATATACATGTGCGAGATGAGGGCCCTTTGCAACAAAAGACAATCAAAAGTGATTCAGATTAAGCAAATGAGATATGTATCTGCATAGGAAGGGTACAAAAGCAAAAAATAAAAGACACAGCTCATTATGGATGGAATGGTATCCTGTTGAAATCTTAAATTGTAATAACTCAGAATATGATCAGAAGTTTGGATCTTTAAAGAATAAACTAAGGTTAAATGAGGGCATATGGATGCAGCCTGATCCAATAAGACTGGTGTCCTTCCATGGAAGGAAGCTTGGACAGAGAAATACACAGAGAGCATGTGAAAACACAGGAGAAGGTTGCCATTTATGAGTAAAGAAAAACCACAGAAGAAACCAACCCTGCTGACATCTGGCCTCCAGAATTTTTAAAAACTTAAGAGTTTATTCTGTATGTCTCTCCATCTGTTGTAGTTTGTTATGACAGCCCTAGCAAATACTTACTACATTACTGAACAATTAAGTCACAAAAAGGATGAGAATAAGGTTATCTCCAAGAATGATTGTTAAACCAATGAATAGTCATTTTAGAATTCTAGCGCTGTCATTGAAAAACTATGAATTCAGTCAGCCTTATAAAAATTCAATTCTATGTCTCATGTCAGCATTTCCCTTTGTGTAATATAATAATCTTCCTAGCAAGGAGAATGAAATGTATTGTCCAAACTTGAGTAACATGCCTATCTCCTAATGAGAAGAAAAAAATATATTATTATCTTGATTTTCAGATATAACAATACGTTACTGCATGAAATTAGAAAGGTAAGGGACCATCATAAAATTATAATAAATATTACTACATCTATTGACATTTTCCATATTGTTATTTCCAACAGAGAAAGATCAAGTAGAGAGTGCTAAAGTCCCCAGAATGGGGAAAATCCTATACGTGTAATCTACATAAGACAGAAATTCCACAAGTCCAGAGAGAGTTGGGTAAGTGTCAGAGACCAGAGGAGAACTGGGGCCTAATTGGCCTCCTCTGTGAGCACAGAGGAGAAAGGCTGCACTCAGGGGTGATCGCATACTGCCGGTTCTAGGGAAAGCTAAAGACAGCTGAGATTAAGTTGTTTACCAGAGAATGTACGAATGGATATTGGAAGGCAGGTGAATCTTGTGTTGCTTTGATTGCATGTGCCTGTGTTTGGGTGAATAAAAGTGAGGTGAACCAAAAGTCAGAGTGATGGGTGAGTAGCTGATAAGTTTGTGGAGAAAATGAGAGAGAGGCCATATATTTTAGAGAAGATGTTACCAGTAAGGAGAAGATGCAGCAACCAAAAAAAGCAAATCTGACAAAACTGCTAGTAACTAAGGCAAATCCATAGATCACAGATGGAAGTTTAGATTTAATATTTAGTGCAAAGTAAAATAATCACAGTTTTCTTTACGGAAGCTATCTCATCTGTTTTATGGTTTTAAATGATGTTATCATATTAGGAATGTATGAGGGAAGCCATGGAGCAGAAACTAAAGCAAATGCCTGGCAGGGAGGATTATTACATTATATGGAAGGAAATGCTGATTTAGGGCAAGGTAGAACAAGAAGAGTAGATGAGGTATAATTGTACTCAGAATATATTTTGAAGGAAAAGCTAAGGGAACTTGCTGATTAATTGACTACTGGGGGGACTGAAAAGGTTTCGTAACTCTTGGGTTTTTGACCTGAATAATGAAATGAATTAAACATCATTAACCGAGAGAAGAAATATGAAGAGGCACAATTGGGAGGAGAGGGGCTGCTTCACAGGAAACTAAGAAGTCCATGTTGACTGTGTTGAAATCTCTACTCTCCAGAAAAGAGAGAGATTGCACTGTGTGAAAAACTAAGTAGATAATATATGCTCAGAAATGAAATCCAGAAAGATGGTGGCCTGTTGTTGACTTTGGCAAAAGCAATTTTTGTGTTGTAATGGGGACAAAAAGCTGTCTGGAGTAGAAGAATAAGATTTGAAGAAATGTGAAAAGCACATGGAGAAATTTTCCCAGGAAACAGTGCAGTGATATTGGAAGAAAGCTAAATTAGGATATAGAGGCATAGTTATAAATTTAAATTGGATGATATATCATAATGTATGCTGACTAAATGACTGGAAGAGAGAGAAAAACTGGTTGCATTGTAAGGAAAGAGATGACTGAAATTTTTGAGCAAAAGAAATGGTATTGGATTCGTGTCCACAGGTTGAGGTTGACATAAGAAAGGACTAGGCATAGTTTGTTATCAGTTATAAGAATGGAAACATGTTTTGTGATAGCTCAGGGTAGTGAGCATATTAAGTAATGGGAGGATGACCCCATACTTGCCTGACCATTTATTCTTTGTCAGTAATGTAAGAAGTGACCTGAGCAGCTAGGATTGTAAAAGAAGAGGGAGATGTTTAATGACAACATGGATAAATAGGGGATGTGCATAAACAGGGGAAAGTTTACTGGAAAATACAGTGGGATTGTCCAGCAGTTCTGAGCCCTTCTTTAGATCTGTGGTTATAAATTAAAAGTGAGACATTAAGCCAGGCATGGTGGCGCATGCTTATAATCCCAGCACCCAGGATGCTGAGGCAGGAGAATCACCACAAGTTCGGCTACATAGTGAGCTCAAGGTCAGCCTGAACTACACAGTGAGATGTTGTCTCAGAAAAGAAAAACAAAATAATAAGTGAGATATTATCACAGTTGGTAGTTTGTCTCCTGCCATATTCTCTTCTTTAGCAGCAGGAGTTCAGCATGTAGAGGATAAATGTTGAGAGTTTTACTAGAGGGTTTTGTGGGCTTTTTATAGTTTGGGTACCCTAAACTTCATTTTTTTCAAATTTTATTTTTTATTAGTACATGCTTATAGTATATAATGACTATATTCCTCCCAGAGAGTTGGTGCATGCACATAACACATCTTAATTCTATTTTTAAATCCTTCCTCTCCTTCCCCCCATCCCCTCCCTCCACCTCTTCAGGGTCTCTCTCCCATTTGCAAAAGGTCTATCTCCCTATTTTTTGTTATCTACCTTTTATCTTGTTCTTCATTCATATTCTCTTAATTTACCACCAAGACCATCAATAACATCTCTGTGATACATATTCATTTCCACAGAAAGATCCTTTCCAAGTTCAATGCTCAATTTCCCCAAAAAGAGATAGCTAGGTTATATATTGCTCCCTTCGGTTATTATTTTAGAATCATTATCAAGAAAAAGGCTTTGTTACAGGGCAACTAGAAACAATATTGCATAACTCAGTGACCCTTGAACTCTTGGCTTAATGAAGTTAATTCTGTGTGTTGACATACCCTATTCTTACATTTGCAAGAATGGGAAGAGATTCTTTAGTCTCCCTTTTCTTATCTTTCTAAGTCTTCCCCCAAATTCCTCTGACAATGTATTCTGTTGATTTGAATTAATGAATGTTAAATACAGTACTCACTTTTAAATTAGTATTTCTCAATAATCATCAATGATATATATTGCATATACTGTTATGGTTTAAAGATGAAGTATCCTCCCAAGATTCAATTATTGATGGCCTGTTCCCTGTGCTGCAATGTTCACAGGTGAGATCTAGAGAAGTGATTGGGTGAAGAGGGCTTTAGGTGGATCTTCGAATTAATCCATTGATGGGATAATAATTTGATGGCATCTTTGGAAGCGGATGGAATCAGGAGGTGGGGCAGAGTTGAAGGAGGTGGACCATGGGAGTGTGAGCTTGGGGATTCTGTCTGGTTCTCAGCCCCTTCCTCTCTGTCTCTGGCTGCTCTGAGATGAGAACATTTCCTCTGCCATCAGGATGCTCCTGCCTTGCCATAGGCCTGAAAGCAGTGGACCCTAGCTGACCATGGACTGAAACATTTGAAACCATGAACCAAAATAATCCTTTCCTCCTGTATGTTGTTTATGTCAAGTGTTTTATTACAGCAACAAAAAGCTGACTAATACATCCACTGATGTTTCTACAGCTATTTCCTCATTTATACTGTAGACCCATTTGCATAGTTTGCTCATGGTAAAGTGTATTCTAAAATTAGAGAATTAGAAGGCATCTTGAAGGGTTGTTTTAATACCAATAACTATGTATACATACTATATGCCAGGCATTATGTTGTATTGCATGAGCTATTTACTCTGTGTGGCAAATATAACCATCCCTCTTTTTTTAAAATTAATTTTATTGGTACATTTTAGGTATACAATATAATGACATTCATCATTGGAAATTTTCACCTTTACATAATTTCTCTTGGTTCTTATTTTTTCCCCCTTCCCCTGCCCTCCTTCAACCCCTCCATCCCTCCCTATTTAGAAAGATTTTGTTTCCACTATTTCATTTTCTCATATTAATTCCATTCCCCTCTTTCCTTTCCCCTACCCCTCCCACATCCCCTTCCCCTTTGCCCCTTTTCTTCCTATTTCACATTATCTATTATACCTTTTAGTCCTCATTTATACTTTCACCATCCCTTTTTTATGGTATAGTTACTGTTTTCAGAGTGAGAAGTCACAGCTTCCCCAACTGAAAGTTAAATTCCACTCTAAGGTTTGCCCTAGTACAATTTTTGGCTCCTAATTTTATAACTCTACATGATTATTTGATGATACCTAAAATATATTTATCCATATATGACAGATAACTAAGTTAAAATTAAAAATTAAGAATTTGTCAAAATTTTCCCAGTCAGTTGACATCATTGCTCAGGTTATCACCTCAAATTTTAAAATGTGAAAATTATTTTTGAATAAAAGGTTCTATTTTTAACATTGTCTCGCATATGCCTGATGTTGTTTATTTTAAAATCACACCTTAGGATAAGATCCATCCTGCAAGCAAAACTCTAGGGCTTAGGAGACCAAGAAACTTACCTATGTAGCTTGGAGGCAAAAGAAACACTTATATTAATCAGTGCAATCAAACAATTATTTTTTCCTTAAAGGACAATGTCAGTGCAGCTCTAAAAGTATCTTTATTATAGAAAGCACTACAAAGCTAGCTTTTGCTAGTTTAATATTTCAGTCTATAAATGTTTTCTTACATTGAACAATAAGACCAAGTTGAAATGCAATGTAATTATTGTAACACTGTAGTATAGTCAACAGAAATTACATGAATTAAGTTAATAGAAGTTACTTAAGCAAATAACCAAGTTTCTTTTTTTGTATTACATAAAATAATTCTTGAAAGAAGCATTTATCATTTTGTTCTTTTTAATGTCTTCAAAATCATAGATTTTTAGTCCCAACTCTAGTGGGTAGTATTCTAATTTTGCAATATTGCAACTATAAAGTTTGTAAAAATGGGAAATAATATTAATAAAATACGTATTAATCTTAGCTGTATACAATTGAAATTAATTTTAGAAAAAGAACACATTTATAATTTAATTTTTCATAGCAACTGAAATATATGCTCAATTATAGTAGGAGCTTTAAGGGAGAATGAGTGCTAATAAGTAAATTTAACTGGCTACAAAAAGATTTTAAAAGAAATTTGAAAGAGGAAAACATTAAACAATAGTTATATTCAATAATTTTTCTTAATTAAGACTATTATTTTTGCATTGATACAAAATAAAAGTAAATAATGACCGTGTTTATATAAATTAGTGGGAGGTAATTAAAATATTCCTCAAAAAAATTTATAAAAGAAGTACAAATGGAAAAATATTGACACAGCTTTGCAATATACCTTGGAATATAATTAAAATTACCTATAAAATTTATAGATGATTGAGTATTTGGATTTTGACTATAATTATATTTTTTATAAGATTATTTTATTCTTTATTTACTTAATAAGTAAAAGATGGTGAGGTGAAATTTATGAGAGAGGTGATCTTTAAATTTTATTGTCTAAAGCCCTTCTAATTAGAAAAGAATGGATGTTTATTTTTCTAATGTATCATTTATTGATCATTTTACAAATATATCTAGATGTAAGTAAAAAAAAAAAAGAACACTTTTCTTCAAAGTATTTAGGTTTCTTTTATTCCCTGGAAATTTCTTAGCTTGTGGGTTTTTGTTATAATTATTTTGCACAAATAAATTTCAAACTTTGGTGTTTCTAATATCTAAACAATATTCTGAGAGAGAAATAAGTTTCTGTCATGTATATAAATTTGTTCACCTTTAGCTAGAAGGATAATTTCATCTAGGCCGTATGAGAAACACTGTTGTATATTTAGCACAAAAGTAGCTTGCCTGATCGGTGAATTATAGATCATAGTCCATATCCAACTATACTTGATTCTTTTATCCAAATTTTACATTTTTATTACCATGCTTTCTATTACTATGTTAAAAAACTTCTTTTCTTCCTTCCTATTTAAGGGGTCTGCTTCAGCCTCCTCGGTTCACGCTCAGCCTAGCTCTTCCTCTCAGAACTGTGTTTCTAATGTCCTGGCATGTTAATGTTGATGGCATCTTGAGAAGTGACTATCCAGTGCAATCAACTGTCAGATATAAAAAGAATTTTTGTACCTTTTTTTTTTACTGCTTGTAAGTCTTTGGAAGTCTTTTTACCATTTAAGTCTTTGAAAACCTAATAAAAACTATTGACGATTTATAAATTCATTTCTTTACACTCCATCATTCTTTTTTAACCATCGTGAGAATTTTGCTCTATTTCGTTATACTATATAATGTAAACAAGAATTAGCTGTTTGATAAAAGAATGATAAATGAATTTGTAGGCCAAAAACTAATAAGAAAAATAAATTAAATTGAAGATTTTGAAGTTAGTTTTCAAACTGAGAGCAGAGCTTCAAACATTCTAGAACTTAATTTCATCCTCATCACAGATATTTTGGATAAGGAGGCAAAGAGAAGGCAATGGCAGCATGTAAATCATTTTTTCTACCCATCTGAAGGCTCTTAATGGTCAGAGAGAGAGAGAGAGAGAGATTGAGAGAGGGAGACCATTTTCTGCACCTATTATAGCTGTGTAGTCCTTTATAAACTCAGTGTTTCAGTTGTGCAAACTAAATTCCAATTCAATTCCCTCCACCAGGTACAATATTTTTTCTGTTTCATTCTCGAGACATATTATTACATGGTGCTTTTTCAAAGTTTTATGATAAGCATTGTTTAGTACAAATACTTTAGATTGCATTCAAATACATCAATTTCTCAAACTCTTGCAAAAATATTTCAGGTTATTCAAGTAGTCTTGTCATCAAACTTAATGCCAAATACATCAGCTTTTTGATTGGCAACAATTAAACAACTTTCAGTCTTAATATTGAAAAAGTGATTTGTAGTTAATTACAATGAGATAACTGAGGTAAATTAGACTGAAGTAGTCTGGCGTAAAGTTATTCATTCTATGTGGATGGAAATCAAATTGAAAGAAAATAGGCACAGTTGGTCTGGCACAGAGATGAGTGATACTTGAAATATCTACAAATCCCATTTTCCTTTAAAATTCATAGTAGTTTGGGGTAAGAGTCTTGCCAATATTTCAAGAAAACTGCTTGCCTCAGAAGAGAGACTAAAGCGGGAAAGTAGTGTAAAGTAAAGGGAGAGTGAAAAAGGGTGAAAATTAGACATTTCTCCAATCCTGTGCTTGATTTATCTTCAATATGCTTTTGTGTTTATTTTAGCTAGAAAACGTTTTTCTTTTGTAATTCAGAAAGGCATGGATTTTTTAAAGAGATTTTTACATGAGAAAAACTAGGTATGCGGCTATTTTCACCAACATAATTCTATCAAAAGGACTACCTCAGTAAAGTATCTAGAATCATTCAGATATTTGCCAGTCTCACCAGGAAGTGATGACACTTAGGATATTTTAGTACAGTCTGTGTCCTTTGAGTATTGAGAATAGAAGGACAGAGATTCACACCTAAGATCCTCAATTCCCCATTCCTGAAAATGTCATCTTAACAGATCTGTTTAGCCTGAAACGTATAATCTGACTTCAGTTTGATCCAGAGATGTTTCAAAGAGTCTTTGATGTTGGACATATGTTCTAAGGATGTGCTGCCAAAGTGTAAATGGAGACTAGTACTCCTTTTATTTTCAAAACCTCTAAGTTAACACATGAATTTTTAGGAGTTCTTTTCTTCAGAGCTATCATTCCATTTTCATACTTCATATTCTGACTCTGGCTTGTCAATAGCTATTGTTTGACAGCAAAATGGCCAACTGAAGATCTTAAAAAGACTATGTCTTTTATATAAATCATTTAGAAGGCAGAGCAAAGAAGAATTTATGGTTAAGTTGTAGCTTTCATGGCACAGTTCTGCACCTGTATTTCTGTCCTAGTATTTACACATAGCCTCTTGTAAAACAGCACTTGGAATTAACTGCACACATTGGCTTTCTGTGAGCTTTTGTGCCTCTGAAGACAGCAGCTGAAATGTTCAATAATCAGTGGCTGTGTTTCTCTTTTGTGTCATTAACCATAATGGCCTTTTATTTCAATTGGCCAATTAATATAGAAATAAAGAAAAATGTGAATATCAGAAGTGTGTAATTTCCTATATAAAACTGTTAATGAAGATAAACTGACAAAATAAAATGAGCTCTAGTTGTGCTAAAATATTGATCCCACCATAGGAATCATGACAATAGAGTTCATTGTAGATATAATTTATAGTAAGTTCTTCAATAAAATCATTAAACCAATATAAAAACCTATTGATGAAACCAAGTGATGAATTTCATTAAAATACATAAGTAGCTTTTTCTCTTTGGAAAGATTTGAGCAATGTATAGGATTTTACAGTATCCAAGTATGTGTTGGTATATTTATAGTAAAATGAAAGAGGACATTTAATTAACTCTTCCAATTTAATATATAATCTTTACTTTAAAGCCTGAATCATGTATCTACCTTGCTCAATTTATTCAGACAACTGACCTAAAACTTTATGAACAAGAGTAAATATTAGAAATCCTACTTTTACCACCATAATTTTGAGAAGTTTCAGGTTTCAAAGCAAAAATGCAAAGAAAGGTCAATAGCTCAGCATAAAGTTGGTACAAAATTATTATTCTGTTCTTGGCCGTAGATCTAAATTTTATATTAACTGAGGGAAAGTAAACTCAACAATTCTTTGGTTAAGCTATTCCACCTGGTAAGTCATTTTGATACATCAATATAACCCCAAAATAATAACAGCAGAAAGTGATGAATGTTGAATTTAATCCATGTTAACAAAAAATTCAATTTACTTACAGAACAATTGGCAACTGGAAAAGGAAACAAGTGAATGAATATAGTGAAATAACTTAGTGAACAAAATCTGCATATCTAGTTTGGTACATCTTCTGCATCTTATGTAAATTCACACTATCTCTGATCATCTCATGCCTTGGAAGTAAGGAAAACCAAGAAAGCAAATAGATATAAATATATGTCAAATATAACAAAACCTTATTTTAATTCATCTGCCCTTAAAGAAGATTTTCTATGTCAAAACTGAAAATTTAAATTTTTTTACTAAGTCACTCAACAAGTAATAAAACATCAATTTTAAGAAAGTATTAAGTTATCGTTCTTCTACATAAGCAAAATTGAAAAAATACCAGAGCAAATATTTCAGTGGGTATGGACCAGATATTTCCATCTCACCTATCAATTTATCATCAGTGTTTCCTTCTTTGAGTATCAAACTTGCCCTTAGGGATATTAAGGGTATTAATAGGGTGAGGAATCTTGAAAAAAATGAGCTTGCTGAACAAATTTTATTATAAAGTAGACAGCATTCTGTTCATTGATTTCATTTTACTTTTCAATAGGATCTTACAATATACAGAAGACAAGAAATGCAAATAATCACTGGAATTTTTTCTGTATTTTCATTAGATCAGTTGAATCTTCATGGCAAAAAATTAAATACTCTTGAGGAATAACAAAGATTAATGTCTTTAAGTGCTTTCTGTTTGTGAAGCCCTGAAAGCAGGACGTTGAGGATGAGTTAAACGTATCCTACTAAGTATGTAAATGTCCATGGTGTAAAAATGCTTCTCTTAGGCCAGACTGGGGATGTAGTTCAATGGTATAACATTTTCCGAGTGTGTGCAAGCCCTAGGTTCAACCTCCAGTACCAAAAAAGAAAAAATGAAAATAAAAAAAATAAAATAAAATAAAAAGTAAAACAAAACAAAACAAAACAAAAAACCCTCCTTACCTTTGTTTTTATAGTTGTTGTTTTGTTTGTGTTTTGACAAAGTATTGCTATACAGTCAGACTAACCTTGAATTCACTCTACATCCCAGGCTGGCATTGAACATGCCATCCTCCTACCTCAGCTTCAGGAGTGCTGGGATTATTATTAACCCACCATCTCAAATTCTTTAACTTAATGACATTTACAAAGTGCTTTTTTTTCTAACATGATAAGACTAACAAATTGAAAGGATTAGAAATTAATATCTCTAGGTAACTAGTTTTCAATTTGTTGTGGTTACCAAAGAATATGAAATAGGATCTCAGTGGGCCTAAACAATAAAGATCCATCACACTCACCATATTTCTAAATAGAGCTAATGTGATATGGAGAAACATTTTAGCTTTGGTAACAGGATTGGAATCTTAGCTGCACCTCTTAACAGGATTTGCAGCCTTGACAATTTACTTAAAACTTCTATGTCTCAGTTTCCTATGCATAAACTAAAGATAATAAAATATGTTCCTCATAGGATTGGGTAGGGGATTAAATAAGAACATGAATGCAAAATTTTAGCATATTATATAATATATAATATTCAGTATATAAATATTATCGAGTAATATTTGGTTAGGTATTTTATGTTTATGTATCAGAAATAAAATCCTTTCATCATTTCAGTGCCATTTACTTCCCTAGTTTTTGTACACAGATGGAAGCAAGGTGAAAGTGGACACAGTGAACAACAGGGAGGTAGAAGTTCTAAGTGCCATTGATCTGAAACCATAGACAAGCAATGCCCTCTCTGGATAGCACTTTATTTACAAATGGAAGTAAATTAAAATAAAGGGTGCAAACTATGGTCCACAGGCCAAATCTGGCCACCCCCATTCTTTAGATGTTATCTATGGTTTCCTCCATTGCCCTACAACAGCAGAATTGAGTAGTCCTTAGGGTAACGTGTACAGTCTGCGCACAATGCTGAAAATATTTATTGTCTGGCCATTTACAGAAGTAGTTTGCCTGTCTTGAGTTTCTGAAATTACTAAGCTCACTTTTTACATTCTTTTCCACCAAGAAAACCAACAGATGATTATAGTAGTGTATCCTAAAACATGCGTTGAATTACTGTGCCTCACGGTGTTGATAGGACATCTTCAGCTCAATCAACTGATACTTGATAATTTAATTGGAGGAGGAGAATAGAAACAGAGCAAAAAGGAAAAATTTCTTTCTGAATAAATAACAAGAACCTTCTTCAGTGAATAAACAATTAGAACACAGTCCCGTTCTCTGTTATTTTTTAGCCTAATTAGGATTCATATAAGAAATACATATTTTAAAATATAAGGTGGTATTTATTAAAAGAAGACAATCAATAGTAACATTGTACCCTTCTCTAAAGTTGCCTAATAGAAGTCTGTTTTAAAGATTATATAAAAGTGTTTACAATTGGTATTGCCAATTGCCAGATAACTAAACCTAGCTTATATTGGTACTAACATTAAATTAGGCTGGATTCTATCTCTCCATCAGCATCCTTGGGGTTCACAGAGTGGAAGATCAGTCTGTGAAAAAGAAAGACAGCAGAGCCCACACATATTTATTAAGTAATCAATGAGAGATTAAAGCATCCTTGTTCTTGGGGGGGAGCCATCCAAGTCAGGGCAGCTAGACCCCTCCTCTAGCTATTGCATGGAACCCCTCTCTATTTATACCCATGTGCCCAAAATTACAATCTTATATTTGTGCCTTAATGTGACAAGGACTGAGAAACATTCAATATTATGAATTGAGGCATAGATGGGGGCAATATTAATGGGGGATGCTTTTCCAAGCTTTGGAGATGTGGGGCCACTAGATCATTTTCCCTTCTTTTTTTAATATCTCTAACATGATGATAGACTTAATTAGTCATATGAACTGAAATGTTCAACAATACTTTAAAGCAGACCTGAAGAAATGCAGTAGGCGGAAATATAATAAATCAAATCTATGGGTGCACTTGAGAAGCCTGTTGCTGAAGCTACCATATTACATGGATTGACTGATGTCTCCTTGGAAAAGATGGGATGAGCAGAAAGGAGGAGCAAAGAATGTCCGTCCAAATACTCTTGCCTAGGGATGTCCATGTTTTCATATCTCTAAAAGCACAAGTGGACAGGACCAAGCATTTCCTTTAACAAATTGCACAGAAAAATAACTTCAAAAAAAATTCAGGGCAGAGATAATAGCTTTTTACTAGTTATGCTGCTAACTCTTGTAAAGAGCAACTCCTCTGAGCCTCAAGTGCAACGTATATTATGTAGGAATCAAAATATCTTACCGTTAGCAAAGCATCCAACATATTACCTACTGTAGTTTCCTCCCTTGGACGATCCATGATACTGTAGATTTGACTAATACTCAGTTCTTGGGAGCAGTGTATACTCTGATAGTAGAAGAAATTAACCTTTAGTACTTTATTCTAAGAAACTATAGAGAGGGATGGAGGATGGTATTGCACCACCATACTCCGTTATTTCATGACTCCCTATTTATAAATGACACCATAATTATTGTTTATGGGATTAAAACTGCTGGAAATCTTGTTTGTAGCATCATGCAGGAAGTCTGAATTTCTCTATTAAAGAGGAAGTTTATTAGTAGAAAGAACAATATCGCACAATAGAAAAGACAACCTCAGAGCCAATTAAAAATAAACAATAATCTTGTGTAGTAAATTACAGGACTATGTTCCTAGTCTAGAACTGTATGTAGTCTTGATAAAATGTGATAATTGCATTATTATTAAAGAATTTATCTCAGGGAAGTTATCCCAGTAAAAATGATTGGGTTCTAGAAGTTTATTTTATTTTGTAATAATATCTGCACATAAGAAAAGATATTTATGAATATATTAAATTGAAGTAATTAATTTTCCATAATTATTTTCTATTTTATACTCATTAAAGTGGCTAAATATAGTTAAATTATGTAAAGATGTGCAAAATATTGTTGAAAGCATTGTACTTTTGATTTATATTTTAAAATAAAATTATTTTCCCTGTAGTTAATTGTAATATAAATCAGCTCTAATAATTTATTTTAGTTTTATTTTCCCAAATAATTACATTTATATCATAATAGGAACTATGTTGAATTTAATGATACTACAACTAATAACTGGCATAAAATAAAATCAATTTATTGTGGTTCAGAAATGTTCCCCCAAACATTTACATTTTTAATTTTAATGTAATACAAGTAGATATTAATAAAGAAAATATAAAAGTTATTCTATGAAAAAATAATTTTTCATAAAATATTATTAGAGAATAACAATGGCAAATACACTGTGTATAATGATCTTGAATATATTTTCATTTGCTAATCTCTCAGCTCATTTCCTAATAATACTATACCACTTTTTGCATAAAACATTTTAAGTATTCATAAAGTATCTCACTTTCTGTATAATACAGCATTCTTATTTGAACACTTTTGTTTACCTGTGTCATTTATAAGTAATGCAGACTTCATCTTCTAATCTGCAAATTTCAAGATGTTCTAAATTATTTTCTAATATATATGTTTTTGGTGGAAGTAAGCAATAGTGGTGTATATATACATAATGAAATCAATTTTGAATCTTACAAAGATATGATGAGGAACAAATAGGCTCTGTACTCTAAAGTGTCTACCAAAATTCTTGGAACAAAATAAAACCTTGTGATTTTGCTGTTACTTTTTTTGGTAATTTTTTATTTTTATAAGCATCCATTTATAGTACATAATGATTGTACTCATAGTGGGTATTGGTTCATGTACGTAACACATTTCAATTATTTTTCCCCTTCCCCTCTAGCTCCCTTTTTTGCCAGTATCAGATTCATTTATTTATAACTCCTTATCAAATTATTTATTATATATCAGTTCATTTATTTATCTTACAAGTTCCTATCAGGTTAATTATCATACAGACAGATTAATAGCCACACTAACAGGCCAATATGTATACAAAAATACATAAGACAATTGCCATTTCTCTTAAAACAACATAATTTGAATGTTGAATTATTATTAAGCTTCAAGGCGGAGAGGAGCATTTAAATTCCTTCCGTCATCCAATTAACATGCAAAATTTCACTGATTACCATATGCCAGACATTGTACTATGAAATGGAGATAAAATGGTGAAAGTGACACTATCTCTGACCATAGCTTCGAAGTAGAAAAACTAACAATTAGATAGGAAAACATTTTATTTCAATTTACATCTCAGGTTTGTGCAAGACACAAGATGAGAAAATGACTGCTGAGCAACAGCCAGATTAGTGTTCAACAAATTTCTTCTGAAGTCATGAGATCAAATATATAAAATCAGTTAACTCTCTACTTAGAAAAATGTAAACCAAAGGAAAATTAAATAATGGTTTCAACTTTGTTATGGTGCAAACATATTTTCATAAGTCACGCTATGGACACAAAATGTCAGTACCATATATAGGAAGGAAGCACTGCTCTCATTTTGTTTTATATATGGACAAATAGGATATTCTTTCCTGACACCTGAAATATTACTTTGAATTCTTTGTATGTTCACTTTTAAACACATTAAAGATATCTCTTCAGTATGGAGAGAAAATTTTTAAATAAATTAATTATCTCTAGCAAAAAATATAAGTTCACAACTGGACAATTTATCCTACTTATTCAACAAATTTTGATGATTGTAACTAGTGTGTGCTCTGCATGTACTTGAGATGCAATGATAAATGCAATATAGCCCCAATTCTGTAGCGTGAGCTGCCACTTGGAAGTTTTAAGTAGGAATAGCAACTGGGATTATGAGGACCAACTGAATAAAATAGATATTTATATTTTAAAAAGCATAATAGATTTTTCCAAATATCAGAAATGTTGAAGAAAAATTGAATTTATTTATCTCAATAGAAGAAAGATAGGATGAAAAAGAAGGCAAATTTTCCTCAAAATGGACTGTCCAACCTTGGTGCTAGCTGTCCTAAGACTATAGCTATTTACTGATAAGCTCTGTGATCCTTTGTCAACACTCGCAGAAAACACTCTGCTTTTCCTCTTTCCTGATCAGAGGACACAACTTTAATCAAGCACTGTGCTTGAACCAGTAAGTCCAGATACCTCCAGAATATGTCCCAAAGTGGATTTCAGGCAGCCACTGCTAATAGATGAGTTGGACTTTTAGCAGAAATATTGTCTCTCTCCTGATTAGGATGAAATGCCTGAAGAAATGAGTAATAAGAAGAATTTACTGAAGGTTCTTTCTAAGTGAATTCAGTTATGTCTCCCATTCATTAAACTTTGGAGTCTTGTCCTTGTTGGCTTCTGTTTTGAGAGAACCAAAGATATTCTTTCGTCTCTCCTCTATGGTAGCATTTCTTTATCAACTACACTTTTAGTTTAAATTTTTTGAAGTTTTTTCTCTTTAGTCTTGATTGAACCATAGAACTCAATCATCTTACTCTCCTTGGATTGAATATTTCTGATTTAAACCTATGCATTAAAATTTTCTTAGCTGTTTCTATAGGTTAAAGTAACATTTCTCTGTGTTTCTTACATCCTTCTCACTGATATCCAATTCCACTATTCTTTTAGCAACGTGTTGTAGGCTTCATAACACTGAAAGACTCTCCTGGCATAGATGAAAATAATTTAATGTGCAAAATTCAATGTCTCATACAAACTTGAAAGAATTTGTATTATAATTATTAGGAATTTTCCAGTTCACATTATGTATGTTTAAATATTCTACCAACCCAAAGTTGTCCCAAATACCCTTTTCCAGTCAATAATCTTCAAAGACTATGACTAATATGCTTTCTGTCAGTATAGATCCCATTTGCCTGTTTTGAACTTGATAAAATAGACCTTTGTTGCATAATTGTTTTGTAAATGATTTGTGTTATGTCCGTCAATGGTCTACTCCTTTTTATTATGCTACAATCCTCTGTGTGAATACCCTACATTTTGTTTATTCATTCATTGTTGATTAACATTTGGGTTGTTTCCAGTCTTTAGCTATTATGAATAAAGTTTTAATATTCAAAAGAAAATATGTCTTAATTTCATTTGAGAAAATACCTATTAATAGAATTTCTGAGCTATATAGGGTAGCTGTGTATTAATTTTTTTTAAATCAGGTAGTTTTGAGAAATGGTTTTTCCATTCTAAACCTCTAATCCACAAGATTTTCACACTTATTCACATTTTTGTCAACATTTGATGTCATCAGGAGTTTTAATTTTAGCAATTCTGATGAATATGTGATATTTTCAGTTTGTTATTCCATGATATCTAATAACAATGATACCTAATAATTTCTTATTAAGACTAGTGGCCATTTTTATACCTTCCTATATTAATCATTGTTTCAACTCTTTAGTTTGTTTTTTGCTACTCATTTTTTCATTAATGGCTTGTAGAAATTCTGTATATTTTATGAATAGAAACATTTCAGATAAATATATGGAGAAATTGTCCCCTTGTGTCTTGTTTCTTTCACATATTTAACATGTTTTTTGACTAGCCAAATATTTTTTATTTGGTTGAAGTTTAATTTTTTAATTATGTTATTGTTAATGCCATTTGTTTTCATCTGAAAATATCATTTCCTCATGAATATATATTATCTTACATTTTCTTTTAGAAAATATATAGGCCAAAGATATGGCTGTCCAGTTTTAGAATTTCTTTTTCTAATTGTTGGAATTTTGAAATACAGTATTTTATATTAATTACATACTTTGTGCTACTTTAAAAAAATCCAATTTTTTTCAGTTATCTGTAGATTATTTTTTCACTTATATAATCTACAAAATAATGACCATTTTCCTTTCCATTATCCAATTTTTATATATTTCTTGCCATATTATTCTAATTACAATTTAGATCAATGCTGAAAAAATGAAAGGGGTTTCTTCACTCTGCTCCTAATCTTAAAAGAAAAGTGTTAAATATTTCTCCATTAAGTTTTATTTTAGCTGTTGATTCATATTTTTAGATAATTCATTTTAAAATGAATAATATATCTTTAATTTTTAGTTTGGTACAAATTTCCAGTATAAATAGATATTAAATTTTACCAGAGGTTTTATTTTTTATTTATTAATACAATAATATGATTTTTTAGTCCATATGTTTTGAATTGTTTTAATGATATTTTGGTTTCAAGTCTATCTTCCACCTATTTGTTTTCTATTTATCTTGTCTGATATTTTGTTCTATTCTATTCTGTACTAATTGAGTGCTTTACATTATATTCCCTCTAATTTGTCAGTTAAATTTCTTTATTTTTCAGTGGTTGCTTTAACCATTAATTTTTTACTAACAACACTATACATTTAATTTGCCCAAAATTCTACTATAATATATTTTACTTCTGTGAATATCATTATTTCTTTAAATAGTCAATAAACAAATTAAGAAAATGTGACTTACTTTATAGTCGTATCCATATATTTACCATTCTGAGTCATCTTCATTTGTTTCTTGCATTTGGGTTTCCTTTATGAATTCTTTTTAATGGAATATTTTTCTTTAGCCTGAAGAAATTTCATTAACCTTTTCATACAATTTATTTCACTGCTTACACCCCCTAAAATGTTGTTTTATCCTTTTTTTTCTTATAGTACTAGAGATGCATCCCCAGGTTTTGTGCATGCTACACAAGTACTGCTCTACCCAGCCATTTTCTAAAAAATTATTTTGAGCTAGAATCTCCTTAAATTTCACAGGCTGACCTCAAATCTGCTACCTTGGTTCAGCCTCTCCACTAGCTAGGAATATAGGTGTGTGCCACTCACTACCTCTGGCTTATCTGTCTTGCTTTTAGGAAAGATTTTTAGGAAGGTGATAGAACATCTTTGTGCATAGTTTACTTCCAGTCCCACTTCCCAATACTAAAAAGATATCTTTTTTTTCTGAATTTCATTATTTTTTCCCTAAAAATAAGTGATTCATCATTCTCATTAAATTGACATAATGTATCATTTTCCCTCAAGCTGGTTTTCAGATTTTTGTGTTCAATTTTTTTCTTTACCTTTGATTTTCAACTGTCTGTAATACATACAGGTGTGCTTTCCTGTAGATTTTTTCCTATGGAGTTTGATGAGATTTGGTGTTCATGGTTTGTTTGAATCGATGTCATAAGTATTTTGAATACCATCTCTTAAATTTTTGTTTTCTTCTACTATTCTCCCGCTCCTTTCCTTGAGATATCAAAATTACATGTTACTGTGTGGTATATGTTACAGGTCTTAAATCCTTCCTTCTCTTTTTATTTTTATTTTGTGCATTATTCTGTGTTTCAATAATTTTTATCACCTGATCTTGTATCAGTTGCTTTTTTTCTACTATGTCTAATCCACCCAAAATCTTATATAGTTTAGATGTATTTTTCTCCTGTAACTGCATTTTATTGTGTTTTAGATTTTTCCTTTTCTCTGCTGTGATTCTCCATCTGTTCACCCATTTTCACCATATTTTTCCAAATCCTTTAACATACTTATACCACCTTTTTAATGTTCAGTAAAGCTAGTTCAAAGAAATTTATTGCTAATACCATTATCTGGGTCATCTATAGGTCTGTTTCTGTTTGTTTTTTTTTAATTTCAATTTTTCTTTCACTTCCAAGCTTGCAAATTTTAACTGCTTACTAGACAATATGGATAATACATTGTAGAAAATCTAGACTGTGCTATTCTCTTTGAAAGAATATTGTATTTTGCTCTAAAAGAGAACTAGAAAAAAACAGATTGACTTGATCTAATTTAACTTTAAGTGGTCTCTTAAGAGACTTGGCTTGGTCTCATTGCCCTTACAACTAGGAGACAGACTTGGCCCTTCCTCAAAAAGCACAGTTTTTCTGTGGATTCAGTGGAAATCTCAAAGTATTTACCAAACACCTCTAACTTGCTGAGATTTGGACTCCAAATATATCACCAATACTAGGTTTCTGAGATTTCTGCTCAAGCTTTTATTCTCTCAGCTGTAGCTTTCCTTTGATTTCCCTTTGACTGACTGATTGCCTTTCATGTACAATAATATTAGGTAGAAATCAGCCAAATATTTGAAGGAAATTTACATACAGTTTAGTGCTTCTTCCTTCAAAAAAAATTCCCTTCTGTTTCCAAAACATAGCTTTTAGTTTCCCAGGGAAAGTAATTATTTCTATGTGAAATTCTTTTCCTTGTTTGCCACTGAACACTAGAGAATGCCCTTGGAAAAAAGCTATTTATTTGCAAAACTGATAATTTGCTTTTCTTCTTTTATGGATTGCTTCTTTTCAGATTTCAACCTGCTTTTGTTTGCTTTCCAATTCTTTAAAATAGTTGTTTTCTAAGTTGTTTGAATAATTATTCAAAATTTATAGTTCTTATTAACAGAATGATTCATATGAATCAAACTAAGCTATTGAAACCAAAATTTTCAATAACTAATTTTAAAGATGGGTGATATTAGTTAAGCATTCTCTCTAAGAACCAGGTCACTGTTTTCTATGTATTTGAAATTGAATTACCTGGAAAGTCTTTTGAGGTACCCAGTATTATCATTTATATTTTACAGATGTGAAAATTGAAGCATAGAAAGTGACAGTTTCTTCCACAAAGCAGGTAACTTAAAGAGCTGCCCAGAAAACATCCCTGGAGTTCAGTGCTGGATAATCTGTTCTATAATTTTAAGAACTATTGTACATGCATCTTGGGCTGAGGATGCAGTTCAATGGAAGAGTGCTTACCTAAAACATGTAGTCTTGGGTTTAAAATCCAGCACCACACACATATATATAATCATACACACACATGCTCGCGTGCACACACACACACACATATGCAAAATCCACTCTATATTACATCTCTAGTTCCTTCACCTTCCTATAGAAAGATGCTTAAAAGTATCAATATTATTACATAATGAGCTGAATGATACAGTTTTTCATTAAGATGTTCAGTGAAAATTCTTTTCTGCTCTGCTGAAATATGAACCATACAGTTGGATTTTGTACTGCTTGAGCAATGATGTCTCAAAATTTTATTATGCATGTGAAAATCATGAGGGACATAAAAGTAATATGACATCATGTAAGGTCACACAAGATTTAGTGGCAGATTTAGAATCTAAGTAGCAAATTCACCTCTGTCTGTAATATTTGAAAAGTCATTCTTATATTAGAAAAATAGAGGGCAGGTATAATAAAAATCATGTATTCCTAACATGGTAAAAATATTTTGCCCTTGTCCATGCAACATCTGACATAGCGATTATTTCACTGAACTTTCAAATATATATTAAATATCATATTGTTTAGTTAAAATTTATAGCTTCTGTATTATAAAATTTTATAATTTTTCAATTGTACAAATCAATGATTTTTTTGCTAACTTTTTCAGGGGACACACAGTTAAGTCTAATAATGTACAATTGCATAGAAATAAAATACATATTAGCATTATTTTTTTTTAACTTAGGAAAATCACTAAAAATTTCCAGGTGTCTCTTTGAGAAAGTTATATCTATTTCATTAAGCTGTAGAAACTAGATGTTAGCCATATCCAACATGTTTTTCACCAGTCTTAAGTTCATAATTGCTTAAGTACACTACAGTTTGGACTTAATCCTGACACAGTATAAGCATTCATCCTTGTTCTCAAAGTTAGCAATGAGAGCAATCATTGCCAGCAATTGTAAGTCTATTCTTTACCACTGAAATGCAAATTTATTGTTACTTCACATTTATGAAATAGAAATAATTTGGTCAAGAGAGGTGAAGTGGATTTGTCAAATTTAAAAGAAGCAAGAGAAGATGAAAACAGAAATTCCAGTCACTCAGTTCCAGAGCACCATTGTTCTATGACACATTGCATTTCCCCATTGTGTGCATTTGAGCCCATAAACAAGGCTCTATAAGCTACATACACCAATATGTCTGTCCTACAGGTTTATTTCCCAAAGTGTTAGCTATTAAGAACTGACTGGGGAAAAAAGTACATAAAAACTTTTCCTGGTCAAAAATATGTGGACTACATTGATTTCAAATCTTCCAGGTAAATACTCAGAAGTAGGATTGCATATCATCTAAGAATTTTGTGTTTAGTTTTGTGGGAAACCTCGTGAAGTTTACCACAGTGGCTGTACTAATTTATATGCTCAATAGTCTTCACAGTTTCCCCTTTCTCCCTATCCTCAACAACATTTGCTATTTTTCATCATTTTCATTATCATCATTCTAACAAGCTTGAGGTGCTATCTCATTGTGGCTTTGATTTCCATTTCCCTGATGATTGATGATGCTGAGTATGTCTTCGTACACCTCTGGACCATTTGTATGTCTTTTTTGAGAAACATCATTCACATCTTTTTCCCATTTCTTCAATTTTTTTTTCCTATCTATAGAGTTGAGTTCTTTTTATACTATTTGGATATCAATTCCCCATTGGAGGTATGGCTTACAATTTTTTTTTCTCCCAATCTTATGTTGTTTCTTAACTCTGCTAATCGTTTTCATTATTGTGCAGAACTTTTTAATTTTCATAATAAGGAAGCTATGGAATCAACCTAAGCATCTATCAAAATGTAAAAGAAATATGGATAAAGAAAATTGATCCTTTTAAAAATGTGAAATTGTCATTTTTAACAACATAATTGAAACTTAAAGAATTTATGTTAACTAAAAAGTCAAATTACAAAAACAGACAATGCATGTCCTTACTTAAACATGAAATCTAAAACTATTGAACTGGTAAAAGCAGAGAGTAGCATGGAAGTTACCAGAGGATATGGTAGGGAAATAGATAAAAATTGAAGTGTACAGAGCCTCAGATAGGAAATATAATTTTGATATTTTAGCTCCATAACATAGAATAATGAATATAACTAACAAATAAGTACTGTATATCTCAATATCACTAACAGAATAAATCTCAAATGTTCTCATCACAAAAAATGTCAAATGTTTGAGTTGTTGGATAGGTTAATTAGCTTAATTCCATCTGTTAATATTAGATTAAAATCATACATCAATTCATACCCCGTAAATATATACAACTATAATTTGTTAACATATAATATAGTTTTTAAACTGTAGGAGAAGCTGTATTAAGCCAAGTCAAGCAGGTTTTTCTTTTGTTTTCTTTTGGCTTTATCTGAAGTTTTAAAGTGCATGTATATTTCTAGAAGGGAGATAGAGGTATCTTCTAATATTACTTGATCAGAGGATCATTTTCCCCCCAAGGAACGTCTATTACAATAAATATTTAGTGAAATGTCATTTAGAAAAATTTTTTTCTGTAGTGCCTCACACCATCTCCAGAACATTGTGTTAAGTTAATGTGATTTTTGTAAAAAGAAGGAAGGAGATTAAAATTGTATGTACATTCCTAGTAATTAATGGTTAAGCCCTATCCATTATCAAGCCCTAGTTGCCAAGTGTAACTAAAGGCCATCTTATGGGAAAGGAAGAGAGTTTATCTTCATAATAGTGACCACAGTGGTTAGAGGTATATTCCAAAGACTTCTCACTTCACTCTATACACTGACAAAGCAGTATTAATCTTAATCTAATTTAACTGCCGTGTCTTTCAAAGTGACTGTCTTTTAAGAAGATTGGTAGAACCCATTATTGCACGTGAAATTTTAACGGGGTTTAAACAGCTATACAGACACTGATACCTGGGAAGATCACCATGTTGTATTCAAAGAAAGTTCTGTGAATTGACATCCTGTTTAACTCTCATCTATTTAAAGAGTGAACAAGAAAAGAGGTTAGCCACTTTTAACTTCCCTGGAAAACTTGACTTTACTGGCCAATGAAATAAAATGTTATACATTAAAAGACCTTAGACAAACACAGCAGTGATTGTTTATTCTTATTTGTTGATGAGCGGAAAAACTCATTCAGATCACTGAATTGGTAATGACTTTAGTACATATTAGTAACACACATTACGTGTTTGTATATATAACATAACATCTCACATTTTAATTTCAATTCTAAAGTTTGAAAAGAGAATGGAAGCAAGCCTTACTTCCCCGATTACAATTTTCCAATTCAATGGATATTGAGTGAACATACTACAGATAATCAAAGATAAAGTCTCTACTTGCAAGGAACTTGAGATCTAATCAGGGAAAATGACAAATATAAATAATCACTGCAAAGGAAAGCAGAAAGTAGTAAGTCATATTTAAAGAAGCACAAAATGCTATGAAGTGGGAAAAATCATTTTCTATCCAGTGGGAAATCATGGAAAAATATCATAAAGCTTGGTGGATTTGGGCTCTCAATTTAGTGTTTAAATTAGTATTACAAGGAGTTTATTGGAGGTTTTACATAACATAGAGCAGGGGTCCTAATGCTTACCAAATGCTTCTTCCATGCAGTCTCTTGTTATTTTCCCTTCTGTGCATTTGAGAAGAGAATAGACTATATTGATGGAAACATGAAAAAAAGTTATACTGGGTCCAGAACATGAATGTCTTTGAATGGTGATTTTATAAAATAGTGAAATAGCACTGAGTGGTTTTGAACCAAAAAGAGGACATAATATATGTGACATAATCAGTATAAATTTAGAAATATTTTGAAAGAAGACTGGAAGAAAGTTAAACTACCAGCAGGGAAATGAGTACAATACTTCAGGCAAATGGCCTACAACTTATGTAACAAAAATATGAACTGAGCAGACGAGTTGTATAAGAACAATTCCAAAGGAAAAGTGACAAGACAGCACAATTAAGGAGTAAAGAGAGAAGAAAAAAAAAACCCTAGTTTTTAAGCTTCAGTAAAAATAATCACCACTTTATATACCAAAATGAGCACTAGAAGAAAGCAAGCCAAGTTGTGGATTACAGATGATACATTAAAATTCAGTGACTTCATTTGACAGCCTGGTTAAAATTCCAGGTTTAAATGTGGTTTTTAAAAATAAAATGGAGTACTACTCAGCCATAAAAAAGGAGAAATTAGAGACATTTATAGCTAAATGGATGCACATTGAGGCCATACTCTTAAATGTAATAAACAGGACACACGTGTAAATACCGAATAGTTTCTCTAGTGTGAGAAACTGAAAGTGTAAATAAGGACTAAAAGGTATAATAGATAATGTGAAATAGGAAGAAAAGGGGCAAAGGGGAAGGGGAAGTGGTAGGGGTAGGGGAAAGGAAAGAAGGGAATGGAATTAATATGAGAAAATGAAAAACTGGAAACAAAGTCTTTGTAAATAGGGAGGGATAGAGGGGTTGAAGAGGGAAAAATAAGAACCAAGAGAGATTATGTAAAGGTCCAAATTTCCAGTGGTGAACATCATTATATTGCATACCTAAAACATACCAATAAAGTAAAATTTTATAAAATATTCCAGGTTTAGTTTTGAAAAGAAGAATGGTTAAGAACTAGTATAACATAACTAATCAGGATTCAGTCTTGGACATTGTGCCCTCCTGAGGGCATAATCGATTCAGTACAGACCACTGGAGTATCAACCTCGAATGGAGAGAAAAGTGGCTAAGCCCACCCAGAGAGAAATGATACGGCAAAAAGGTTTGGACCTAATGAGTGGAGGAGTCAAAACTTTATTCTGGGCCTGCTGGTTAAGTGTTCAGTGATCTTTACTAAGCATTTGATTCTTTTGCATTTTACTTCTGTTCCTCTGAGTACTTGGGTAATCAGTATGTTCCTAGTTCTTACCCTGTATCCATCTTCCAATATGGTACGTTCACAACACCCTCCCATGTTATACGTAGAGTTTCTGCAGTGAATTAAGTGTTTGCATCCTTCTCTCTAGAATATACTAAGTCCAGATAACCTTCCAGAAAAATAGGTTTTGACTTGTTATTTTTCTTTTATTGTATGTATTTTTAGCATAGTACGCAGCAGAGGTGTTCAAACATTTTGCCCGCCAGTGGATAATAACACATAATAAATATCATCATCAAAACCAAAGAAACACTTCTGCCAGGATACTGGAGTAATTGCTTCAGTTGGAGTATCCAAAAGGCCACTGAGAGTGAAAATTGTTCTCAAAAAACCTTTAATGAGTTTAAGCAAGAAGACATTCCTGAATGCCCAGCTTTTTACTCTGCTTAATGTGCTTGGCAAGTCTTTTCTGGAGACTATCAGAAACATTTTGATTGATTTGTTATTATAGCCAGCACATCCCTTTCAGTTTAGGTAATGTTATCTGAATCATACCTGGAAATAGATCTCACTATTGAGTCCAAGAAGTTTGAAAGGAGAGGGTAAATTGATATTAGGCCACCGTACCTTTGCTACAAAATCAAATTTTCCTGTCTCCTAAGTCATTTAAGAGTCATTGTTTCAGGCCAGCATTTATCTTACATGCTAACAGAGCTTGAAAGTAAAATCTCTAAAAGATTTCACCTGAGCTGAGAAAAGAAATATTTTGACATAATTTGCTTTCTTTGTATACTCACAGGCTCACTTGTAGGATTATAAATGCCACATATACATATATTCACACCAAAATAGGCACGTGCATGCTGTTCTTGATGTCTGATGCACATGCCTCCATAAGGTGCATCACCATAAAGAGGAGCTACAACGCATTTGCTGAATTGACATTTTCATATTCCCATTTAATGCCTGAATGTACTACATAGAGCAAAATATTTTTTATAAAACCATAGACCAGTGAACAAGAGGTCTTTTGTTGAGGGTTCCATTTGCTTTCAAAATTATAAGATTTCTTAGTTGGGAGCCAATAGAGGTCATTAATATCATTTTACAAATGAAGAAAATGAATTCTTGAAAATAAATTTGGAGTGTGTGCTCAGCACCAAACTATGGGAGAAATAAAAGTGGGCTGTGTTGTATCCAATCCTGTGCTCCAATGCTCCCTCATGACCCCTGGTTTTAAAAATAGGGACATATGACCGAATCATCCTTCAGACTGGAGACCAGCTTTCTGGACAACACGAGTCTATGCTAATCCTTCTCAAGAGTATATCACTTTTATTACCATTCAAAGAGTTTGAATTATTACACATTTATTTCATGTCATAGATCCCCCTGAGCACTTTATATGCATTATCACTTTTAATCGTCATCCTATGATAATCACCTCCACTTTAAATATAGAAGAGAGGCCCAGAGAATTTCAATATTTTTCCAGGATCACAGAGCTGGAGCTGGGGGTCCAGTATTCAAACAGGCATTTATTTGGCCTTAAGTCAGTCTCTAACTACTACATCAAACAAAAAGAAGCATGTGTATTTAAAAATTTAAGCCTCCAGCAAACTTAAGAATTTACTCACAAAAATTGATGTTCACACTGGAAAAAAAAGCAGAAATAATACAGAACCATAAAGTAACATTAGGGTAAAATTAACTGTTATCTGTTAATGGGATAGCTTTTTTGTAAATATTAAGTGAGATAATTCCCTAACATGTTAGACCCAAACCTGTTAGGTCTTCAAATTCATTCTTGACTACCGTCCTACATGGTGCCATAAACAGTATACTGTACAATTGCATTCAAACCCAGGTGTGTCTTGTTTTAGTAGTTTGGAGGTGACACGCAGCCACACAAAAGCTTCATCTTTTTCCCCTAACTGGTAGAAATATTTCGCTCCTTTGCTGGAATGCTTCTCCCTCTCCCTGCCCTTATTTATCCTTCAAGGCCTGTTCAAAAACTCATTCTGTGAAGCCTTCTGAAACATTTCCTCCACCTCTTCTGAGACTTGCCATACCCCTGACAGAACAAATAATAACCATTTATTTTTTTCTCTTCAGTTAGCACTCCACTTGGGCTTCTGTTACAAACACATAACATACTGGCATACATACTGGTTGATACAACTGTGTCCCCAGTGGACTATAAATCTCTCCTAAGTGCAAAGATAATTTTGTTTTCTATTTTGGGGTGCTTTATTTTATTTTTGGTTGTTCTGTGGATCAAATATCGGGGCTAGAGAACAGTAGGTAAGTACTCTACAACTGCTCTATAACCTTAGTACCAGCTCTTTCTTTTTATTTTTTATGTTTTGAACACCCAGTACCTAGAATAACATTTCCTATAGAGTAGTTGTTCATTTTAGGGTCTTTTAGATGAGTAATTTAAGTAGAATTACTTTATATTTAATAACCCAGAATTGTGTCCCTCTTATGAATGCTCCTTGACTAACAAGATAATGTCCTCATAAATTCATTAAGTTGAAATCTTTGTAACTAGGAAATACATTCAACACAAATAGTGCAATAAACATCATACCTTAACATAGCTTACCTTAAACAGGCTCAGAACACATAATATATTTAAATTCGCCCATGGTTGAGTAAAATCATCTAACACAAAGTCAGTTTTATAATAAAATATTGAATACTTAGCATAATTTATGGAATATTATAGTGAAAGTGAAAGCCAAGATAGTTACACCATTATAAGTTGAAAAATTCAAATCAAGCCATGTAAATTGAGGATCAGCTGTATTCACTTGAGTTTCCTTGCTGTGATCCATCAGAACTTCCCACAGGTGAGGTGGAACAAGATGGCCGCTAAGAACTTCCTGTGATCAGTTCCCCACAGACACACCAAGTTGAGCAACTATTCACTCACTGTTATGCCAGACTTCTCACTGCAACCACCACTCCTTCCCCAACCTCAGGTAACAAAGTGGGGAGATAGATTTGTCTGTTGGGGAACAGGGCCCAAAAGCTAGCACAGAGCTTTATCTTGGTGTCCAGTGCCAGGACAGCTGAGGTGAGACATAGCATCTGGTGGAAACTTAGCACATGTATTCAGGCCAGCACTCATGAAACCCAGAAAAATGCAGAAAGCTCTGCACCACTGGTGAGACAGATTTGGGTTTTGGTCTGTACCTTTTCTAGCTGTGAAATAGGCCCAGGGCATGCCCACTATCCTTTGGAGACTACAAGACACTGTGGCTGTGAAACTCAGGTGCAACCCCACTTAGCATCACCCTTAATGGACAAGGGACTATCTTGACCATTTGGCCACTAGCCTCAGTCAACACAACTATCTTCAGGTCAGTGCTCAGAGGTGGGGCTCAAAAACAGTCTTGGCACCAGGGAAGATACCTGCACCCCAGTGGGACAGAGTCACTCCTGCATCTCTGTAAATCAGTAGCTGCATCATGGGCCACAGTATATCTGTGAGATTGTGCAGCTCCTTGTATCTATGAGACTAAGGATTAGTATAGGTCTAAGGGAACAAGGGATTGCTTTTACCTGTACTACTACACCAACCTTATATAGCATAGTGTAAAATAAAACCCATTCATTCATAGTATTAGTCCCAGGTCCTATGCACAGCATTTTTCTCTGGAACTTAGTGGTGGGCTGGTGAAACTTAACACACTGGTCAGATCTGAAGAGCCCAAATCTACATGCTTGCCTCTGAAGGAAGCCTCTGGAATAACTGCAGGAAAAACATGCAGTTCCAGTCTATCGGTCTTTTGTATATGTGCTGCAGAAGCAAGCACTCTATAGGACTTTTAATCAAGGAAGCATCACCTGTAGCTGATTTCTTTGGTCTTGGGCTACAAGTTACCTCAGCAATAGGCAACACAGAGCACTGTAGGTGTTGGCCCTGTCTCACTGCTGTGCTAGTCTTGGAAGACTGTGAGAAAAGGGTAGGACACAGTCTGATGGCATTGGTGCTCAATGGTGTCACATAGGAACCTGGGACTCTTCCACCTATGGTTTCTCTACCCAGAGCTAGACAAAACACTGTACTTCTTTACCACAGGTACAGTGGATGAGTCATCTGAGTCTACCCTAGCACTAGGAAGAGGTATATGGGTACAGACTCCTTTTTCTAGGTACTCACCTGGATCTTTCTGAACAGCACACCATCAGTGTACTTGGGATGAACCTGAGCTTGGATTGCCCTCTAGAACTAAAACAGTGACAAAAGATCAAGAGTAGGCATCTATCTTATCTGGAGATTCCATCCAGTGCTGAAATAGTGGAAAAGACTAGAAAAAAAAAGGACACAGGAGGCCAGGAATCCTGCTTAGAAGTTCTGGAAAGACAGGCACAAAAAGCCAGGTAAGAAAGATTGGAATAAAAACTTAATCCTTTCATCCTCAAATGAAATTTTATACCAACAAGTAGTAAGAGCTTTCAGGAAATGATGATCTCATCTAGTAATGTGCCAGAAACTGACATGAGAGCAATCATTACGGGAAAACTTTCAGATAAGGAATTTAAAACAGCTGTTTTAAAGAAACCTCGTGAGCTTGAAAAAATACAAAGAACTGTTTTAAAACTCTAACAAATATATTTATAGAGATGAAAGAAATTAAAAAATCAAATAAATTATTGTGCTAAAAAATACTTTCAGTGAAATGAAAATGCAATAGGAGGCATTTAGAGAAATACATAACAGAAAAATGAGTTAGTGAGCAATGACAAGTTACTTGAAAATAAACACTGAAGAAGAAAAAAGGGAAAAGAATGAAGAAGATTTCAGAATGCTTTCAGGTACTTTGTGATCTATGATGTATCACATCAACAGAAAACCCTGTGATCATCTCAATAGGTGAAAAATCATTTGATAAGACTCAATATCCATTGGTGATAAAAGTGCTGAACAAATTAAAGGTAGAAAGATTGTACTTTAACATATTAACCACTTGCAATAAGATGAGACTGAACTTTATAACGAACAGAGGAAAGTTGAAAATTTTTTCTCTAAGACCTGGAACAAGACAAGGATGCCTGCTTTTACTCAACATAGTTCTGGAATTCTTAGCCAGAGCAATCTGGCAAGAGAAATAAATCATGGGCATCGAAAAGAGAAAAGAAGTTAAAAATATGAATCTCTCTATATAGATCCAGATATAAATACAGATATAGATATATCTTCCACAAAGTCCACCAAAAAATATAAAATGAAAACTGATAAATGAATTTAGTAAAGTTACAAAATGTAAAATCAACATACAAAAATCAGTAGCAATTATATAAACCTATAGAGAAATATATTAAATGGAAATCAAGAAAGCAATTCCATTTACAATACCTACCAAAAAAGTGGGAATACATTTAACCACAGAGGTAAAACATCACTACTATAAAACTTGTTAAATACATTGGATAATTTTCATAAAAGTGGAACAGCATCTCTGTCCATTGGCTGGCAGAGTCAGTATTGTTAAAATATGCATACTACTCAAAGGAATTTATGCATTCATGCATTCTCTACCAAAATACCAATGCTATTCTTCACAAAACCAAAAAAGACAATTATAAAATTTTTAAAGAAGCACAAACAACTTCAACAGCCAAAGTAATCTTGAACAAAAAGAACAAATAGGAGGCACTAAACTACCTGACTTCAAAATGTACTATAATGCTGTAGTAATAAAAACAGCATGGTTACTGGCATAAAAACAGACAACCAACCCAATGGAACAGAGTAGAGCCTACAAGCATCCCTAAGCATCTGTAGTCAACTGATTTTCAACAAAGGTGTTAAAAATTCAATGGGAAAAGGACAGCTGTTTCAATAAATGGTGCCAGCAAAATTGGATACTTACAGACAGAAGAATAAAACTAGATTCCTGTCTTATAGCTACAAAAACCAACTCAAAAATGGATTATAGACTTAAATGTGAAACCTGACACTGTGAAACTACTAAACAAAACTTAGGTGAGAAAGTGTCAGGAAATAGAAATGGCAAGATTGTTTTTGACCCAGCACAGGAAACAAAAACAAAAATAGTCAAATGGGATTGCATAAATCTAAAATTCCCTACACAGCAAGGAAGATAATCACTATAGTGTAGAGACAACCTACAGAGTAGGAGAAAGTATTTGCGTTCGTCTGATGAAAGGATGATACCTAGAATACATAAGAAACTCAAAAATTCAACAGATAAAATTTGATTTAATACTAGGCAATAAATCTAAATAGATATTTCTCAAAAGAACACATACAAATAGACACCAAGTACATGAAAAAAGGTCAACATCACTAATCATCAGAGAAAAGAAAATTAAAACCACAATGAGATATCATCTCACCACAGTGAGATTGGCTGTTATCAAAAACACTAAAGATAAGAAGTGGTAGCAAAGTTACAGAGAAAGAGAACTCTTGCAGTCACTACCCCAAAACAGTAAGAATGTTTATCAGAAAATAATCTATATTCTTCTCACTGGGTATTTATCCAAAGAAAGTGAAATCAGTATGTGGAAGAAACATCTGCACTCTGACGTTCATTTCTGCACTATTCACAACAGCTAAGAAATGGGAACAACCTGAAGACAGTGAGCTCGTTAATGGGTAAATTAATCGGTGTACATATGCACAGTGAAATACAATTCAACCACAAGTGAAAATGAAATCTGATCACTCGTAGCAACATTGGTGGAAGTGGAGATCACTGTGTTAAGTAAAATAAGCCAGAACTAAAAGGAAAAGTGCCACATAATCTCATTTGTGTATAATCTAAAAAAGTTGATCCATAGAAGTTGAAAATAGAATGATGTTTACTAGAGAATAGGAAAAGAAAGGTGGATGGAAGATAGGAAAACATTGATCAGTGGGTACTTAGTTACAGTGAGCTAGAAGCAACAAGTTCTCATATGCACAGTAGCTAACTATAGATAACAATAATATACTGTGTATTTTATTTTATTTTTTATTTTATTTTTTATTTTTTGGTACCAGAGATCGAACTCAGGACCTTGCACTTGCGAGGCAGGCGCAGTGCCACTGAGCTAAATCTCTGGCCCTATACTGTATATTTTAAATGACTAGAAGAATTTGAAAATGTTTCACCACAAAGAAATGATAAATGAGATAAATATGTCTAAGCTTTTAAAATGTCTTTAATCATTACATTATATATAATATACTGTAATAGTATACACATAGATATTACATGGTAACCTATTAATATAAAAATGAAGTAAAATATTTTTTAAGACCTCAGACATTTATATAGAATGTAGACCCAAGTCACTCTGAAGAATTTGCAGAGTTATTGATTCACAAGTGGGCACATCTATGGACCAATATGGTCCAATCAGAATGGATGGTAGGGCTTTTTAAAGAGCTACCAAAATGAGGAAATGTTTTCTAATATGGCTTCCAATTCCTTTGAAAATCTCATCCAAGAGAGAATAAAGCATAGCTGAGAAAAACAATTTCATATCAATGTCACTTGAATTCCTGGATTTAGTAATTTCCATCATAACCCTGGATTTTTAAAATAAAATTCATTTTACCTTAAGGTGAAGTTGGATTTTCAATCTTTTCTAAAATCAAAAGGCAGAAAATCTAAATTCCATGCACTATGATTAATTTATTCAGAATAGCCCAGGATCATGTAGGCTAAAAAAAATTCAATTCAAAAAAACAAGGGAAAGAGGGAAGTAAAGTAGAACAGTTTCACCTGATGGAAACAGCCCCAAATTCCTTATTACAGAATTTAAGTCACTAACAACCCTTGCCAGTGTTCCCCAGATTCATTGCTCTGCAGTGTCTCCATAGTCTCAGGGAATCCTCTACAATCACAATTATAAGTTTTGAACAACATGGTTTTGGTGGAAGCATGTAAAATAACGGGGGGGGGGGGGGTGGACAGAGACCACCTACACAGACAGGTCCGTAAAGCATTTGCCCTTTGTGAAGTAATCTATTAGCTCAATTCAGGACGGGTTAAGCAAGGATAACTAGTTCTTCCCATGTCTAACTTCTCCCACATCCTGTCTCTTTGTAACTTTTGCATCCTTTCATTTCTGTGTATATTTCCTCACCAGTGTTACTCTGCGGGGGAAAAAAATTTCCACAAATCGATTGTTTAAAACCACAAAATTTTATTGACTTAAAGTTAAGAGGCAAGAAGTCCAAAATCAAGGTGTTGTCTAGGTTGGTTCTAAAAGGCTTTGAGAGAAAAAGCTTCACCATGTCATTCTCTAAGCTTCTGATGGTTTGCTAGCTACCTTTGGTACCTTTTATTTGGCCCATTATAGTCGTGTGTGTGTGTGTGTGTGTGTGTGTGTGTGTGTGACAGAGAGACAAAGAGAAAGCTTCCAATTGCCCTTTTATAAGGATATTATTCATATCAGAGTAGGAGCCACCTTACAGCAGTATGACTTCGCCTTAACTAATTATATCTGCAACTATCCCTCTCCACCTTCTGGGGTGATGGACTGATGGGGGTGCAGAATTCATCTTCTAACGCTGACATCCACAGTACCCTCACCGTCAAGAAATATATTTGTGGACCATTGTAATTAAAGCAGTAAGGCTAAAGAATAACAACTCTATTGAAACTACTCTAGGACTCTAGATCTGAAACATAGTTCATTTTGGGGAAAAGATGTAGAAGGAAGAAAGCTGAACTGATCCAATGACAAGTGAAGTCATTTGAAGGTTACAGCTGAGTCATCTTGACTACAATAAGATGGACCTGCTTGTGTATACACACACACACCATCTCAGGAACCTTAAAATTAGAACCTACAGGCTCAGCAAACACCGCTTGATTTTGTTTCACCTGCGGAAATTTTCTAGACCTGATTTGATTTTAATTTGCAATTTGAAAGTGCTATATCTGAGGTATGAAAAAAGCCTTATTTCCCTATTCTAAATAAAACTGAAAACAGAGTGACCTTCAATCATGATTTCTGGGAATAGGAATAGAATCAAAGTTAAACACATAAAATGTAGGGGACTCAGGGAGGTCATACATAAAAGAAAGGTTTTACACTTAATATATGATACGTTTGGAGACAAACTATCAGTAAGACTATGACAACACATTAAATCCTATACCCTAAGTTATTGTCATTTTGAGTGTAAGAACAAATGAATATTTAGAGTGAATATATGCAGCCTTGTGTTTTATACTTTAAATTCATTTTTTGACACTTTGAAAAAAGCAAGGAAAATTGTGCTTCAAGTCTAATACCTTTTTGTTCTTTATAAAATATGTATAAAGTATGTGTAAAATTATACATACTTATGGGTTACCATGTGATAATTAGATATATGTACTCATTTTGTAAATTTCGAACAGGGTAAATCTATCTCCCCAAACATTTATAATTTATTTATGATCAAAACATAGAAGATCCTTTGAAAAATATTTAAGTTAAACTTCTTTTTAGCTGATACATAAAAACATAAAAATTATACGTATATTAGGAGTATCATGTGATGTTTTGCTGCATGTATACATTCTATCCTCTTCTAATCAGGATAAACATCTCTTTCTACAAACATTTCTGCTTTTCTTGTGAAAAGGTTCAAAATCTTTTCTTCTAGCTTTTTGGAATATGCAGTATATTATCATTATTTACTGTGAAATAAAACACCAGAAATTATTTCTCCTGTCTAACTATAACATGAAATCCCAACCTTTCCCCAGCCGCTTGTAAACATCATTCCAATTTCAACTTTTACAAGTTGTGTGGTACCAGGGATTGATCCAGAGGCACTCTCCCACTGAGCTACATAATCAGCCTTTTATTTTTTATCTTGAGACAGGTGCTTACTAGGTTACTCAGGCAGCTCTTGAACTTGCAATTCTCCTGCCTCAGACTCCCAAGTATGTACCTGGAATTACCGTCATGCCCAGTTATGAGATCAATCTGTTTTCAATTACACACATAAAAGAAATCATATAGTACTTGTGTTTCTCTGCCTTTTTATTTCACTTATCATAATGATCTCTACACATGTTGCCGCAGGTAACAGGATTTTACTCTTTCCTATGGCTGAATAGCATTCCACTACGTATACTACATACAACATTTTCTTCATCCATTCATCAAGTGGTGGACATTTAGGTTGTTTCCATTTCTTAGCTATTGTGCATAGTTCAGCAATGTACATGGAAATATAGATTTCAATTACACATACTTGTGTTAATCAACTTTCTGAAAGGTAACAAATAGCCTAAGCTAATCAATTTATAAACAAAACAGTTTTATTTTGGCTCATAGTTTCACCGTTTCCTGCCCATGGCGAATGGCCTGCATTGCTTTGGGGCCTATGAAGAGGCAGCTCATCACAACAGTTCAAAACATGTCTACAAAGTGAAAAAGAGGAAAAGAAAGGAACCAGGGTCCCACTATCTTCTTCAAGGGCATATTGCCAGTGACCTAAAGCCCCCCCAACTGGGTCCTGTCTCTTAAAGGTTCCAACTACCTACCAATGTGCCACACCACAGTCCATGCCTCTAACACCTGGGCCTCTGTTGCACATTCCAGATCCAAGTAGAACATTGTTGATTTTGTTTTCTTTACTTTAAAACAAGGTGTCTCTTAGTGGTACTGTTAGATCATAGAGTACTTCTATTTTCATTTATTTTTATTTTTTTCCTTAAATTCTTTTATTGGTACATTTTAGGTATACAATACATTTATATATATGACTGGGTACTTGTACCTTTACATGATGTACCTTGCTTCTTATTTTTTTCCCCATTCCCTTCCTACTCCCTTCAACCCCTCCACCCTTCCCTATTTACAAAGACTTTGTTTTCATTATCTCCTTTTCTCATAATTTTTCCTTTCCCTTCTTTCCTTTCCCCTTCCCCTCCCACTTCCCCTACCCCTTTGGGCCTTTTCTTCTTATTTAAAATTATCAATTATTCATTTTAACCATTTTAATCCTTATTTACACTTTCAGTTTCTCACACCAGAGAAACTATTCAGTATTTACACACATGTGTCCTATTTATTTCACTTAAGAGTATGGCCTCAATATGCATCTATTTAGCTATAAATGTCTCTAGTTTGTCATTCTTTATGGCTTAGTAGTACTCCATTTTATAAAAAAAAAAACCCACATCTTCTTTATCCAGTTTCCACTTGATGAGCACTTGGGCTATTTCCAAGCTTTAGGTACTAAACATAGGTGTACATATATCGCTGTGGTATGATTCTTTTAATTCTTTTCAGAAGATACCCAGCAGGGGAATAGCTCGGTCAAATGAGACCTCTAGCCCTAGTTCTTTGAGGTATCTCCATACTAATTTCCATAGTAGCTGGACCAGTCTGCACTCCCACCAAATATGAAGAAGGGTTCCATTCTCCCCACAATCCTTCCAACATTTGTTATTGGTTGATTTCTTGATAGCAGCCATTCTTTCTGGGGTGAGGTAGAATCTCAATGTTGTTTTCATCTGCTTCTCTTGAATGATGAGTGACGTTGAACATTTTTTCATATGTTTATTTGCTGCTTTTATTTCTTTGTCTGAGAAATGTCTGTTCATTTCAGATGCCCATTTTTGAATTGGGTAATACATTTGAGGGATCTGATTTTTTTTTAGTTTTTTATATATTCTAGATAGTATTCCTTTTTCTGAGGTACAGCTGCTAAAAATATTTTTCCACATGGTAGGTTGTCTCTTAGCTCTGTTGGTGGTTTCTCTTGCAATGCAGAAACTTTTTTAATAAAATGAGATCCCAGATATTGATTCTTTTTGTTACTTCCTGTGTTACTGAGGTTTAGTTCATAAAGTCTTTTCCTATGCCAACGTCTTCAAGAGTTCTAACTAATTTATCTTCCTGCAAGTTTAGTGTTTCTGTTTTAATATTTAGATCTTTAATCCACTTTGATCTTAGTTTACTGCATGGTGATAGATATGGGTCTAGTTTTAATCTTTGGCAGGTTGAAATCCAGTTTTTCCAACACCATTTATTAAGTAAGCTATCTTTCTCCAGTGAGTCTGTTTGGGTCCTTTGTCAAAGATGAGGTGGCTGTGTGTGTCTGGAGTTGTTTCTCCATCTTCTACTAATCTATTCCACTGATCCTGAGGTATGTTTCTTTGACACTACCATGCTGTTTTTATCACAGTAGCTTTGTAGTATAGTTTCAAGTTGGGGATTGTGATACCCCCTGCCAGGTCCCTTTTGATAAGAATTGCTTTGCTATGCTAGGTTTCTTCTGGTTCCAAATGAATTTTTGGATTGTTTTCTCTAGTTCTGTGAAGTATATTGTTGGAATTTCAATAGGTATTGTATTAAATCTATATAGCAGTTTTGGAAGTATGGCTATTTTCACTATATTGGTTCTTCCTACCCAGGAACAAGGGATGTCTTTCCATTTTCTTATATACTCTTCCATCTCTTTTTTCAGAGTGCTGTAGTTTTCAGTGTAGAGGTCTTTTGCTTCCTTTGTTAGAATGATTCCTATATATTTCATTTTATTTGGTGCTATTGTAACAGGAATTGTTTCCCTAATTTATCTCTCAGTGAGTCTGTTATTTGGATATAAGAAGGTTATTGTTTTTTGAGTGTTGACCTTGTATCCAGCTACTCTACTGAATCTGTCAATTAAGTCTAGAAGTCTTTTAGTGGAGTTTTTTGGGTCTTCTATGTAAGGTATATTGTCAGAAAATAATGACAGTTTAACTTCCTCCTTTCCTATCTTCATTCCTTTTATTTCTTTCTCTTGTCTAATTGCTGTGGCTAATGTTTCCAGAACTATATTGATCAGGAGTCGTGATAATGAGCATCCTTGTCTAGTTCCTGATTTTAGCATGAAAGTTTTCAGTTTTTAATCATTTAGTACGATGTTTGCTGTTGTTTTTTCGTAGAGAGCCTTACCAGGTTGAGATAAAGACCTTCTATTCCAAATTTCTGTAGGATTTTTATCATGAATGGGTGTTAGATTTTGTCAAATGCTTTTTCTGCATCTTTTGAGATGATCATATGGTTTTTGTCCTTGACTCTGTTAATATAGTGTATCGCATTTATTGATTTACATATGTTGAACCATCCTTGCATCCCTGGGATAAATCCGACTTGGTCAGGGTTTATGATCTTCTTGATGACCCTCTGTATTCTGTTTGCCAGCATGTGGTTGAGGATTTTTGCATCTATGTTCTTTAGGGAGATTGGCCTGTAGTTCTCTTTTTGGGTTAGGTCTTTCCCTGGTTTTGGAATCAAAGTCACACTTGCTTCTAGGAATGAATTTGGAAGCCTTGCTTCTCTTTCAATTTCCATGATGAGTTTAAAGAGTAATGGTGATAGTTCTTCTTTAAATGTCTTATAGAATTCAGCAGTGAAGCCATCACGACCTGGGCTTTTCTTTGTTGGTAAATTTTTTATTACATATTCAATTTCACTCATTATAATTGAGGTGTTTAGAATTTCTATATCTTCTTCATTTAACTTTGACAATTCATATGTATCTAGGAATCTGTCCATTTTGACTGTGTTTTCCATTTTATTAGAGTGCAGGTTCTTGAAGTAGGTATGGATGATCCTCTGGATTTTGGCTGGATCTTTTGTGATTTCACCTTTTTCTTTCCTAATTGCTTGGATTTGAGCCTTTTCTTTCCTTTTTTTGATAAGGTTGGCTAAAGGTTTATTGATTTTATTTATTCTTTTGAAAAACTCTTTGATTCATTGATTTTTTTTGTATCATTCTTTTAGTATCCATTGCATTGATTTCTGCTCTGATCTTTACAATTTCCTCCCTTGTATGAGCTTTGGGTTTGTCATGCTCTTCTTTTTCTAGGACCTTGAGGATCAGCATCAGGTTGTTTATTTGAGCTATCTCTGTTTTCCTAATATGGGCATTCACTGCTATGAATTTGCCTCATAGAACTGCTTTCATTGTATCCCATAAATTCCTGTATATTATACCGGCATTATCATTTACTTGTAGAAACTGTCTAATTTCTTCTTTAATTTCCTCTGTGACCCATTGGTTGTTCCAGAGAGTGTTATTCAATTTCCATGCATTTGTGGGGTTTTTTCAGTTTCTTATGCTACTGATCTCCAATTTTATTGCACAATGGACTGATAATATACAGGGGGTAACTTCAATTCTTTTACATTTACTTAAACATGTCCTATGAGCCACCATGTGGTCTATTTTGGAGAATGATCTCTGTGCAGCCAAAAAGAATGTATATTCTGATTTTGTGGGGTGGAATACTCTGTAAACATCTATTAAGTCCATTTGTTCAATAGCTTGGTTGAGTTCTAGAATTTCATTGTTCATTTTTTGTCTAGATGATCTATTTGTGATAGTGGGGTATTGAGGTCCCCTACTACAATTGTATTAGTGTTATTTGGCTTTTCATGTCCATTAATATTTCTTTTGTATAGGTGGGGGCATTAGTATTTGATGCATATATATTTATGATTGTCATATCTTCCTCTTGGATTTTTCCCTTCAGAAGGATGTAGTGACCATCTTTGTCTCTCTTAATTAGTTTTGTTTTGAAATCTACTTTGTCTGCAAATAAGGTTGCTACCCATGCTTTTTTCCAGGTTCCTGTCACATGGAGAACTGTTTTCCATCCTTTTACTTTTAGTCTATGAATTTCTTTTTGTATACAAATTTCTTTCTTGTACACAGCATACTGTTGGATTTTGCTTCTTGATCCATTCTGCTAGTCTATTTCTTTTGATTGGTGAATTGAGTCCATTAACATTGATGGTTGTAATTGATAGATACTGATTCATCGTTGTCATGATGTTTCACTATTGTTGGCTCTTTTATTTCTTATTTTCCCCCCTTTCCCTTTAGTTTCTTGCCTTGCCTGGTGGTTTCTCTGTGTTGGGACTCATGGAGCTGTGACCTTCATTGTTTTTTTCTAGGATATTTTTTAGAATTGTTTGGAGTCCTGGTTTGGTGTTCATGAAATTTCTCAGGTGTTCTTTGTCATGGAAGTATCTGATTTCCCTGTCAATTTTGAAAGATAATTTTGCAGGATACAACAGTCTAGGTTGGAAGTTATTTTCTTTTAGGGCTTGAAATACTTCACTCTAGGCTCAACTTGTCTTGAGTGTTTGCGTCGAGAATTCGGCCAGTATTCTGATGGGCTTTCCTTTGTAGGTGATTTGTTTCTTTCCTCTAACTGCTTGCAGGATTTTGTTCTTCTGCTGGGTTTCTGAGATCTTGACTATGGTATGTCTAGGTGTAGATTTGTTTTGATCGTGGCTAGTTGGAATTCTATATGCCTCACTTATCTGTATGTCCATTTCTCTACCTCTGTCTGGTAAGTTTTCTACTATTACTTCTGTGAACAGATTTTTTTTAATGTTATTTGTACTTTCTCCTGCTTTTTCGTGGACTCCTATCAGTCTTATATTATTCTTCTTTGCATCATTTTAGCAGCTGCTGGATTGATTTCTTGTGATCTTTTTCTATTTTTAAGAAATCTCTGTTTTCATGGTCACAAACTACAATCTTGTCTTCTATATCTAATATTCTATCTTCACACCCACTCAATCTGCTTTGAACATTTTCAATGGAGTTTTTAATGTCCTGGATATCTGTCTGAGTCTGTCTCATGGATTCCATTTACTTCCTATGTTGAGTGATTATGCTTTCTATTTCTTTCTTATGCTGGGCATTCATGGCTTCCAGCATGGTTCTGAGCTCATCTTTTTTTTTTTTTTTATCTGTTTCTGTTCTAGAGCCTCTAATCATGTCTTTCGCTCTGCTCACCATCTCTGTAGTTATCTGGGAAATTATTTCTGTTTTGAATTTTTCTGGAGCCTCGTTCATCTCTTTTGTTACTTCCTGTGCTATCAGTTCAGGGTGTCCAGGTGATTGATTATCAGACTTTTCCACTTTGTTCCCCCCAGAATTTGCCTTTGGTGGTGTGGAAGTCTGGGTTTGTGCTTTGCTTAAATGTCTTCTCATTGTTTTTGTTTGGTTTTTTTTTGTAACGTCTTTGCTTTAATTCCTGCATTGATACTTTGAAATTGCTTATTGTAATCATCTCTGTTGCTTGTATTTAGAACCCTTATAGAATGATTGCTTCTCAGAGGTGTCTTCCAAATATATTTGATCTTTAGGTTTTGAGTCTCTAATGACTCTGAGGCTATCTCATTTTCATTATACAAGGAAGGACAACTGATTAGATCAATCACAACACCTTAGCCCAAGTGATACAATCACCAACACCATAGCATCAAACACAGCTTAGAAAATGACAATTTGTGGTAGTTATTAATCTATCACTTTTAACTGTGTGAATTAAGTCAAAATTGAGGACCAGACCAACATATGTGTTTAGTGAATAAACTCTTCAATATAGCAACTTTACCCTTCGGGATGGGGAGTTAGAAGTATTTAGGGAGGGAGGGATAGATAGGTAGAAGGATAGCGAAAAGTTAGCAATGAGGCCAGAGGACACAGGAAGATCATGCAAACTCTAAGAAACTGTTGAAGACAAGAGGAAAAGACAGAATGAAGGAACAAAGACAAGAACAGAACAACCTAACAGCAATAGGGAGGCTAGAAACTGTATTTACTTTCCTTTAAAACTAATGACAATTGGGCTGGAGATATAGCTCAGTTGTTTCAGCACCTGCCTCACAAGCGCAAGGTCCTGAGTTCAATACCCAGTACCAAATAAATAAATAAATAAATAAATAAATAAATAAATAAATATAAAACTAATGACAATTGAGAGAAGGAAAAAGAGAAGAAAAGAAAAATAAAAAGAAATCCAAATTAGGAACAAAACAGGAACAAAAAGGGAGGTGAAGAACAATGTGGGACAGCAAGAGAATGAGAGAGAGAGAGAGAGAGAGAGAGAGAGAAAAGAAAAAGAAGAGAAAAAAGAAAAATTTGAAGAGTAGGAAAAAAATTAAAAATTAAATATGAGCAAAAAATAATAATTTTGAAAATAAAAAATAAAAAATAAAAATGAACAGCCTCCTTCAGGGTATGTGTCTCCTGTCCACAAGTATATCATATTAAGTGTGAAAACACAAATCAGTTAAAAGTAAAGAATACAAAAGACATTTGTGCAAACACTAATTGTAAGGAATGTAGCCCAGCTAAGATTTTGTTAGGATTTGGATTCTGTGGGTGTATTTACTTCCTGATATTATTAAGGTCCAAAAGGGTAGGGGTAGTGGGAGGCACAGGGGAAAGGAAAGAAGGGAAAGGAAAAATGATGAGAAATGGAAAAAATGGAAATAAAGTCTTTGTAGATAGGGAAGGGTGGAGGGGGTGAAGGGAGGGCTAGGAATGGGGAAAAAATAAGAACCAAGATGCATCATGTAAAGGTACAAGTTCCCAATGAGAAACGTAATTGTGTTGTATACCTAAAATGTACCAATAAAAGAATTTAACAACAACAACAACAAAATTTAGCTGACAAGTTTGCCTTTAATGGAAATGGTTAGTCCATCTACATTTAGTGTAAAAATCAGTATGTGTGATTTAGGTCTGTTATTTTGCTATTTCTTTCTCCTGTTAAGCATCTTTTATTTGTCTCCATGTCCCACTTTTCTCTTGGTTTGAATATTTTTTAGTTTTATCTCAATGTTTCTCTTGGTTTTTCAGGTATTCCTCTTATCATTATCAATTTCTCTGTCCTCTAGAGATTACAATATACATTTTTGTCACCTAACAGCATTGTACTAGTTTATGCAAAAGGTAAGCTCCATGCATCATATAGTTTTATTTGCCTCATACCTGTTCTGCATATTATGCCTACACATGCTACAATTTCCACAATATAATGATATATTAAATAGTTATCTACATTATAATTAGAAAAATATAAAATGTAATGTTTGATACATATTTGTTTTCTATAGTAATTTTTATTCTTTTCTGAAGATTTAATTTTTTTGTAAAATCACTTCCTTTCAACCAAAACTCCCTTATGCATGACTTTAAGTAAGAAATATAGTTTACACTTATGATCTCTTCATTCTGCAATGATATTTTTCATAGATTTAAATTCTTTGCCGAAGGTTTTTCCTTCCCTCAGTGCTTTAAATATTTTGTTTCTCTGTCTTCGTCCTCCATCTTCCCAATGAGACTTCAGCAATAATTTGTTTCACTGTTCTCTTGGATGTTTAGAGTGATGGTTGATGATTTTACTTTTTGAAGTGATATGCATTTGATAGAGACCATACTTTTAATTTTGTATTTTGAATTTTTCCTGGGCCAACAATGTGCAGTAAAATGATGTCTTGCAATGCTGGGCAGGGGACCATAGCCCCCAGTCATCCACTCAATCATGAGGGGAAAGGAAAGACAATCTACAGTACATAGTGTTTCTAAACTAGGAAGGATGTCATTAAGCTAGGTGTATTAAATGCATTTCCAACTTTCGTTAGGTTTATTGTTGTGTGACCCACATGAAAGTTAAGAAGTTTGTGTAACATATTATTCTTATTTTACCCACTTTAAAAAAATTTTCCCTTTATTTTGTTTTCCATAATTTATGTTTTTACCAAAGGTAGGTGTTTTGGGGGGTTTTTGTATGTATCTTTCTTGAGGTTTTCTGAGTTTTTTGAAACAGTTAATTTCTGCCTTTCATTAAATTTGGAAAATGTTTTTGTCATTCCTGGCCCTCAGCCATAGGTACTCAATCATATATAATTTAGACCTTTTGGTACTCCTCCACAAATCTCTGCATCGCTTTTCATCATTTTTCAATCTTTTTCCTCCCTGTTTTATAGCTTGAGTAATGTCTACTGATCTTCCCTGGCTCTTTCTTCTATCATTTTTAATCTGCGGTTATGTATATCCAGTGAATTTTGTGCTTTAGACATTGTATTTTTTAGTTCTTAAGTTTTCATTTTATTCATTTTCTAATTTCTATTTTTTATGCTAAAATTCACTATCTTTTCATTCTTTATGATCTTATTTTTATTTACATCTATAGTAATAGCTATTTTAAAATATTTTCTGTTTCAAATTCTCTGTCATTTCAAGTCCATCTCCATTGATTGTCTTTTGTCTTGAGAGGCATGTTACCTATTTTATATATTGTAGACTGGATTACATCTGAAATATTGGCCATAATTTATTAGTAAGTTTGAGTTGTGTTCATTCTTATCCAGGGAGTTTGATTTTCTTAGATGACGGAATTAAAACTCCAAATTCTGCCATCTATGTCTGAAAACTCTATTTGGATATTTTAGCCTTATCAGTAAGTATGTTAGTAAGTCTGGATTCTGAACCACATATGCATGGTTAGCCAGAAATTGGTTGGAGGTTATGTGAAGATTTGAAGACATTCCCTTTGTAACTCTTCTTTTTGAGATTTCTTGCTTTATTTATTTTAGCTGCTAAATACAACCCAAATTAATGATTTTTAATCAAGGACTGAGTTTCTGACTTTCAGCTTATGTAACAGATAAAGTGAGAGGCCCTGTGTGTTGGATTCTAGTTAAACATAGGCTGCATAGCTATAGCTCTTATTGCTGAAGCATCAGGCCACCACCCTGCCTGGAGCATTATACAGCCTATCATAAGTGCAATAAATATTGTATAATTAATGAGAAAATGAAAGTAAAACACTGGTAAGCCATTGGAGTCAGGTAGGCCTTAGTTCATATTCCTCATCTCTATTTTTTGTTTTTTTGCCCTCTGGGAAGTTATTGAACATCTCTGCTCTAGATGTTCTCCTTTCTAAAATGATATCAATAACTACTTCTCAGATTTAGTCTTCTAGAGTTTTTTTGTTTTTTGTTTTTTATTTTGTGAGACAGGATCTTGGTATGTAGTTCTTCCTAACCTCGAACCCACTATGCCACCCAGGCTGGCCTAAAACTCACAGCAGTCCTCCTGCCTCAGCCTCCAGAGTGCTGGGATTACAGGGGTGCACCACAACGCCCAGCTCAGATTTAGTTTAGAGCTTGAGTTGTTTGGGGTATTTGGGCATCCCCAACATGTGTGGTTTCTTGTTATTAGTATTTCAAGCTGGAAAAGTTTCATGATATGGCTATATTTTTGAGAGATTCAAAGGAGCCAGGAACAATTTTCATTAGGAGGAGAGATATTTTAGAATAATATCATATTTATGGTAGGCTTTGAGGATGAAAGTTATTTCATACAAAATAATATTTGCTTCCAGCATCTCATGCCTACATATTGCATCCTTAAATATCTCTATAAGTACATATTTATCTTATAGGTATTTATGTCTCTATATCTATATAGATCAATATCTAGATTCATATATATATATATATATATATATGTAGCTATGTGTATATAATTTGTATATGCATATAGATCCATACTCCCAAATATAGGTGCAGGTGAATTATAGATTAGATATGTCTATAGATGTATTGCAAGAGATAAACATATATACATGCTAGAATATAAATGAAGACCCGAAAATGTCATTTAAAAATGGGTCAAGAGCAAGGTCAAAAACCCTGAATTCTGACTTCCAAATTAAAAGATGCCAAGGAAAATCATGCAACATATGAGTTTAAAGTACTCACCAGAATTTAATACTCTCTGTCCCAGACATGTTAACATCAGAATTAGTAACATGTCTGACACTTGAAATTTGGGCACAAATTTCTTTATTCACAAGAATTGCTAAGCATGTGTCTCAAAGCTAGATTTTTGCTATCTCTAATCTGATGATGGCTTCAGATGATATTTGAAATTTAACTCATGCTGGAAAAGGAATTTTTCTATAAAATATTCAGGCCTTATTCCTCTGCCTTTCAGATTAAGTATTGATAACTAGTTTAATGGTCTAGTGAGTCTCTGTGTACTTATGTAATGGTTGACCATTGGAAGGCAGTGTGAGTCACCAACAGGAAGCTGGTATCTTAGAGTTCTGGATTCCAGGCTTGGCTCAGTTGCTGTGCAAACTTACCCTAGTGAGGAAGTATTCCTTCCTCATTTTTTCCTGCTAAAATCAGGAATGGGGGGTGGGGGGTGGGTAAAAGCCCCGCAAATAAAAAAAATTTCCTTTTAGATGATATTTGCATAAATGATTCTGTGGACATTCTACCCAAGTGTAAGGACTATTATACTGAAATTGAACGATACTCACGACACTTTCAAAGATTTTTATTATTATATCTCTATTACAATAGATAAATGAATTTTTAAAAACTAGTTGTGGCCATGTAAAATTAAAATAATATTAAATTATGAAAAGAAACATTTAATGAAGCATATTCTTAGTTATTAATCAATAGCTTTCCATTGTTATAAAATTTTTAAATTATTAATAGGGAGCAAATGTCCTTTTCAATACATCTAAATTCCTCCCAGGCGTGATTTTACATTGCCAAATTACTGTTGTGTTTGCATTTAAACATTGACCCACCAAGTTGTCCTTACAGTTTTAAGTTGTTCTTTCTTGATCATCTCTCTCTTTTTGAAAGTTAATGATGATACTTAAAGAGACAATATATAAGCTCTATTGTAAAGTATTTCTATTGGTATTGGCATTACCTTGAGCACATCAACTGTTAATTTTCCTGTGCCTAGATTCTCTTCACCTATAACAGCACAATCATAATACCTGTCCTCCCTGAGTCACGGGCTTATTGTGAAGTTACATTGAGTTAGAAGTCTAGTTCTTGGTTTAGTTTGCTTTCCTGACCATCCTCATTTTGCAATCTAAATCTGACTTGTTCCTCTTTTTGATGACATTAATCAGTTTTATTTTTAGAACTGATTGTAATACAGAGCACTTTGAAAATGGTATCAATGGGTTGGGGATTTAGCTCAGTGGTTCCGGTGCCTGCCACGCAAACGCAAGGGCCCCGAGTTTGATCCCTGGTTCCCTACCACCACCAAAAAAAAAAAAAGAAAATGGCGTCAATGGTCCTGATTGCAAAATGGAATTGCAAATTGTTTTCAGAGCTCATTTAACAACAGGATTCTCTCTATTGTCCCAAGACTCATGGCCTCTACAACCCTCCATCCTTGCTGCTGTTGTAGGAGAATACGTAGTTCTGGTGACCGATGTGCTAATCCCAAACCTTGCTACTGCCTTGCTACTGCCTAGCAAAGTGATCTTGAACATATCAACTAATTGTGGTTTTGCTGTGCCTAGATTTTCTTCACCTATAACAATGATATAATAATTCCTATGCAGCCTAAATCATAGGCTTATTATGAAGATACAGGAAATTATTGTTTGTGAAAATGCTTTGTAAATCACAAAGTCCTTTAGAAGATTTTTTTTATTATCTTAGTTTACTTTTTAAAAGTACTTTCCAGTTAGGTGTGGTGGTGTAAACCCAGTCCTAGTATTTGAGTAGCTGAGGCAGGACTGCGTGTTTGAGGCCCAGTGAGTCTGAGGCCAGCTTGAACTATACAGCAACACTCTCTCAAAATCAGTCAAACAAAAAGGAAGAAAATCCCAAAGAGCATTATCATTATAAAAACATGTGTAAGGAAAATCATACAAATATAAACTTATTGTAAGCAATAAAGTTAGTGAAATAAATTTAGTGGTGAAGAGTTAGGCTCTGAAGTCAGAAGGAATTTGGTTCAAACCACAGTTATGATTTTTATTGACTCTGATCTTGAAACAAGTTAGAAATTTTATCCAAGTTTTCAACTTCTCATGCATAAAATTCAGATTATATCTACTTGATAACCTGTCAATTAGGGTAGGCTAAGATAGATTATGGTAATTAATGATTCCAAATTTCTAGAAGTGGGTATTAAAAAGTTTTGTTTGTTTCTTCTCTCATTCATGCTTTGTTTCAGTTCTTCCCTCTCTGGGTACAAGAGAAAGTGAGAGTAGTTAATTGTGCCCTATCTTGGCTTTAACTATATAATTCAGGGGCAAAGAAAGTCATATAGCTTCACCAACTTCAGAGGGATAAAAAAAGAATAATCTTACCATATGCCTTGGAGGAAATTTGGAAATAATTGAAGGATATTCTTAATTAGTGTCACAACCCTATTCTTGTAAAACTACATATACATATATAAATGAAATTATATGTCCATGAAATTCTTATAATAAGTGCCTGGTATATACATTGAAGAATCAATAATGTTTTATAATATTATACTTATTATTTGCTTATATTTTCAATACAGAAATAATTCTCATGTCTTCATAACTGAACTGACAATATCTTGACTTATGAAACAGAAAGCTAGATAATCTCATAGAAATTTGAATGTATAGGTCAGTGATGGCAAACCTTTTAGAGACAAGAGCTCAAACTGCAACCCAAAACCCACTTATTTTCCTCAAAGTGCTAACACTGCAATTAAACGTGAATCCTGATGTTTTAGTTTAGAAAGAACAACTCATATATTAACATCTTTTGTCTTAAAAGAAAAACAAATAACAGGAATCCCATAGATTCACTATTGGTCTAAGTTGTTCTAGGATAGCAGATAATAGTTTTCTTTAAATACTTGGTTTTGCTCCTTAAACAATAATTAAAAAATAAATATTGTGTCTATGTGAAAATATATATGATATTACAAAGCACTTTGAGTTTCTAAGAAGTATATGTGTAACCCTTATTGTACCTATTTACTGAGAATTACCCTAGACCTGTTGTTTCTGATGCTTCAAAACAGGAATAAAATTTGCAAATGCACCTTGAAATGACTTTGCACCTCCTTCCCTGGAAGCTCACTGTGGTCGTTACCTTTCTGTCTTTACTGACACAAAATACCCAACAGCCAAAGTAAAAGGGGAAGGGTTTATTTAGCTTACACTTCATAGGGCTTTCAGTCCATAATTGGCTGGTTCCAGGGCAGTGTGGCACATAGCAGAGGGTGTCACAGAGGAAAAACAGTTTATGGTGCCCACATGATAGCAAAAGGAGCAAGGGATCTTAAGAGCATCATTCTGCCCCTTTTATCTTATTCAGATTACTTACAGCAGGTAGCACTCATGCCCTAATCCTAGTGCCCTCAGGCCTAGCCCCACCATAAATCAATCACACACTCTAGATTTAGCCATCTCTAGAAAAGCAAGAGACTTTGGGGGCATGTAAACACAAGCCAGAACATTCCACCCCTGACCCCCCAAAGACTCATGCATATCGCTTTATGCAAAAAGCATTTAGTCCATATCCAAGAGTTGCCAAAGTCCTAACAGTTTCAGCATTGCTGAAAAGTCAAAGTCCCAAGTCTCTTCTGAGATTTAAGGCAAACAGCTACAAGCCCCTGTGCAAATGAAAAGAAAGTTCCAACACTTCCACTATTCAATGGCACATGATACACATTTCCAAAAGTTACAAGCAGGGGAATACAAAGGAATAGGACCAAAGAAAGTCCAAAATCCAGCAGGGTAAAAATTAAATCCCACAGTTCCACTTCCAGCATCCCTGGCAATCTGTGACAAGTTATAAACTCTAAAGGGCTCTGCCCCTATGGCACTGCCAGTGGTTGTAGCTCCCACAGCTTCTCTCTTAGGCTGGTTATGCTCCCTCCTTGTGGCTTTCCTCAGATCTATGCTCCTGGATTCTCTAAACTTCTGGGGTCTCCGCTGCACCTTCAGCTTCTCACTCATCGCTTCACACACTGCCCTCTCTGGGGCACACTGCCTGGCCTCCAGACCTTCTTCTGAAATCTGAGTGGAAGCTTTCCTGACCCTACTCCTGGTACCAATTTTGTTGTAGTCAGGGTTTTACAAGGGAACAGATTTTATACAGGATACATAATTTATAGGATTATTTTATAATATTCACCCAAAAAGTCAAATGCAGAGGAGTGCAAGAGATCTAACCACAAAATAGAGACCCAAAGAAGATCCAGCCAAGGCCCTGGATCCCACACCAATGTCCTGCATAAGTCCAGATGAAGGCCTAATGTCCAAGGCAATGTCCTCAATGAGTACAGCCAATGGTCTCGAGCCCATAGCAATGTCTCATGCCTGTCTGTATCGAGGATCTGCACTCGGACGGCCCAAAGGCCAATGGTGGAAGCCAGAAAACCTGCCCCAGTAGGGTGAAAGATTTGTGCCACCAGGCTGAGGCATCTGCACTAGAGCCAGGAAGTGATACTTACAATGAAGATTAGAACTCCCCTGATGAGAACAAGAGGGAGCAACAGGGAGGCCCCAAGCTTTGCCAAGGATGAGAACAGCCAAGTTCATATCAGGAAACCCATCCACAGCAAGCTCCTCCCAGAAAATCAATACCCAATGATCTTCTTCTCCAATTCTCTTTTTTATGCCTTTGGCAACAATCCTTAGGTGGGTCTTCTACTCCCAAATCATCCTGATTCTTCAGTTCAGCTGGATGCTCCAAATTGACCATTAATTAATACTAACTGGTCTTCCATTTCTCATAGAGAATGTGAATCAGGTTGAATCTGAGATTCCTAAACTATCTAAGTGTCTAATCTAGATGACAATTACAAATAACCAAGTTAGAGGGAGGAATAATGGCGGGGGGAGCCTTTTACGGAGTAACTAACATAATTCCTCAAACATGGTGTACTTTTTTGTTATATGGTCTGAATATTCCCCATTTCTTAGTCCTTCAGCAGTCCATTTCTCTGAAACCTGATGTCAGGCATTCAGGCTTCCTTCAGTCATGTAAGAGCAAATATCTGAGCTCTGTATTTTTTCTGTCCATTATAAATGTACAAAAACATAAATAAATTAATAAAAAATAATAAACTTACTGAGTCATATACTTCATGAAAGAAGGAATGGGTCATATTTATTTGGTAGGTCTCTACCCCTCATCCCTTCACCATCCCTCATTGCCCTAGCACAGGATTAAAAATGTTTCTTTAAAAAACAAATGATGTTAAATGTCAGTCCAGGTAGCTAGTTGATTGTGTATTGAAAATCTAGGCAATCTGTTGAAATATGGTGGTCCTGAGTAAGGTAGCAAAAAGTAGATGGTATTCTTAACCAGCTAAGAATTTGGAATTATAAAAATGAGAATATTTTATTGAGCTCCAAAAAGCATCTTCACATTTCCTAGCCTGCCAGCTCCGGGACTAGATGTGTTCCACTATGGGCCCATTTAGGCACATGCACTCCTTCTGAGACAGCAATCCTTGCTTGCTTTGGAAAGTACTATTTCTGGGGGCGTGAGCATAATTAGATATTCAACTTTAGGCAGGTGTTACATCTCTGACAGCCTTTTCTTTCTTTTTCTCTTTTAACTTTCCTTTTCTTTTTTTTAATTTGGTAAATGTATTTGCTGGAATATAATTCTAGAATTCTGGCCCAAAGAACCACAGCATTTGTCAGTGGGAGAGAGTGTGGGTGGGAACAAATATATTTTTTGAGTCGCTGCCTCTCTCAGCACTCAGAGCACAACTCCTACTGTCAGAATGGATACCTGTGAGTATTCTTTCCTCAGGGAAGCTCTAATACTTAATTTATGCATGTGCTCAGCCTGATTCTAGAAAATTCTCAGTGATGAAAGATAAAGAATCAAGGAAAAAGATCAAGTTCTCACAGTAGCTGCTTGCTAATTAATCCCTGTGATTAACCACCTGAGAGAATCATCCAAGAATAGCTGTTGTTGGGCAGTATTTCTTTCTGTTTTTTTTCCTCCTCTGTTTTTGGCTATTCACAAGCAGTACAAAATAAAAGCTATTTGCAATTGCATATTTTGACAGTTTGGAGACAATAATCATGGCTGTAATTACTTTAGTGATTTTTGCTTTGGTGATCTCTACTTGGAAAAGAACCAAGCAGGCCTTTCTTTTCATATTCAACCTTTTTAACCTTTCCAAATTATTCTGCTTGGGATATCTCCAGCTGTATGCATATGGCCATATGAAATATTGGAGATTAAAACCCAGAACTCTGTAGGCAACATGATCAATTTTAGATAGCATACTCTTTCTCATTATAAAATACTTAGCCAAACCAAAACTGATCAGTTTACAATAAATGCTTCCATCACATAGATACAATCTTAGTCCATTTTATACTATCTAAATTATATAATAATTCATTGCTTAAATAGTCTTAAAATTTTCACTGCAGGTATGTTTTTATATATGCATAAGTCACATATAAAGCATTTAAAAATGTATTGAGCATCATTATATGCCAGGCACTATATTTATACACAAATGCAAACATCTCTATGCATGAGGTTGTATATTCATGAATATATTTAGCTTAGCTATTAATAAATGTGTTGCTGAAAATTGTCAGAGTCAACTTTATTATAATAAGTATATGATGACTTATAATTTTACTACCTAGCTATCTCTGATAACATTTCAGTTTAGAACATTCTTGATTTTTTTCCTACATATCTGCATATAGAGAACTTTAAAATATGGAATCAACACAATTTGGAAATGCAGTGTGCTTTAAAAATCATGAGTTTTTTCAGTTTCATTAATTATTGCTATGTAGATGTTTACTTTTAGTGATCCATATATTTTCTTGTAAAGGGGCTGCACTGAGTTTAATTTTCCAAAAAATCCCCCCGTTAATTCCCTCTAGGCTCACTATGGTAAAGTAGAATTTTCATTGAAGCTTAGAGATTTTTCCAGCTAGACACATGATTTTCAGCAAACATTGCCTATTCCTGGAATTCATTATTGGTATCTATTCAATGAGAGAATTAAAATAAACGATTCCTGAATTATCTAATCCTTCATGGAGGTTCAGATTTCCCACCCTCTACAATTCCTCCATGCTTATGGCCCATTAAAATGAAGAAAAGAGGCATGAAGCAGTCTGCCTCCATTCCTTTATTCAACAAACTTAGTTACACATGCCTTCTGCACTAGGCACTGAGAATGTGGGAGGTAAACAAGAAAGACATGTTGTTCTGCTAACAAAATTTATATTCTGCATACTTCAACTTTCCTCTAGATATAACTCAGCCTGCTTTTATCATTTCTAGAGAATCATTGTAATACATCAGGTTGAAAGACCACAAAGACAGGAATTAGAGTTCACCCCTCATGCTTAATAAAGGAAATGTATCTGTCTAGCTAGTTTTCTACGTCTCACCCAATTTCTAGTCCGTGAGTGTTGTGGTGAATGGTGATGAGATTGCGTTCAAGGATGTATAAATCCTGAGCCTGACTATACATTAACATAGTTCTTTCCAGCAATAAGTCTACCTTATTTGTCCAGCCCCAGTCCACACAGAATATTTAAATATTATTTGTTGAAGGTAAATTAGGACACCAGTCAGCATTTTCCAGCACCTGGCCCATAACAAGTATTTAATCAATGTTTCCTGAATACATTAATTCCTCAAATTCACCTCTTCTAAAGTGCCTAATCCATATCTGAGGATACAAAGTTTGGAGTAAAGGACTTATTTTACCTATTTAAATCTTAGCTAATATGTACTGATTATATCATAAATACGCAGATGTTGGAGGCATATTAGAAGCACTTTCTTTTTTGCCTTCTGTAGGTGATGCTTGCTGATTACTCACTGATATAATCATCAGTGTGCCTTGAGTTGAGGACAGGATAGGTACATTACAGAATGAGAATGTTCAGTGACATTTCTCTATAGATCCAGGCAGTTTTACCAAACACCTACTATTTCCTTGGCATACTCTGTATTGTGAAAATGAAACAGTGAACATATACTTTCCAATATCTACCCAGTCAGGTTGCTGTACACAGTTAATCTAAACAGGTCTTAGTTTGGAATAAGGATAGATTAAGGATGCTGTCCAAAAGATCTTTTCTAAGAAGCTAAACAATTTTTCAAATCACCTCACTATTTGCAACCTGTGTTAGTCACTTTTCTCTTGTTGCTGAGACAAAATACCCAACACCCAAAGTTAGAAGCAAAGAAGTTTATTTGGCTTACAGTTTGTAGAGGTTTCAGTCCATAATCAGCCAACTCCAAGGCAGGGGCGACACACAGGCATGGCAGAGCAGAAACAACATGACACACACAAGGCAGCAAAGATAACAAGAGCATTAACAGCATCTCCCTGCCACTTTTATCTTATTCAGAGTATTTAGGGCAGGTAGCACTCACACCCTTAATCCTAGTGCCCTACAGCCTAGCACTGCATCATGAATCAATTCTAGCTTCACATACTGTGGATCAAGCCTATGACCACACGACGCTTTGTGGGGACATCTAGGCCTAAACCATAACACAATCTTATTTCAGAAAACAATAGTATTCATAGATTTTTTTAAAAAGGTGTCCAGGTACTTTGGCTCATTGCTATGCTGATCCTTATGTCTATTTTTCCAGAATATGTCACTGGAATACAAATGTAGGAGGGAGAAAGTCACTTCACCTACTTAGATCTTAACTAATACATACTGATGGCATGCCACATATGGACATAGGGGAGGAAAATTAGAAAAAGGAAAATAGCAAGGAATACTATACTTTTGCCTTCTAAAACTGATTCTTGTTGATAGAACATATTTCATTTTTGGAAAGAGAAGTATAAATAAGGTGAAATTGCTACCATTTTTTTTTCGCCTCAACTGTGTGCAATCTATTTCTCTAGCTGTATGTCAGTTGCCTAGGAAACCTTAGTAGACTAAGATTTGATTGGCTGTCATCTTGGATTTACCATGAGAGTTTTGAGCACAGTGAGAAAATGTCATCACCCTTAAGTTGTTCCAAAGATAAAACAATGCTCTCTGAGCTTACTTGCAAGCAGATGCAAACCATACTAAGCTGGAGGTACCTTCGTGTTTCAGTAAGATCCAAACGTGGAATTTTGAAGACTCTCCTACAGGACATTATGTAACAAAATTTTATCAGTAGCGCACACTTGATCTCCTACCATGCGTTCAAAATTTGTTTTCTGTCCTGTTTGCAGAATTATAATTTAAGGTCCACATTTGAGATTCTTAGTTGTGTTGTTTTTTTTTTTTTACAGAGGAATAAAACTTTTTTTATGAAGATAGAATACTTTATCTGCTTGTGGTCAGTGATTTAAAAAGTCCATGCTGTAATTTCCAGGACACATTCTTTACGTGAGGTATTTAATAATAAATTTAGTATAGATAATGCATTACAAATTATGAACTGTTTTTGTATATAATAGCTCATTCAATATTTTTCAGTAATTTGTTAGCCAGGTGTGAGAAATCTAATTATCTCACTTAAAGGATAAGATATTAAAGACCTAGTTAGATTAAGCTATTTTCCATATGATCACATAATTGAAAAGTGGCAAAGCTGAAACTTGCATCTGGTTCTGCTGATTAAGCTTTCTGTAAGAAATTCTAATTTCTATGTCTAACAAAACAGCATATCCTACTTGTTTCTAGTTCCATCATATATCCCAAACCATATTTTTCTCAGTCTCTGTTGTATCACATGTCAAGCCACCTTCATTTCTTCTTTTGACTTCTGCAGTAGCTTCCTAATTTATCTCCTCTAAAATTAATTCTCCCTACAAAGGTAAGTATTTTTAAAGGTTTTATTATAAGCATTTTTGAAACAAAATGTGCATATCATGAAAACCACAGACTATATAGCACAAATTATAATTCAATGAATTTTAATAAATACTCCAACTATTACCAAAATTGAGATACAGACCATTTTCCACACTCCAGAATTTTTTCTCAGAACATTTTCCAATCCTGACCATTCAGAAACAACCTCTTGTTTTGATTTCCTTCACAGAAATTTGCTTTGCCTGTTCTTGATTTTATATAAGTGAAATTATACAGTATGCATTCTTTGGACTCTGGCTTCTTGCCTCAACAAAATGTTTTTGAAATTCATCCATATGGCTGTATACATCAGAAGTTTGTTGCTTTTAGTGTGATAAAAGTATTTCACCATAAGCACAGACCTAAATTTGCTTATCCATTTTACTTTAGGTACATTTTTTACTTATTTCCTATTTTTGGTTGTAGTGGCACAGTCAATATTTTAATAAAAGTTGTATTTTAAGAAATATTTTAGATTTGCATAAAAGCTGTGGATATGGCAAAAAGAATTAATAAGCCCCTCATTCAGTTTCCTCTGTTGTTAAACATCTTATGCTAGTATGTAGTATTAGTATACTTGTCATAGCTAATAAACCATTGTTTATAACTAATAAACCATTGTTTATAACTAATAAATCATTATTAATTAAAAATATATTTCCTAACATTTCTTTGAATTTCACATGGTGTCAATTTTCCATTCTAGGATCTTATCTAGGATGCCTCATTATAAATGATATGTGGACCTGAAATGTTCCTTGTTTTTACGCCTTTAGGCATTCTTCTTGTGTTAAAGTGCAGATACTGACTTTCAAGGAGTCCTTACCATCACATCTCAGCGAAGATGTATTTCCTGTCAGTATAGCACTGAGATATAAACCATAATCACCTGGCTGAAGCTGTATTTGGTCAGATGCGTCCTTTATAATGGGCACTTTTCCCCTTTTTCCTACTGTATACTTTGGAAGGAAGTCACTGTGCACAGCTTACACTTAAAGGGTCCATCATGCAACCCCCTAATCCCTGGAAGGAACATTATCTATATAAATGATGTGGAATTTATCCACAGAGGAAATTTGTCATCTCTTCCTCTTACTAACTTAATCACTTATCTATATAATTGTAGATTCATTTATATTTATCTTTGTTATAATCCAATACTATGTTCTTTATTTTGCTCCTCAAATCCTTCCAACTTTGGCCACTGGGTTCTTTCCGGTGGCTTCTGTGACCTGTGCTATGCTTTAGAGTTGTGTAGGGCATCTTTATTTCATTTCGTTTTATTTTGAGCACTTCCCTACTTCTTGGTACTATGTACTTCGGGGTCATTTTGTGTATACCTTGCCCCAGTTCTGGACCGGGCATTTACTTAAAAGGTCTGTATCCTTTCATTGGAGGATAGCATTAGAAACTGAGAGCTTCTGCAAGCAATTCTGAGTGTTTTGCAGAGCAAAGGCTTTTAATTTTAATAAAATCCAACTCATCATCTTCTTTTTCCATCATGGATTATACTTTTGGAGTTGTACTTGAAAGGTTATTGCTTTACCCAGGGTCACATAGATTTTTCTCCTATGTTTTCTTACAGTTTTATAGTTTTTCATTTTATATTTATTTCTGTAGTCCACATTAAATGGTGTATACATTTAGTATCTATGACTAGGTTCATAACTTTTACATGGATGTCCAATTGTTTGAGCACCATTTGTTCAAAAGATTATCCATTCTCCATTGAACTGCCTTTCTGCTTTTTTTAAAAAACTCTGCTGACTAAATTTGTGTGAGTCTATTTCTGAGCTCTGTATTTTGTTATATTGATCTATATATATTCTTCATCAATTATAAACTGATATAATTACTGTAGATTTATTGTAAGTCTTCAAGAAAGTAGGGTTGTGGGCCAGGGATTTAGCTAAGTGGTGCCACCACCTGCCTCGCAAGCACAAGGTTCTGAGTTCGATCCCCAGTACCAAAAAAAAAAAGAAAGAAAGAAAAAGAAAGTAGGGTTATTCTAGTCCTCCAATTTTGCTTTGCTTCTTCAGTATTGTGTTCTTCATTTTGCATCCTTTGCATTCATATATGAATTTTAGAATCACTTTGTCTATAGCCACAAAATAGCTTCTAGAATTTTAACTGGAATAATATTAAATGTGTTGATCAACTTGAGAACTGATATCTTATAAATATTGAGTCTTCTAATCTATAAACCCAGAATATCTCTCAATGTATTAAAATTCTTTCATCAGTGATTTTTTCTGTTTTCTGCTTATGAATATTTTGCACATTTTATTAGATTTATACATAACTACTTTTGTTGCTAACATAAATATTATGTTTAATTTATTATTCCAGTTTCTTAGAGATGGAACACACAGTAAGTTTGAAAACATACCCAATGTCATGTTTAATCACTACACTCAAAATTTAAACTCTTTACTCTGGCCTATAAAATCAAGCCAATCTTTCTAAACTAATCTTACATCAAGTTGACTAGTGATTCTTCTCATTTTTTATTAGTATTTATTTTATTAGTATACACTTGCATTACATAAAGATCACATTCATTGTGGGTTGTTGGTATTCTGGGTCCCTTTACCATTGCCATGAGCATGAGATTTCCAATGGCAGAAACCTGTCTCTCTTCTCTGGAGGACTGTCCTCAGGCTTCTTGAGAGAACTCTATCTGCAAACCGAGAGAAATGAAACTGTACTCCACCCTACTCCAGGAAACCTATTAGCCCTTGATGAAGAGTCTAGAGGTACACATGTTCTAGCTTTTCAAGTCCTTTATAGTAACAGAGCTGAGCGAGGTTTATGCAGTCACCAGACCTGCCCTGAAGGACTTGGTTTGTTATCTCACTCTCATTTGGCCCCTTCCTTTCCCAATCTTATTGCATCATCTACAACGTGTTTTTCCTAGAACCACTTCTGAAAACATCACATTACTTTAATTATCATCCCAGAACCACTTTTACGAAACCTAACTTGAGACTTGGAACAGTGAGTGGGAAACTACTTTGAGAATCTGCTGAAATCCATAGCTTCATTTCAAGAAGAAGAAAGCATTAGTTATATGAAGATATTTGTAAAATTAATGGATTTCGATGTAAGAATCTCTAAAGTGTGCTCGCTTTGGCAGCACATATACTAAAAGAATATTTAAGGTAACTTCTTATTCACAAATCCATCCATTCAGTTCCTCAAAAACAGTCAATAAGTATGTACAATATGCCTGGAATCACTCAAATTCCTGACAGTGTTGGAGTGAGTAAAACCGACTAGCCCTTTGCTTCTGTGGAGCTCATCTTCAAGTGGAAGAAGATAATAGAAAAATTCATAGAATAGAGCATGTAATGCTTGGTGTCAGACATATTAAAACAGATAGAAAGCTAGTAAGTGATTACCTCAGTTATGATGATCAAGTCAGACTCCTTAGAGGATTAAGCATTTAAACTGAGATTTGAATGACCAGCAAGTTAACCATACAAAGGTCAGGGGACTGAACCATAGTCATAGGATCAGCAGTGTGGGTGGAAAGAGGAACCAGTGCAAAATTCCTGGTTAGGAACAGGTTTGATATGTATGAGGACCAAAAAATGTCCAAGTATCTAACCATGGTGTCAAAGTACAGAATTGTATATGATGTTGAAAATGTTTTCATGCACCTGATCATGGGAAATAATTCAAAATACAGGGTTTGAGTTTTATTCTACATAAGATGAACATAATGGTAATCACTACCAGTCTTCCTCTAGAACATTCTACTGTTAAATGCTGTAACATAGGAGTTAGACAAATTTTAGTTTAATCAGTGCCATTAATACTAACCATTCCTTTTCCTTTCCTCACATCCTTTCATTAGTCCTTGGTTCCTTTTCTTAAAACACTCCTCTATAGGAGAAAAGGGTAAATGGCATGATAAGTAATTGAATAAACTACAATGTCATTTTGGAATCACCCTTACTCCATGATGAGAATTTCTGTAAATATTTACACTGATAAAATGAAGCATGCTGACTTTTAAGTGAGTTTCAGGCAAGGCTTCCATGCAAAATCAGTATGAGGAGGACTAAAGTCTTGAGCACATGGAGTATATGTCACTGTTGTCTTCACTTTTGTTTATGTTGAGATTTGTATTGATGGGCACTATTAGTATTGATTTCTCAAGGATTTCATTTCAAACAAATAACTAAAGATCCTCATATTTTTTGCAGTCACTTTCAAATTCAGCAAAATGTTGTCTAAAAAACATAACCGATAATACCAGAATCTCAAATTTAAGGGGAAAAAAGCCACACAGCTTCTGAATTTTTTTTACAACTCTTTCATTGGCACCATCATGGTTATTCTACAACTCATGCCCCTAACAGGAAAAGAGTCTTTCTGACAAAACATGCTTGATAAGACAGCTGGAGTTTCTTGGAGCCTGTTGACCACAGTAATTACTGCATTTCTGACAGCTGCTGTAAACTTTCTATTGCTGGGATAGAATTTAACCCCTTGGTAACTGAATTTTAGGAATTGATTCCTTATTATATTCTGCTAACACACATCAGAATTATTACTTGGAAAAAAACCCATGAGCTAGTTCATTGGATAAGAAGCATAATATTCTCTGCATTGATGTCCTAGGTTCAAAAGCTTGGAGAAAATATTTATATAACAAATGAAGAAAAAGTGACTGTCTTTGCTCGCATGCTTGTTCCCACTCTGGTTTCCATAGTTCCATGTCCCTAAACATTCAGCCTCTTGATAAGGAACAAAACATAAGCTGTGTTTGGAAATGATTAAACTTGAAGCTCATTTTTTTCAGATTGAGAGTACTGGACAACTTCATGAAATATGGAGATAATTCAGATTAAGTTGCAGTATTGTCTTTAATCCTAGATTGCCAAGATTATATTGAAAAATTTTTTGTCTCCCACTCTTCTCCTAAATTATCAAAGCCATAGTTTGGCAACAGCCAGTTGCCAAATATTTACTGAGAATCTACTATTTCTGGGACACAAATGACTAATGGATTACCAAGAAATATAAATTGTCATCTCCTCCTTCAGAGTTTATGTTACAGGTTTAACACTGTGACACATGGAAATATAAATATTAACAGAAGGTAGTAAGTGCACAAGCACCATCGTGAACAAATACCTGGTTGCTGCACGGGATTCTGAATAATTTTCAAATGAATTATATAAACAGCACTGCTATTGGAATTTAGAGAACGTCAAATTGTGAAGTACTGAGTTTTCACTGAAAAAAAAGAAGCAGGAAATGAGCTTTCCTCATTTGGTGCCCAAGATTCTCTAGTCTATGTGCCAAACTTGGGTGAGGCACTTGCCTCTGGTGGGGTTGGCAGCCCTGTTCTAAGGGTCCCCATGCCCATGGCAAAGCACACAGACACCCTGTCACTAACCCCATCCCATGCAAGGTTGCCACATCCTCACTGCTGGCTGCTTCTCAAAGAATCAGACTGTTTCCTTCTCCCCAGGAAATCCAGCACAGCACAACTTTTATAGGAAAATGAAAGGCACGTACGTATGGGTCTTATAATCCACTTTGCTTGTGACTTAAAAACAGAAAGCTTCCCTGGGACAAGGGGGCACACAAGATCATTGTGAAATGGATAGGGAAAAGAGAAACAGCACAAAGGGAAGAAATCACTTTGCATTATTAAAAGCAAGTAGGAATGAAATAAACAAAAAGCAGACAGAGTATTCTAATAGCTGGGAGATATTATTAGCCTATGGGTAGGGCTTTGTTGCCCAGGTGGGATTCTAGCATCAGTTCCAGCTGGGACACCTGGGAGTGTGTTAGAAATGTAGAAACTCATTGCACCAGCACCTTTGATAAGTGAATACAAATATGGGGGGGGGGGTTCTACAAGATTTCCAGGGGATTGGAATACATATGAAGCTTTGAGAAACACCGTTATAGAGAACAAAAAGCACCATGTTCAAGCACCATAAATAGATCGTTTGGTCAAAGCACAGTTTCTGCAAGAGAAAAATGTTGACATGTCTATAAATGATGGCTGGTCCAGACAGTATGAGACTCGCAAGCTGTTTTCAAGGGATTAGCAGTATTCCTATAGTCGTGGAGAACACTAACGTTTTTGCACTGGAGAATGGCATAATCAAAGAGCTGGCTTGGGAAGATTTATCTAGCAACACTGGGGGAAAGAGTACAGGCATCTATCATCACAATTATTCAATGTTAGATATTTATTTGAGTCCATCAGAAATTTTTGAAGCTCCATAAAACATTTTCAGGCTTCTGACATATGTTTGAAAGTCATACAAATAAATGTAAAACATTTTACGATGCAGATATTTCTGTTAATGACTTGAAAGAGGAATTTTAGCTCTTGGTGTCATTGGGTTCTTCAAAGAGGAGGTAGGAACAAGAATCCTGGAATGAGGTAAATTGAATGTTCACTGCCTGTTAGAAGCTTCCACCAAAAAGAAAATGTAGGGCAAATGAGGCCCTTGGAGCACATTGTATGACTCTTTCAGATTCCTTAACACTACAGTACATACCTTATTTCACCTGCTCTTTGACGATTTTGCCGTTTACTTGAATTCTTACCTGAGGTAGGTCAGGATGCAGCGTGGAGCAGAAAATTGCCATCCCCTTCATACCACCTCTAGCTCAGTGGTTTGCAATATCATAGAACATTAAGATCACCTGGAGAGCTAGCCAGCCATTGCTGGACCAATCAAACGATTATCTATAGTATGGACATTCCTAGTCTAACAACTAAGTTTTGTTCCTGCAACTAGGTCATTACATGAATTGATCACTAAATGAGAAATTGTATATAGCATGTACATTACAATGTTCAGAATAAAGAAACAGTCAAAGGAAGTGTCAACAATGACTTTGCTTTTACTTGCATAACTCTTCCACACAGTACTGCAATGTATAATAGAACATAAAACTACAGTAATCTGCTATACAGTACAATCAGCAAAAATTACACTACTGTACATACAACATGTACTATACAAAAAAGACGCTGAAGCTCTATAAACAAGGCGTACAGAACTGTACAAAAAAAAGGATGGGTCCTAACTTCAAGTAGTGGATCCTAAGCCTGAACACTAGGCCTCGACTGTGGTAAGTCCCAGCAGTCATTAGATAGATTGGTCATCAAACAAGGAAAGTTCTGTAGTTCCGACTGTCAGACAGGCAGGACAAAAGTTAAGCAAGTGCCCCCAAACTGAAAAGGATTCTTTTTTATTTCTCCTTATGTAGTAAAATATAACAGTTACTATTTTTTAAATCCGAATCATCTGCCAAATACTCAGATCGGTATTTCTTATGCATTATCTATTAAGCCAACCCTGCCGATAAACTAGGTGCCGTAAGATTTTTGCCAATATACTCAGCTTGCACAATAGTGAGTTGTAGCTAAATAAAGTAACACATTTGCCCACACTGCATATAAGAATCAGTCTAGCCAGGAGTCACCCTGAAGAAGTGAGACTTAGAGCTTGATTCTTGGTCTGAACCACACATTTTCAGAATAATTAAATATCCCTCTTTCCTACCATTCAGAAGGGGATTGAATATAAGGTATTTTTAATTCTAGGAAAATAATGTGTTCTGAGGTTCAATTTGTATATGCTCAAGTGCGTTTTGGCATGAATGATCATTTCTAGATGTCATCAGCTCGTACTGTGTTGTATTAGATAGTATGAATATTCAATAACTAATTTTTAAATAATGAGCCAAGTGAGTTCATAAGGACTTTGTGAAAGACTACCTACCTCTGTTAGCCACCTCTCCATTACTAGGATAAAGTGTCTGATCAACACAATTTAGAGGAGGAAAGGTTTCAGTTCATGACTGACTGGCTCCAAGGCAGAAACGTCATGGCTGAAGGGCATAGGAGGGGAAACTGCTAACTTGGGGCAGGTAGGAAGCAGAATAGACAGAATAATTGGAGAAAGGAAAGGAGTGGGGACAAGAATACACACTTGCAGGTTATGCTTCTAGTGACCCATATCCTCCAACCAGGCCCCAACTCCTGATAGCACATTCAGCTACGAACTCATCAATGGATTAATCCATTAACTCATTCAGCTATGAACTCATACATTAATCCATTGATGAGGTTTTGACATCTATGATCTAATCACCTTTCCAAATCCCCATCTCTGAACACAAAGGCTTTTTGGTAGACATTTTTAATCAAAACCAAAACTCCTCCTGATTAAACCAAGTTAACCACCAAATAACTCATATCACAATGTGTTTACAACAGCTACCATCAATAGCTGTCTTAAATGGTTTACTGACCACATGTTGGCTACTCTTTTTATTGGGGGTATCATATGCTCACTTTACTCTAGTCATGTTGAAGGTCCTCAATCCACAAAGTCTTTTTCCCATCTCAGAATGGAAGGGAAATTTCATACTTAGTGCTGTTCCCATTACATTCAGTTTCCCAACTCCTCTCCTGTTCTACCTGTATAACACTACCACCACTCTGTGCTTGGTGAATTAGTCAGATTTCTACCACTTTGACAAAATACCTAAGAAAAATCAAGTTGAAGAATAAAATATTTATTTTGGCTCATGTTTTCAGAGGTTTCAGCCCAGGGTCACTTGGCTAGGAAGGTGAAGGGGGAGGGGGACGAGGAATAGGAAGAAGAACAAGAGAAGGAAGGAAATGAGGGAGGAAGGAAGGAGGAGATTAAAAATGTACACCTGGGTCACAGCCTCAGATTTAACTTAAATGTATGTAATTTACTGATGTAGCATATCCTGACTTCTTTTTTTTTGGTACCGGGGATTGAACTCGGGACCTTGCCCTTGCGAGCCAGGCGGCAGAACCACTGAGCTAAATCCCCGGCCCCTTCCCCTCTTTTCTTAAAACACTAAATCTTAATTTGTTGTTGTATATTAACTTGTACCTTCATTTATTCAATAACTGATTCCCCATAAACTATGCCTTCCTTGAACAAAAGAAGATTGTTTTACCAAATTTATTTCTGATGCCTAAAACTGTCTGTCACACAGTATAAACTTAGTAATGGTATTGAATTTTAACTATTTCTCAGCATAAGATGGTTTGATTCCAAAAAATAACCTTCTTTTAATATTTCCCAGTCTACTAAATGATCTAACCTAAATTATTGTTGTTTTTCCTCACTTCAGTGTTCTCAATGAATACTTAAAAATAACTAACCAACGCAGTATGTAGGGCTCCCATTCTAAAGCCTACTCATTTTTCAGAAAGCCATTTACCTGCAGGAAGTCACAAAGAATCAATGTAAATTCCCCAGAACAGAAAGTATCCTGAGCATACGAGTTCATTTGAGATGAATTTTGTGATATGACCTGTTATTCTATGAGAAAAATATTTTACTTAAAGTAGACTTTCTTGAGTAAATTTTTCATAGTCTGATTTATCCTTACAAGTAACTCTACTGTTCTCAGTCAGTATTCCCACATAAGATTATAGCTATGAATCCTAATCCACGTTTGTTGGGATGGTAGACTCCAATCAAGTATCAGTATGTACTCTTTCTTTTCTTTATTTGTTTCTTCTTTGTCTTTCCATTTAATCAATTCACTTCAACAAGCACTCCAAACATGTATATAATGCTTTTTACACAATTCTTCTTTGCTGTTGGAATGAAAAAATAACAAAATATTAGAATTCTCAACTACACCCTAATTATAAAGGTTAATAATGTGGGTATCCATGGTGTGGGTAACAGGTAGAAAGGCAAACAAGACAACATGCAATGAACACAGACAAAGGCCTTACCAATATTCAGAGAACAACTATTTTTTATGGTATCTTAACACAATAATTGGGTTTGAAATCAGCTGACCTTTGTAGAATTCTGGTTCTGATGTTTATTAGCATTCCAGGGGCATGGCAATACCTACCTCACTGAGTTGTTGTAAGAAGCCAAGTATATAATATATATATAAGGAGTGCACATAATTCTCAAAAATGTGCGATTCTAATAGCTGATCAGTGGGAGCAAAATGCAATGTTGAGTCAAAGAATAAAGATTCGTGGGGAGATTTGAAATTCAGTTACTCATATAGATTTTATTTTAGAATTATTATGTGTCCTTAATTTTGGATGCTGTGTTGAAGAAAACAGACATTATTTCTTAAAGTTTACCTCTTAATGGGTGAAGACAGACAATAAATAAGTTTAAGAAATTCAGTTCACATGAGCAGACACTAAATGACAGTAATGAAAGGAAGTGAGGCTCCCTAGTGTGAGGAAGCATACTACTCTGAGCAGGTGGAATGTGACATGAGCAGTGTAGCAGACATGAGGGAAAGAGGGAAAGAATGAGTGAGAGGCTCTAGAAGTGATTCTGGGCTTTGACAAAGAGTTCTTGAAAGGCCAACGAGCAAAAGTATTTGATTACCTGCCTCCTGCAATTGCTAAGGTTGTGCAGAAAGATAGCATAAGTAAAATAACCATTGTGGAAGAAATAAACCTGAGTCTAAGAGAGGAGGTAAAGAAAAATAAGTCTGTCTGAAATATATAAACATCATTTGTATGAAGATCTCAGAATAGTGCTTTAGATTTAGCCAAGGAAATTGGATGACATAGTTACCAGTTTTTCTTCAAATGAGCCTATGGACTGTTAATAGAAGGTCATCACCAATTCTAATGCCTTCTGAGGCTTGTTTCTTCATTTTGGATTTGGTTTTCTTATTGATCAAATCTCAGTGACAAACTTTGGAAAAATCAAGTTCTTACATTGTAAATGCATGATATTCTTTGTGAAAAATCCTCCTACTAAAATAAAATACTAGAGAGGCAAGATTTATATTTTTAAACAGACTTCTTAATTATTTATTTTACCCATGAAGAGCTAATAGAGTTTTTTTCTCTTGTTTATTTTCCTTATACTTTTCTGGTCTGAGGAAGAGTAAGTGGTTTACATATCTGCAAGCAAAACATGTAGTATGAAAATGTAACTGAAAGACAACATACACTTCTTTCAAAGTGAGTAAATATTATGTGAGTAACAAGTGGAAGTTTTTATCCAAAATTGTAGCATTTCTTTTCCCTGATCCCTTTCTGATCAGTTTGTCAGAAAAAACAAAACTTTCGAACTTTCTAAATTATCAGAAATGCTTTTGGTTTATGAGTTTATAGAAGCATCACCCTATAATGTACTTATTATTTTGATCACAGTGAAGTATCATCAAACTTCCCAATGCTACCCATTTTCATATTCTGCTTGGCTATCTGTGGATTTGTAGACAAGATTATCACCCTCTTGAGTGTCTGTTTCCTCTATGTTTGTGAAGAGTAATAAATAATTGCTATGCACAGTGTTCAGTGCAGAGTAGGTACTTGGTAAGTGCAGATGCCCTTTTGTAGGTTTAGAAAAAGTCTGCTTCAGAATCATTTTCCCTTACATCTCACATGCTAATGAAAGATGCTGGAGGAAACAAATCATTTTGCCCTGCTCCCTAGTCCACGTGCTCTTTGGGGCATCAGTTATCTGTTCCTTATCAAACTACTAGACAGGTTAAATGCTTATTTCTCTAACTACCTGGATGACTGATATCATCAGTCTGTATTTTAGCTCTAGAATCATCGTCATTGTCTGATCCCCACATAGCAGCTATTAACATGTAAGGATTTCTGTACCTTTACTCTTTGGATTTGTGTACAGTGTTTCATTTTACCACCTGAAGTTCAACCAACCTGACTTGGAATCTAGAGCATACATTATCATTGTACTAATGTAATTTATTATTGTTCCTTTTGTGTAAAATTGGGCAAAATTTGGGAAAGTTCTTTAATCTTTTATAACTTCGGTTACCTCATCTGAAAATTGTAGATGGCAAACTGAAGCATAAAGATTAATGTGGAGATTTAATTAAGGAAAACAAATTAGGTACTGAAGACAGTGGTTAGCACAATTAAAAAGTCAGGTAATAATGGCAATATACAACAGAGAATGGGGGTGGAGAGAGAGAGAGTGGAGTTCAACCTTATTATAGACCCAAACCTTGCTAAAAATGGTAAAGTTAGGAACTTCTGACCTGGACAGAATAAGAAATTTATCAGCCACTTTGCATGCATTAGGAAACATTAGGGAAGGAGTTAAATATCAGCTATAATAAACAAAACCATGTTATTTGAGCCAACTGCACATGGTGTATGATTGTTAAAACACTGTGAGTGACAAAATGTTCCCCAGAAAAAAAAAGAAAAAGAAAAAAGGAAGGAAAGGGAAAGAAACAGGAATTTTTAAGGAAGATACATTGGAAAATCATTCTCCATTCTCTCCTTTTTGGGATATTTCCACCTTCAATTTACATTCTGCTATGAAAATGTTCCATCCAAAGCAGTCTTTACCTCAGAGAAAAGGACATGAAACTCTATTTTGAAAAGATGAAAGCCAATGGGATCTAAAACAGGAAAAATATTACAAAACAAAGTGTGCTAATGCAGTCTAACACTGAATCGTCAGAAGCGAAATTGTCTACTCGTAGCATTGTCATTCATCACACTGCTTAAGCAGATCTGCAGGCTCCAAGGACTAGGGAAGGGGATGAGAAGCGAGAAGTGACATAAAATGATTAGTTCTGCTCCAGAGACACAAGATGCTGGCTGCTGAGGACCCAGTCAAGCATCTTAGCTGTGAATTTGTTTGCGAATGTGTCTGTGATTTGCACCCTAAGGTAAAATGAAGAGAACATGAGAACAAATTTTAGGACTACATGTGACAGTGAAAAAATCAGCAGGATATATTTTGTTTTGGCTTTTATTTTCTTCCTTTGTTGAGCTTGCAGACTTTCCCTCCTCCTCTTCATTCATTCACGTTTCCACATGAGTTCATATTCATGTTAACTCCACTACCAAAAACAAACAGCACACTTACCATGAGTCAAAGGTTTTAATATCCATGTTCAGCATGACCTGCCCATATTAAGGCAGTTCAGCACTGAGGTCAGAACACTGGAGGCAGACTGGCTGCATGAGAATCTCAGCTTTGCTATTATGTCCTGTAAACCTGGCCAGGTTATATAACATTGCTTACTTCAGTTTCCTTATTTGTTAAAAAAAAAATGTTTAGGATGACAGAAATACACAAATACACATAGGGCTATGGACTTATAGTGCAAGCTACTTAGTTCTGCAGAGATAACATGAAAACAGGCAGAGATAATACCTAAAGTAATAGGGATGTGTTGCAGTACAACTTTATTTATAAAAGAGAAAATGGTTTGTCAAATTTCAGTTTATATCACAGACATTTTTATCTGAATGTAACTTTAGACACTACTAGTTTGACACTCTCATTTTACATCTAGAACAAATGAGAGTCCAGAAGAGGATATTTCTTGTCTATGCCCCACCTCTGGCCCAAAACCACACAGCTAGTACTAAAAAAACAACAGAAACCCAGTAGTTATGCTCTTACATACTCATGATAATGCTCTCATCTGTAGAGTCTCAGTAATGATGTCTAATTTTCCAGAAACAAAAGTTTCTCCAATAAGCCATCTAGTTTTTCCACTGGTGTTAAACTTAGTACTTTGAAAGCAGCCCTTGAGAGAATGAGTCCTTTGGAAACAAGGAGTGAAGGTGGAAATAAGACAGAGAAAAGGGAGAAACTAACCAAGGTTGAGATTGCAAGGAAAGCCATGCAAAGGGTAGACCAGAGGCTGATCCCATACAGAAACTTGACAGTATAAGTTGCTGAAGAATAGTCTTATTCTTAACCATATGATTGGCTCATTGGTGTTCAGGGAGGCTCTGATAACATGTCTTCAGCATGCTCTTAATGACAGAGGAAAATACGTAAATTAACCTATCTGAAGATAAAAAAAACAGAGTTTCCTACTGCAATCTAGATATCCCTGTGAAGTTTATTGTTTTATAGATAAAAATTCATATAAATTATCTTAATGTATCATTGATCACTTTTAGGTCTTTACATATCCATTTGTTTGATTTGCTATATTCAAAAGTCATTTGAACTGTTTCCTGATATTTTAGTCTTAAAAATTTAGATTTTTACAAATCATCATTCTTCCAGAGATGAAAAGAAGCCCAATCTTTGTCAAAATAGCATCTTAATGGTTTTCTTTTCTCCTGTCTAATTCATAATTTCATCTCCAGATGGAAGAATGGAAGGGATCAGCCAGCTTCTTGCATATCACATCCATGGAGCTCTTAAGAAAAAAATTTAAACAATCAAATCAGCATCCATTTTATTGTTCAGGTTTCTTCTATAATTTCTTAAGTGCTTCCCTTGTCTAATTTTAAAAGAATCTATGATCTAAGGTTCCTTCTTCCAGTTAATGCAACTTTACACTAAGATTAAAACTTTCTGTCCATGCCAGAACTTCCAAATACTCAGTGCTCTTTGAATATGGAGATGAAGAAAAAGACTCTTTGAAAATACTAGTGTTATTTATATGATATAAGTGTTTTGCTTGCTTGTTTGTTTGTGTTCTTTCCTATTAAGAATTTTATTGTATTTTTCTAGTAGCGGTTTTTTTGTTTCTCGTATCTACTGCTCCTTGAAACATGACTCACATTTACATTTGTCTATGATTGCTTTTCTGCTATTCCTGCAGAGTTGAGTAGCCTGCAAAAGTATGATGATCCCGGATCAAAATGATATAGCAACCACAGCATGACTGGTGGCTGATAGAAGGAGAGTTGAGTCTTACGGAACACTACATCTGTCTACATAATTTGAAATCCTCAGGATTTCTACAACTTGGATGATTGTGTAGCTGTTTATTTTACATTTATGCAGGAACTTATCTCAGTCTTTCCCATCACACACTAATAACAGCAACAATATCCATCCTTCATGGTCCATTTTAACTAGCATAATTTTAGTAAATATTTTTCCATTTACTCCCAATCAGCTCTGATATACTTTCTTGCAAATCACATGAATATGCCCTTCTCACTTTGTGCTTTTATTATAACATTAATATCCTGTTGCTTTTAGTGATCATGGTTCCTCCTCTTCCTTCTACATTTAAGCTCCTTGAAGTAAGGAAAAATGTCTAATTCATCTTTTTATTCCATTATGGACATTTCCACATAGATTGAGTTGTGGAAATAGATTTTGACACTCTATCTCAGAAAGATGATTTTGTTGCTTGATAATATTCAGGTTCACCTCCCATCTCGTGTCTATTGATCATCCACACTCACGACTTCTGATAATCAGAGGAATTTAAGAGAAGACTCATTTCTGTGGAAACTAGAAGAATTTCTCTTTGAACTTTGTCAAACAGTTCCTACCTAAATTGATTTAATCAAAGATTCCCAAATGTTTGCATACCACCTACACTGTTTTTCTCAAATCCAAGTACCACTTGCTGTTACTTTATATATTTGCCTTAAATTTACTCATCTTTAACTTACATTCCTTGTTTCGAGTTGGTACATGTATTAAAAGGTAGGTGGTATTCAGATAATCCTAGCACCATTGGCTATAAATCAAAAGTTACTAATATGATTTTAAAAATCTGAAGACTTAACAACCTGCAGTCAAAATTGCCAAATAAGTCTTAACAAATGTTGATGGTATCTTGGGACCAAAGTGAGGCTTTCTTGGTGATTTAATCAGAATGGATAGGAAATTGAGACAATTTTCCACCTTGTAATAATATTCAATTTCAATGAGTGTCTATATAATATATAAATCATCTCTTAAAACCATCAGTGATCTATATCCTGCATAGAGCACATGATGAAAGATACCAAGTCATTGGCTCTGAAAGCTAAGCATTTAATCTTAAACTCCCATAAGATAAATTATATTTTAAAATATATACTTTGGTAAAAATTCGTTGTTGGGTTTTCTTGTCTGACGGTAGCTTCATCTTCTAGAGCAATGATTTTGCTCTACATCACCACACATTACCCACTAGTAGGAATATATCTGCTCATTGCTCTTTTTTTTCCCCTTAAATTCTTTTATTGGTACATTTTAGGTATACAGTACATTTACATTTACCATTAGGATCTTGTACCTGTACATGATGCATCTTGATTCTGATTTGTTCCCCATTCCCTTCCCTCCCTTCACCCCCTCCACCCTTCCCTATTTTCAAAGACTTTGTTTCCATGATTTCCTTTTCTCATAATTTTTCCTTTCCCTTCTTTCCTTTCCCCTTCCCCTCTGCTCATTTCTCTTAATCACTTATTTGAACCTAAAACCAAATTTGTCTTCTCAAGAACTAGAAATGAAACATGTCATTATGCAGTTTCTATTATGAGAGAACTATGCTACAACAAATAGAAAAAAATAGTGTTTATTTTCACCAACTCATTAGGTTTCCAATTCAAGAAAGTCTTCAGTCTGGCAGACTGACTGATTATTCTTCCTCTTTTCTGAAGAGAATTTTCTCTTAATCATATAACCTTTTACGCTTTCAGAGTACTGTGAAATGGAAGTAATAATAGAATTTACCTCATAGTATTTTGTAAGAATTAAATAAAGTGTAGAGATGTTAAATCATAATATCAAAAAAGATCATTTAGTACCAACAATATCTTATAGTTAAATGTTAAATATAAAAGAATACTTTTGTAATTAAGAAAAAGCTATATGATAAGAAAATTAAGAAACTATGATCTGAATACTAATACTGGATAAAGTTTATATAAATGCCTATAGAACAAAAAAGTTATTTGTGGATTCACTGATTTTAAGGTCATCTATTCAAAAAACATTGATAATATAGAACTGGAGTTAATGCAGTTATTTAACATTAACATTACAATATTTTTCACTACCAGTTCTCAGTTTCTCAAACATCAGTTATTCGGACTTTTCATCTCTAGCTATTCTCTTAACATTTTTGTGTATATTCCCGCATTAATTTATTTATGTTTATTCAGTTGTATCATGACCATTTTCAAACAGTTTTCAGAATGATTGTGACTGTGTGAATTGATAAAATGTAATTGGCAATCATATTTGACATGAACATGACAATCTCTGATGTCCTAGATTGGTGTATTCATTCATTTATCCATCCTTACTAGAAAGTTCTAAGGTCATTTGTGTAAGATAAATATGATGTTTGAGTTCCTATGTCACAATGCTTTATCAGAAAGATATGTTTATTAATGATACCTATTCTATACATAACAGACATTGTGGCTCTTACCTGGTCAGCATGTATTTCTCTGTTCTCTGGTAAGGGAAGGTTAATGATCTTTTTTTTGGATAATCACGCAGAGTACACATAGTTCAGATATGGTTTACCATAGCTTCCATGCCAGAGGTAAGCACAAACCCACCAATAGAGAAAGAGCCAGGTGGAAGATAGGACCATGACCCCAGCCTCATGGAGTATGTTAATTTCTAATTTTGGAGTTATAAAGTTGTTAATCCTCTCAGGGTTGCCAAACTTGAAGAGCTAATGATCATCTTTAGAAGCTATTCTGTGCAAAAACAAAGACAGATTTTGTAAAAACAGAATTGGGAGCTGAAATAGCTTAAGCTCCTGAGTCCACCTGTATGCAAAGAGGAACACTCCTGACCTTTTCAGTTACATGATCAAAGTTTCACTTGGCTTAGGTGGTTTGTGTTTGGTTTCTCTCACTTACAGCACAAAGAGTACTGAGTAATACAGTGCACAAAAGCCTGCAAGAATTAAATGAGTAGTGAATTGTTGGTGTTCATCACAGAGCAAGCTAAGAATTTGCTAGCAAGCAAAGAATTAATGATGAATAATAAGTGCAATTATAACTATTACTGTTTCATGCAAGTAAAGTAAATGCACTGAGCTTAGGGAATATTAAAAACAAGATTATAATAAAAAGGGTGAGATTTTGCTTGTAGAATTAACAATGAAGATATTTCCAAATGGGACACAAGGAAAAAAACACCCAAGATACCGCAATTGGCTTTAGATGCATGGAAGTAGAAAGAGATTAATTTTGCCCGAGATTGGAGATACCTGGGTCTTCATAAGGGCATCATATGCATAGATTCTCTCATTTTTGGAAACCCTTTAGAATATACTGTAATGCATATTAAGTGCATCTTTCCTAATTAAATTTAATTTTGCACAATTATAGACATAGCATTACCTCATATAGACATTTAATTAAATGTTTATTAGTTTCAATGTTGCAGTTTTCTTTTCAAATTTAGAGCCAATATGTACATTTTCCAAAATTCTAACTTGTTGGAAACGTTTATCAACCTTAGGCTCACTAGCTATGGTGTCGCCATGGATGAGTAGTTTTACTAAAAGAGATTCAGACAAGTGTGACCTACACTCTAGAAAAATCCACCTGACCAGTTGGATCACTCATCTTTGGACATCTCTCATGACCATCTTAAGAAGTTAACCCCAGGAAAAACTTGAGGAATTATTCCATGGGTAGGCCCTTTTACTGCTTATGTGTTAGCTGTGGATCTGCACCTGTATCGATAGGTTACATCCCTTCTCCCGCTTGAGGCTTTGAGAAGTAGTTGCCCTACCAGACTTTTTCTCCCCCATTTAATGTTTTTCTAGCATAGGGGATATGGTGTTTTATTACTGCTGAGACTGTATGTGAAGATAATTAGCATCTCTGTGGTGTCAGAGTCTAGGTAATTTCCTAATAGAACAATTTTACCTCCGTTTCAAGCATCACTAATCTCATTTTTTACTTTGAGGCACCCTTTTCTTTCTATAGTCTTGAAGATTGATTAATCTTGGTAGTGCTAAAAGGTATATTCATTGTCCATTAACTCAGGTCTCAGAATTTCCTACTGGTCATGTGATTGCTGTAGTACAGACATCTTCTGTCTGAACTAAGATTTGTTTCTCTTATATTAACTCAGTGAGTGAGAAAAGCTGAGAAAATTAGAATAGACTAATCCACAGGAGTTTCATTTGCAGAGTTACATAGTTATCAGGAAGTGTCCGAGCCCTTTAATATTTTCTCATAAGCTATGTGACCTTAGAGCCACGTAATATCTGTTTTTGCTTTCTCATGAGTAAAATTTGGGTAAAAATAATTAATTTTTACAGGAATATTGTGAAGATTATGTATATTACTTTATATAAAGAATTTGGAACAGTGACATAACAAACTAATTATTTTATTATTAGTTCTAATAATATTTTAAAATAATAACTTAAAGTTATTCCTGTCTTGGACCATAGTTTTATAGAAACTCAGGTTTACTGTTAATATAAACTGATGAAGGAGACACAGGACTCAGTAAGTGTAGAATTCACACTTATAATTCTACATGGTAAAAAAAACTCCTTCAGCAATAAGCTCCTAATAAGGATTTTATGAAAATTTAGGACAAATTTCTTTTCCAATGTTTATGGAGCTAAGGTTTGCCAGGAAAATAAAGGGTATTTTTGACTTGCATAAAATTGTCTGATAAAGTTTAAATTACTCTAGGGATATCTTGCAGTACATTAAAACTACAGATGCATTTACATATAAGATATATGGCAATGTTGTTTAAAACTGTTCTTATTTTTACATTACAATAGACCTGGGAAACATATACTTTACAACACCTTATTAGGAGGCAGAAAATTTGTACTATTGTATTTACTGCAAGTAATAAGCATACTCCCATACTGTGTTTTCTTTCTACATGCTATTTCTGAATTTTTCCATTTGAAAAATCCCAACCAATATGCAGAGCAAAGAGATCCATTATTCATTTTTGAAATAATGAAAGATTCAAATGTTTAAATGATTCAGTGAAACAGGTGCCCCACATTCTATGAGAACCACTTTCATTCGGATGCTTTGTCAGCAGTAGGTCAGGAGGGACTACTTGGAGCTGGGGACACATTCAATACTTGTTCAACAATAGGTGACAGACTATTAGAATACCTTGTTAATGACTCCTCCTGAAAATAAAAACCCTCTGAATTGTGTAGGTATCCACAGAGAGAATCATGACAGCAGAGAGACAGAGTGGCTTATCTTTTGGAATTTATATCATGAGTGCATGATACCTACTCCAAAATTTTAAAACTTTTTAAAGAATTTAATACAGGTGACTGATCCTTCTATACCTGAATGTTCTTTTTCCTTGGCTTTGATAACACTGCAATAGTTCTTCTCTTTGGGGGTCATCCTAATTTGACCCTTCTGATGACTTTAACTGTCCTTTACGAGGTTTCTTTTATAGATCCTTCAGTCTCTGGGATCATAAAATATATACTCATTTAATCAAACACACAGGTCTTTATAGTGTTATATTATGGAATACAGCAATAAAGAAAGAAAAATCACACTTTAAAAACTATTTCCGTAGAGAAAGAAAATAGGTGAAAATTTAAAGTAAGGAAAGGAAATACTGTGTCAGGATGGAATGAACATTCTAGTGGCCCTGGATTAGCCCTCAGTTCTGAGCTTCAGATGCATGTAGCAAAATGCCAAGGTGCCTTGCATTCCTAGCGGGTACTAAACATGACCAAACTCAATATGTCATCTGCATCAATTCTTCTCTACAACCACCACTGAGCTACTGAAACCAGAAATGTATGAGTCATCCTTGAATTCTTTTCAAACCTTCTCCACATCCCATCTGTCACAAAGGTTAGCTAGTTCTCTCATATGACTGTAGTCACTTCACTTCACTGTCACTATGCTAATTCACAACAACAGGATCTCTCCCTTGGAGTCTTGAAATTGCTTCCTGACAGACCCCTTACAGACATAACTATCTTCCTCTGGTATGACTGTAACTTGTCTGTCACACTTCTGCTTCAACACATCATGGTCCCCAAGTACCCCTCCCCTGCTCTTCCCCTGACATCAATCGATTCTCTTACTCAGGGCTTCCAGTCTTACTGCTCTTCTTTAATTCTTTATACCATCTTCTCTTGGCCCAGGATATTTGCAGATTTAAAATGCCTGGAACACTTTTTTTCCAACTCTGTATCAGGGTAGCTGATCCTTCACATTCCAATTGAAGCATGATTTCTTAAGGCCAGTTTTACCTACATGGCCAGACTGAGTTACCTGCACCAGTTATGGATTCCAAAATCTCCTATTTTTAAAAAATGCATATATTATATCTGCAATTGCATCTATCATAGCTTTCCCCCAAAGCAAGATGTAAATTCTGAGAAGACAGGGATAATATCTGCCTCTTCATCACATCACCTCTAGTGCTTGTCAAAAAATGTTTGGCAGAGAGAAGGTGTTCACTCTATATACATATGAAATAATGCATGAGCATTATACAAGAGACTCACCGCAGATGGTGGATAACTGTTTTGCCTTTGCATTTATGTGCTACATAATCAGTGATGGCTTTGAAGCATGATATCCTAAGAGTACTTAAACTTTGCCTATTCATTGTACACTGGGGATCTTGTAAGGTATTCTCCAGCAATTAACACTTCTCCAAGATTCCACATGATTGTTCCAATATTGCATCCTCCTAGCCAGGATTATCAGCAAAATTTTCCTGAGAGACGTCCAGAGATGATTTGGCTATACAATAAACACACATTTTAGGCACAACTCCATTTCTGATTTTTTAACCAGAAGGAGAATAAGTTACAGTTACCAGTAAGAGATATCCTGGAGATGTTACATAGAAAAAAGCCAATATTCTTTCATCTTTTCTCATTTTAATTGTGGTTTGGGTCTTTAATACATCTCCTTTCAACTTGGCCTTGAATTTTTTGAAATGTGTATTTCTTTATTCTCACCTAACTCTAAAGTAATTGTATCAAATTCATATCCATTCAGTTTTTATAGATGAATACCACAAAACCCTGTTTACTTTTGCATCCATTCATCATGTCTTATTCAAAGACATTAATCACATACCAAATGCTAAGCAAACTGCCACATTCAACAACAATCTAGTGGAAAAGTACTATTTTTTCCCAGAAAATAAAACTGATATTTATAGCAGTCAAATGACTTGCCCAGGTTAAAAAGTTACCAAGTATTTGAGCTGGGCTTTGAATGCAAATATTTACTTCCAGTTTCTTTATGCTCTTAATTTGTCCTATGCTGTTTTACTTGCTGAGATGCAAGTAATTTTTACTTAACTCAGCCTTCCTGTCCCCTAATTTTCTGTGCCAGGTAGGTCTGCAATATACACTTTAAGTATTCACTGGGTCTTTGCTATTATTCTAGATAAAGCGAGAGCATTTGTAGTCTGCTTTTTCCTGAATTTTGTTCTATCAACCCAAACTGAAGTGGGGCTAAGTAGAAGGGGCTGATGGTGCAGAAAGCAAAGCGTGGGTAACCAAAGGAAGGAAAACCGATTTGAGATATTTTCAAGGTGGTGGTGGTGGTGGGGCGGAATTTCTAGGGCTTCATTATTCGTGAATTCTACTTTGTGAATTCTCTGGGTATGCCTTTGGTCATCCAACCCCCTCCCCTTCTGCAGTCAGCTTGTGTAAAAGATTCCCGCTGTGTCTAAGAGTAAAGACAAAGAGAGGAAAAGTAGCAGATTTCTTTGGCCACAGGTCTCCAGCTGTCAGCTCCCGTGAGCACTGATGGTGTGGACAAACTTCTGGACACCCCTGAGACTCTGTGTTTCTATGTGGATGAGCTCTTGTGAGTGCCAAGCCCGGAAGAACCCCATGCTACAGAGGTGCGCTGTCTCGGGGCTGTTTACCTGTCTAACCTGGCAACGTCCTTAGTCAGAGAAAGCACACAGTTCTCCCTGTTGGTCTTCCATCCTAGGCAGTGGTCGAATCCCACCTCTCCACCCTCCCGCCTCCACACTGCCCTTGGAACCCTTTCCCTAAACAGCCCCCAAATGCTCCTCTGACCCTGGCGGGGGAGGCGAGAGGCTATACCGAAGAACGTGGATCGAGAGTGCTGCCCGGATCTGGAGCCCGAGCAGCCCCGGTGCCGCAGGGACCGCGAGGCTGTGCGCCACGCCGGCCCCGACCGGCGGCCCCTCCTTTGCGCAGGGATCTGCGGGACCAGCCCGGTGCGGTCCGCGCGCAGCTCCGCTCACGGCCGCGGGCAAGCGGAGGTCGGAGACAGCGGGGCGCTGGCCTGGGGGTCGGGAACGCTGCTTTCCAAGTGAAGCCCGGTTTCACCTCTCTTCACCTGAGTGACCTTGAGCAAGTTCCTCAGCTTCACTATGCCGGTTGCTAGACCCACAAAACTGGGGCACTGAGGGACAGCTCAAAGCAAGGACCTCTGTGGAAATTAATTACTGTAGCGCCCCGGCAGGTAGTAGGAGCTCTGGGCTGCTGGTGACAGTGATAGGAACGGTGGCTGGAAGCCGGGATGAAAGACTGACTCTGGCTTTCCCGGGGCTTCCCTGGGGCTAGGGGGAGAGAGCGGGCGGGAAGCCCTGTCCCCCTACGCCCTTTCCAAATAAAGTTGGGAAGGCTGGGACCCGGGCCGGGGGTCTCGGCCCCTCCCCACAGCCCCTCCCGAGCCCGCAGCACGCCTCCTGCCCTCCAGCGGAGGAGGAAACGTTTCTTTTGCGATTTGAGTCTCTCCTTGTCTCTTTTCCCTCTCCCCACCCCAAGCCTGCTGCCGGAGAGCCCGGCCTCCCGCGGAAGGGACGGGCCAGCCTCGGGGTGTGCGAGTCCCCCGGCTTGGGAAGGGAGGAGGGGGCGAGGTGGCACCAGGACCCCAGGAGATCAGCGGCCTCGGGCCAGTCCTCCAGAGGCGCAGCCCCGAAGCGCAGGACGCCCCGCGCCTCTGGGACCGGGGACCGGGGACCGGCGCCGGCTGCGCACGGCTGGAGTTGGTGGCCGGCGCGGCCCGCGAGGTAAGGAGGGCGGCGGCGGGGCCGGCCCTGCCCGTGTGGGCGCGGGGCGCGTGCGTCGGGAGCCGTGGGGGGCCCGGCCGGGGCGCGTCCCGCCAGCGACCCCTGCCCTTCCTGCGAGGCGCCACGGCCCACGCCCTCGCGGAGCCTGCACCTGTGCCGGGGCGCTGGTCAGCCGCGTCCCTCACGCCCCGGCGCCCCACCTCCCCCTCATCCGAACCCCGCCCTGCCCACTCCAGATTTCCCAGTGCAGAATCCGAGCGGGACCCGGAGAGACAGCCTCGCCTTTCTGCTCCCCTCGCCCCCTCCCCCGCCTGCTATAAATAACCGGGACTAGCGGGTCAGGAACGTCACGCGGCGAGAAACCAGGACCCCGAGGAGGTTTTCTTCTCTGGGTATAGGGGCAAAGGGTGAGGAGGAGGAGGAGGAGGAGGAGGAGGAGGAGGAGGAGGAGGAGGAGGAGGAGGAGGAGGAGGAGGAGGAGGAGGAGGAGGGAGGAGGAGGAGGAGGAGAGGAGGAGGTGGTGGTGGAGGAAGAAAATCGCTCGTGAGTAGTGAAGAAATCTTGCTCCTTGACTCCCAGCAAAGACTGGGCATCATTTTATTCTTTTTTTCTTTCCCTTTCTTCCTTGCCCCGTTTTCTTTCTTATTCCCACCCCCTGCCCCCAATCCAGCGGGCTGCCGGGCACTCCTGCCTTCGGCTGCCTTCCTCCCACCCCGCGCGCGCCCCCAGCCGCCACCCCGGCTCGCCCCAGGCAGGGGGTGCTGCTCGCCCAGAAAATAAAGTTCAAACTCCTCGCCCCGTCAGCCTGCCGAGACCTAAGTGGGCTTCCAGCACTCATCTTCCGCACCCCACACCTGCTCGCCCCAAATTCTTAATCTGGTTTTGCATATTTAAGGAGACACACACACACACACACACACGCACACGCACACGCACACACTCACGCCAAAAAACCACAACCCGCGAGGTGCAAAACTGCCTCCCGCAACTACCAAAACTTACCAGATGCTGTAGTTGTTTTTGTCTTAACAAAAGGACAACAAAGATTTACTCTGGATGCTCCCGTGGGGTGACTTTTTATATTATCTAAACATGCATACATTATACATATCCTTTTCCTTTTTAATTTTCTTTTTTTAAACAAGGAAATCTACTTGGTCCCCGGCAGCCGCCGCTGCCCCTTTGATGTTTTGGTACGTCGTGCGCATGCGCCTCACATTAGCATTACTGCACTGGGCGGACTAAGTTGGATCGCCTCTCTTCAGTGAAACCCTGAATCCCATCAAAAACTAAAGGGATGTGGAGAGTCCGGAAGAGGGGTTACTTTGGGATTTGGTCATTTCCCTTAATAATCGCCGCTGTCTGTGCGCAAAGGTAAGTGTCTTTTTCCTTTCTCACTTGAAGAGCCCCGTCTGCATACCTCTGTGAACGGAGATGCTGAAGACGCCCTGTGTGCTTGCTTCCCCATTGATGGCTGTTTACTGTCATTTCTTTCTCCAGTGTCAATGACCCTAGTAATATGTCGCTGGTTAAAGAGACGGTGGATAGACTACTGAAAGGCTATGACATTCGTCTGAGACCAGATTTCGGAGGTAATGGGGTTGTCTTGCAAATCAGAACCAGCCCTGCTGTAGCGGAAGCTAAGCTGTCTTTTGGGCTTTGCGTGCGGTTTCTTCCCTGTCCCTGGTTGTGGGTGCATGTGATGTACTGAATGGCTCCCTATTTTTCCCCGTTGAGGAACTGATCCAAACTTAAGCCAGCTTGTTTCTAGCGGGCTCTTGAGAGGCTTTTACAGTCACAAATCATTTCGCTTCACTGTCTTTGTTGAGATGCAAGCCTCTGAAGTTTAGTTAGTGGTCTGCCTCGAGAACGTGCCTCCTCGTGAACATTTCTGAGGACAAGATGTGCAGGCCGTTGGTTGAGAGGTGGCTTTAACCCCTGTGCCCGCCTACTTTGGAAGAGTTCCTTTGGCCATGGTTTAAGTGGCTCCTGTCGGGATACTGTCCTGTCCTTCAAGCCTCAGCATGGGGGGAGAAGGCAGGAGGGCTGGGGGGTTGGTGGGAGGGTGGGGAATGGGCGGGAGAAGACAGTTGGGGAAAGCCCATCGCTTGCTGCAGTGCTGATATGCTGATGTGCCCATGTAATTTTTCTCCAGACTCTTACAAATTCAAAGAGTTAATAGAAGGGGGTTGGGACAGAATGAAGAGGAGGGGGTTTGTGAGAATATTTATAAAAATCCCTTGGGCTAGACTCTTGTGGTTGTGAGAGTTGTGTGTGTGTATTCACACGCTGAGACTTCTTACATGTGTGGACAGAACTGGACCCCTTGCCAGCACCACATGTGTGTGTGTGTTCAACAGAGCAATTTCTAGAAGAGTGAGTGCCTGCAGGATCAGGGAAGCGAAGTGTTCAAGGATCAGCAGTGGAGAGAACTGTGGGGTGGGTGTCCCAAGCCCAGGGACAACTCTTGTTAGAATAAGTAAGTTCTGAGAAGTCACATGGCTGACCATCTTGGCTTGCAGGTCCCCCTGTGGCCGTGGGAATGAACATTGACATTGCCAGCATCGATATGGTTTCTGAAGTAAATATGGTGAGTTACTGAGGTCTGTGCTGTGTCTCTGCAGACCTTTATTTGGGGACAAAGAGGAGGCGAGAGCCAGTCACCCAGGGTGGGCTCTGCCTGACCATGTACATGAGGTGGGGGCAAGGAAGGAGATTTGGCTTTGGAATTTTGTGTTCCAGGTTATACAGTTGGCTCTTGTCCTCAAAAATTTTCCAACCTGGTTCTGTTACTTGGGTCGTGGTGTAGAGTGAGTAACGTGTATCACATGTTCTCCGGTAAAGTGTGTTCACATGCTGGCGACCCTCTGTAGAAGCTACATTTCTTTAAGACTTGATAGAAAATTCATTTTATCAAGTGGTTTTCTGGGTTGGGATTAAGGAGAAAGATTTTTATTTAAGAGAAAATTTATTTAACAGAGAATATAACCTGCAAGCTAAATTTTAACAAGAGTGAATAAATGACCCAGGGGTACTGATGCCCACTTGTTGCTTTTGGAAATCAAAATCTTCTTTAACTCTTTTTGGTTACCAAAATAAATAAAAGTAAGCATGGCTCCCAGTTTCTAAAAGGTAACTCAGTCTCATGTGTCATCTCTGGTCATTTTTGCCATCCTATTCATTTTGTGTCCTAAGCCTGCACAGTTTATTGATAGCTACCCGCTAGTTGCTGCCTCCTTAGACTTGAGGCAAGTGCTAATAGAATAAGGTGTCTGTGTTCCCCAAGTAGGAAGCACTTGTGGGGGGTTTGCTTCATGCAGGAGCGCCCCCTGCTGCCTATGTTGGATCACTGCAGACATGCATGACTGACAAGTGTTCCGGATTCCCCTACCTGGAGCATTTCTCCAGTGACTTTTCTACTCTTTGTTGTTAAAGTTTTCCATTTGGAGAAGTCCCTGCAATTAAACCACTGCTTAATGTGATTGTCCAGTGTTCCTTTCAGTCCTGATAGTTTACAGCACATTTCAGAATAAACTGTTATGGTATCATTCTATCTAAAAAGTGAGTGATAAATTAAAGATGGGAGTGTACATAAACTTCTATGCAAATGCTTCCAAGTAAGCCATTAGGACTTAAAAGTTAAGACAACATCAATTGACTCAAGAAGGCCATAGCCCTATGGTTAGGATGTGCTCTCAACATCACACAAGTTTTCATGCAAGGAATTTTTTTTCAGTACCAGGGATCAAACTCAGGACCTTGCATTTGCAAGGCAAGTGTGGTGCCACTGAGCTCCATCCCCAGCCCTTCACACAAGTTTTCATATCTCCACAATTCAAAGACAGAGGAAGCTCAAATAACCAGTACAACCCCAAATCAGTGATAATCTAGAGGTATCTCAAGATTCTTAAGCATTTTATGAAAATTCAACTATTTTAGTAATGTTTAATGATATGAATATTCTTATATTCTAAGTATTTAGAGAATTTCTATTATCACATAGGGTGTATATATAGACTAAAGGCCATGATTTAGCTTGTTTGTCAAATGATTCAGGACAACACATTATGAGATTCTCCTATGTGGATAATGTTTCTTCCTTAATAAGTTAATTTCTCCAATAAACAAACATTCGCTTTTGTGGAGTTTGAAAGATCTTTCACCAGTTTATACTTTGAATTTCCACAAAAATACAGAAAAATGCCCTAATGTATGTGCCTCCAAAGTCCCAAGTATTTGTATTTAAATTGTGTTGCTAAAAACAAAGTTATATTGAAATCAGGAGTGGCTCTTTGTTTTCTATATGTGGTTGAAACAGATTTTTTTCCTTTTCAGTTTTCTTTATTGTCATTCTTTTCTTTCTCTCAATGTTGATTTCACTCCTTGCTTCTTTACTGCTTACTTACTCATCAAAAATATGCTATTTTTAAAAACTAAATTCAGACAAACCTGGAATCCAAAGAGACAATTATGAGATGACTAGAGTTTACTACAATAGGTTAGCTGAGAACTTAGAGACATATTGCATCAAATGTTATTTCAGGGGTAGAGTTTTTGTTCTCTTAAGTTCTGCTCATTTTTCCCTGCATGCAATATTTTGGAGAGGTATCTGAGGTGGATACAAATGCCAAACCTGCTAGTCAAAATATAGATCCAGCTAAGACAAGGTGTCATTATTTAAAGCTATTTACTGTTGCTGAAAAATCATGGGATGTTGAAAGTGCAAAAATAAATTGCCAGGTTGTAAATGGAACAGCACTGCAGTATTAATGATTAGAACCAAGTGTTAAAAATTCCAAGCCAGATTTCTTTCTTAGCCTCATGTTAACATTCATGGGTCTGTCCAGCCACATTTTGAATTGTTGAAAAATTAACATTTATATAATCTAGAAATGTGAGTGATCATAAATTAATCCTCAGTAGAAATTTATTGTTATATATATTATCATTAATTTGCTTTTAAATATGGTATTTGCTGTGAAGCAACAGATAATTCTATCCTTGTTGCCAAAATAAAAGAAGGTGCTTTGGTTTATTGTCTCTTGTAGTCATGTCTAAAAGTGTTAGAATCTTCTGGTTAGATTCATTTCCCAAAAATGGTTGATTGGATATTTAAGTGAAATCTCAAAAGTTGATTAACACATACATTTCTCCCTCATTGTACATGGTGGACTGGGTAATTGTAACTTTTGCTTATTAGAGCACATCTTCCTTTGAAGAATTGAGGAAATAGACCATTTAAATTGTCATTGACTCATTTGTACTCAAGGAATAAATGTCCCTGTCAATGTGATGCTCCTTATAAATGTCAGTGATGGAAAGATTCTAACACAATCAGAAGTCTTGGATGCTAGTTCTACTTCTGATGCTTAGTCATACTGAGATATTCACACCCAGAGTGGGCACAACTTTCTTATCTGCTGAAGGAGAATAACAGTCCAATTTTACATATGTCAGGTGGCTACCGGAATTAATAAAATTATATATGTAAATGTCTTGGTGCTCTGTGAACATAATTCAGTGAACACTGATGACCAGGACAGCACTCTAGAAACCCAGTGTCCACTCCTATTGCTGCCTAAGTGTGCTTGGGTTGGCAATGTACCTCACTAAGTCTCCATCTGCTCATGCTTGAAATGAGAAAAGACAGGTTGACGTAAACTCAAAATTAGATGTGCCTACAATTTGGTTTGTAATATAGCTCTCTTATAGTTATAAAGAAGTTCCAGGAAAAATTGGGCCTTTGGGAAAACATGAGGAAAATGCAGAATTTCTAAATGGCATAGAATTGTGAGTTCTTAGTAAGGTGGTAATGGTATCTAAGTGTTGATGATGATATCCAGGTATTGTCACTCAGCGGAAAATCTTTGGGAGGATATGATCTCAATTAGAATGCTCCTGAGCAGTAGCTTGGCTTCAGAATGAAATATATTTAGATGCCTTGGTTAAATTGGCAGGAATCTTTTTGTTAAGATTCTTTGATGTGAAGTGCATTTTAAGATTCAAATTTGGCTCTGAGGATTAGGGACTGAAATAGCTTTCCCTTCATTTAGAGCAGATTCTTCTCCATCTTGAAACAACGTATTTGCCAACCAAAGAGTGAAGCAATATTTCACTTTTGAGGAAAGAATTCTAGTAAACACATACACAAATTACCTTTTTATGGAATGGCAAATGGAGAACAGTACTACTATTTTTTAAAGCAGATGTTTCTTGCATCACCAGCTGCACCATTTAAAATTCTACTCAACAAATACTTACTTAGGAGCCACTATGAGCCATGATGTGTGAGGCCTTTTAGACAGCAGTGAACAAGACCAGCCTGTCCCCAACCTCATAGAACTTAAAATCTAGATGCTCTCTATTCTAAATCCCACCCCGTGTTCTTACTATACTTCTGTTTATCTTAAGTTTTATGGCCCCGCGGGTGTCGAGTGTCTCCGCCTATTCATTCCTTTGTCACTTATTAATTTCACCATTTATTTGGTATTCAGTGTTTCAAGATGGCTTATAGGCTACAGTTATTGTGTCTTCCAAAGTGTTTGTAAATTACATTTAGACAAGTCATAGTGTCACCTCCAGTGTGGCAATGCCATGAATATTTAGTGAAGAATTCATTTCATAGCTGTAATTTATTATTATTTACTACACACTACTATCTATGTGGGGAAATGAAGCATAGAATTTTAGTGCTCAATTTCAAGACATGCACCATTTAAGACAAAAATGTAATGTCAGAAGTGTTTTGAAGAGGACATATATCGAACTTAGTGGGACCAGCTATTAATGCATTACAAAGAAATTAGTTTAGTGATAAAAAAGGTTATGGGTCTGTGGGCAAATGTTCCAAGAAGAGAAAAATGTTGTATAGGAGGCTGTGACCCTGGAATATAAGTGGTACTGGGGGTTTTCAAACAGCTTTAAGAGGCTACTTGCAATGAGAGTGGGGAGCTGACAGAATTGATGTTGAAGTCCTAGTGATCAACTTTCAAAGATGAATTATGTGTCTTACTGAGGAGTTTAACTTTTTCCCCAAAAGACACTAGGGACCCAAGAAAGGATGTCAATGAATAGATTTACACTTCTGAAAAGATGTTTCAGTGGTGTGGCAGGTGGATGGAAATGGAGTTAGACCCAAGTTTGGGCAATGAGTTGCAACCTACTGTGAGGATCTAGGCAGCGTGCACGAACTGCTTACAGAAGAAGGTATGAAGTCACGGTATTTACAAAGCGGAAGTGGCAGTGCTGAATAAGTTCCAACTTTCTCATTGTATCATTATTAAAACAGCGAAGTCAGAAGAGGTGGTGGAAGCTGGGAGGATAAATAATGTAGGCAGTAAGTTCAGTTTGGGAAATATTTTTCTATGCACATGGAACCTCCAAGTGGAGATAACCAACCAGGAGGTGATGGGAAAATACAAGTCTAGCACTGAGGAACAGATCATGAATAGAGAGGTGGCCTTGAACATTGTCACCATCTAAGTGGTGCTTACAACTATGTGTAGAGATGAAATGAAAAAAGAAAAATGAGAAAATAGCTAAAAATAGAGACCTGATGGGCAACTGTAATTTAGGTGGGAAACTGCAAAGGAGCCCAGGAAAGAGATTCTAAGTAGCTAAGTAGCAGGAAGTTGGTGTGAGAGCTTCCAGAGAATAACATCCCAGATGATGATATACACACACCCAAGCATCAAAATTGGAAGGAAATGGCCAGCTATCTCAGATGCTATGGGAATCAATTGAAATAAGTTGTGAGACAAAAGCAAAATAAAAGATAGATAAAGGGAACCAGGAAGATAGTTCTTTCACAAATGGGAAGGGAAATAAGTGATGTAAAGTTGGGGAGAGGAAAGCAGGAGGGGATGTCAAAAGAATTAATATTTGTTATATATGCATACCAACTTCCCATGAGAAATGTAAATATTATGTACTACAAAGGTGTACTAATAAAATTTAAATTAAAAAAAAATAAGTTCAAGAGGAGGATTAGTGTTTGCAGACTTCATTTTTGAAAAGTTTAGGTCTGAAAAGGAGGGAAGAAGAAATTGTTAAAAGGAGGAATATATAATTTGGAGGGGAAATAGTCTTGGGAGTGAATTGAAAATTTAAAGTGGGAGATAGCAGGGCAGGAAGCTACAGGATTTCTTGCCTGAAGACCAGCATGCCCCCTGTGACACAAGAAATGATTTTTGTTGAGCTAGAGGAGATTACAGTTGGCTGCTATGGAGAACAAGTAAGTGAGGTTACTGAGGAAACCTGCAGCGAGGTGAAGGTCTATGAACACCCAGACACCACAGGCAGGTTTAATTATACACAGATTACCCTTAGAAGCTCTCCTGCACAATGCTGGCAAGCTATCATCTCTTTTCCTTCTTTTCTTCTCTCTATCTCCTCCTCCTCTTCCACTTGTACAATATGCAGTAATCTCTGTAATTATCATCATTAGTTAACTTAGTAAAATACAATAATGATAGCTGATTATTGAGTCCTTAACTTATACATATATTGTATCAATGCCATCATCTCAATCAAAACTCCTATAATAACTGAAATCGCTGCAATCAACTTACTAACAAGGGACCTTGAGGCCCAGAGAGGTTAAGGGACTTGTCAAGGTCACACGGGTAGGAAATAACTGCCTTCACATCCCTCATTATCTGCATTTGGTTATGCTGTACTTTAAAATATGGCACAGCTTCATTTTTTTTTTATCATTTTCACTCCATGAGGACTCTGTTTGTTTGTAGTTTTTAGTTTTTCAAGTTTTAAACAGTGGGAAGATCAGATAAAAACAATCCTTCATTGCTGCTATTGTACCTCCCCTTTTCTATAAAACATCTTAATTTTATTAAAATGATTCTTTCTAGTGAGTGCTTTATTCGGTGCATATTAAATCCAAGAGGTAGATCCTGTCCTTGAGAAACTTACATTTTATATGTATTGAGCACATTTTACACCAAGCAATAAAGGAAGATTTATGTACGATTTTGTGAAGCTGAGGATATTGCCTATGTCATAATTTCTTTCATTGTGAATGGGTGCCATTTGTTAACTTGTCTAATAATTTTTCTACTGCTTCAGCAAAATCTGTCAGATAACCATCAAGGTCAATAATTTATGATAATAAATTGTCATAAAATGTTGCCTGCTATATTCTCAAGAACTTTAAATTGTCTTTGTGGTTTAAGCTGGGGGCATGTACTATGTGAAAAGATTGCTCTCATTTATTTTTTTCTTCCTCTGTTATCAAGACTTCTTTTCCAACTGAAGATTTTTTTCTTACTGAGAATAAGTATCTGCCTTTTGAGGTGTTCCTACAAATAATTCTCTAAAGGTTCCTGTTTGCTTCTCTTTCCTGATATTTTCTCTGTCCAACCTGTCTAATACAAGTGTAATTAATTAGAAGGATTACATCTTTAGAAGACTTATTTCATCTACTTTTAAACTATGGTTATGATGCTTCTCTGTGTGGAAGGCTGTCTTGTGCAACATAAGGTGTTTAGCAGCATCTCTGGCTTCTGTTCGCTAGATGAATAGTGAGTGCCCCCCAAAATTTGAAGGTCAAAAATATCTCTAGAAATTGTCAGCTATCTTCCTTGAGAATCACTGGGGTAAAAAGTGGCATTGTGCTTTTGTTTCCAAAGAAGTAAAGAAAGAGAGATGTTCTTACTAAGTAATGGTTTTGTGCTTAATCACTGATTCCATTTATATTTAGTTTGCATGGTGAGAAAAACAAAGAATACTAATAAACATTCACATTCTCATCACTTTATTAGAAGTGTTTTAATTTTCCTATATTACATGCTAGGTCTTGTGTATTTTCTTATTTTAAATTTTGCACAATGTACTTAGTTATTGTATCAATAAAATATTATACTGTCCATTTTAATTTAACTGATAAGATATATTTTTAGTTGTATTATTTAAAAATGCATACCACTAGTACTGTCATGTAAACTTGTATGTATTTTTATGTTCTGTCTGTGATCTTATATAACTGCAAACTTATAAACATATTGGCAATTTCATTTTTATTCATTTATATTTTAAGAAAAGGAATCTTAGTCATTTTATACTTTATTAGCCATAATTCTAGCTACAGATTATTTGAGAATAAGATCCATAGTATTTACTGTTATTTATGCACCTTAACTATATACAAAATACCAATACAAATCATACACAAAACTGTCTAAATAGCATATAAGTGCAAATCTGTGTTGTATTATATGTTAATTTGAGTCATATCTATGCAGCTACTCTCCACACCATTTCTATCCTGATTTTACTCAGTTTTTCCAAAATAACTACATTTTGGGTGATATAAAAATACATTGACACAGTCCATTAAAAGGGGAAGAAGAGTTATGAGTTATGGTTATGAGTTTTAAAATATACAAACAAAAGATTTTTATGTTGCTTCCATTTTTGCATTTTGTTTGGAAAATGCATATTTTATTAAACAAGGAGAGAAATGGGTTTATATTAGCCTGTCACAATTTATATGGGAAAATATGGCAGATGTGCCAAGCCCATGGGCTTTTGCTGGAGGTGTCTTTTTGTTAACCTTCTATCTGCATATCCACTGCCAAGTCTCATTTTCTTACTCTGTAATTTGGCTCCTACTGCCCATTTTCTTGCCAAGAGGTCTTAACTTAGAAGTAATTCTTTGGGCAATGAAATAAATCCTCACCTAACACAATAGCAACAATTAAATTAATGAAGATTTTAAGGTTAATCTTAAAAACTTACATATAGCTTAGAAAAGCAATGTGTGTGTAAATCATGGAGGAAGATCAGAGATTTTAGTGACATTGTTTCCATGCATCCCTGGTGCTAAACACATGCATACATGCTCTGCAAATGTGGATCAGATTTGTAGGAGTATTTGAGGATGTGTTGTATGTCAGAGTACCAGGAAACATTTGTCAAGTGCTAGCTGAACTGGTACTGTGCCAATTCGGTTGTATTGAAGATGGTTTTGAGAGAATTCTTACAGAGGGAGGAAGCTTGTGTGTATAGAACCTGGAGGAATTAATCTTAATTGTCTATTGGGGGAAGTGAAGGGAAGATGGAACCAAGAATGTCTTGGATAGTGGAACAGGAAAATGGTATATTTCTCAGGTAAAGGACTTGAGTTAAAATGTCGAGAGTTACATTTTTAGTGTAATTCTCTAAATTTTCTCTGCAAGAGACTCATCTAGTCTATGCCTAGAACATGATTTAGTAAGTCAAAGATGGGGTTCAGAATTCTGTATTTTAAGAGCTCTGTGGATAACTCTGGAGTAGGTGCTTTGGAGTAGGAGGTCCCAATTTTAAGAAAACTAGTTTATAGTTAGAAGCGAATTTTATCACTAATGATGGACAACAAATGATCAGTCTCTAGTTGTACTAAGGGCTCTTGCAATAATAAAGATCCAAATATGCTGAGTGGGTGGGATTTGTAGAGAAAGATTTCACAGAGAGGGAGATTTCAAACTGATCAAGAAAGAACTGTGCAATACCAATAAGTGGAAAATAAGGAGACTAGCTCTAGGAGAGTAAAATGGACAGGGATGATAAGAAGAAAGCTATTGCAAGTTAGCAATAATATTTTGCAAAGACAAAAATTTATTACTATCTCACCTAATCCTCCAAACATCCTATGACCTAGGAAACAGTATTGTCATTTACAAATCTGGAAAGTAAGGAAGAGGTCATATACTTTCTATGATTTCACAGTGCATAAGAATAGTAGGCTCCGTATGTAGGTGAAGATGAATTGTGTACAGCCTTGAGTGGTGTGCAGAACAGAAAGATGCTGTGACATTAAAAACTCTGAGGCCTCCTCACAATGAATAAAGATAAAATTAGAGGACACTTACTAAGGGCGAGCATGAGAAAGATAAAAAACATTTTCAGCTTAAGAAGTCCACTTAGAATAGTCACACTAATTTCATTGATATATTTGATGAAAATATGCATCATTCCACATGTAGGAAGTTTGAATAAAGCTTGTGTAATAGAGAAAGGAGGGTTCCCTAACAGTGTTGGCCCTATGAATAAATAGGTAGTGACTACTTTAGTTAATTTCAGGTGTCTGAAAAACTCAGGAAATATTGACATTTTATTAGACACTTTAGGACAATATGACTTGGGTATCCCTTCCCTGTATTAAAAATGGTTATTTGGTTTTTGTAACAGTTGTGGTACTTCTTAATATTTTTATGTCAAGGAAATGCTAATGAAATCACTTCTTGTACATTATTTGTGTCTGCCTCGTAATACTGATTGAAGTATACGCTTAAACATAAGACCTGACTTCTGAGCATCTTGGGCTTGCTAACTTAAAGATCAGTGATTGGGTGTCTGATAGATGAAGATCATTAAATTTAAAAAGTTTAAATCTTTTTTCTGTGTGTGGTACCGGGGATTGAACTCAGGATGTTGCACTTGTGAGGCAAGTGTGGTGCCACTGAGCTAAATCCTCCCCCAAAAAGTTTAAATCTTTATCTATAGACATTTACACGATACTTGCGAGTCATGGTTGTATTGCTATGACAAAATATCTGAGATATTCAACTTAAAAAGAAGAAAGGTTTACTTTGGCTTACAGATTCAGTCCATGGTCAGTTGGTCCTGTTGCTGTGGTGGCACAGAATGGCATACTGGGAGCAGGTGGCAGATGACTCCTGCTTTCCGCAGAACAGGCAGGAAGCAAAAGGAGAGAGGAAGAAACAGGACCCAGTGTCCCAGTGCCCTCTTCAGGAGCACAAGCTCAGTGATCTAATGTCCTCCTGCTAGGGCCCACTTCCTAAAAGTCCCCACCCCTCAATAGTGCCAGGGGCTGGAGATCAAGCCTTCTTTGCATGGGCCTCTAAGGGCCCTCTCTTTTAATGAAATAAATAGTCTCTAAAAGTCAGTATTCATTCTGCTACTTTAATTTTAATTTAGATACAAAGGATGTTTTGCTTCCCCTTCCCTGTTCCTTGCTCTACCTGTTCTCTATCTCTCCCCTCCCTTCCCATTTGCAAATAAAATGGCTTTATCTTGTTATTTTACTACTGGCTCGGATCATTAACACTTGATATTCCCAGTTAGGTAGAAATCTGCTGTTCAATAGAACTTTCTCTCTTTGGTTATTTTAGTTAAAGGTGGCAAATGTAATAAATATGTCTTGCTTTCAGAATTTTCAGATTACAACAAAATGCCTCTGAATTGTTTATATTTTCATTTAAAAATGTAGCTGCATTCCTTGAGCTCTGGTTTTTCACTTAGCTGTTGTAGTGCACAGTGCACTGGAGGAGGGAGAAAACTCTACTTACTACTTACTAATGCTCTTAGGCTTCAATGAGAGACTGGCATGACACCTGGAGAGGGAGGTGACAAAACAGGGAGGGAATGATGAACAACTGGAGCCCCTGGCCTGGAGGGAGGGGTGTGCAACATGTCTTCACCATTTGAGAAGAAGATGGTCTTTTTTGTGTGTTTTGTTTAGTATAAAAAATATTAGAAGCATACAACAAAGTTGTGTCCTGCATGAATGTCTGCATAATCAGAGACTGGTGATTCATATTCTCTCTCTCTCTCTCTCTCTGCTGGAGATTGAACCCAGGGCCAAGAGCATGCCCAACAATGTCCTCAGTCCTTGCTGATTTGAATTAATATGATATGGAACCAAAAATATCAAATTACTTGAGGATTCATTGTGTTCTTTAAACATTTAATGGGTGATTCATGAATATTTCAATTTGAAAATCTTGAAAAACGCAATTTGAAAAAATATATTAAAACTTTGGCATCCTATTTATATAGGATAAACAGTACTTGACTTTGACTACTCATGACTAAAATTCACTATTCAGAAATTTCTATGAAATAAAATTCAATTCTAAGGTAATTTTTTATTTTACTCTCAAAAATTCATGAATTTAGAAATATGACATTTTACAAATATATAGACTGAGTTAAGATATTTCTGTGAAGCTAGAACCAAGACAAGAAAGAAAGACATCTTTCTGCATATCTAGGAAGTGCTGGAACCGGAATTTGAGCTTGATTTTTCCCTATCTCAATTATTTTATATTTTCTGAAAATTGAAGGAGAATTTGAAACAATTAAATGGACTTGCCTTCATCATAATCTCTCAGGATAATGACTAATAGTTCATGTTTCTGCTCCCCAGATAACTTTTGGGAAACCCACAAAAAATCAGACAAATAGAAGACAAAAGAATAATGTCTATAATATTGCAATAGCAGATAATCTAAAAGATTTAGATAAAAATGTAAATAGTTACTATTCTTTGAGCATCATTAGGGTTTGTAGATAAATTATAGATTATGATTTATATTTTTCTTTGTGGTTGTGAGCAATTCTTGCTCAAAACAAAAATCTGCTCTGAAGAAAAGTATATGACAATCTTGAAAATTAAGAGGAAAATTAGATCTTGATTAAATTTTATAAATCTTTCAGAGCTGAGTAAACTGATCTTCATGTTGTACTTGCTATTTTAATGAGATGATACCTGGCTCAGGATATTCAGTAATCTGATGATCAGTATTTATGTCAAATCATAATTGTGATGTGTTTCAAGATCAGTTCAAAAGATTTTCATTTGAATACATTTAATTTCAAGTTTGGGAAAATCTGTGCTGTTGAAACAAAATGTTTCTAATCTTTTTTCTACTTTATCAAATACTCAACTATGTTGATAAAATAGGGATAAAATTAAACTAGATGTATCAAGTTAAAGTTATTTTGTTTATATATGCTCATAGTACTCAAAAATAATTACTGTTTTTTATTACATTATAAAGCAAACAATCCTTATATTAACATATATTATCTCATTTTTAATAGTTTATTCCTATACTTATTATTAAAAAGTCATTATTTCTGATCATAAGCAGGAGACTGAAAAGTTCTGGCTCTGTCCCAGATTTGTTACTGATGAAATTTAAAACATGGAGCAAATTTATTATATTCTGGAAGTGGTTTTTATATTTATTAATTTAAGAAAGTAAATAAGTAATATAAGATGACTTCTTGCCTTTATAATGTCTTACTGGTAACATAGATAAATGTGTCTGCCATTTAATTCCTTTCATATTCTTACACTTTTTGTCTGAATTACTTTTCTTACTTATTTCTGTTATCAAATGTCATTCTTGTTTCTATTCTAGAAAAATCAGTCAATAAACTCTAATGCAGTATGGAGCTGCTGGTTAATATTATCACTCAGGAGTAATTAATCTTAGCAGAATGGACACAAAACCTCTAGACTACATGGGAATTTACATGCACACATATGAAAAAATTAGGACAGTGCATTGAAATAAAAATTTTGCCCTTAATACTTTTAAAATATCTTTTGATGATATCTATAATTTTTCTAAAGTTTATAAAGATTTTTATTGTATATCTGCATTGTATTTTTAAAATTAGCTGTTGATGGACATTTTGATTATCTGGAGGATTTTTTGCTATTATGAATTAAACTATATTGAACAATTCTGTGTATTCATATTTAATGCACTTAACAAAATTATTTCTCCTCATAAATCATAAATCCTTCAGATCTGGATTACTGTTCCCAGAGAAGTATATTTTAGCTATTTATATGAACAAAGTTATGCTTTCTTAAAAATGAGCTAATATGTATTCACATCAGCAGGCTTCCATTTGCCCATACTTGCAGACTTGAATATCTTTCTCGATATGTACATGGTTTGCACTTTTGCTAATCTGATAGTTAAAATTGGTTATTTCCTTGATTAATACATTTTATTGTCAATTAACTCAAGTGACTTTTAGTGTTAATAGACTTTTTGCGTTTCTTATCTCTCAACAGTCTTTTCATTTTATTTACTGATTTATTTGGAAGAATTTTCTTTCCAAAATTGTTAGAATATATATATTAAGGCTATTGGCCTTTGCTATTAATTGAAGGCATATTATCTTGCGTAATAACTTTGTGAGTGATCTATTTTATTGTCCAGAAACTTTATATTTTATGTATTAAAATATGCTAATTCATATTTGCTTTGTATTTTCTGATCATGGTTTGGAGATTTTAAAAAGATTTATCTATGTCAAGATTTTCAATAGACATACATTCAAATATTCTTTCAATGTTTTATAGAATTTTTCATATTAAAAGTGAATCATCTTAAAATATATTTTGGTATAAATTCTGAAGCAGAAATATGTATAAATAAATAGATTAATTGATAGATACTTGTCATCATGAAAATTAACAGAATGATCTCTCTTCTCGATGATTTTAAAAATTGTTTATCATATAAGAAGTCTCATATGCCATAGATCTTTGTTTTAGTTTAACTGCTTCACTAATATTTCTCCATACTTTGTGCCATTATCATGTGGTTTTTAATTGCTGTAACATTAAATATATAATAAACCTCTCATTATGTTTATATTTACTCAGACTACATTTTTATCATCATGAAATATTTATGCATCCATAAAATTATTAAATTTTAAAAAGTTGAAAATGCTACTCATTTTTTTGTGAAAACACTAACTTGTTTCAAAATTTACTGAGGAATGTACAGTAGAAGGAAATTTACTTCTGAGCAGCATTGGTTCTTTCTATTGAAGAATGTGATATATCTCCCATTTATATGTATTCATTTATATTCTTCTGTAAAATTTTATAGTTTTCCTCATGTAGATATTTCACTTTTTTTTTTCATTTAATTCCCATAGGCTTTTTATAATTCTTGTTAAACGTATTCTTTGGCGCTTGGCAGTTTTTATGATTACTGTGAATGGGATTTTTATATGTAATGACTTTTGATTCTTGGCCAAATGAACAAATATCAAATAATTATCTGAGAGCATTCATCTTTTACCATTACATTTCTAACTATCATTTCCATTACAGCATATATATTAGGTTGCTTGGTTGTCAGTAACCTACATGAAAGGAAAATGTAGAGACACTGTGCACTTCCTTGAAGTTTATTATATTCTTATTCAACTTAAACACAATAAAATTGATTGTTTTATTTTGATTTCAGTCATCTTCTACATGATTTACTTGGCCCAAGGAATCAACATGAATTACTACTGAGACTACTGAGAGCATGACCTTAAAGCTCTCTTCACTCTCCTTAACTTTATCCAGTAAAATTTGATTTAAAAGCAATACTTCTACTTAGGTTACCACATTCTTATCTTGCAGATTATAAACCTTGTGAGAAGAATATTATTTTAAATGTAGTAAGCACAATTATTAATTGCTACATCTATAATTTATTGTCCATTATTTGAAGTACTGATGATTTTATTGGATTGTGAAAAAGAGATATTTCATGTTGGACCCAGTTACTATCAGAGAATAAAACAGTACAACTCACAAACAGTGTTACTGCCTCATACAACTGTTTCTAGCGATGGGTTAGCCAGATTCAATAGTAAATCAGAACATACCTTATATTTGAAGCTTTGATCACTTTAAAATTGAGGAACATTAAGGCTCTCCCATTATAGTACTCTCAGGTGATAATTAGTTTAACTATTTTGGATACATTGATTAGCAAACTCCTTTACTAATCAGCTTTAACTATCATTTTGATCTATTCAGCTAAGAATGGCTTAGTTGTATATGAAGATTGAGATTTCTAGAAAAGTATCTCAAAATATATTACTAACATTGAGAGAAAATATATACATTTCAGGGTCTTCAGGTAAATTGTAACTTTTATTGTGGTTAAGTCAAACTTACCTTTGAGAAAAAGGCAGAAGACAAGAATTACTCCGTAAAAGCACTTGGATAAATTAACTCAGAATTGTCAACAGAGCACAGGCACTATTTGGCTGTTGCTCATCTCTTCTCCCTCTTTCTCTCTGTCTACCTTTCCCACTCCTTCTCCCTGCCCCTTTCCTCTCTCTCTCCTTCTCTCCTCCTCGACCTCCCTGGTCCCTCTCTCTGTTCCTCTCTTCCTTCTTTCCTTTCTCTTCATCCCTCCCTATTTTTCTCTATTCCACACACATACATACACAATTGAATATTAAATGGTGATTTCTATTTTAAAATCTTAGCATTTCCATCACTTTTGCATTGAATATCTTATTACTGGTAAACTTACCTTGGATCCATTGGTACGATGTGATGTAATACAAAATAACAATGCCACAGGCATCAGCTTGAAAACACTGTACTTCTTAGGATGGGAAAATAGGCTTTCTGTAATTCAGTCCTCTCAAAATAGAACTGACCTGATATTCTATACTATTTTGCATCAGTTAACTGAATATTATTTTTCCACACATAATGCTCTGTCTGTACTAAATGTATATTTAAAGTACAACTGTGCTACATTTTAATGATTTCGGGCTTTGGATTTGCTGTGTCAGGTAAAGCGTGGCCTTTGGACAACTATGTCTTGGTTCTGCATATTTTCATTAAAAATACAGATATAGTACCCTTCTATGTAGTATACATACTACATCAAAATTAAAAGACAATTTGATTTTAATGGTTTATAGGTTTATTTCCTCTAAAAGATAATTATGAAATTTTATCTTTAAAGTTGAGCATTACAATATTTTATTTTTTTAAACTAGATTTTAATGAAACATGATTATGCTTATCTCTATTTGGTTAATAATGGCCAAAGATTATTGATGTTTTACAGCAGAGAAGTCTGCCCAATAAGACAGTGTCTGTTTTGGGAAATAAAGTTGTATAGGAACAGACTTATGCCTTTTGGTTACATATTGTCTATGTCTGCTTCTGCACTACCAAAGCAGAATGAAAAAAATAGTTACAAGAGAGATCATATGGCCCAAATAGTCCAAACTATTTACTGCCTGGTTGCTACAGAAAAACATTTTCTTATCCTTGTTGTAGAGCAATAACTATGACAGATAATATAAACTACTTTATATAAACCAGAGAGAACACATATAGTATATTTAATTGGTTATTGTCATTTGGATTTGTGAGGATTTTTTGGTTGTTATATTTTGCTTGTATAACTGCTATGACTTTTTGAATAAGAGATGGCTAAAATTATGAAATGAGTTGAAGGTGTGATTTCATAGTGAAATACATTTTATTAGTGTATTAACATAAGAATATAAAAAGGAGAACATCTTTAGTATTAAAATTTGAAGAATTATAGAAAATAGTATAAACCTTTCTGACTTACACTAGTTAATCTGAGAATTGCAATTAAAAACATTCTCTTCTGTAAATACAGTTCAACCAATTAGAAGACATTCAGTATTAATAAAGATATTCAAGGTTTTCATTTAAAACTTGGTTTTTAACTCTTGGTCTTTTAAAGTTCTAGCCCTCTGGATAAATAGTCCCATAGCCCATTAGAGTACACTTCAGGAAGGAAGGGACACTTCTTCTTTTTGATTATTCCAACCACAGGAATAGCTCAAAAAGAATCTGACTCATTGTGGTTACATAAGATATGAATCTAATTAATGTTAGGATAACCTGTAATCTCTTTTATTAGAGATTCTTACTCTTAAGATGTTATGGCACAACCAAATTACAGTTTTATACAGAAGTTTTCATTGCTTGCATTCAACCAGAAATTTTTACCCAAGAATAGTTCAGTTGATTTATTTGGAATTTGTCTTGGAAGCCTTTGTACTGCATGACCACAATAGTCCTTCACAGTTACATAAGAATCTGAATATCAATAGGGGTGACAGTACTATATGCAGAACTCTTCAAAGAATACTTCTTATTGGTTAACCAGCAGATCCAACTTGACATTTGTAGACAGATAATGTTCATTTCTGAGGTTTGCACACTGAAATTATGGCTAGGATTAAAAACTAAACCGAGGGCCAGGGATTTAGCTCAGTGGTTCTGGGGCCTGCCTTGCAAGGGCAAGGTCCCGCGTTCGATCCCCGGTACCCAAAAAAAAAAAGAAAAAGAACACTAAACCAAAGAGCAGAGGTCAGTAGAGGTAGCAGATTGTACATAAAATGTGGCTTAATTGTTGTGACTTAATAGTGAGTAAATATACCATAATATTTCAGATCTAGGACATAGGAGAGTCAGCAGTGAACTAATGTAGCCTATCACATAAAGTTTTAACTGCAGTCCTTGAAGATCTTTTAAGATTGAATATCTTTAAAATTGGTTGGATTTTGTTTAAAGAACAGAATGCAATACAGTCTGGTTTTAATTGCTGGGTCAGAACTAAGCACATGTGGTTGTTACTTCTCAAAATAAGAGAAATGCAATTTTCTCCTGATCAAGAAAGGCAGGTTTATACCTTTTATGTTTGTAAAAATTTGTAAGGTGTGTACTTTTTCCTTGCCATTTTTTTAATCACTGGTAGCATTTCATAGCAGATAAAGATCTGGACTTGGAAATCTTGGCTCTGCCACTTACTAGCTATATAACATGGTACAAATTAATTAATTTATTAAATTATTACTTTTCTCATCAATATAACATGAATATTGTCAACCTCATAAGATTACTGTTTAAATTAAATGCTTTAATATGTGTAGAAGGCTTATTAAATATCTCTAGACATAATAAATCTATTAATAATATATATTAGTAATATCACCCACATAAATTTAATTTTACATAATTCTATAGGCCTGACACATTCAAGGCTTCAGAACGGGCACCAAATCGAGGTAGTGATATCCTGAAATGCACAGGAAAATGTAATAGTCATAGTGGTTGTTGAACACAGGCAGTAGAGTAGGATTCAGGAAACCTAAATACTGAATCTGTCACAGGTACTCACTTTCTATGACTTTCTATGAGCCATGTTCTCTCTCTCTCTTACTCTGTTTCTTGCTTGCTCCCTTTCTCTGTTAGTTCTGGCTCTGTGGATGGAAAAAAAAAGAATGGGGTAATACATTCTAGGAGTTCATAAATACTGAAAATATGTAGACATCTAAAAGCAAAGCACTAAACTTTTTAAAATTCTAAATCCACAAATAAGTAGAAAAGAACTAGAAAAGTTCTTTTAGCAGTTGTGTTGTTTATCAAAACTGAGCTTCTCTCCAGATAAATGTTTTGCATTTGTTCTGCAGAGTAAGTGCTTTGCTAATTCTGTAGAGCTTTAGCAGTAGAACCCTCCCAATGCTTTCTGTCTCCAGGAGTCTGCAGTACAGTTGTCAGATGCTAATATGTCTATATGCTACTACCTGTTCCTATGTGTGACAACAATTTTATTGGAAAGCTAAAATGCAGAACAGGACACCAGCTCTCCTCTCTGCTTCCTGCATGGTAGTTTGTTTCTAAATCTTATGTGTCTCATCTTAAATGAGTGGTACTTCCTCAGGGACAATAAAGTGTACATCTGGCAAACAAGAGCTTTATCTTTAAAAAAAGAAAGATCTAAGGTTCATGTACAGAAATGACACCCTTTTAAACTGGAAATACTATAGTCTTTCACCAGGGAAATCCAAATGGTCTAATGCCTGGATGTCTAGCTTCTGTGTGACTTCGGTGGTAGAAGAACCATGAAAGTGCTGATTGTGGAGCTCCCCAGTGCTAGAAAGGCAACTCAGTCTTCTCAGACTCCTATGGAAATAGTTGCCAGGGCCATTCTCAGATGGTGAAAAATAGTAAAACAAAACACAAATATTCAGAAGACATAGCCCTCTATACTTTCAAGTTTGATTTTTTGCTGAGGCAAAAATTTATTAGTTTGACATCACAAAATTGCTCAGATCTGAACCTTCATAATTTGGTTTAGATGCAGTCTTTCACATGCATTTAGACCCATCACTCTTTAAACTTTATTATGCTTTACCAGTGTTATTTCCTGGTAAGTATAAATACCTCCAATAATGATAATGGGAGTGTTAACATTTTCACCATATTTGATGATTTTGAAAGTATCTTAATATATATCTCATTTCATACTCCCACTATTTCTGGGAAGTGAAGGTAACACATGTTTGTTTTTCAACTCTCTGTTGCTCTTTCTCCCTCTCCTTTTCTCCCTCCCTCCCTATCCCTCTTCCTTCCATCCTTTCTGCCTCTTTTTAAAAAAAAATTCTAAAGACTACCTTATAGAAGTCACATTAAGACCAAATACAAACTAGAATTTGAACTAGAATTCCGGTCTTACAGACCCAAATCCAGTGTTCTACTTAATTCAGGAAGCGGGTTACTGGAAGTGTCATCCATGAAAAGTTTTTTTTTTAAGGTATTCAGAAAGAGTGATGAAGGTTTTGGTAATCGTTGATAAGGGACTTGGAACAGGCACCAAATGGATTCTTTTAGAATCAATAAACCCAATAGTCAATTCTGAAGGGGCAGCTAGGACTTGGTAAAAATCATTTCATTTTAATGCCTCTCATGACTTGGAGAAACCAAGAAAACCAGTGGTTCTCCAGCTTGTTTAGCCACAGGAGATTTGTCTAAGTTTGAACTGACATAATCAACCAAGCATCATAAATTATGGATGTTCTTAGTCACAGCCAACAATGTAGACCTCCTGCAGACAAGCCTAAAAATCAGTAGATATGATTTGTTATACCCGTTCTCTGAGGCAGCACATTGCAGTAGTTATTGATTGCTTGGCAAGGGTTATTGATCATTGAGGTCTAATGTGGCAGGCTAAGGTGAGAAGCTAACCCATGTGCCTTTTTCATTCATTTCATTAAGGCGTATCATAATCTGTCCATATTCCTGGCACCCACGCTAACCAAACAGAGCTTGTGCCTTGCTCTTAGAGTACTAATCATCATAGGATAGGTGGGTTTTTCTAGACCAGTTTACAACACATGCTCTAAACCCAAACAACAGCAGGACTTGTAAACTTAAGTTATAAGCCTCAGTTTCCTCAATGTGAAATAAGGTAAATTTCCTCTTGGAGTTGACTGCAGATTAAATATGATAGTATCTATATTTTAAGCTATTTTCTATGTAGAAAGCATTAATTAACAATCAACTCTGATTGATATGTATGTTGCTAATCTATTATGTCCTGATGGACCTTATTCATAAAGAAGTTCTGGAAAAAAGAGACGAACTATGGTACAGCCAGTAACCAGATTGTAAAAATTTGACAGACTAAAATAAGTATGAGAATATTTTTATTTTGTGACTACATAGTTTCATGAAGATGTGTTATCTGTTAAATTAAGGCATATAAATGAAAGTTAGCAAAGTCCTGGCTGTGGAATTCTTGCCTACCACACCTGAGGCCCTTGGTTAGATCCCCAACATAAAAAAATATACAAAAAAGCAAAACAGAAGGCACGGTTCTGGCTTACCAAGTGTGAATCCTGTTATTCATGATGAAAGAACTGAGTCTCACTTAGGTTAAGTGTTGGATGTTATCAGAGACCAAGTAATTTGACATGCAGCAGCTTTTATAAGCCACTCATTTCAACTTAGTATTGGAGGCGGCTGCAGAAATCCTTTCTTATTATGCAACTCCCATAGTCACAGGACCAGTTGGTAACAGTTGTAAGGTGCAGTGATTTCTTTTTCAAGATTCTTTCAGACCTTTTCTTTTCACATTAAATCCCCCCTACACACACACACACACACACACACACACACACACACACACACACACGCTCTTTTTGGTGCTGAAAAATGAACCCATGGCCTTCACACTAAGTTACAGCCCTATCCCACCCCATTTATTTATTCATTTATTTAATTTTGAGATAGGGTTTTGATAAGTTGCTTAGACTGGGGTCAAACTTGAAATCCTTTTGCTTCAGCGTATATTTCATTGAACACTAAATAATTTCAAAAAAAGTAGCTATGGCTCATTTTAACTTCTATTTTAATGTAAAATCTACTATCAACATTGACTAAAAAGGCAAAATAAACTTTGGAAATGAAAACAATCAAAAGTAAACATGATCATGGTGTTAGATCACACTTAAAAAAATTAAAAAATTTTTGTTCCACTTTGACCATGCTTTATTTGTTGGAATGTTTTATTAATTTTTATTTTTTAATTAATTTATTTTTTATTATTTTGTTTTGTTTTGTTTTGAGACAGGGTCTCTCTATGTAGTTCAGGCTGGCCCTTGAACTCACTGTGTAGTCCAGGCTAGCTTTGAACTCATGGTGATCCTCCTGCCTCAGCCTCCTGAGTACTGGGATTATATTCATGTGCCACCACACCCAGCTTATACTTAAGTTTTAAAACCTAAAATGTGTAGATTAAAAGACAAACTGCAGGGCTAGGGAGGTACCTCAGGGTAGAACACTTGTCCTTCATGAGTTGGGCTCTTGAATCCATCCCCATCACTATGCAAAAACCAGACAGAACCTAAAGAATGACTTGCTAAGGTTTATCCTCCCTACCTTTTGCTCACTTTATCTCTCTCAGTCTCTCTCTCTCTCTCTCTCAAGTTGGAATATTACTGATATTTTAGTTTCCCCTAAAAATGTCTCTGGGATTTTTCTGAATATAGTTTTGTTCCTTCAATGTGCATTTCCTTCAGCAATTAAGAGCCATTTATAGCCTTCATGCCTTTTTTAATGAATACCCCAATCTTAATGATATTTACATGCAACAAAATTCTTTAAAAGCGGTGAGCTTCCAAAATATGAAATCAATAAATTACACTTGTTGATCCTGGTGGCTTCAGAGTGCGACATCATTGATTTGCCCCTCACAGAGACAGTGCTGCCATCTTTCTTTCAGTGTGAGAGTGATTCTGAGAGGGCAGGTAGCTAGAGGAGAGCTCCATCAGGGCTTCTGTATAAACTCAGGGCTGTGTTTGGGGGAAACATGCTCCTTTTCAAAGACGACATGATGTCTTAAGCAGGTCAATATAATCACTGCACTTCTAAACACAGCAACTTTGAATAGTGAGGCAATTGAAATGGACCTAATGAGCATGTGCTCAGTGCACTCTGCATCTGCATGTGTACATGGATCTACTTCCATCTTCGTTCTCCAGTATTACCAGTTCAGCCGTGCCTCACGGTCTGGTCTCCAGAAGGGAAGCTCTGGCCTGCTTATTCATTTCTTTTCTAGTAATGTGCTAAAGGCCCCTGCAGTTTGCCAAGCAGTGACATCCAAACTTAACCTTTCTCTACAGCCTCTGAAATGGCCATCAGAACATGTTCATTACTACTTAATAAATTCTGCCCTGAAGCAGCTTACTGCTTTTTGTTAACCTTATAAAACTCAGAGGTAGCTGTTGTTATTCTGATGCTTAAGAAAGTCCCATTGCCACTTTTCACAGCAATTTGTTTGGAGTTAATAAATTCCCTTTTTAACTGAAATGCAGTTTTTCTGTTCAGTCAATACCTTGTGTTATAGTTGTGGCACAGAGTTCTGATTTAATTTATACATTGCTGTTTGTAATGTGTCTTTTCCTACATTTGCAAATAATAAGCAAGCTTTAAGATGTATTCCAGTATACCCAGTGGTTTTATCAGTGTCTCTTTTCTACCACCCTGCATGAAGCAAAACATTTCTCTTTTGTGGGTACAATTAGAGTAACTTTTAGAAATCTTTCACTTAAGCAAAATGCAGTGTTGTTCTGCATATGCTCTTAATAATCAAAAAATAATTAAATGGTCAGGTAGCATCAGCCCTAAAAGTGTTTTTTGATGGGGTAATAAACAGTAATAGACACATACATGTTTCCCTTTTTCACAATCAAATGTATATTCCACTCTAAACCACATATTAAATTTACTATTTGAAACATGAGAAATCAATTATAACACCTGTTTTTCAGTTGAGTGTTGGCCACAGTGGATCGTAATGTCCACAACTACAGAGGTTTCTATGAGGACTCCTCTTTAGAGTAGAATTAAAGCTGAGTCTTGGCACTGGGCACAGTGGCACATGCCTGTGATCCCAGCACTCTGGGAGGGTCAGGCAGGAGGATCGAAAGTTCAAATCCAGCCTGGGCAATTTAACAACTTAACAAAATCCTGTCTAAAACTAAAGAATTTTTTGAAAGGATGGGAATATGGCTCATGGCAAAAGCCCTAGGTTCAATCCCTAATACCAGAAAACAAGATGAAACAAAAGGAAGTCTTTATTTTCCTTATAACTCATTTTTTGTTGAATCACGGATTTTTTTTTCTAGCTCAAGAATTCTGATATATAGGTGATTTGGCATGTTCTCAAAGAGATTCTTTCTGTTCATACATTTTATTTTGTACAAAATAAATCAGAAAAATAATACGTTCTTTTCCACATACTGGAGAAAAGGTGGCTAAAGATAATTTCCCCAGTGTTCTTGTGAAAAAAATCAGAAATTTTTAGTTTCGCTTTGTCAGATGCGAGTTATTTTAGTCAGACTTTCTTTTTTCATGCTAGAATTGAGGTAGGATGTGTTTGTTAGACTTGGCCCTTTCGGCTGATTTTTGTGGCATGGAAGGCGCAGTTCCATGGATTTCTATGACACTTTGTTGGGCATCCTGAGTACACAGGGTAGAGTAGGCAGAGTGCTGCAATTGCTGGTGTGCCCAGATGATTCACACTGGGCAGCTGGAGAGGGAGTTAACACCAGGCCCCCTTGAGGATGGGTCCCTAGGAAAGTGAACATGCAGCTACATATTCCCTGAGCTGTCAGCAAGAAGTCACTCGTAAAAGCAGTAGTCATCCACCATACTTAAAAGCCACAACTTATCTTTTTGAACTTAACTCACATTCTTTCTGAAATGACCTCTGCTGCACAAATTTATTAACAGAGTAAAGCTCAAATCTGAGTTAACTATAGCCCTAAGAAGTGAGAATACTCTATCAGATCAGTCTTCCATGTTGGCACATCAGACCATATTCGTTCTCCAAGGGTGATGTGAGAACTTTCCAGTGTTGCCAGTGTAATCCCAGGAAAGATGCAAGAGGGAAGCTTTTATTGCTTCCAAAGATATAAATGCAATCACGTGTGCCTGATCCTCTTTATCTTGCCTAGTTTCGCCTCCATCACTGCTGTCTTTGTGAAAGGTTTGAGCTCCCAACACCTAATAAATATTCCCTGTAATATCCTTCATCACGTCACTTTCTGTCACAGTAATTTAAGTATTCATACCATACAAGCTGCCTGAGCCATCAAAATTTAGTTGCAGAGCAGGGCATAAAAGCCCAGCTGACAGAGTGGCGCTGTGTTAGACACCTGAAAGAAGTGAGGCACTCATTAATTCTCCCAAGGCAAGTATGGGTTGTTGCCAGAAACAAAAGCAGAGAAGCCAGAAACAAAAGCAGAGAAGCCAGAAGGACTGGGACCTAATTGACATGGGAGCCAACATATAAGTATTTTTTCACTTCCCTGAGTCATTTTTTTTTCTTCTCATTTCTATCTTTGCCTTGGTCACCTGGGCTGTTGATAGCACTCCACTGTACCTTCTCCTGCGATCATTTGAATATGGATTGAGCAGAACAATTTTTGACAAAATAAATTTGCATTTTCTCAGCATGAATATTTGATGAAATGGGCTGGACAGTGGCATTTAGTAGAGTAAGTCTTTTGCATTAGAAACTTTCTAAAAGACAAGAAACACAGCTTTACTTTCCTGCCAATGCAACAGTACATTTATGTGGAAAGGTGTGGTTTTTCAGAAACAGTGTTGTTCTTGAGTTTATAAACTGAAGTATGGGTTTGTTTGGCCCTTTATGAACTACTGTATATCTCTTTATGGAAGTTTCATTTCCCACCTTTTTTTGCAGTTTTGGATATTGAACACAGGCTTTGCACATACTAGGCAAGCACCCTACCAAAGATCTATACTCTCAAACCTTTTGAAATGTTATTTTGAGACAGGGTGTCACTGAGTTCCCCAGGGTTACCCCAAATTTAAGACTCTCCTGCTTCAGCCTCCCAACTAGCTGTGCTGCCATGCCCCCCTTCATGGCCTTTTTTATGTCTGCTTTTTTCTAGATGATGGGCAGAGGAATGATTTTGCATGTAGTTATTTTTTATTGATTAATCACATTTATTGATAAAATCTTTTCTTCATTAAGTTTATTGGTACATTTTAGGTATACAATAGTTATGTTCATCATTGGGATCTTGTACCTTTACATGATGTATCTTGGTTCTTATTTTTTCCCCATTCCCCTGCCCTCCCTTCACCCCCTCCTCCCTTTGGTTATGATTCTCCACAACGATATAAAAAAATCTTTCACTGATTTAAGTCCTACTCTATGCAAATCTGCCAGTAGGTATTATTTTGCATTTTCCTCAGAGGAAAATGAGGGTGAGAAATAGTCAAATACTCGTGCCCACTCTACTAGTAAATGTCAGTCAAGATGCAAAGGCTTGTGGCAACGCTTCCAAGTCTGTAATCATTTTCTATAGCAGCTGCCTCTTGACAGACCTCCAAAGAGTGGCAAGGCGAAAACTGCCTTGGGATGTGGGTGACCTTAACTTGCCGGGTTGGTCAGGCCTCAGACTGTCCACACACCTGTGTAGCACTACCTGCCGGCTGCCTTTTCGGTCCGCAAGAGTCCTCAGTGTCTGTTTTTGATACATGTTGCTTAGTTTGTGGATGGAAACTGAGCACATTTTCTTATCTATCAAATGAATTTGTAATTGTCCTCTTGTGAAGCTGATAATCGTATTTCTATCATATTGGACATAATCTTAAAGCCATAGAGGTGGAATTAATAAATGATTTTTATTCTTAATATGAAAAGGGAGACAGTCTTTTATCAGCTTTTCTACATATGCTCCTCATATTTACCCGTAAGAAGCTTAGTTAATATATTTGCATGGTAATTAAAAATCAGTGACGTTTAGAGGAACTTAAATCCACTGTGGAATTAATGGGATATGTGAAGCATATCAGAACATAAACATCTTTTCTTTCTTTTCAGCTAAGTAAAGTGCATAGGAAAAAATAAAACAGAAAAATCTCTAGTAAAATTGATTTTTTCACAGCTATTTTTGTATGAAAGAATATATCCATTCATTTTCCAAATTAAAAAGATCTGTTTTGCAAACTATCTCCTGGGTAGAGAAGAACATATTTTTCAATAACAGATTCATATTGCTGAAAACAAAACAGTTTCTTTTACTTTCAAACTCTAAATAGAATTTCAGTTTCCTTTGCAACCATAGTCAAACTATGAAATGCAACTTCAGAGAAAACTGTAGAAGATTTTAATGTGGAAATAATCAGAAGGAGATTTCAGTGAAAAAATCTTGTCACATGAAGAAGAAATTCACGTTAGCAAGTCTTTATTTTACACAACATGGTCATTTTCCCTATCTATACAAGGCATATTTCAAGTGAACTCAATAGCAGATTAAATTAGCTGACCCACATGAATAAATCTTATTATGTATGGCTATTTTGATGTGTATTGACAAATGGTATTATAGTTACTCCTTAAATGGGGTTACGCTCTAGTAAGGTCTTGGGTTCGCATATATTTTCTCATTTAAAAGTCAACAGTTCTGAGAGTAAGTTGTATTTAATGTGATGAAAGTAAAGATTATAAAGAAAAAGCGGTCTCCTAAACTCAGACATATCTTCTAAAGAAGACTGTTTTGACTCCAAATTCATGGCAGCATTTGAGATGACTGAGAATCAGAGAATTGTGTGTAGACATTAATCTTGGCTAAGGAATCTGGGGAACCTCAGAGCCCTGCAGCATAGCCTAAAAGGCCAAGATTCTACTGTGACTGGATCCATTGTGTATGTTTCATAATTGGTGCATATTAGTTTGATACACAAGGAAGATTATTGTGGAAATCAGTGTGGAGATTCCTCAAAACACTAGGATTAAAGGTCTCATTCAACCCAGCTGTTCCCTTCCTGGGTATGTTCCCAAAGGAATTAAAAGCATCATACCACAGCAATATATGCACACCCATGTTTATAGCAGCACATTCTGTAATAGCTACATCTTGGAAAGAGCCCAAATGCCCATCAACTGGTGACTGGATAAAAAAGATGTGTGTTGGGCGTGTTTTTAGAAAATGGAGTACTACTCAGACATAAAGAATGATAAACTAGAGACATTTATAGCTAAATGGGTGCACATTGAGGCCATAATCTTTTTTTTTTTTTTTTTTTTTTTTGTACCAGGGATCGAACTTGGGACCTTGTGCTTGTGAGGCAGGCACTGGAACCACTGAGCTAAATTCCTGGCTGAGGCCATAATCTTAAGTGAAATAAATAGGATACACATGTGTAAATACTGAATTGTTTCTCTAGTTGAGAAACTGAAAGTGTAAATGAGGATCAAAATTATAATAGATACTGTGAAATAGGAAAAAAGGGTTCAAAGGAGAAGGGGAATTGGGGGGGAAGGGAAAGAAAAAAGAGAAAAGAAGGAAAAAACAGAAACAAATCTTTTGCAAATAGGGAGGGATAGAGGGGTGGAAGGGAGGGAAGGGGAATGGGAAGAAACAGGAAGCAAGATCTATCATGTACAGGTACAAATTCCCAATGATGAATGTCATCATAATGTATACCTAAAATGTACGAAGAAACTTAATGAATTAAAAAAAGAATAACTCGGTTAAATATTTATATATGTATACACACATATATATATTTGTGCATATATGTATATAGTTATTTGTATATATGTGTGTGTGTATGTGACTAGAGAAAAGACAATTGTTTTCATTTATTTATTCAACAAATACTCATTATGCATTGCTCTAGGGCAGACACTGTATCTACGAGATAAGAAGTTGCAAAAGTCAGACCAGATGTTTTCTCTTCTGATGCTTCCTCTAGGGCAAAAAATAAACAACAATTAAGTCCACATGCAAATAAGAATGTAACACAGTATTCTATGCAGAAACCGAACAGGTGGATGCACACTGCAGTAACGTGGGAGTGGAGGGACTGTTTTAGAACAGAGGGTTGACATTTCAAAGAGGTTGTATTTGGTGGGATGTAAAGGGCTGGAAGGAGCTGCCCTTGTGGAACGGGGAGAGTGAGTGTCCGTGTCCGCACTCTGCTCAGATAACCAGCAAACACATTTGTAACCATGTAAGTCAAAGTGTCAGGTGCTCCCATCCCTGTGCTCCCTGGGGCTTTGATCATGAAGTTCTGGAATGAAATCACACTTAGCTGATATTTTTGGCATGAGAAGAGTACAACTATACAGAAAACATCTGCTTTCATGCTTCACATGAAATGTAGCCAAAAATGCCCGACTTTGAAATGAATTTGCTTTTGAAAAGCAACAAAATGATGCAGAAGCCAAATTCCAGTAACATTATAGCTCATCTCCAGCTTTTTGTCATTGTCACCGCCAGTGTGTGACATTTCTGTTTCAATTTTGATTGATTGCCAGTTTTAATTATTATGGATATTTGATTATGGAATATCAGAGATGCAAAAATGCTAAACCTAAGTGCATTATTATAAAATGCTTTTTAAGAATGGAGTTAGCTTGTCTTAGTGATATTAGCCATTGACATTTGTAGAATTGTTTTGCTCAGGGTCCCTAGATAGAAGTTCTCCTAGTACTTCAGATGCAATCTTATTTAGAAGCAGGATCTTAGTACAGTACAGCTAATCGAGTCAAAAAGTTTAGAAGGATAGGTCATAATACAGTATGACGATGTTCATACAAGGAGAAATTTGGACACAGACACTCGCACAAGGAATAAAATGATGCACATGAGACCACTCTCTGGAGACAGGCTTTTGTGAGGACAAGAAAAGCTTATTCCAGTGAATAGAGACTAAAATCAGGGACTAAAATAAGGACTAGATTTTGGCAGCTAGCTGGGAAAAGCCAAGTTTATTACATCTGTGTGTAAATGGGCTGACACTGGGAGAGAGAAATAGCAGCAGCTAACTGGGAGAGATTTCATCCATGGGTGAATGGGCTATCAGGAGAGAGAGAGATATTAGCAGCTAACTAGGAAAGAAATTAGGCTTATATAGGTATTGAAGGGGCAAAGGAATCTGGGGTGAAATGTTTATGATTGAATCCAAGGACAGTCAGCATAGGTGTGCAGACAGTCACTGGACTTTTTGGTGTCAGGATTTTGTCTTCTGTTTACGGAGAAATAACCTGCTGTTTGCTGAAAGCGGCCTGTTTGTGAAGGACTCACTCAGATGAGGCATGACAGAGAGACCTAAGAGAGGATGGCATAGAAAGAGTGCTGGAACACAACTTCCCTTCAGCCTTTAGAAGGAGCCAGTGATGCTGACACCCTGAATTTGAACTTCCTGCCTCAGACACTCGACACAATAAATCTCTGTTTCTTCAATACTCACCGCATGATACTTTATTAAAGTAGCATTAGCAGGTTCATACAACTGTCAATTTATCAAAATAAGAAATACATAATTCACATAGGGTAATAAGTATTTGAATTTATTTCTTATCCTCAAATATTATTATTTTGCATCTTTAATTCGATCAATGACCTGGTGTTATTTTGTTGTTCTTTAATCAGCTTAATCAGAACAGTTTCTATGAAATAAAATTGAAAGGCATATTTAATATTTAAACTTTATGTACTTCCCAATGTCTTTCAATTTTTCTAAAAACTATGTTTTGTAGTTTTAAAGTAACATAAATATAAATTTTGGATATAAAAATAATCATCCTTTACAATTCATAGAAGAAAAGAACAAGATTTATTGTTTTGATACTTCTGTTTATCTTTTCAATCTCTATTTTGAGACAGAACAGAACTATCACATTTGCTATCAAACTAAATGTATTTATGTATTTATAAATATATTTACATCTATAAAGATGTACTTTGTATATATGTGACGTTAGTTTCTCAATTATTAGAGGCAAACTTTACTATGAAATTATGGTGTGGTCAGTCATCTATATGGGTATGAATAGTCCAAATGCTTTTCATAGCATGATGTTACCATAAAATGGTGATCATTGTATTGACTATTGTTTATAAATAATGCAGCTCCGACCCTAAGCTGTAGATAAAATGTAAATGGACAAAAGAAGAAAGTTAAAAGCTGCAATAACAGGAAAATATTCAAATCATCTTGAAAAATGTACTTTTCTTTCCCCTTGTCTTCTTTCCAGAAATACTTTTTTTAAAAGTGAATTCTAAATGTCAGATACAATACTAGGTTATTTGAATACACTCATAGATATGCAAATAAACAGATTCATCCATTGTCATCCAGGCTGTAGTAGAAATCCAACCTTCCATATTAACATTCTCAAATAGTATACAGAAAAATAGAAATTTTAAAAGTTGTAGTGAGAAAATATTGTTCTTTTCATTTGTTAAAGATATATTTTCTAAAAAAAAAAAAGATATATTTTCTTAGAAGGCAAAATTCAGTCCTAATCTCGGAGTAGTCATAAATTAACTGTATAGAGAGATTATGTGGCTCACAAGTAGAAGAGGAATCTGAGAGTAGAAAATAGAAGTAAAAGACTTCTAGAAAGTAATGCAAGAAGTAAAGTGGAGAGGATGGTGTCCCTACCCTCAGAAGAGTGGCTGTAAGGTGTGGAGGAAAGGTTTATGTTTTATCCAGTGTAGCTGTATCAGGTACATAAGGCCCTGATTGTTTGGATTAGTTTGCATGCCATCCTAGATATTAAATGTCTTGAGAGTGACTACTGGAAGGAAGTGATGTTGAGATCTGAAAAATATTTAGGAAGCAGAATCAGAAGGCTATACATAAGTAAACGATTTACATAATGTCATACTCTGAATATACTGGCCAACATCAGTGTGTGTAAGGCAGAGCTGTTGGCAAGAGGAGAGCAATTAACTTGAAAGATGTCAGAAAAGATTTTCAGAGAACGTGATACCTACACTGGTTTTCCTCATGAAAAAATGGGGCCAAGTTCTTTTCCAGGCAAAATAAACAGCACATGCCTCATGTGCTAAGTACAAAAACTGAGTGTGATATTCATGGATCTACACTTGATTGATTTGCTAGACTATAATATGTAAAATATGAAGGCATTATAGAGATACTACTTGACAGCTATCTTACATTGCAAGACAATGAGGTAGTTGGACAGTCATGGATATTTACTTATTACCCAGATTTACATTTTTAATTTAAACTGCTATAAATTTTATTTATTTGGTGCTGAGGATTGAACCAAAGTCTTGCACAAGCTAAGTGTGTGTCATTTGATAGTAGATTGGTTGTGCTGGTAGTTTAATCAGAGAGTAAATTTTACCTGTTGTGTCTTACATCTGTTAGTGTGACGTTAATTCAAAGTGAGTGAAATGAGAGAGATGTAGTACTCCATTTATATAGCATTGCCTCCTTGCTTTATGTAGCTGTCCAGAATGGAATTAATTATGACTAGCTTAAAAAGGAGCCACAAAGCCTCTCCAAGGAGAGAATAGCTTAAAGACAATTGGGCTGTTCTGACAACTTAATTCTACCTTACACAATGTTGGTTTAGATTTTCATGCCTTATTTTTCTAATATTAACAAAACGCTTTATGATTCTGAAATCATGAGCAAAGATGACCAAATTAACAAAGATGAGCAAATATGACATAGGAAACTAAGAATGTAGAGCGAGAGTAATTTGACTCACACTGTTAAGAACTGTTGTCAAGGCAAAACGAATGTATTCATCTTTTTGTCCAGCTCACTGAATCCTTCAGGTCTCTGCTTAATTACCACTTCTTCACAGAAACTGCAGACCCTTCTTATATGCCCTTTAGAAACTTCAGCAGTTTATTATTCTTTTACAAGTTTAATTAAAATTACTGACATAGCTTTTAAAAATTATTCATGTACTTCTTAAAGTGATAACTTCAGAGGCATAGTACCAAGCCTTGGGATTCTTGGGGCGTGATAGTGTAGCTCAGTGATCAAGCATTCTGGGTCGTGGGTCAGACAACTCGGATTCAAACTCCATCCTGTGCCTCTCAAGCCTCATTTATAAAATGGATCCAATTCAGGCTATATTACATTTTGTATTCCAATCTCTTTAGACTGCTCCAGTTCTCAGGTTTTTCATGACCTTAATAAGTTTGAAGAGCTCTGGTTGAATATTTTAAACAGTGTCCCTTGATTTGGGCTTAAGAGACTTCTTTTGAGATGAACTTTTGAAAATTTTAATGGAGTTAAATTTATCAATGTTTTCTTAATTAATGGTAGGTATATCTTGTTCCAAAATTCATTCACTATCTGGAGGTTATCAAGATAGTCTCCTGCGTGTCCTACAAGAAGTTTTATAGTTGTTGCTTCTCATTTTAAGTTTATGATCCAACTTGAATTAATCTTTATCTATGAATTAAGGTTTGCTCTTTTCTATATGAAGCTAGTTTTCCAACATTGTTTGTTTATAAGAAAGACATTTTCTTATTGTATTGCTTTGGTGCTTTTGTTAAATTGAAAATACCTTGAAGTGCAGGTATATTTCTGGGATTTTTTGCTCCTATTACTCTGTTTTTTATGCCAATACTACCATCTTGATTACTGTAATTTTGGAATAATGGGTGATGAACACTTACAAATAGTAACAAATAGTGAAATTTTAAGTTTGCAACCCATGAGCTCTTTCTCATAGTTACTCAGCTCTGCCATTATACCATTAAAAATAGAGATAGTATGTAAGAGAAAGACTGAATGGATGGATATTTCTCTGAAATTTAATTTACTAAAACAAGAAGAAACCTGTAGACAATATTTTTTTAAATGAACACTTTAGATTAATACTTGTTATTGGGTAATATAAGTCCTTCAACTTGGTTCAACATCTTCATTGTGTTAAATATTTTGGTCTACTTTGTCAACTACTGTCAGGGTTGTTACAATTTATAACTAACGTTGTGGGTTTTTGTATTTCCTTTTGATCTTTCAGATTTTTCTTGATATATTTCAAAGCTTTGTATGTTGATGAATATATATTTATGTCTTTAATATATTGATGTGTTTATTCTTGGGGCATTTCATCTTTGTAATTAGTCATATTCATTCCCTCACTGTGTATTTTGCCAATTTTTAATGTGACCAATCTATTTCTTGTATGATTAGGATTAAAGTGGTATTTTTTCCTTTATTCTCTTTACCTATTTGGATCTTTAGATTCAAAATGTTTCTCTTGGAGACAGCCTGCAATCAAATGTTCATAACATACTCATTTTGACCATCTCTGTTTGATAAATGGAATGTCTTGTTCATTTGCATCTTACATGTAATATATTTATTGATATATTTAGGATATTTAAACTAGATATATTGCCATTCCTGTCTCACATGTTCTATTTGTTTTTTGTTCTTTTTTTCATTCTTTTGTATTTACTGAAATTTTTTAAATTACCTTTTTACTTTTCTTTTGCAACATTAGGGTTTCTATTGTTTTTTAAAAAATAGTATGTCTTACCCAAGATTTTCCATCTTTTTCCTTATGATACGTATCTTTTCTTTTGGATTCATTAAAATATTTATAAAAGCTGTTTTAAAGTTCTTGTTAAATAGTAAAAAAGTTTCTGGAAACAAAGCAAAACTCTCTCGGTTTTCTTTTATATATCCTTTCCTACTTGCCAGTCACATTTTCTTGCTTCTAGTATATGAGTTCCTCTGATACTGTCCTCTGGTCTCTTGGGTCTACTGCTTAGTGTTTAGCCAACTCTCAATACAAAACCACAATGGAAGGTCTTGGAGTTTATGTTCTATGTAATTTCTTCCTCTCTCCAACCCTCTCGAGTGTTTGGTCTCACAGATTCTAGCCACCTCATCGGCCACAAATCCCAAACTCTGTTTCTCCCACTCATCCAGGTTTTGGTTCCCTATTTAAAGTTTGTTTTCTTGCACAGACTTTGATATGAACTCACAGGTAGGAGGGCATGATGCTTGTGCTACTCACTCCTCATGTTTCCTCTCCTCCAAGATCACAGTCTTGTGCAGTCTGATGCCCGACACTCAAACATAGTTGATTCATATATTTATCTACTTTTGTCATTCTTTACCATTAGTCTAATAGCCAGACTGTGTTAGAAATACGTTTTGATCTCATGTTGTATATCCAGTATAACTTCTGAATTGTAGATTTGGTCCAAACATGTGCACACAAATGTCAGTGTTCCATATATATTCTAATAAACAAACAGCTTCTTTTAAGTTGACCGTATTACATGATAAAAGTGCTGATATTTTAAATAATTTTCATAATTTTTCATATTTATTATCATTTATGTTGGAGTATATGTAAATCTATAATGCAGTTCATTATACCAAACAGGTTTATTTTTTCCCTTGTCTGGAATTCATATTTGGATCATATTTGCCCTATCAATATAAAGAAGTTACATTAGGTTTCCCATAAAAAATGGAAATATATAATCATATTTATGGATTGTATACTATATAAACTATGTTACATAAAGTAATATACTTTGTGTTAAATGTAAAAACATATTCACACAAGTGTAAAATAATGTAAAATAAATTTATAATGTATAAGTATTTGAGAAGTATAAATTAATTTATATTTATTTCCTGATTTATATTCATTTTATATAGATATGTAAATAATATTAATAAATATTTATTATATCATTTTATAATTTTAAATGGACATATAATTTTAGTTTTCTTCTTTATGTGGAGAGAATTAAATAGATACGTGCCTGGATTTAAATACAGATACATATACAATGCAGCTAAAAGGAAGTTAAATTTAATGTCAAATAAGATTCAGTGATTATTCTTGAAAATTATGTTAGAATAATTTGTGAAATATTAAAAATGTAACTGTAACTTAAACCCAAAAACTTAAGCTGGTATATCTCTAAAACTGAACTGTTAACTTTGAAAAATAAAAGCATATCTAGGTCAGTATCTTTTAAACTATCCAAAGGGAAAGTAGCATAGTTAACAGTTTCAACAATAAAGAGTTCAAAGGGTGCTTCAATTTTCAGTGGATAAATGGAAAAATCACAACTGTCTTTTTAAAGATCCATGGTTGAAAAGTAATTAATTCCACTTTGCTGAAGGCAAATTATTTTCTCATCATTTGAAAATGACTCACTTTTTTTTAATAATAAAGACTTGACACAAGATAGACATTTTAGAAAGAAGTATAGACTTCTTAAAAGCAAATCTCATAAATGTGTGTGGGTCTTTATGTTTTCTTCTTGACTTCAAGATAATTTTATAATTAGTTCAATGAATTTATAATACATTTGTTTTATACAGGATCATTTATTCTAGTCCTTTTCAGGGATTTTTTACTAAGCTCTGAACATTTATGATTCAAAACATTCTATTAACTACATGATACATACCCTTTAACAAACATAAATAAAAATTTGATTAGAAGTAATAATTTGAGCTTAAAAGATTTGGAGAACATGGTTTGATATGATTGGACACGTCTTTTCAAGGCATAAAACTTCAAAATGGAAATCCCATGTCAACAATCTTCCTTTAATTAATTGTATTTCTACTTTCACAATGAAATTAGTATGTGCCAAGAGTCTGTAATCCCTGAGGCCCAAGGGAAACTCAGGCTAGTAGCTCTGACGTTACATGAAAAGGGGTTATAAAATAAAGAATGGAAAGGAAAAAAAAGGAAAAGAACAATAATAACAGCAGAAAACAGGCAGATAAAATCTATTAAATGATGTTCTAAAATAATGTCCACTTTTGACACGTTTTACCAATTAATCCTCATAATAGTCACAATATCAATACTACAAATGAAGCTCTATTTACCAGATCCTTAAGCTGAGGTGCTTTCTACTGCTCCATATCAATTTTAATGTGACTCACTCTAGTGACTTTATTATATAAACACAAGGAAATAAAAGAAATAGCCAGCCAACAAAACACCTAAATATAAAGGAGATTATTACATCGAGAAAAAGTTGGGTTAATATAGAAAACTATTCACATTTCATGCTTCTCTACATAGAAAAGCAAATTCACTCTCAGGGGATTCTGGAAATACTTCCTTCATCTTGCACACACACACAGACACATACACAGATATAAGGAAATATATCCCCATTGCCTTTTGACTTATAGATACACATAAGAAAACACCAGAGGCTGGGGATTTAGCTCAGTGGTTTCGTTGCCTGCTGAACAAGTGCAAGGAACCGAGTTCGATCCCCGGTACCAAAAAAAAAAATGAAAAGAAAAGAAAACACCAGAGATCTATATTCCATATTAAAACTAGCATGGTAGAGAAGAAATTAAGTCAACTTTCACAATTTTTCTTCATCTATAACATAATCCAGTAGCATTCCCAGATATTTACTTTTGTGTCATCAAATATAGATAATTTTGCAATCTCAGAACAGCATGGAACAATCTAGTAATTCATATAATGTTTCTGGTATATTTCAACTCTGCTGCTACTATAGTACTTGAAATGCTTAGGAACTATCAACATTTGAATTTGAGATCTTATTAGAGATCATTCCTTCTTAGGATTATAAATGTATATTTAACAGAGTTTTTAGAGAACAATATATCATATCAAGTAAGGTTTTATTAAGCCAAGAATTCTTCAGTATTAGCAAATATATTTCTGTAATTCACTATGTCAGTATATTAAAGGTAAAAAATATTACCTTCTTTATAAATATTAAAAGTTCTGCTACTGAGGTGGTCTGATACTATGTAAGTATACAAAAATTGGTAATTTTCCTCTATACCAGAAGAAACCCATTGAGATGTAGTGGAAATATACTTTGAAAATGCAGTTACTTGTGGAAAGAACAAAATTGAATTTGAATAATTTTACAAACACACATTTTCATTTTTTCTTGAAACAAATGTTCTAAAGAGCTTAGTTTTTCCAAATTGATCTGAAAATACAATGCGATTTTTTTTTTTTTTTTTATGGTACTGGGGATCAAACTCGGGACCTTGCACTTGCAATGCAGGGGCCGGAACCACTGAGCTGAATCCCCAGCCCTACAATGCGATTTTTAACAAAATGTCAATGTGATTTTTAAAAGGGTAAGCTGTGAGTATTTTACTCAAGAATTAATTTATGAATAAAGTACATTATGAGTTAGCTCATGAAAAGTTGACATTTAATATCAATAGGAAACTGATGAAAAACTAAAATGATTAATAGATATATGGTAAAGCTTAGAATTAATAAATTAGAAGATTTTTTCTTCCTTCTTTTGCAGACTCAGAAGGGGAGGGACCTGATTAGAATAAAGTGTTATCCATGATATGGAAGTATACCATTTGTATCAATAAAGAAAAGAGAAAAATGAGAGATGGTGTTATGGAAACTTGATAAGAGTTTTACATTAAGAAAATGAATGATAAATAAAAAACATTTTCTTAACAGACACTAATTACAAGTCATTAGTTACTGACTTAAATCTCAGAGGAAAGTATTTTAGCCTTTTAACTTCATTTAGTTTTCATCTTTGTGTGTGTGTGTGTGTGTGTGTGTGTGTGTGTGTGTGTGTGGCATCAGTTTCCTACCTCTAAATATTTTGCTGGACTACTCACATTATGCATGAGAAGTGTGTTTCATATTATTAATACTAATTATTATAATCTAATCATCTTGATTTTTTCTGTACTCACTGTACAACATCCACCATGTAAGGCTTTGGGATGTCATCAAGTCACTCAATTCGCTAATTTTAGATGCATATATTTTCTATAAAATTGATTAAAAATATTAACTTCATAAAGTTAAGGGGTTCAGCAAACAGTCATAATTCTGGATGCCCAGTGAGCACTTACTATTGTTCTGGATAGTATTCTACATGCTTAAAGGATAATATCTCAATTAAGCCTCACAAGGGGGTTGCCAGGTAGAGTTGACCATCTCTATTTTAAAATCTGTGATAATGGTTTAGGAAATCCCTAAGTGACTTACCAAAGCTCACATTGCTAGTAAACTCTAGTGAACTACATTTGTCTGGCTCTAAACTCCACTGTTCCTACAGATAATTTACTTTTTAATTTTAGAGATTTATGTTTACTATTTTCCCCAAATGCTGGACATACAGTGTATATTTTAATAATTGCTTTTAGACATGGCATATGGAATACACGATAAAATAATTCATTTGTGAAATCGATAGAAGACTCCTAGGCTTCTATACAGTGAGTATAGGTAAATGACTTAAATGGTTACATAACTAAACATATTTGCACCTGATATAATGTTTTATTCCTAAAATCCCAGAAAGCTTTGAATTGTTCAGTAAATTTTGTTTTGTCTGCAGTCTGGTCATCGTCTTATCTTCTCACAACAAAAACATTGAATTTTCTGACTTATCTCACAAACCATTTTATCAATCCCCTTCCCTGTGAACAATAATATTTGGCTTATTAGTATGCTTTGGGGAAATATTTAATTTAGCTCCTTGGTTTATAAGAACAATACAATCTCATAACAAGAAGGAGTTTGTATTCATGTAGTCATCAAATGGTGACTATAATAGGCCTAAGATGCTAGGCTTCATGTAAGTAATGAATTTTACTGAGGCTAATGCTAAACATTTTGAAGTAGCTTTTCTACTCTTTTCAAAGAAGAAGTATTTGACTATGTAGTTACTCAATACAGTTTAACTTGATGTCTAGAAAAAAACATATGCAGCTCAAATATTGACACAATATATGACCTGATGTATTTTTCTCAGTGGGGCCAGTAGTTTCGCTAAGATATTGTGCCCATGAAGACTTCTGCTCTTTAGTCACCTCGGCTGGATTTGAGGTCATAGCCTCTTCCTTCCTGTAGAATTGTGACAAACTTACTTATTCTGGCCTATGATTTTTTTCATGTATACAGAAATGAAGGTGATAATAACATACAACCCAAAATCTATTAAAGAGGTTTGCCAACCACCAAATACATGCTTAATAAATATTATTATCTGCTTAATTTATATTGTCTGCTTTTTTCCATGAGTTACTGAAAAAAAAGAAATGCTTTACGCATAATTTTGAAGCTCATGCTACGTTTTCTTGTACTCATATAACTACATGATGAATAGTTTAAGTCAAAACTGGGCTGATAATCTCTGCAGGAAAGAAACTGTGATTAGAAAATCTGTTACATACAGCTTTGTTGTTCTGCAGCCATCTATCCTCAGAACTAATCATCTGTTTGTTCCCATAATAGTGGCTATTTCAGCCAGGGATTTAGCTCAGTGGTTCTGCTGCCTGCCTCAGAAGCACAAGGTCCTGAGTTTGATCCCCAGTACCAAAAAAAGTGGCTATTTCATTAGAGTCCATGGACCCAACCATCAGATGATGATCAGCTTGAATTTAATATGTTCTGCATCTCTTTAGAAGGCATCTCTGTTCTATAATATGTTTATCTCTTGACACAAAATCGAAATACAGATACTTAGCATAATGAAACAAAATAATGATCTTTGCAGCACACCATGAATAGAGTTCTGATTCAGGAGTTTGGTAAGTGTTTTTTCCCCAGCTAGGTAATACCTATTTCTTGCTCTATAGCCATTTTAGCACTCTATAGCTTTTGTAAATATTTTGTTCTGAAATGGAACTACACAAAATTAGTAACAAAGAAACAGATAAACACATTTTACTTTAGGCTGGAAAGGAGCATTTTTGGTGCTATGAATTCTAAATGCACTACACAAAAAATTAGAAGAGCAATTAATTGTAGCACTTGGGTATAATAAAAAGATAACTAATGTGCAAAAATTAGCCATTTTTACATTTGGGAGGTTTCCTTACAGCATTCTTAAATCTAGAGTCAATAATCATAAAATAGTAAGAGACAATAGTTTTCCCTACCCTAAAGGTTTTATAAATATCTTTCCAGCCATAGAAGCGTATTTATACAGTCACTTCTCGCCAAGACTGTACAATTAAAGTAACATAATGAGCCATATCTAAAGAAGAATAAAGACCACAGTGAGAAAAGTAGTAAATCCTTTCTAAAGAGAGACCGAGGACAAAGTTCACTCAGCCTAAATCTACTCTTGGGATAGAACCTATAAATTCATATCAGTAGTTCACAGGGCCTTTTGAAGCTATTAGAGCTTTTAGGACCAATACTTACACAGTCTTCAGAATAGACAAACTTCTTTTAAATCTTGGATAATAAAATATAAAAATGTAGGAAGAAGGCAATGGGGGAATTCTCTTTAACTATAATTTCTATAATTGCAGCTACAATTTATCCAGTGCTTACTGCATACCAGTAACTAAAAGAAGTACTTTTTCTCATATTATTTTGTTTACTCTTCATAACTACTTTGTGAATCAGACATTGATATTACTATCTTACGCATGAGTAAGTTGTCTGAAACAGCAAATTATCAGCCAAAATTTGTAAAACTAAAAAAAAGAGCAGAACTGGGCCTGAAACCTACACCCAAGAACATGCTTAATCTTCCGATGTGGTGCTCTTTATAAATACATGTGCATATGTTTGTGTACACACCTTGAATTAATTTCTCACATTAGCTTGTTACCCAATGGAAGTGTAAAGGGCAAAGAATGAGTAGATTTTATCAGAAATATTGCAGGAAGAATTGTCAGAATCCTAGGACCACTGAGGGAGGCAGACTTTGAAGAATGTCAGTTCCTTGGCTTTGAGAAAATATGAGAGCCAGCTTGTAACAAGGTGTTTATAATCTACTTGAATTTTCCTTAAAAGCTACCCAGTCTTGTTTTTTGCTGTCTCCTTGAGAGATTTGGTAAAGATTCCTTCTCTCCTGAGAATTCAGAACATACAGAAAATCTAGTGATACATGACAGTATGAGATGTATTCACTGATGTTGAAAATTATTTTTATGAAGTAGTTCATCACAGTGACTTTTCTGGCAACGTGGAAGACAGTAGAGTGGCAGTGTTGAGCTAACGACTCTCTGAAATGAATATTTATTATCTCCAGCTACAGAGAAGGAGACATAGAAAGATAGGACTGAAGGGGAGGGAAAATCGTGTCTGCATTTCTTTAGGGTTGTAAAATGAAAACCACCAAGCTTATGTATAAATTTATGCATGACACAGCTGACTTCACATCCCACACACTGATGCACGTCAAGGCAAGGTGCTATCCTTCTGGCAAAGGCATTAAATTGTGCCTGCCTGAGCTAGGCTGAAATGCATCATAGATGGGATCAGAACCTATTCCAGTGATCCATGTAGGTGATTAAAATTTCATCCATCATTGCTGACAAAGTGCCTTCGGGTGTGTGTTTTCTAGGAATTTAGTCAATGGCCAATAATGCTTAGTTCTGGAGCCATTCAGTTGTGGTAGATGGTTGTTACAGACCAAACTCTGAGAGCTAATTTTATGATGGCTACTTCCAAGCAAGATGTCTGGTATCTTTTCCTTTCTCTTACTCTCTGCCAGTCCTATCTATGCTTCAGAGTTCCTTGTGCATCCATCTGACTATGACTATCCTAGTCACTAGGAAGTGCCCCACATACCAGTCACAGTTCACTTCCATGGCCAAAACAAAGAACACAAAAGGGGAATGTATTGTCTCGCTAATTGAAATGATTAGGAATTATTTTGATTTCAAGCATGGCTGGGTCGCGATATCTAAACTGTACTGTCAGGAATCAGCCCTTTCTCGTCTTTTCTCTGTGTTCTTTGTGTTCCCTTTATTCTCAAGCAGGTGTTTTCCAAATAGTATCTCCCTACCCTGGTCTCCTCCATAAAAAATAAGTTTAAGAGCACAAAGGAAAATGGACTCTTTTTCCACATCCCTATATCAGAAATTGCAGAAATTAGTCTTTTTGACTTGAGTCACGCGTACATCTCTTAACGAGAAGGATGAAATCACCTTAGATAGATCAGTCTCACATGGACATCAGGAATGAGAGGTTCATACTCCAGAATGATGGGAGGACACTGTGGGATGGGAGTGAGACATTAGTGTGATGTTATCAGCAATAGGAAGTGGGTAAGTAGAATCAATAAATGGCCACTAGCTCTCCAAAACTCCAGTACAGGTTGACCATCCCTAATCCAAAAATCTGAAATCCAGATCTGAAATCTGAAATGCCAAGCTTGAAACTTCTTGAGCTCTGAAATGACACTGCACACCTGAGATCATGTGACGTCATGTGACCAATCATAGGCAAAACACAAGTGCATTAAAATTGCATATATAATTATCTTCAGGCTGTATGTAATGTTTATATGAACCATACATGGATTTTGTGTTTAGATATGTTTCCTGTCCCTCTGATATCTGATATATGTGAGAATATTTTAAAATCCAAAAATATCTGAAATTCAATACACTTCTGATCCCAAGCATTTTGGAACGGTATACACAACCTGTATTTTCCATTCTCCTGGCAGTGTTAACATGTATTTACACATGCAGTGGCCTTAGAAACAGTAATTCCTATGTTTGGATTCTGTTCTGTCTGTGACTGTTTGCTTGAATAGGTCATGAAGCTCTGTTTTCTTACTTTGGAAAAATGTGATTAACATTATTTATACTTTGATGTTATTCTATCTAATATATATCAAGCATAAAATGGTGTTCTGTGCATATTAGGACCTCAGTACTATACCTATAGTAGGAGTTATTATTGTTATTCATTATCCTAGCTACACTCATAATGACATATCTAGTTAATTTGTCTTTGTCTAATATTTATACCCTTCTTATACCACTGAAATTTATAATAACTCTATAATGAGTTTTTATCCCTTGTCTATATGTTGCCTTTGCCCACCAGGGGTTTCCTTTCTTTTATAGCAGATTATCCATTTTAATAGCAGTGTTTGTTTTTTTTTTTCTGAAAAGGTGTCTTTCATTGGGCCTGATTTTACTCCTTATACAATTACAACCAGCCATGGTTGTAAATCTAGAGTTACATATACATTTTTCCTTTTACCCACATGCCAAGTTTCTCTTGAGATATAACCAAATGAATCTCTGTGTGTATCGTTTCCTTTCCTTCATGGTATCTTCAAACCACCTGCCCTATTCCTTGCTTTTTGGCTATGTCACCATTTTGTTGATGCATTCAGAATTGCTTTACTCATCCAACATCCAACCACCATATTTATTCAAAACTATTTTTAAAGTACTACTCTATACCAGTTGTTGATGGTGCTAAGATACAGTAGTGACTACGGTAACCAAGATAGTGACAAGTTATCCAGCCTTATGGATATAAAAGTATAGCAGTGGAAAGTTGTATCAGGCAGTCACACAAAGCCATACTTGGATTGGTACTATGAAGTGAATTGAAAGTGGTTACTTTATATAACAGAAGGATCTCTTTAATCAGTAGAGGTTACAGCAGACCTCATAGAAGTGATAGGTGAGCTGAAATCTAAAGAAGAAATCTCATGTATGCCTTAAAAGGAGTGATACCCAAGCAACAAAAGGCAAGGGGGGTGATCTCCATTTTTTTTATCAATGAAATCCCAACCAATGTTATTAATTACTTTCTATGTGCCATTGTTAAGCACTGGGAATATAGACTGAATATGGGAGACATAATCCCTACCTTAATGCAATTTAAAATCTCTTAAAGATAGCAAATAAGATAATACAATAAGATAACAGAGTTCTATGAGAAATACACAATGCTAAGTGCTCTCATAGCAAATGAGAAGGCATCTGAATTTGGATGCAGCAGTAGTGAAAGTGAAGAGTCAGTCATGACACAGGGCTTCCTGTAGCAGCATATATTATTAAGGCCTAAGGTGCTTGAATGAATAGGAAAAGATAAGACTGATGCAGACAGAGGAAACAGCTTGGGTGAAGGTCTAGTTGATGGCGAACTTGGCTGATTAAGGAAATTAAAAGAAGTTCAGTGTTCAAACACACAAACCGTGAGCCTGGGGAAGTCCTAAGCCACTCTATGATTTTTGCATACCTTTGAAAAGGGGTAATGGAATGAGCAGAAGGGCATTTTGGAAAGCTGTCTTTGGTAAAATTATGGAAAAGGATTGAGAGGTAACAAGGCTGAATGAATGAGCTGTAATAACCCAGGTGAGACATACGGTGTCTTAAACACACTTGGTAGTGCACACTTGGACTACAGACAGGGGAATTCATTTTGAACACAGAACTGACATGTACTCCTTTCCATGATATTTGGATGTTCTTTAATATATCAGTGTTGTACCTACCCTAGTGTTTCTACAGACCTAACTATATAAACAATAAGCATTGTTTTGTACCTTCCTTTGGAAGGAGAAATTTCACAGACCAATACTGATTCCTTGGGAGACTCTTCTCCCCACACCATCCTCTGTGACTCCCTAGTCTTTGTTCCTCTGACGGAGTTGAAATGTGGGTCATTTTTCAGTGGAGAAGTGTCCACACACAAAACCTCTTATGATGGAATGTCTATGGCATGCCAAAGAAAGGAGTTTAGTAAGAAAGAAGTCCCCAAAGAGGAGAAATGCATGTTGATGATTTCTTTTTAGCTTAAGAGTGAGTGGTAAATACATGTGGATGTATCTGGAAGGTAAATATAAAGGTAAAAATATCTTTTAAGGTACTTTAGTGTTAGTGGGTTTTTGTGTTGTTTTGTTTTCTTTTCTTTGTACCAGGAATTGAAATCAGGGCCTTGCGCTTGCCAGGCAGGCACTGTACCAATGAGCTACATCCAGTCCTAATGCTAATTTTTTTGATCTGGGAGTGGTTGTAAGGTATCTGTGATAGTTATTTCAGAAGCCATTTATGAAAAAATAATGAAGGATTGACTCAATTAAGATAAGCATGGTTACAAATCAAGTGGTCATAGAACATATTCACATGAAAATCATTTCTTTTTTATTTTCTTGGTCTCTGTATTTTAATTCATGATAAATTTCTCAAGATACATGTTAGCTACATTTGTAAAAAACAGAATCACTGTCAAGTATGCCAATTGGTGAAAACTGCAGAGAAACATATTTCTTACAATTGTAACCATCCAACAGTACAATGCCAGCTTTTCCAGGTAGAGATTTTTATTACTCAAAGTGTCCAAGTAGAATTTGGGTTACCATCTGCCAGGGATTTAGAAGAAAGAATTCTTTCATTAAGAGGCAGGTTGAAAAAAGGAAATAAGTTCACAATAATCCCACTGCTTTTAACATTTTACTCTCTACTCATCTAGATTATTTTCTACTCAGAACTATGAATGTATATATTTTATGACGTGCTTTAAACCATCAATACTTTCAGTTGCAATGTATTCTTACAAAAATATCATATTAAAATTTTCCCAATTTTTCTTAATAGTGGGTTTCTCTGAACCAGAATTCTGAATCCAGTATTTAAACATGCATTTTAAAGTTTTTCACTTTAAGTCTATTTTAGCTTAGTTCAATTCCCTTATATATAACACCAATTCAATAAAGATATCAGGCCAATAGCCTTACAGAGTATTTTGTCTGTTGTTTTTCTCTTCATTTCTCTAAAGTATCTTAATTTTTAATAATTGAATATTTCTATTTATTCACTCTGAATTATTTTTTTCAAGGCAACCATGTAGTAGGTCCTCTGTTCAACCTTTGGATTATAGCAATAAGCAAGATAGAGGAGTGTTGTCTTGATATATCTTGCAGGCTAAGAAAGAAGTAACAACCAGTAAGTTCTCCCTATATAACAATAGAAGCATCACATGTAAATGGCAGAAATTACAAGAATGCTATTTGCTGTAATGCATGACAATTTCTCAAGGCATGATATGAAGGTCTCCAATTCTACTAGCTCTCATCATTACAAAATCAAATGAGTTTGAGAAATCCTAGATTAAACAAAGTTAAGAAGTTTTTTTTACTATAGGAATTCTCATAACCATTAAACTTATGTGCAGAGTAAATCTCCAAAGGAACATATAGAATACACAGAGTGTTTTCCTAACAAATTGGCTTATGGCATACTTTCATTGAAAAACATCTTAGTGGAACTATTATTATATAGAACACATTTTGTCTAGGTTGATGATATGTATGTTGAAAATCCTATCACAGGTAAGAAGTGGGAGGTATTGTATACAAGTCTGGTGACTTTGAAGTCATATTGAATAGATGCTGCTTGGTTTTCAAAATCTCTCTTAACTAACAATTGCACGTGGAACAAAATACTAAACTCCAAATAAAAGACTTCCCAAGCTACATTGTTAGGTGGGACAGACTTCATCAATGGGTTCAATGCTAGAGAGGAGGATCCTTGGATATTTTGGCCATACAGACTCATAAAGTATATATTTACAAAGAATTTATGTGATCATGCCTGTGTCTCTAAGTTACCACTTTTTTAGACTAGGACTTCTGGATTGAGCACTATATATGAGAAAGTTATTATTCTCTAGGTAAATTTGACAGTGGCTCAAAGGTCAAGTTATATAGGGGAAGGAACTTCTGTATTAACAGACATTAAAGATGCTCTTATCATTCATGAGATACTCTTCTGAATGAAGAATTAAAATGAGAAAAAATGCTGTTGTTCTTTGGAAAATATTACAGTAATCCAAAATCATCTGGATTCTTTCAATCAAGAACCAACCGCCAAACCACAAGAAGACAGAAATGATAACAGGAATGACTTAGTAGAATAGCATTGGCAGGGAGTAGAAAGCATCGAATTTAATTTTCTGAATCTCGGAAACCAAGACACAAATGCACACGTTGTGAAAGAATTGTTTCCCCTGCCACTTTTCTACCCAAAACCCTAGGAGATATTTTAATGTTGAATGAGAAATGTGAAAGCAGCCAAGCTAATAATGTTCATGACAAACCTGAGAACAAGGGAATTTGAGATTGAGTGATTTAACATCCAAGATTTCTGTTTTCTTTGCTACATACTTGGAGGACTGGCACAAGGACTTCCCCATCTAAAACTTGGATTTTCTGTGAATTTAGACATTAAAAGCCATCAGTTACCATCAGAATCATTTATTTACTCTGGAGCCTGAAAAGATGAATGTTAGCTTTGGCTGAGCCAGTCTAGTTACAGACTATGAATTCTTATTTCATTATTAAGTACTGAATGAATATTCACCACTCTGTCCTTAGAACCTGTGGGGTCATGATATACATGAACTTTTTATGACTTCTAACAATATTTTTATTAATGTTTCTTTAATGAATTAATGCTAATACTGATTCATACCAGATTTAGATTTAATAAACTATACCTATGGTTCTACTTTGGTGAAGGTAGATATTGATCTTTTTAAAAATGATTTTGCAAACAGGGCTATTTTAGGTGATATTTGTGAGATGAATAGAAGTAGATGATGTATTATTAAACTGTCATCTATAGTTTCACTTGGCAAAGTCACATTTATTTTGGCCTAAGGAACAATTTCATTTACTCCAGAGTCCTGGTACATCTATGGTAATTTTGGAAGTAAGTGTAGTTATTAGAATGAGGTTTAACTAAGAGAAATTGTTGAAAAATGGCAATAATGATCTTACATTGAGTCTCTATTCTTTTCCAGGGCATTTATATATATGACCTCTAATATAAAGACTCTTCCAGCAGTCTTCTTCAGTTGTGATGTCATGCTTAATATTTCATTCACCTAGTTACCTTTAAACTGTTTTTGAGCAAAACTAGATTTAGTATACAAAATATTGCACTTGGAAACCAGGCCTATGAATTACACTTGACACTTTCTGTTATGTAAGAAGGAAATAACAACCACTGTTGATTTCAAAATCCAAACTGATGACTTTGTGGTTTTCTTGTTAATGGAAATATTTTCCCATGACTTCCTTTTAAATAGGCTAACAAGAAGCACTATTGTATCCATCCCCAAACTATAAACTTTGATGCATTTGTTATTAAATGAAAATAGTACTTTTTAAACTTTATGAAGTGCACTGATGGTTCTGATTTGGCCAATTTTACCCTTCTAGTGGTATCTGTTTCAAAACTTGCTCCTGGTAACATACTTTGTAATCAACTGAGTTAAATCCCATTGAAATGCAGTTAAGGTACAAATATAAATAGTAAAGAAACACTAGTGAGTGTCATTGGTATCATACAAAAATAATAGCTATCTTACTAGAAATAGTTGTTTCACTTGTAATAATAACCACCTATGCTGAATAATTACTTTATATGAGCCACAGAAACACTCTGCTGTAATTTTTGCAGTAATCTTATACTGCAACATTATAATTCCAGCACTCTGGGAGGTTGAGGTAGAAGAATCACAAGTTGCAGCCCAACCTGTGCAATTTAGTGACTTAACAAGACTGTCTCAAAAACTAAATAGGCCTGGGGATATAGCTCACTGTGAAGGCCCTGGATTCAATAATCACCAGTATGGCAAAACAATGAGACACCTCCTTCTGGCATGATCTATGAATTTAGTAGGTAAATATCTAGTGAATTCATTAAACTTTCAGGTATTAGGAAAACATCAGCTTCTGTAATCAACAACATTTCAGTGACAGCACAATGCAAGTTTGTTGTCCTTAAGGTCTCTGCTACTTTCACAGTCATAGAAAGTAAGAGAAAGGCCCACCGTGGTCTGAAAGTGACAGGCTTTATTGGCATGCATTTGATGGCCTTACAAAAATGACAGGGAGGGGCCGGGGATTTAGCTCAATGGTTCCAGCGCCTGCCTTGCAAGCGCAAGATCCCAAGTTCGATCCCTGGTACCAAAAAACAAAACAAAACAAAGAAAAACAAACAAACAAATAAAAAACAAAAATGACAGGGAGGTGGGGCTGTGTGTGGAAAGAGCATGGGAAAAATAGATCCAAGCATGGTCATCTCATAAATACAGAGATTACAAAGGTGTGTTTGTGAGCACACGTGTGTACACTTCATTCAGATGCTATGAGATATTAAATGTACAATAATGAGAGCACTTCAATAAAAATGTTACCTAAAGGAAAAATTCAACATTCCAATGGTTACTATGGTATTTTCAGCTATTTCTCATATTTCTCATAGTATTAACATTTTTAGAATGATTTTATAATATGAAAACCCCAGACTATTCTTTTGCATAGCTACCTGAAGTAATATCTGTAGCTGATACAGGGATATAAGAGAATGAGGCCAATAGGGCACACAGTTTAGGAAGGATTATATAAATGCCGATCTGGAACTGGCAGAAAGTAGGATATTATGGGGTGGTCTTGGTCACAAAGGGACAGAGGTCACTGCTCCCCAGAATCCTTGGGTTGCTAGTGTGCTCAGAGGATATAAAGAATATTTGATGCAGACAGAGTGATAAAGCTCAATGTCACTTTGGTCTCATTTTAAAACAAAAATTGGCTTTGCCTTCAAAAGCAATCATATGCATTTATGTTTCACCTTGGCACATCAGGTATTCTTTTGGAAGCATTGACTAAGCATATTCTCTTTGCTCCAAACTAGGTCTGCAAACTGGCTTTCTTCTCAGCTTCTACAAGCTTGTCAAAGTATAAAAACAGTGCTCTGTACTTATTTTAAAAAAGCCTTACCTTATAGTGCCATCAGACCTCTTCAGAGGCGTCTGCTTCAGACAGAATGAGCCTAGGCCATGCTGCTGAGCAGAATGAAAATAAGCATCTAAAATATTGAAAAGGGTCTACGTAGCACATTTTGTCTTTCTCTGTCAGTTTCCTCATACATTTTTCACATTTCTTATAAAATCACTGCTTAGAATCCAAAGAAAATATGAAATAATTAAGATTGGATGGGCTGTGGTCATCACAAGTATGCATAAATAAGGTAAGGCATTGCTTTGAAATAGAAGCACATAATATGATAAGTATGCACTTCAGCCGACCATAACAAATGCTCATGAAAATCTAGGTGGGATATCCATTTGCCTCCCTCATTCTCTTGCAAAGTTATTATTTTGTAACCAGCAAATTAATGAACCATCATAGAAAACTCCATGGGGAATCAAAAAATACAAGAAATGTTGTAAGTAATTTTGTTGTGATTTGCTTAATAATAATATCTACAACTGGCCAGTGTGCCATAGGCAGACAATGGATTCCTAAAGCTTGATGGCACAGATTTTAAATGACACTTTTGAGACCACTCTTAGATGTCCCATGGCTGATCAAAGAGGCAGTTCATTTCAGTGATCACTAAATGAGTTTATTTGGTTTGAAAACAGAATGGTGATACAAACTGCTATTCAAAGTGAGATTCTGAAAAATAATTTAACGATGTCATGTAATAGAGTCATAAATCCAATTTTTCATGTATTTCCTCCCTTCTCAGAGAATATATGTATAATATTTTCTGTCACTTTCATCAAAGTACTCTCTATGCACCCTATGCAAATAGACGGTAATATTTAGTTTTATGGTTTATTTTTCTCAGTGCATTTGTGCAAAAGGAAATGAAAAGAATACAGTAGTTCCAGCCTCTCATATTTTATGAGTGTCTTTTGTAAAATCTTAACTAGTAGGAATCCAAAACATTTACAAAAACAGTGATTATTGAAATGAAAAATAATTATTTATTTACCACACACAGTTACTTAGGTAACAAGTATCCCTAATACACATTTAGAGTAAATAGTTAATGGGTATTAATACATTCATCGTGCTCTACCACTGATCTCCAGATCTCTTCTCAACTTGCAAAATTGAAATTCTGTGTCTATTAAACAGAAGCTCCCATTTCTCCCTCTCCCTAGGTCCTCAAAACCGCCATTCTACTTTCTGTCTCTATCAATCTACCTGCTGTAGATCCTTATATAAATGCAATCATGCAGTATTTACTTTTTGTCATTGCCTTATTTCACATTACATAATATTCTCAAGATTCATTCTTATAGCAAATCTCAGGTTTTCTTTCCTTATTAAGGCTGAATAACATTCTTTTATGCATTATATTAAACATATGTATATGTAAAATGTAAAAATATATTTGTTTAATTTAGCATATAATATGTAATAACTATATTACGTAATAAATACATTGTATTATATATTTGTATGTTAAAATATGTTTATGCACATAGAATATGAATATAAATATTTTACATATAGACATTAATATATTTAAGTTTATACAATATTGACATATATTCATACATGTAAAATATGTATGTGACATTTTGTTTATTCTTTCATCCATTAATGAACATTTGGATTGCTTCCACCTTTTGGCTGTGACTAATATTTAAGACCTTATTTTGACTTTAATTAAGTAATTGATTTATTTAATGATACTGGATATTAAAGCCAGGCTTGTACATGCTAGGCTAGTCCCATACCACTGAGCTAAATTCTCACTCCCTCAATTTTAATTATTTTAGATGTATACCCAGAAGTAGGCTTGTAGGGTCATGCAATGATTCTGTTTCTGTTCCTTTGAAGAACACCCATAATGTTTTCTAAAGCAACTCTGTCATGTCACATTCCCACTAATGATATAAGCTTTCTGGTTTTCTTCACATGCTCATCAATGCTTATTTTTTTCTTTTTTGGTAATTTGTTTGCTTATAGTAGCTATTGCAGTTATTTGTCAGGTGATACCATCATTGTTATCATGATTTTTATTTTTGTAATGATTACTAATGCTGATCATCATTTTATTTGCTGACCACTTGTATATTAACTTTGGAGATGTGTTTTCAAGTCTTTGGCAATTTTAAAAATCAAGTTATTTGGGTTTTTTTGTTGTTGAATCTTAGAAGTTTTTTATGTATTGCAGATGTTGACACCTTATCAGATTGTGATTTATGAATATTTCTTCCATTCCATAGTTGCCATTCTTGATTGTTTTCTTTGATATGCAGAATTTTGCACATTTGATGTCTCACATGACTATTTTTGCATTTGTTAACTGTGGTACTGTTTCTAAGAAATCATCACTGAATCCAGTATCTTGAAATTTTCACCTATGCTTTCTCCTAGGGGTTTTCTAGTTGGAGATCTTTAATTTATGTTGAGTTAATTGTTGTATATTGTGTAAGATAAGAGCCTAACTGTATTCTTTTACATACAGATAGTCTGGTTTTCTCAATAACATTTTTGAGTGATGGTGCCAGTATTTCTGGCACCCTTGCTTAAAATAAATTTCCATAGGTCCAAAGATTGATTTGGGGGCCATGTATTATATTCCATTAGCTGTATATCTATATTTATTCCTTTACTTCACTATTTTTATTATCATAACTTTGTAATAATTTTAAAACTAAGGATTTCATACATTGGTGCTTTTTTTCAAGTTTATTTTGGGTATTTGTGTACTATTGAAATCTCCTATATTTTAGGATAGATTTTTCTATTTCTGCAAAAAGTGCCATTGGAGGGCTGGGGATGTGGCTCAGTGGCACTGTGCCTGCCTGGCAGTTGCAAGGTCCTGAGTTCAATCCCCGGTACCAAAAAAAAAAAAAAAAAAAGGAAGGAAGGAAAAAAGAAAGAAAGAAAGAAAAGAAAGAAAGAAAGAAAGAAAGAAAGAAAGAAAGGAGTCCCATTGGAATTTTGAGAGGATTATATTAAAACTGTAGATTGTTAAGTATTGATATTTTAACAATATTAAGCTTTCCAATTCATGAATATACAATATATTTTCATTCAGTTTTTTCTTCTTTTTGAGGACAATCAATAGAGTAAAAATCACTGCCTTGGTTAAAATTAATTCTAGAGTATTTTATTATTTTTTAAGGCTGTTGTAAATGGAATTGTTTTCTTAATTTCCTTTTCATATTGTTCATTTTTAGTAAATAGAATTGCAGCTGATTTTTGAGTTTTGACTTTGTATTTTGTAACATTTCACTATTTACTTATTAGTTTTAAGAGTATTTTGTGGAATTTTAGAATTTTGTACATATAGAATTTATCACCTGTAAACAGATGATATAATTCTATTTCTTCCTTTCTGATTTGATTCCTTTTCTTTATTTTTTTTGTCTAATTGCCCTGTGTAGGACTTTTTGTACTGTGCTGAAATAAAGTAGTAAGAACAGACATCATTGTTTTGTTCCTATCAGTCTTTCACAATTGAGAATGATGTTAGTGGTGGACCTTATTTTTATGATGATGTAGTTTCACTCTTTGTTCAGTGTTTTCATCATGAAACATTGTTAAGTTTGGTCAAATGCTTTTTCTGCATCACTAGAAATGAGCATGTGTTATTCCATCATTTTATTAATGTGCATTATATTGTTTGATTTTCATATGTCAAGCCATCCTTGCATTCTAGGAATAAATCCTACATTTTCATGGTGTACAATCCTTATAATACACAGAGCTTTGTTTTCTAGTAATTTTTTGAGTAGTTTTGCATCACTATTCACTATGAATATTTGTTCATAGTTACCCTTTTCTTGTAGTGTCTTTGTCTGACTTTGATATTATCATAATGCTGGCCTCACCATGTGAATTTGGAAGTGTTCCCCTACAGTCTTCGGAAGAGATTGGGGGAAATTATTGTTAATTCTTTAGACATCTGAAAGAATTCACTAGTAAGGGCACTTATCCTGACCTTTTCCTTCTTTATATCACTCTATTTATGTATCAGAGCTTTCATTCAATCGATTTATGTACTTTTTATTCATTCAAGTGAAAAGAGGGAAAAGCGTTAAATTGTTGCTTTACAAGAAAAGAAATGCAAACATTATATTTGTTGTTGTTTGCTTTAACTGTTTTGTTGATGGTTAATAAAAACCAGCACACATGAATTAATGCTTTAAGAATATTCATAGCCACCTTGCCTACTCATGGAGTACCATCATTATCAACATTTAGACTTATATTGTTTCATTTATACCTGCCATCACTCAATGTGGTAGAAGGGAAAGGAAGGAACAAAACCCACTAATTAGTGAAGTTCTAAGAAAATCTCATCAAAACATCCTGAATGAAAGAATGATCATGGCTAAATTTATTTCCTCTTCAAGGTAAGAGGAGAGAGTGAAAACTCTCAATGTTCTTCAGAAGTCTTGTCTCACAAATGATGTGTGTCCATATTTAGATCTTCCCCAACTTCAAAGAAGGCAGAAAAGGTGCTCCATCAATTCTGTATAAGTTGCTTAGAGCTGGTCTGTTCTTCAGTCCATTGCCTGTTTGGTATTTGCTTTTTCCTGGGCTTGAAATCTCTTTCTTTACATCTTTGCATGGCTGAGCTTTCTTCTGTTCAAATGTCACCCGCTCAAAGATGGCTTCCTTGTTTACCCTTTACAATGAGACTGTTTCCCCATATCCTGGTCTTCTTCAGATCTGTTGTATATTTTTCATGTGCTTTCATGGCTCAGAATATGATATCTGCTTATTGATTATAGTTTTATATCACACTAGATTGAAGAATGGTTAAAGCAGTCTGGTTCTTTTTTATTATGACCTTATAGCACTTGGCATAATGCCTGGCCCATAATGGCTACACAGTAAATTGTAATTGACACTACATCCTAAAACATCGATGAATACTGAGGTGCCACCTGGGGAGTTCTATGTGCTGTGGTGTCTTAGGATCTAATAGCATTTGTATTATTTTTCTATGAATGATACAAATGTATTAATAAAACTTGAAAAAGGACAGCAAGAGGAAGGCACGTTATAATTTTTTTCTAAGAATCCATCAAATTAAGCAGCAAAATTAAGTTGGATCTTTAAGATCAGACTCTTCTCCAAATGTTTCTTTTCATTGAATCAATATGGCTCTCAGCTTCTTGCTCATGAAATAAATGAAATCTTTAATTATTATTTCCATATTATTTCCATGATATCAGCAAGAAAATTTTTGTTTTATGTTTCATATTTATGAAAATTAAATATTCTCTTCTATACTTTTTCTTCGAATCATGTCACAGTGCTTCACTTTTTGACATTTTGCAGTAAGTTGGCTATATAAACAACCATCAATGTAAAAAGTCATGATTCTCTTAACATCACAGATTCGTCTGGAAAATACATCCTTCGGTGATTTCTTCACTGTTTGAACATCTGAGAATATATTTATACAAAGTGAGATGCTATGAGTATATTTAGAATAGTCTGCTGAGTTTAAGATAGTGGCATTCAAAGGGGACATAACCCACATAGCTTTCTAATTATTACTTTATCAAGACCAAATATTTAACAGAGAACTTGACAAATTCCTTAAGTGTCAGAAGGTAATAAAGGTTTCTTTCTTATTCAGAATGCAAATTATAAAGTCATTTTAAAATACTGTATTAATGAAATAATCTTTTCGATTTTCAAGATAATGTTGTGTGAATGTGTTACTAATTATTTAGAACTTGAAATTATTAATTATAATCAAATAAACTTAATAACTACCTTTTCTAGCCATGTTGGATCTTATGAAATTGCTGAAATTCAAATATTTTCAACTGAAGATGAATTCAGTTTCTTATTGGTCATTTTCAGTATTAAGTTATGATTTTGCTGAATACTCCTGAAGTGATATGAATCTAAGATGAACATGATTTAGTTGTTGAGAACATTTTTCCATTGAATTATTTATGAATAAGTGCATTTTTACAGGTACCATGCTGTGTCACTCCAGTTATTAAAGGCCTTTTGTATAAAATTGGGTCTCTACATGTGTTCAAGAACACTTTCATGTATATTCCACTTCAGTTTTCAAATCCCAGAAAATGCATGGGAATCAACATTCATCTTTCTTTGGTCTCCAAGACATAATTCATGTATATTCAAAATTGTTTTTGTTTTGTATTGCTGTGCAAAACAGAGAGAATGTGTGAGTCAGTGAGTGTGTTTGTGTTTATATGTGTGTATGTTTTCTTGTATTCTGGAGGGAGGAGGAGGAGAATGAAAGCAGTTGTAGGAAGAGATGGAGTCAAAATAAAATTTGTAAGAAAGAGAATGTTCCAGTTCTAAGAACATGGATTAAATGGTGAGAAAATGCATAGCCAAGCTGTAGATTAGAAAAAGTACTCATCATGCTGTCATATATATATATATATATATATATATATATATATATATATATATATATATATATATATAACTTGGAAAATGGAAATAATGAGAATAAGATTAATAATAATGGAAATTTTTATAGAACATTGATCACAGTTACACACTACACTAATCTTTTTTCCTTGAGTAATCTCACTAATAAGAGCTGGTGGTTCTCCTGTTTTACAGAGCATGATGTCTCAAGAAAGTATTGTATCTTCTCCATTCATATAAGGCATTCTCGCTGAAAGTATGGAGTACATGTCTTTAATCTGTTGAGAAGTTTCTGTTCTACTTCTAGTCTCCTGATAGCTTTTACCATGAACAGCTGTAGAATTTAGTCCAATGCTTTTTCTCCAACTAGTGACAGGATCATATGGTTTTTTCCTTTTCTCTGTTAAAATGATGACTTTGGGGGATGGATCTTCCCGTGCTGAACCAACACTGACATCCCTATAACAAAACCACTTTCTACATCCTGCCAGATCTGACTTCTAAAAGTTTGTTTAGTTAAACAAATTGCCATCTATGTTCATACTTTTTGCTTCTATTATCTTTATCCAGTTTTAGGATTAGCACAATATTGATTTCCTAAAATGAGGGGAGAAGTGTTCCTTCTTTTTTCTGCTTCAGTTGTTTGATATAATTTATCAGTTAAAATGTATATGAGCCTGCTGTTGTCATATAGGTAGGTTTTCAAGCTAGGAATATACTTTCTTTAATAGGTGCTATTCAAATTTTGTATTTCCTCCAGAGTTAGTTTCATTAATTTGTCTTCCAAGGTACTTCTTAGAAGTTGTCAAATTTATTTCAAAAAGGACTTTTGTAATATGCTTTCTATATCCTTTTAAATTCTGTAAAATCTGTGGTAATGTCTTCTAGATCTTAATATTGTAATTTTAAAAATGTATAACTGATATTGTGTAACAGGAAGAAAAGCTCTAAAAGAGCAGGGGAATTGGGAGGGGTAGGGGAAGGGAAAAAAGGGAAAGGAAAAAATATGAGAAGAGGAAAAAAATGGAAACAAGGTCTTTGCGAATAGGGAAGGGTGGAGAGGGTGAAGGGAGGGCAAGGGAAGGGGAAAAAAATAAGAACCAAGAGACTCATGTAATGGTACAAGATCCCAATGATGAATGTAACTGTATTTTATACCTAAAATGTACCAATAAAGTTAATGGGGGGGGAGTTAATAACATGCTCAAGGTCTCACAGTATTTAGTTGGTGGTAAATCCCAAAAATAATTTATAGTGCTTCTGTGTTGATTAATGAAATAATTTACTAAAAAGCATGAACCTAGGGACAATGTTAGGTATTAAAGTTGGGTATGGACTAATTAGAAGACAAAATAATCTAAAACAATTTGAGATAAATTTAGAAGGTAATAAAAACAAATCTATAGGGAAATCATGCATACAGGTATTTTTTTAATGCAGATTATCTCAAGGTGAATTAAGTCTACTACAGGGTGTATTACATATTCAGATGAAGGGAAGAGATGGTCATTTAAACTGGCTGGATATTTGTAGCAATCCTTTGAATTAGCCGCATGCTTACAAAGAAGATAAGTCTGTAACAAAATGCAAAATGAACTAAGTACAATATACTGGATAAGCTTATTGTCTTGGCTATGTGCTTTTAGCTTCACATATAAGAAAACAATTAGTCACTTCTGAACTTGGATCTTCTTTATGGGTGATCTTATCTGCAGGTCCTGTGTCTCAAATGTGTGTCTAACAATTAGTCAGTGCTGCTACCATGTGCTTCTTCCAGAATGCTGCAATTGAACATCCACTGTGGTGGCTTCATTAAGGAGGAGCTGAGTTTTATTCTATTTCATTCTAGTTTAGGAGGTTGAGAATGTGGAAATATGACCCTGACCTATAATTGGATCAGCAATTTCTGGATTTAGTTGCAGAAGTTGGAGCATTTTTAAGAGTTAGGAATGTGGAATATTTGCATGTCCTCAGAGTTGCTTTGCTTGAAATAGATGCACATGTCCTTCAGATATGCTTTTCTCTGGCCCTAAGACCTTTGCTGATAGATAGAATTAGAGCAGCTGTGAAAAACTGAGAGAACTAATAATTCTGAGAATATTTGGGAAAAGGAGAAAAATAAAACTAATTCTCAAATACCAGAGAGTAGAGAGAAAAAAATTCTTTGAGATTTGGGTATAAAGATTAATCATGGGGAAGGAACCGAGTTTGATCCCCGGTACCAAAAAAAAAAAAAAAAAAAAAAAAGATTAATTAGTAATCAAAATTTGAAATTTGTGTAGGAAAGAAAGAAGTGAAAAACCTTTAGTGTGTTCATGAACAAATATTCATGCAAGGTCAGCTGTGTTCAAGATAAAATTTCTGGGTCACTTCATAAAGAAATGGTTTCTGACAAGAAATAGGGATCAGCAATAAGAATAAAAAGTCAGTTGACATTTCACCACAAGGGTTACTACTGTTAATATTTAGGAATATATACTTAGAGTCCTCTTAATCAATATAATCTATACATTTCTAAATTATATTATACTGTGCAAATACTTTTTCAGTCTTCTGTAAAATTACATAATAATTTATATTAATATATTAAGGACATCTATTCATACTAATAAATAACTTTTACATTCCTGTATATATTTCATTATACATCTTTACTATATTTTGTTTATTAAATTTTATATTTTGGAAGATTTATGTCTTTAATTGTTTTAGTTTTATCGCTAATATAACAATAAGTATTTTGAGATTATGTCTGTATGTTGTTTTTTATTACCCTTTTCTTATCATTCATAGGTTTTTAAACAAAAATAATCAATAAATTAAAAAAAAGTATTGCTAATTTGTGCTAAGCTCTCATAGGCCTGGGATACAATGGTGAATAAATCAGAATACAATGAGTAAAGTTCCTTATTTTTATATAACTTACCTTCCAATTGCAGACATAAAAAATACACAAATAAACCCATAAATGAATATGGTTATTTATAAAAGGCAGTAAGTACTGTGAATGTAGTAAAAATGAGAGAAGGGATAGAGACCACTGACCTTGGGAGTAAAGAATGGCCCCCTGATTATGTTTGGCCTTAACTGAGTTCTGAGTCTCGGGGAAGAGCTGACTACACATGGGGATATAGCTCTTCATCAGGTAAGGCAAAGTTTGCCAAGTATGAAAGAACCTAAATATTTCCAAAACTGAAAAGACCCACATGGATGGGCTTAATGATTTAATGTCATAGAGAAAAGAAAGAGTGGAAGGTAAGTTCAACAAATAGGCAGGGTATGAGGCTGTGGTAAGAGTTTGGGTATTGTTCTAAGTGCAGTGAAAAGCTTTGGACCATAGTAATCAAGGAAGATATGTACTCTCTTTGATTTACCCCACCCTGTAGAGGGCAAGGGTAAGACAAACAGAGACAGTATTACTGACATTATAATAACTCATATACACTAGTTCCTTACAGTAGATTGTTAGTACTGGAGACAGATGTTAGGTATTTGTAACAAAATTTAGAAAGAAAGCTGTGTAAACTTACTACTTATTTTCTAAATCATCCCTGAGAAGGCAATATTGGAGCACATTGTAGAGATCACTGTAAATGTTTCTAAATGTACACAAAAATGTATATCATGTAACAGATAATTATAATTCCATTTAACAAAAATATGTTAAACTTTGGCTGTTACACATGAAGAATATCAGTCTTTGCTCTGAAGGTCACAACTTATGATATTGAAAATATATTTACTGGGCTGGGGATTTAGCTCAGTGGTTTCGCCGCCTGCTGCACAAGCGCAAAGACCCGAGTTCGATCCCCGGTACAAAAAAACCCCCCAAAACGCGAAAATATATTTACTATATAAAATTAGGTTTAATTGTAGTATTAAATGAATATTGTAGTATAAGTATTAATTTACATGCCAGATGTAAGGTCTTTGTCCCACAAAGTGAGAAAAATGTAAGATTTTAACTGTGAAAATACTTTGGCATTCCAGTTGGAATTTAGTCCTTTTGGGTCATATTTTTTTTTAATGGACATACCAAACAGACTATAGTAAGTCTTTTCTAAACATGCCCCTAGCTAACACATTACACCCAGAGTGATAGTAAAAGCTATAAATGTGCATGTTGAACGTTCAAATTTTATTCATATGAAACTCATATTATGTTCAAGTGAAATATATTTGGAGCTCCTAAATTACAGGGTTTTTAAAAATTGATCCTGTCTTACAAGCACCAGAAGGTCAGATTCTCAGCTGAAAACCTCAATTTTGACAAATCACATGCTAAAGGAAGATCGTAAATGATAGTATATTAGATACCATTGTTTTTTTTCAGCAAGAGGTAATTAAGAGAAAGTCAGTTCTTTTTCAAAATTATAGAAACCTGATAGCAAAATGGAATTTCTTCTGAAAACATCTAATTTTGGACACAAAGCTATTATGTAGAAGAACTCGACAAACAAGATTAATCACCAAAGCTTAAGATTTTAGCATAGTACCATAATTTTCAAAGCTTAGAAAATCTAGCCACAATGGAAAAAGCTAATTAAGCATCCCACACCTTATCACTTATGAAAACACACTTTAAAACCTGATCATTACAAAACAGTTGGGCATCTTTACATACTCAAACGAAAGACCAAACATATATAAAGCTGACTCTTTACCTTGCTTTCTTCTTCCCTAGAGAAATGATATAGGAAAAAAGTAATTATATTGATAATTTTCCCTGTACACATAGCTGTGGTTTGAAAGAAGGAAGTAGAAACTTCACAGATGAGAAATTCTGAGGTTCATAGAGAAGAAAGGAAAAAGCTTTTGGAAAGCCACAGAAGTAAAGAAATGTAGAGAGAGGGCTGAAGCTTTGTAGTTAAGCAGTGATTTAGGTCCAGGTGGGAATATTGGCCACCCAAGTGCGACCTGCCAGCTTGAGACCTAAGGGACATTGTGCCATATGTTCAGGATGGACATCCATTGCTGAAAGTGGCCAGCAAAATGCTACAGTCTTGGAAATTATTAGATATGATGGAAAGTGTCCCTTGAAAGATACTTCTTAGTATTTAATGATAGAAGAACATCAGTGGAATATGTTGGTGTTTACATATTTTGCTCTGTCTTACTAATGATTATGCATGGTCAACTGAGTGACCAGTTCAGATTCAGGTGAATGAAGAGAATGAGAAACTTGGAAAGATGCACCATACTGAAGTATAATGATTTTACATGTCATCCTATCAAGGTTATTGCTTTCTATAATCCTAAAAGACCTATACCAGATACTGTATTCATTAATCACAAAGGAAAATAGTAACTACACATTGAGGAAGGATGGCAATATTATCTTAGCCAATTATTCAAGATTAAGATCACCAGGAATAAGACATACTCTCATTTTTTGCCTCTTACATGATGGTTATAACATTGCCTAGTTGACATTCTGGCCCAAACTTTATAATCACAATCTTATATCATAAGTACACATCAGACAAAACCAAACTGAAAGACATTCAACTAAGTAGCAGGCTGGTGTTATTCGAAACCATTGACATCAAAAACAAGGAGCAAGTGAGGAGCAATCACTGGTTGAGGAAGGCTAAGAGAATGAGAACTACATGCAAGGGGGGGATCTTCCATGGATCTTGGAAGAGAAGAATGACATTAGTGAATAAATAAATGGGTACTATTGTAATTAGGTATTGGTTTTGCATAAATAATAAAAGTAAATCATAATATATGAATGTTAATTTGCTAATTGCATAGCATTTTATGGTCATGTAAAATGTCAATCTTAGAGGAAGTTGTGTAGAAGTACTATACAGAAATTCCGTTTTATTTTTTCAAACTATATAAATAAATAATGGTAAGAAATTTAAAAGATAGCAGTAAAATGGAGGACTATTATCAGATGTATGTATAAGTGTGTGTATATCTACCATCTATCATCAATCTACCTACCACCTACTTTTCTATCTCCAAATATACAAATTTCTGATAACAGAATATACATCTTAATAGATTTTAAAACGCAGGAAATCAAGTCACAATTTAGTTTTAAAAAGTTTTTAAATATGCATATTATTTCATGACATATTTTCTACAATATTGAGTCAAAGAGACATGCAAAGTTTGTCTCATAGTATTAGAAAAAAATTATGAGCACAACAAAACAAACAGTATTTTAGACATACGTAAGATTTTTACATGATAATATGCATTTGAATGTAAGGTCTGTAGCACATTTCCTAGAATGGAATGATTGTATTCATAGCGGTGGGCTTGGAAACTGCCAAATGCAAATGGCTCACTGTACGGGGTGGGATTTGAGAGCCTGTAACATTTTAGTATGGTCCTGTTGGTCTTGGCTCAGAGGAGTGGTCACATGTCCCCTGTATGCATGGAGAAGACTTAATTTGTGGTGGAATTCTCCTCCCCTCAGACCTGGAGTCCTCAGATTTCTATGATGATAATCTATGGTTGTTCTTCAAGTTGCAAACATGCTTAGTAACTTGGAACAATATTCTCTCAGTGTCAATCTAGATGCACAAGAAACTACTAGGATTTAAAGTTGGGTGTTTAACCCCAGAGACTATACATTTTAAAAGTACTTTTAAAATTTATTTTTATTTGAATACAGAAAAATGCAATCATTTTGGTGCAGAGTTCTGAGTGTTAACAAATGCCCAGTCATTTAACCACTACTGCTATTAAAGATACAAAATGGTGCTATCACCCAAAATCCTCTCCTCATGCTAGACTTTTGGAGTTAACCTCCCTGACTTTTGACCTTGGGAGAACTAACTCCATTGCCCCTACAGTTTTTAGCTTTTCCAGAGCACTGTGTAAACAAAATCATGTAAAACATGTTCTTTTGTATCTGGCTATCTTTCACTTAAATTTCTGTATTTGAAAACTTGATGATGTTGCATTTATCCAAAAATGTGTTCTTTTTATTGCTGAGTAGTATTCTATTTTATTGGATATACCACCATTTATCTATTTATCTGCTGAGAATCATTTCACATAGCTTCTAGATTGGGCCAGAAAAATCGTGCTGCTGTACACAGAAAAGTCATATTATTAGATTATAAGGCAAATGTGTGTTAACATTATAAAAAACTGTCAGACCATTTCCAAGTGGCTGATAGGTTAGAATTTCTTCTCACAGCATATGAGTCTTTCAGTTGGTATGAATCCTCTCCAGTGATTGGAATTTTCAGTTGTTTTTTGGTGTTTTATTTAGACTTTTATAATAGCTATGTAATAGAATCTCACTGTGATTTTTAACTGTTTTCCATAATTACTAATCATATTGAACATCATTACATATGCTTATTTATCAGTTGTCTAATTCTTTGGTTAAATGTCTATTTACATCTTTTCCTTATTTCCTTAATAATATACGTTTGCAGTACATAATGACTACAGTCATCGTGAGTAGTTGGTACGTGTACATAACCCATCTTAACTGTATTTATGCCCCCTTCCTCTCCCCCTTTCCTCTCACTCTCCATCTTTTGGTCACTTTTCCTTTTGCAAAAGATCTATCTTCCTGATTTCTTCCATCTATCTTTAATTTGCTCTGTAATTTATGTACACTTTGGGTTTCTAATATAAGAGAAACCATGAAAATATTTAAGCTTCTGTGTCTGTCTGATTTATTTCACTTACCATTATGGTCTCAAGGTGCATCCATCTCCTACAAATGACTCAAACCTATCCTTTTTTATAGCAGAGTCGTATTCCATTGTATACAAATACCAAATTTTATTTATCCATTCATTTGTTGATGTACATATAGGCCACTTCTACAATTTAACTATTAAGAATTGTGCTGCTATAAGCATAAGTATGCACATATCACAAGGGCAATGACCAGAAGAAACAGTTCATGGGAGGCAGAAGGCACCAAACTACAACCACCGCCCTTTCTGTCCCTCACATCTTATCCAGGCTACTCACCCCTAGGGCAGGTAGCACTCACACCCTTAATCCCAGTGTCATGTCCTTGATCCCACCAGCACAAATTTGAGATCCAGCCACCTCTGAAAAGCTCCACCTATGACTGTCTGAGGCTTTGGGGAGACATCCAGCTATAAACTAGAATATATGACTAGAGTTCCTTTGTCAGATGTGCGATTTGGGAATATTTTCTCCCAATCTTTGATTTGTGTTTTCACTCTCTTAGCAGTGTTTTTCAAGGAGCAAAAATTTTAAAATTTGTTTAGATCTAGTTTATCTTTTTTTTATTGGTTGTGCTTTTCAAACTGTGTTTAAGAAGTCTTTGCCTAACTCACAGAAAATTTGTTTTCTTCAGAAAGTTTTATAAGTTTATTCTTTTCATTTAAGTTAATGATCTATTTGGAATTACTGTTTTATAAAGTGTAAACTATAAGTCATTATCTATCTATCTACCTGCCATCTTTGATCATCTATTTATGTATCTATCTATCTATATAACTATCCCTAAATATCTTTATATGGAGTTTCCAGTTGATCTAATATTTTAAATCTTTAATCTTCGTACCTTTGGCAGAAGTCAAGCAAACATACTGGCATTTGAGTTTATTATCAGACTCCTGTTTCAACAATTTATGTTTCTATCAATACTACACTTAGATTAGCGTAAGTCATAACATCTGATAATATAAATTCTCTAACTTGATTCTCCCCTTTCTAAATTGTTTTCATGATTTTAATTACTTTGTTTTCCATATAAATTTTTGAATCATTTTGGAACTATCTACAAAATATTTTGGTAGGTAGGATTTTGATTGGGATTTAGTTTTATGTATAAATCAGTTTAAGGTGAATTAGTTACTCTTTGAGTCTAGGAATATGGCATATATTTGCATTTATTGACGCATGCACGCTTATGCTTGTTTGTGAATACATATGTTACTTTAAGTAAAGAAAAGCATCAGAAGAAAAACAGAGAGATCTCACCCTTGTGATGATCTTTCTTTGCATTTTGATTCCCTTGTTTGTCTCCCTACTACTTTTTACTTCGCATAGTCCTTGAGTGGCTGCTTTTTTATTCTTTTGAGAATTTTTAGTTGTAATTAGTAGGAGAACTAACCTGTAGTGGATTTCAACTTGTTTTAACACTGAAAATCAATGGACTTAATCTTGATTATCTTGTTGTGTGGGGATGGCCTGAATTGTGGAGCACCTAGAGTGGTTTATTTGGAAATTTTCAGCTGGAATATATAAACTATGAGTCAGCTTCTCAAAGGTGGGGTGGTTGAATGTAAAGGATGCATCAATACGAAGTTCAGAGGATTTATCTCAGGTCCAAGGGAGAGAGGTGACCAGCACTCTTTCCTTTTATGTCCAATAACATTTATTCTGATTCAGGAGCATCTGCCTTTCTTGACAGTGTCATGATATATAATTTTAAAATGAATGAAATGAAAATTGATATGACAGTTTGCAGAATCACCAGTGTGTCTGGGAGCATTTCTTATTAGGCAGTGCCTTGCTGATAAATAACAGGAATTAGCATGTAACACAGAATCTCACATTACCACTTATTTATCCCAAAAAAGAATATAATTTCATGTGTCTAAACACATCTCAGCTGAGTGATGGACTCCAGAACTGCCAAGCTGTACTGTCTCTTCTAAATCTCAAGACTTATTATCAAGGAAGTATAAGCAGCTCCGTTTTCTAACAGGGATAATAATCAAATTTTTCATTTTATCTCCAAGAAATGGAAATAACTAAACGTATTCTCTCAATCACAACAGACATATGCAAAACATGGACAAATTCAAAAAATACTTATTCAGTATTTCTTCTGTTTTCTGTTTAAATAATTCATGAATCTTCAAGGTTATTTGTTTTCGTTATAAATCAATATACTCTCCTAAGGACCACTCACCTAATTCTTTACTAAAGCAGAATGATACAGAAAAGTTCCAAGCACTGGCTAAAGTGAAGTATTGTAGTGAATTCTACTTACAATTATTTGATATGCCTTTAGCATAATAATATATCTTTTGTTAGAAGTTTATTTGTGAACGTAGAAAGTCATTTGGGCTTCTGAATGAGATCAAAATGCATGGATTTGCAAAACCATGAAAAATACTTCAATTTTTTTGCAGGTGATTTTATTTTTCTTATGAAAGCTATTCAATGTTATAGCATATAATGTCTTAAAAGTCATTCTTTTAAAATGACATAATGAAATTAGGCTGTGTAAATATCAGCCAAGGTTGGGAAAACTCAACACTTCATGGAGATTAAAAGTGCATGTTTCATATGCGAAATTATCCAGTTATGCACAGAAATCCAATAGACATTGTGACATTCATTGTTTCATTCATTATTTGTGCCCTGGGCACTGTGCTGGTCCTCTCACATGGCATAGATGATTAACACATGAGTATTATTTTTAAAACCACAAGTAGGGCATTGTGAATTAACTTTAAAATAAAATTTTAATTATCTTTTTCAAATGACTCTTTGGTACATAGTCATTCAAATGAAGGTGAGAACAATTACTTTGTACCCATAGGCCTCTAATGGATAAAATGTTACAATAAATATTTAAATGTTTTATTCACAATGTATTATACTCGTAGTTTGCAAATTTCATTTGAGTTGTATGTTTATTTCCCATAATTTTCTGATTAGATCAGGTCTCTATTAAAAGTACCATTTATAGTTATTCAAACTGCAGCAGAAGAGTCTTGCAAATACACAGTGTAGAAACAGAGTGGAGAAATAGAGTTCCAATTCCAACACCACGGCTCCTTTTTGACTACCACATGCCGATCCATAATTCTGGGATTAAACTTCCCATGACGTGTTGGCTGTGGTAATATTGTTTAGATAACGAGGAAGTGTCACATTCCCTGGGAAACCCACCTGGATTAAACTGATTAGGATTCTCATCTACAAGCTCTTGCAAATACTAGGATAATGAATTGACCACTTTGTAACAAATTATTTTAACTCTACATCCTCCACTAAAATGTAAATTTCCTGGGGCTGATTTTCTGGACTGCTCCAGTGGCACTGTCCCTGTGTGGAGGCCCCGTGAGTGACTCTTTCCTGTTCTCCAGGTGCATTAACCCAAGGATGCTGCAGGCCCTTCACAGACTCTCCTGAGCTTGGGGCGTTCTCCCAAGAGCCAGTGGTGTGGGTGCCTCATCTGATGACAGCACAATGTGAACTCTTTAGAGAATTTTCTTTACAGTTCCAGCTAAATACTTTGTACCCTGTTTTACTTCACTTGTAAAATATGGCATTATTGGATGCTGTTCTGCTCGTGTTTCCATGAGATGTTAATACATTTCCTAAGAGCATTTAATCTGTCTTCTTTACCATCTTTATTCAACTCCAAAATGGTGCCCATCACATACTAGATATAAATTAAACACTTGTTGAATGATGTATAAAGTCTTAGGATTGAGGTGCTAGTTACTTTTTTTTAGAAAACATGAAAATGATTATATAACTATTTTAAAGTGGCATTTATATCCCATCTAAAATAATCCTGTACATTCTGCTTTGAAAACACAAATTATTTATGGTTTAATTCTTAATACTGTTCTTCCTGGGAAACATATAATAAACTTCATGTGGATATATTTTCTGTATTCATAGTGCCTACCATGGTACATGTATGCACACAAAGAATGCTTAATAACAGTAGGTTTAATATATATAAATACCATATATTTATACTCTATATAAATGGTATATGTTTATAGTGTGTAGTGATATATATATTATATATTATAATAATCTTATATATATAAGATTATTAATGCTAAGGTGTTTGTCTATCCTTCAAGCCTGTTATAGCACAAAGTAACCATGTTTCTTTTCACATTCACAGGATTATACCTTGACAATGTACTTTCAACAAGCCTGGAGAGATAAGAGGCTATCCTATAATGTAATACCTTTAAACTTGACTTTGGACAACAGAGTGGCAGACCAGCTCTGGGTGCCAGATACCTACTTCCTGAATGATAAGAAGTCATTTGTGCACGGAGTGACTGTCAAAAACCGCATGATCCGCCTGCACCCAGATGGCACGGTCCTTTATGGCCTCAGGTCTGTAGTGCTCATTTTGAAATTTAACTTTTTCTGAACAAAACAGTTTCTGCTTTCTATTGGAAGGGAATATTTTGTGCTTTCCTTTATTCCTCCTGCAATTTTGCTGATAAAGAGTTAAGCCTCCTATCCTGCAGATATCCTGGAGCTTAGGATAGCATGTTTACAACTGGACCTAACATCAGCTAATACTCAGTGTTTTCCGAATTATCTTCCAGTATCAGCTGCTGACCCTAAAAGCTGCTTTCTTCAAGGAATACAGATAAACAATATGAAAATAGCTGAGAAATGGGGTTTCTGTAAAATGGAAAAAAATTACAAATGTCAGATAATTGTTCAAAAGTGGCCGATGCTGTTTATAAACTGCTCCTGAGCTGATTGAAGTGGGTCATAGTTCTCTGATGACAGGAAAGCTGATTGTGCCCTCTCACCCTCCCACGAGCAATCTGACTTGCGGATACATAAAGTAGTTATCTCATGTTTATCAACACAGAATTTAAATCTTAAAAATATATCTATGTCAATAAAAAATTACGCTGCGTTGGTTTTGGGGTGATGATAATTTGTAAAATAAGACAATTTTTTTCTTATTTTTTACTAAAAGCAATAGATGATTTCTGGGAAAAAAATTGAAGAACAGATACATATTTCATTCTGAAAATATTTCAGTATAGAGAATATCTCTGCATTACAGAAGCAATTTTGACACTCATAATTGCCTCTGATATATTCTGTTTTACATAAACATATGGTTACCTTATGATAATAATGACAATAACAATATTATTATTCATTAACAGAACAGTTGTTACGGATTAAACACTGAACTAAGTTCCTTGCATAAATTAGTATGCAACCCCCCGCTTCACCATCTGCAGTTTCATTTTCTTCACTTTCAGTTACCCAGGTTAACTGTGGTCTAAAAATATTAAATGGAAAATTCTAGAAATAAACTACAGGTTTTAAATTGTGCAATATCCTGAGTAGCATGATTAAATCTTAGCTGCTGTCTTATCCTGTTTTGTCTGGGATATGAATCACCCCTTTACTCAGTGTATCATCCACGCAGTTTACACTACTCAAACACTAGTGTTTAGTAGCCCTATTGGGTTTTGGGTAGGCTGATGTAGTAGACAGTACTTGCATTTATGTAATCTAATGCTTATTTTCTTAATGATGACCCCAGAGTACAAAGTTGTGATACTGGCAATTCAGATATGCCACAGAGAAGCTGCAGTGTTTTTACTTTAAGTGAATAGGTGAGTGTTCTTGACTTAATAAGGAAAGAGAAAACATCATATATTAAGATTGCTGAGATCTATAGTAAGAATGAAACTTTTAACTGTGAAATTGTGAAGGACAAAGAAATTAGTGTTACTATTACTGTCACATCTCAAAGTGCAAAATTTATACCCATAATATGTGAAAAGTGCTCCATTAACACAGAAAAGGCATCAAATTGGGGGTAGATTGGGTATCTTCCTGAGCTAAAGGCATCATAGTAGATGAGAGATACACACTCATGTTTATAGTAGCACAATTCATAATAACTAAAATTTGGAAGGGGCCTACAGAACCATCAACAGATGAATAGATAAAGGAATAAAGAAAATGTGATATTTGTACACAATGGGGTACTATTATACTTTAAAGAAGGATACATTGGAGTCATATGTAAGAAAATGGATGGCACCTTGAAATCATAATGTTAAGTAAAATAAGTCAAACACACAAACAAATATTGCATGGTTTCTTTTATATGAGAGACTCAAATATAAATAAAAAGAATAAAAGCTTGATAAAAAGAAACAGGGAGATGGATCTTTTGCAAAAGGGAAAGAGACCAAGAAATAGAGGATGAGGGAAGGAGGAAGCATAGAGGATATAAAAAGAATAAAGATGTGTCATGTACATGTACCAACTCCCCACAATAAATGTACCCTTAGGTACTGCAAGCATGTACTATTAAAAGTGGTGGGTAGAAGACAAGAATAGAAATCATGTCTGACTGACTGCATTATGTTATGTTAAAAAAAATTGAGCCCATTGAAGACATTGGCAAGGTGACCCCTGTGACAGATAACACCAAGCCATTTGCTTCAACGAAGGGATGGTTACACAGATTTAGGAATAAGTTTGAACTGAACAAGTACAAAGAAACTATTAGAGAGGCTGTGGCTACTTCTGAAGAAGCTGCTGCCATATTTCTGGCAGAGTTGAAGAAGTTGGTTAAGGAGAAAGGATATCCTCTGACACAAGTCTTCAAGTGCAATTAATCTGATGACCAATAGAACCCACATTCAAAAAGCATAAATGAGGTGTCAGGGCCTAAAACATAGAACAGATTAGCCCTGGTTCTGTGTGACAACATTTCATGGTACAAGATAAAGTCAGGAGTCATATCCAGAATGAAGAATAAATTTGCTCTTCAAAAGTAAATTATCTGTGTTCTGAAGGCATAATCAGAAAGTGTAGGTAACAGCAATCTTGAATAGAATGGTTCCATTAATATTTCCTCTCAGAATTAAGAATGAATATTCTTGGAAAAGAAAGGGTTGAAGTGTGAAGATCTATAATAACAGACAGTGTGCCTGGCTATTCTAAATCTATTTAGTATAAAAATAAAAATGGCCAATGTGTATTTTCACCTCAAAATAAAAGCTCATTGCTTCAGTCCCTTGACTAGAGCATTTCTCCATTTGTCAAGGCCATATGTGCTCACCTGATGTTAATTGCATTTAATCATCACCAGATGCAGACCTTAATCTGGACATAATGTGGTAACGGAAATAAGTTGCTATTCCTGATAAAATAATTTTAATCAAAGCTACAATGGATGAATTAAAACCAGAAACTATAAAAGGCCCTCTGGAATAATTGAGGGGATGAAATCTTAAATTATTTTAAAGGTTCCCCAGGGACCAATGGAGAAGTTAGGAAAATCATTCACAGGACAAGGCAAAATAGTTGAGAAATCATTTTCAACATGTTTGGTGAAAACATGGAATGACATTTTGCAGGCCATCAAGAAATGTTAGCAAATAAGGATTTGGAAGAACTTGTTGAGTCATCTGCAGGGGAAAAGGAAGACAGAGACATCAACTTTTTATATGATAAGTTTTCCCAAAAGGTTTAGCAAAAAAAAAAAAATCTTCAACGATCAAGGATCACAAACCACTGACATCTCCACCTGACTTCCATCCATTGACATCATCATGGCTGGATGATTGATCTAGAAGAACCCAAGGCAGATGGTCCTTTGGTCTATCATCAAAAAGTCAATATTAGAATAATGTGATGTGATGTCACAATGCCTATGTCACTCACCTCACTTCATCTCATATGTAGACTCTCTGTCATCTCATGTCATCTTCAGAAGGGCAGATACAGTATAATATTTTGAAAAAGACCACATCACCTTAATTACATTGTTACAATTTTTCTATTTATTATTGTTGTCATTAATCTCTTACTATCCCGGAATTTATTAGTAAAACTTTATCATAGCTATGTTTGTGTAAGAAGAAAAAAATACAGTCTTTGTGATATTTGATACTATCCATGTTCAGGAAGTCATAGCCACGTGAATGCAGAGATGTTACTCTTCATTGTTCTGTATTGTTCTTAAGGCCCTGGAAAGATGGGAATAAAAAATAGTAGGACCCACCTAAGAGAACCTAGGAAGAAAGGAGATAAGAAAGGCTAGATGGAAACAGTTTTCATTAAATCTCAAGATATAGACTTTCTTCTTCAATGATAAAATAAAGCATTAATACCACCAGGTGAGACTGCCATGGAAGATGCAGCCTTAGGTCCTGTGGTTCACATCAGTTCCAGTTTGCTAAAAAATGACTTTTCTTGTGCAGGCTCCTAGCACACACACTAGGGCATTGGAAAGAACTCAGTAGTGCCAAAGTTCATTAGTCTGTGTAATCCAGATTGAAAGGCAATCATCCAGCAGAGATGTGAAAGGCTGGGACAAGAAAATCTTCAAATATCAAGACAGTGTGGCCAAGAAATTGGGTAGGATGAAGCCTTTGCAATTGATGTTTTCTGAGTTCAGAGCAGAAGCTGAGGCTGTCACCTCGTATCTCACTACCCCACCGAGCCTCACAAAAATGGATGGGGAAAGAGGAGGGAGAGACAGCCACTCGCAGGATCTGAGCAAGTTTCTTTCATCAAGCTTTGTCGATGAAATTTTCAAATATTAAAACACAATAAAGATAGAGAAGACACGATGACAAAATATTAATTCTTGTTGAATTTGATGGTGAGTATGGAGGGGCTCTTGTGTTATTTTTTTCAACTTGTCTGCATGTTTGAAAATGTCATTATAAGACGTGGAAAAGAAAAAAATGTTATGTTTCAGAAGCCTACAAACTTCTGATTCGGTTCCCTAGGAAATATAACTCAAGATTTTAGATGTCTGTAGCCACAGCATGGTACTTTTAATGTCTCTGACGTGGAGAATCATCTTTACACACGTCTGCTTTGAGTGGTTGTGTCTGAGGATGGAGGTGTCACATTGCAGAGGATGTATGGCATAAGAGCTGGCACCCACGGCCACAGACTCCCAGGCTAAGCCATAATCCAGAGAAGCAAAGCCAGTGCCCTTTTGCTAATGTCTTCCTAATTCTTTACAAAATTTTCTTTCTCCAAGAGCATACCCATTGTTTCTGATTGTACATGAGTTCTGGGTCTGCTCATGGTGATAGATTGCTGTGGGTTAGCCAGAATCTTCAGTGTAACACACTAGCTGCTCAGCGGCAAGCTTGTATTAAGGAACAGTGACTTTGAAGAGTTCAGAGGAGCTCAGAGTTGGAGTTTTAGAAATGTGGAGAATATTATAGGCCTTGCCACGTACAGTCAAAGTTCTGACAGTTATCATCCTGATTGGATCTGTTTTCTTATTTCCAAAAGCACAGCATTCCAGCTTACTCTCACTTATTGTATTCTTTAACTTGATAAGCATTTTAAATGCTCAGGGAACAGAGTTCTCATGCTGTGAAGATAAGAAAATGGATACAACTTGGTGATGCAACCAATTTCTTTAACAAAGAATAACGGCACTGGAATTTGGGTTTCAATTTGGAACTTGTCACTTCCTTTGGAACCTTCATCATATTCTCCAGGGGTGGATTAAATGATTTGTATTTTGTTATAACCCAGTCATCTCTGAATCAATGATTACTGAAAGTAAAATGACATATAATTAAACATCAGACTAGGAAATGAATTTATATATTTGGGGTTTTTTTGTTGGTTTTTTTTTTTTTTTTTGGTACCGGGGATCAAACTGAGGCTCTTGTGCTTACAAGGAAGGCGTCAAAACCACTGAGCTAAATCCCCGGCCAATATGTTTTTGTTTTGTTTGTTTGTTTGCTTTTGAATTTATATATTTGGAGTAGCATATTAATAGGTGGCAGTAAGTGATCAATGTTATTTAATACTAATAAGTGCATGCCTGGATTCGTGAGGTAGTTTTATCTATTATTTGTTCCTTATTCTGTGAAGTAAAACACTAGGTACTTTGTCTAAAACAAGACTCCTGAGCGTGAGTGAGTGGATTAGAGAGAACCAAGAAAGTCTAGGGATATAGGGTTGGAATGAAATGGAAACTAGTACAGAAAATTCAAAGGATTGTCAGAGTTGAGGACATACATGCAGAGTGGAGCTAGTTGTCTCCTGCCATTGCATATGGCAACTGGAGGTCAGGACAAGAGATGTGGATGTCCAGCCTCAGCCCCAGTGGTTGTGTGTTGGTGGTCTCTCTAGAGGGAGACCTGAGACCCCGGAAAGCACCGACTTTTAAAGAAAGAAAAGGAGACAGCCTGGGGGACGAACAGAAGTTTAATTCCTCTGGCACTATTCGACAATCACAAAAGAAAGAAGCAAGGCTTTTATACATGTAGGAAAGCAGCTTAGTCATTCTGGCTATCGTCTTTCTGATTTTAACCTCTGGTGACAAATGACTTTAAGTGACTCATAAAAGCTGCAGGAGAGTTCACAAGTCCCCCGTTTCCGTTCGCCAATCCCGTACATCGAAGAGCACACCAAAGCCCTCTTCTTATCAGATAGTATCAGGAGAGCAGGCTGATTTCAGCCAAAATCAAGCCCAGCGGCCCACCACAAACATCACAGATGTGCGTAGTGAGTTGTATCTCTCTCATCACCCGTAGAGTCACTGGGTCGAGGTCCTCTGATCCCGGGAAATGGTAAATAAGAAAACTAGAAAAACCTGTTTTTGTCCCGTGAGACTTTTACAAGGTCTCTTAAAGTTTTCTGGCATTCTTTTAACAAACAGACTTGTGGAATTTCCCAGAAACGACTTAATTTTCTCAGTTAACAAACTTCCGGTGATCAATTCTTACAACTAGACAGCTGAATTCTACCATTTCCCACAGTTGTGACTACCTTTAAATGCTGCCCTGTGGCCCCAGATACTTTCATTTACACAGGTGTTGTCTGGTTCCTCAAAAACCAAGTCATTCCTTGTCTTTTCATTATGTCTTATCACTCTTCTACTTTCAGAGTTTCATTTAATGAGTCATAAGAATAAGCAAGCTATAATAATGCTTTTTCATACTTCAAATTATAATGCATGGTTGAAGACTGATGAAATCCTCAAATATAGACCCTTGTTGTCTTATTCTATTATGGCTGCTATAACAAAATTCTATATAGTACTGGATGCATGTGATCAACTACAGAAATGCATTTCTCACAGTTCCGGAGGCTAAGAAGGCCAAGAGGAAGGTGTCAGTAGACTGTGTCTGATGAGGATCAATTCATTTTCACCTAGTAAAAATGAGAGGCAGTATTCTGGAGAGTCGCTGGCAAGGTCGCTAATCCCATTCAGGAGATCTCTGCCGCCAAGATCTAGTCACCTCCCGTGCAACCCCACCTCCCACTACTATTACAGAGGTGATAAAGTTCACTGCATGGATTGGAAGGACGCACACCCCGTGGCACCTCCTTCTCTCTTGGCTATAGTAGGTAGCTCAGTTATCCAGGCCTGATAATAAGAACAAATGCTTTTGGTGTCTTACTATACTTTTTAGAGATTTCTATCAAGAGATATAGCCACATATAAGAAAAAATACTTTTGTGGAAGTAACTCAGCTATAGAAGTAGAAATGAAAGAGTTTTCAATTGATTAGACACAAGAGTTCCTAGAAATTTATAGGGCAAGGATTTCAAACAAATTGAATGGGATTCTGTTTACAAATTATGTGGACCCAATCAGATGATTTCAGACTATTTCAAGAAAGAATGACATAAAAATTACAGTATTACTTTCCATGAGCACAGAGGCAGAAATCAGGTTTAGTATGATGTTGACATGACCATCATAAATAGTGTCACACATGCGTAATTCAGATTGTTATTTACTTAAAACAACGTGTTTGTTTATTTGTTCATTTTTTTTTTTTTTTTTTGAGAAAGGGTCTCACTATATGGTTCAGGCTGGCCCTGAACTCACTATGTAGCCCTGGCTGGCCTCAAACTCATGGTAATCCTCCTGCCTCAGCCTCCCTAGTGTTGAGATTACAGGTGTATGCCACCATGTTTTTATTAAATTTCAAAAACTAATGAATAATTATAATGGACAGGGAATCAGAAGACCAAGCATTCTAGTCTTAAATTAGTGATTCATGTATTCACTTATTTAGATGATTTCTAAATGTTTATTCTTTCTCCCCAAAGCCCCTGTGATTTTGCTGTTACTTGGTGTGTTTTCTTTTATAGTTACCAATTCATTATGCATACAAAAATATTTAATATAGTATTTCATACGGGATTTAGCTCTGAAAAAAACAGTATCATTACATTCAGGTATGAAAAAAGCAGTCAACCTGAGTCATCAATTAATGGCATCTTTGCATAATCATAACAGTGTACACTTTTATGAAAGCTTTTAATTTATATCACAATCAGCTTATTATTTTGCCAAGTCATTAATAGACTACATCCTACTTTATCACGTTAAAAGTTGTTCGGTAGGCATAATGAAACATGCATCCAATTATATGCAATGATACATATTTTTTGACTTGATTATTTAGAAAATATAATTGTTATGAAAGCTTTATTATGAAAATAAAATCACCGTCAACCTTACCAGCCAGGGGTAACGATTACCTGAGTTTTGTTTTATACTCTTTTATATATTTTTCTTCTAAAAATGCATGTATGTAGCATTTCTATAAAAGTATTGGAGGCTGGGGATTTAGTTCAGTGGTTCTGACGCCTGCCCCACAATCACAAGGTCCCGAGTTCAATCCCAAGTACCCAAAAAATAAAAAGTATTGGATATAGTATTTTTGTAATCATATTCTTTTAACATTGAATGTATGACAAACCTAGTAGTCATGTCAATAAAACACTTCTCAACTTCACTCTTTATTGTAGAACATATTTAGGATATATTTTATTCACTATTCCCATATTTTATTACATTGACCTTGGCTTATAGTTTTGACATAAGGTGAAGATTATGCTTGTAGCAGTAAATGCAGAACTATTGCTAAAAATATACTTAGCATTTTAATGAGAAGCAGGCAAAGCTACTTGTAAACAATTCATAATGTTAGTGTTGTGTTGTAATTTGCAGTCTCAATGGTTAAAGAAATGGCTGAGAAGATGTACTGATGCTGATTTTACTGGGACAATTCTTCTGGAAGGAAACTGCTTTCTTATTGTCGATTGTAGTTGCCCCATCTCAAAATAGCTCTTTGTCTTTTTTTGTGTGATAAGGAAGGCCCTGACTTCATATGTCTGTATACCTCCCATATGTAACATTAGACAAAAACTTGTCACTTGTAATTAAAGGTTCACATTTTTAAGGGAAGATTCAGCAGGAAGGAGAAAGCAATTCAACTACCTTCTGCTATGTATGTTCTGTCATTGGAAAAATGGCAAAGGATAATGTTAGCCTATAATGATTTTAGACGGGCAGGGTTTTATTAATTGTATCTTCTTTCTCTAAAGTTTTACTACAGGATAACTCAGTAGCAAATTCCACGCTGCAGTGCAGTCTATTAAACATTAATATATCAAATTTTAACTTGGGTTTCCTAATTGGTTTAATTTATTTTCATAGTGATACTGACTAAGTTTATTTTGTCAAACAGAACAAAAAAGATTTTATTAAGATTATCTGCCCCCCTGGGTAGAATGTGAGAAACTATTCTCTAGATTTTCCCAGTCTTCAAAGGAGGAAAAAAAAAAAAAGATTACCTCCTACTTCCACCTGTATGGGAAAAGAGGCATACAGTGCAGTATAATAGAATGCATCCTTTTTCAAGAGCAGCAATTAACTTTTAAAAGATATTTCTTTCCTGTCATTATTCACTATAAGATAAAACTATGTCATTATTCACTATAAGATAAAATTATTTAGATAAAAATAAATGCATGTTAGAGGCAATTTCTGACATCTTCAATTTCACTTCTTCTTTTAAAAGGGAGATTTATAGCAGAGAGCAGCTGTAACTAACATCCTATAGAAATTCATGAAAAAACCAAAGTCCTGTGGTCCTGAGTTCGATCCCCGGTACCAAAATAACCAAAAAAACCCCCAAAAAGCAAAGTCCTAACTTCCAGTCCTGGGATTGTTCTTGATTTTGTTGATACTATTAGTTCTTACAGTGTTATTTGGTTACTTAGAGTCATCATTGCCTGATTGACATTATTCAAATCCAAATCAACAGTAGTAGGATCGAAACACACCATCCTTCACACCTTAGAAATGGAGTCTGTATGCATTTAGCAATCCCCAAAAAATAACCCAGGACTCTTCTTTGTAACATGTTTCTGGCTTTTTAAATGAAAAACATGTAAAGGGGAAACAGAGGTCTACTAACCTTCCTTTTTTCTAACTATTGCTGATTCATCATGTCACAGTGGCCAGTGAGTCTCCTCTTCTACAACCTAAATGCATTCCTAGTTGTCCACATATCCCCTGATCTCAGTAGAAGACAAGTTAGCTGTGGCTGTTTTCAGAGTTGTGAAGGGGACTGCTATAAAAACTGGAATGACCATAGTGATCATAATCCACAGACTTCCAAGCAGAGAAGAAGCTGGATGTGCTCCTAGGAAAGGTAGGGAATGTGTATTCCAGGCCTGAAGAATGAATAGCCAATGTCACTGATGTGGCAAAGAGGAGAAGCATTGAAATCCACTGGTGAGGCTGTGAAAAGATCCATTACAGCATTGTTATACATAGCCCATTCAGTAGTGCAACTTGCATCTTCCTGATTTCACTAGGTGTGAGCCCTCTGAGTCATCAAAATACTGGAAATGGAGAAAAACATCAGGCCTGAATTTTATTTTATTTCTTTTACTTTCTTTTAAATAAAGTATTTCAAAGTGGATGTTTAAAACTCTTGCTGTTATGTGTATGTCACTGTGGGTATGTGCATATGCAAATGTATATATATCACTGTTTATAGGTACATATACAAAATCTGTATAGATTTACATGTGATTTGTATATATATACACATCTGTATTGATTTACATGTGATATACGTATATATCAACATTACATATCATATCAAAACATATTTCTTTTTCTTACATTAAAATATAAATAATCACCAAAGGGACTTCCATATATCAAATCTTTAAAAAACACAGGTTATTCTCAGCCTTAAAGAGTAAGTTTTCTCTAATCACATTTGGAGAAACATTTATCACTCCAGTATTACAAAATTAGTGAATTTTGTTGGCTGCTTTTGCTAACATCTTGCTTAGAAATAGACAAAATACAGAGTCAGACTTAGTCTTATAATGAGTTCACTTATGACAGACTTAATTAGAGAATTACCTATTCAGAGCAAATGGAAATGTACACTTGTTTAAGTAAGATAATAGTAGTAGCAGTAGTAAAATTTATGGAGTTATTTGTACATTTCAAACACTGAATTGTCATATTTACATTAAATACTCCTGTGAGGCTGACAGTTATGATCTCTCCATTTTATAGTTGAGGAAATTGAGGTTTGGGCAAGAGTAAGTAACTTGTTAATGAGCTTCAGTCCTCAGAATTATACTCAAAGCCCGTGGTCTCAGGCCAACAATATGAAAGGATATACTGTCTTCCCACATAGATCATCAAGACTCTTGAGAAACCAGGTACTAAAAATGTTGATGGGAGGGAAAAAATGGAGAGCCATCCCCAAGGCCCCTGAACGCAAATCTGAATAGTCATTCATAACCCTGCCTAGAGAGAAGTTGTAGTCACAATTTAGAAAAGAATGAAGTTGGCTTTCCCAGTTTTAAACAAGACTCCACAATAGAGACCTATGAGCTATTTTTGGTGATTCATACCTGTCTTCATAAATAAATGTATGCAGTGCATGCATCATGTGTAACCAATATGGTTGCTCCTTTCATCCTTTTTACTTGAAGGGATTTTTCCCTTATGCAATTCCTTCAATATTACAGGTCATTTTTGTTTCACACTGAACACCCAAGTTCAAGGTAAAGCTACATGCACTATTATTTGTGGTATAGGAATTTGGGAATTCGGTTTTATTTCAAATTATACACCCGTATTTTGGGGTGTCAAGAGAGCTACAGACTAGGGAAAGTGACCACCTCTGCAACATTAGATTATTTTTAATTAGCCAAAGATGCAGAACTACTGAACTAGAAAAGGCCATGTGGAACTTCTCAGAATGACTTGTAAGGCTTCCAGAAACACTCAATGTGACCACATAGCTACCCTGACCATAGGGTAATTTTTCTGGATTGAAGAATTTAATTTTTACTTTGTAAGTCAGGAAAAAAATACCCAAATAACTTGTAGCTCTGATCTTAGCATCAGTGCTCCTCCGGAAGGTGAAAGCATGTGAGCACTGAGCAGTTAGAAAGTACCTTTGTCTCCCAGACTGCTGGGCAAGATCCCAAAGTACAAGGAAGACAATCTGTATGTTGTGTAAGTGGTTATCATGTTTATTTCAGCCTTATTTCTCTCTCATGAGGAAGAAAAAGTAGATGATAGAAAATTGCCCAGCTTATTTTAATTACCTCCAAAAATTTTTGTTAAAAATCTCTGGTAAATGTTTAATAATTTTCTTTGCTAAATGAGTAGCAGGGGAAGGTTTCCAGTTTATCTCTACCTCTTTATGAATACAGCAAGCTTTCTCTTTGGAAGGCAAACCAGAGTAATAGGTTCACATTCACCATGTTATGAAATGCTCAAGTTATTTTACTTCTCAGAAGCAGCTCATTATCTGCACTCTTATGGATGAAATAAAAGGCAAGAAAATGCTAAACAGCTATGAATCCTTAGAGGAAGATACTAATTCCATGTTGGATTGTTCTCACTAGCCATAATGGAGAAAATAATTAGAACTTTACATTTTACCGGCTGTAATAGGCTGACAACTAAGGGAAACTATTGAAAAGACCAGGATAAAGAACAAAGATTCTTCTGGCTTGAGAGTCCTAGCGGCATCTGCACATTTTACATCATTGTATAATGAGGCCAAAGAACACAAAACCATTGGTGTAGCAGTATTTCAGAGTGTTGAGAACCTGGGTTTGAGATTGACTGCCATGTTTCAAGGCCTCTATTACAAACTAGCTGCTTGCCAACTTTCCGAGCTTTGGCTCTCTTATTGGTAAAACAATGTTTAATAGTACCTACTTTGTAGATTATTGGGAGAATTAAGTGAAAAATGCTTGTAAAGCATTCAGTAAGGACTTGCCACATGTTAAATTGTTCTTAAAGATTAGTTGCCATTATTGGCATCGCCATAGGCACCTAACCTTGACCTGCTTTCCTGTTGCCCATTATGGTAAGTGAGGAATGATTTTTGGAAATCTTTATTATTTACTAGCTCTGTGTCAGGTTTTGAAGACACCAAGACAAATGAGGCATCCAATCTCCGGGACTCAAACACTTGGTGGTTAATAGGGAAGGATATCTATCTATCTATCTATCTATCTATCTATCTATATATGTATGTATATATATATATATATGTATGTATATGTATATATACATATACACACACATATAATCTCATATATATAGATATATATCAGATATCTCATCTCTCTCTCTCTATATATATATATATCTCATCTCATCTCATCTCAGAGATGAGAAGTAGTGTACAATAAGTGAACAAGTGCCAAACTCTGCATTCAAAAACATGGGGCTTGATTTTACTGTCTTCCTGACTTTTTGGAAATTAACAGCTCTACAGTGGAAATAATACCATTTATCTTACAAGAATGTGGTCAAAAGCAAATAATAAATCCCTTCCTTTTTACAGAAGGGGATATTGAAGCTTAGCAATAATGTTCAATGTAGCACAACTTCATGGTAAAACTATGGATTCTAAGTTTGCTTGACTCCAAACCCTGGGTTCTTCATGTTATTTTCATGGTTTTATTTATTTAATTTAATTAATTGTTAAATATATATATATATATATTTATTTTGCAAGTTAAAGTTATTTTGCAGGGCCTCATGCATGGTAGGCAAGCAAGCACTCTATCACTCAGTTACATTCCCAGCGCTGTTTTAAATTTTAGAGACATAGTCTTGCTAAGTTACTCCAGCTGACCTCAGACTTATGATCCTCCTGCCTCAAACTCTTGAAGCTCTTGGATTAAAGATGTGCACCACAGCATGTGGCTTTTAATGGATTTTAATACAGAATAATAACACCTGTATTGACTTTGGTAGGAAGGACAGAGAATTACTCAGAATTTTTATAAAACTAACAGCTGAATGTAACTGTTCTGCCACATAGTGTTCTAAAAGGAAGGTGGAAATCCTATTAGTAACATTATATTTAAAGAAATAGGCTTATTGTAGTCAAGTGACTCATTGAATTTAATTCATGTATGCATCAATCCATCCAATCAACCCCTGCAGGGAACAGGGAAAGGGGACTTTACCAGAACCCCTGTAATGAGTCCTGGTCTCCTGTGAGCCAGGACAGCACCAGGCAAATTAATGAATAACGAGAGGAAACTAGACTTAGAGAAAAAAACTGAGCTTTGGGCCTGATCAGTGCTGCTCTGGGCAGCAAAGACAAAGGCACCTTGAGCTCACCACCATTTATTGGGGTCATAGGGAGTATCAGATGTCTCTGAGGGTGGTAGTAATCCTAAGGCCATGAGGATCTTATGGTGATGAGAGTCTTATGTTGATTATGATGGCAAGATGAGCAAAGGCATTCTTACAACAGTAAGTGGGATGAGTTAAGCTAAGGAATTTGTCCCGCTCCAGGTGAAACCTTTCTACTTGGTTGTGAAATGATTAATCCCAAAAATTATGTAGAATTGCTCCAGACAAATCCCCAAGTCAGCATCTCTTGTTATTATAGGAAAAGGGTAAGAAATGTAGGAGTGAATAAGTCAAACACAATGTCTGACTCTATATGCTTGTAGCACTGAGGAAAATGTATAAACCAGCAGCAAAGAAAATATTTAATACTAAAAATTAGGCTTATAAGTTGTGATTAATTTGATGAAGAAAATTAAACAGGTTGATCTAACAGAATGACTGGGAAAGAGACATGGAATCTGACTTTCAGAGGAAACATGTGTTTACAGATGTTATTGTTGAAGGCCAGAAAGGCAAAGATCTGAGGATGAGTGTTCCTCATAGAAACAACAGATGCACAGTGGTCCTCATGGCAGAAAAAATTCATGTGCTCCCCGGAAGACAAAGTAATACTATTTTTCCAGAGCTTCCTAATCTCTCTCTTTCGCATCATTACACCTCATGTTCTTTAAGTGGATTACCTCTTTACTCTTCTGCTTGACCTCTCACCACTAGGTAGCAGCTCCTTCAGCTCCTTGAGAGCAAAGACTTTGCTTTCTTCCCCATGGATTATATTCTAGCATCTTGAAGAGTCTCTGCCACATAGGAGTCAATTAAAATACATTTGCTGAATTAATGTAAGAATGAATGAGTAATTGCCCCTTTGCCTCAGCACTGTCTCTTTTACCATTCTATCTACCTGACTCTCAGGTAACGGAGTCTGTGGTCTCTGCAGGGTTGTCACTCGCTCTCAAATGAGGGCAACTCATGTAAAATAGTACCTCACCACAGATTTACATATAGGGGTAAATTAAAAGGAGTATAAAGGGAAGCCTAAAGTCAAATTGATATCATTATGCAATTATTAAAAATTATTGTATTTTAATGAGGTAAAAACTGTAATTGTCCTATCTAGCAAACAATATGTGGCATTTTTCTTTATCTATGAGAAAAAAACTACATGAGACATGAGATTATGCTTCAAGTAATATCATATGACAGAAGACATTTTTAAAACAAAGTCAAAAATCATCAATTCTCATGACTTTGGTTCCCGATATTGTGATGTAATGCAAATATGAGTTGACTCTGTGGACATCTCCATTGCCATGATGTTGTCTATGTTGCCTAGCATTTGCCATCAGTGCAATATTTGTGATGATGTACAGAGATATCAAGGTACAGGGTTGTACTCAAGTGAGACCCACATTAGCCTCTGACCATAGAATGAGTAATGAGAAAATATTTTCTAATGGGACGTAGGCTCTTGGACACATATCTCAGACAATTTATCATGGCTGAGTTTAAAGGGATGCTCTCTTTTATTCATGATAATCAACTATTATGTGACAAAACTTGGATATAGCTTGTCAGTGATTGCAAAGCAGAGTTATCATAAACTTTGTCTAACATAGGTGTGTCTTTATTTTATTTAGATTATCCTGAGTATATTCTAGAAAGTGTGTGTGTGTGTGTGTGCATGCAAGTATTCTGTTTTTGTCTGTGTGATAGAAAGCTAGACAGACAGTGGGAAGAGTGAATAGAGACTACCATGTGGGGAAAAAAAACACATTTTGCAAGAACATTTTTCTAAATCTGAACTATTTGAATTCAAGTAGCCGGGCTCATAGCTTGATTTTTTTCTCTTGGAACATTAGATATAAGGAGGTAAGCTATAAGGAAGAGCCTCATGCCACTGTATGAGAGGCTCACAGTGGAGTAATGAGAAATACTATGCTCCCTCCAAATTGTCTCTTCCTTAGCTAATTCAGTGTGGGGAGGAATTGTGGTTTGCACTGCTACTCCAGTATGGTTCACTAAAGGTTAGTTCATGGAATCTTAGGTTCCTGAATGTCTACACAGTGAATTATTAGCCCTGAAGATGGAATGAGATAAACCATGGGCCTGGTCTTCATGTGATGATGAGCAGAGTGATCTTGTAAGAAGAAGACTGCATCCCTCCTATGGGTGGCTAGAGCTGGCTGGAGATCCACACTGAAAGAAAGGAGCAGGGAAGTCAGCACAGATGTGAAATGAGCTTGCATTGAACTCCAGCCAGAAGCAAAACAGGCTTCACTTTGGGAGGCCAAGTTCCAAATAATATGAAGTAACAGACATTCTGATTTAGGGAACTTCAAGTTCTGGAACCATTAACGTGGTTGAATTAAGTCTGGGTCCCTAATTAAATTTTATTTTTAGTATTTATTTTATTAAGACAATCTCAGTCATCGTAGACAAAGAAGAAGCTGTAGCTCTGATCTTTTTTCCTTTCTTATAATTATGTTGTTTTAGTTAGATGCTCAAGCTTTTGAGGTTTTTTTCTTGTTTATTTATTTGTTTGTTTGTTTGTTTCATTTTCACCATCATGAATAGGATGCTTGGATCAACTTCATCCTTTATAGTATTTTTAAATTCTGAATAATTAATATGTTATTATTCAGTGACAATATTCTTTATTTGCAAAATGTTATTTTATCACTGCAAATTTTCACTCTCTGGAAGCGAGGAGCAGTGTAAAACATACATAACCAAGTCCACAGGAGATCATTACTGTAGCTGCTGACTGAAGAGACTGGATGTGGGAGATAGAGTGTAATTCTATTTTCAAGGGGCTGTCATTTGTTACAGACATAGGTTAGCGTTCAGGAGAACGTCAGGGTAAAGGGTGGCCTGTGTAGATGGTATTTACAGGAACCAAGTACTGAACATGAATGCAATCTTTACATGAGCAATGGCCTCTCTGTGCTTCAAAATGTAGCTTTTGTTTTCTTGTTTATTTTTCCCACTACTCTTTGGTTAAAAAAAAAAATCCAAGTGAATCAAGAGGTATTTGGGGACACTAGACTTACTGACTTCTCTGGGTAGCACCATCTGCGTAAACAGATGGGAAGCATGTCACAAGACTAGAGGGAGACTCCGAGATCAAAAAAGAGGAGAGAGATGAAAAGAAAATGCAACAGAAGGGAAAGAAGAATAGGTGTGAGTGTGGGGAATTCTTTGGGATCTGACCCAGATAGTGGGCACTGACTGGCTGCCATCCAGGGAATTCAAGGGTCTCCAGGACAGTGATGCCTGCATGTGATGCAGGCAGATTGCTGAGCACTGGGAATGGGCATGAACATCCATTCCTATGTGCTGAGAAGAGGAGATCCCTGGTGCTATTAGTTACAGCTCCCCATGGTGGAGAGCATGGTTCAGTTTCCATTAAGCTTCCCACGTAGCCCCTGGCCAGCAGAAGGGATGACTCAGTGTCCTGGTGGTGGAAGATTCTACAGAAAAGTGAAGGTGTCGTTATAAATATATTTGCAAATTGACCCAGTGCAGTATGTGTTCTCATGATATTTTATTTTCTTATATGTTCATTTCTCCATTTATTTATTTCTTCCTTCTTTCAGTCCTTTATTTTAATTTGCATTTACTGAGTAGATATTTTGAGACAGGCATTATGATATTATTCCATGAAATCTGTACTTTTACAATGAAGCTAAATGAGTCCCAGAAGGGTAAAGTGTTGTGCCTAAGGTAACGATAGAACTGAATACTGAATCCATGTCTGTTTGACTCCCCAAATCATAAGTTACAATGAAGTTCCCCCTTTACCTCTGTTATTTTAGAAAAACATAACATTATAAAATGTGACACTTTATATTTGAAGATGCATAATGTGTGAATGATGTTCTTTCTTAGCTGTACCTCCTATGTTATAGGAAATAGTCCATTACGTTTAAATTCAGGCACATAATTTGTAGGTAAGAAACTTTGACCATGTATTTTATTTAATTCATCATACTGCTGTATATCATATCCATAAGCTATTTACACCAATGAGGTTTGCAACATAACTGTTGGCTTTGTAAGACATGTGTTTGTAAAAATATGAGATACTAGATATCTGAAAAAAATGTTTGGAATCACCATCCTTGATCCTCCAAGAATTTATTCAGGAAATTTTCTCTCTTTTCCTCCCTTCTATACTTTCCAGTCACTTTTTCCTTTTTTAGTTTTCTGAATCTCTAAGTAGTAGGTGAACATCATGGAAAATTTGCAAAGAAAATGAGTTAAAAATGTTAAATGTTACATTAAAAATAACCTCATAATTATACCTTCAGAAGTGCTCATCATTAAAAGGTTATGCCGCATTTCTTTTCATATTCTTTGGTATATATATATTTTTTAAATTATTTATGTTCAGAGTCAATTTTTAAATTTTATTTGTTCATTCTTCTGACAAGAATATTCTTTAATTTTTCTTCAATATTATTTCTAAGGGTACATGACCTATCTTATTTTTGTGTTATATATTTTTCCCAAAACTGGAATATTTAAGTGGGTTTCAATTTTTTAGTAGTTCATTACTTTTACTGGTAAACTTTATGTTGATTTTTCATTTTAATTGTAGTTTTGTGTATTTATTATCTTTTCCAAATTTTGTGAAATTTTCATAAGGGAAATAAATTACTATTTTTCTATATTCTCTTTTTCTTTCTTTTTTTTTGTCTTTTTTGTTTTGTTTCTGATGCTGGAGATGGAACCAAGAGGCTCATACCTTCTAGCACACATTCTACTACTGAGCTACATCCTCATCACTGCTATTTTTAAAGAAAAAACATTTGAAAATATTAACTATGGAAGCTATAACTGGATTAGGCTGTATGAACGTTTTAGGGCTCTTAATATGTAACCATCTTTATAACATTGCATTACTGCACTATCATAGTGATAAGAAACTGACTTCTGATCCAGTTAGTGAATAAGCATAGTGAATGAGCAAACAGAGAAGCCAGATGGAGAGAACTTTACACCACTTTTAATTTAATGACCTCATAACTTGATCTGTAATTCCCTCCTACATCATCTGATCTCATTAGACCACCTTTGCCTCATTTTTAAACAATTATAATACACTACCTTATCTGCTCCCAGGTTAGATCATTATGTGAACACCTAGTACCTATCCAATGAAGAAGGATAAAACAGATGTCTTCAAGTAGTCTGCCTGGTGTGTGTTTTGGGGAGGCAGCAGGAGGGGTCAGGGAAACTTGCTAATGGAAGACAGAGAGCTATCCAGATTAAATGGAGTGTGGGGAAGAGTAGAGAAAAGGGATTCCACATAGAGAAGAAGATAAGACACATAAGGTAATCTTAGAATGGCTGGAACATGGACTGTGGGGTGGGAAACTATGAGAAATAAGCTGTTAGTGAGGGAAGAAGACCCTTTTTGGGGGTATAGTTGAATATAAATTCATATATGAATATATATTATATAAATGTATTACATAAATTTATTAAATATAAATTTTCTCTTCTAGACTATAAATTATAAACTTTTAATATAAAAAGTTGCTTTGCTTTGGGTGAAAATATGTGTCCAGAGAATTAATTGTAAAGTTTTTGAAATGGCATTTTTTGCTCCCTTCTTTCTTTTATTTAACTTTAAAACTTCTACCATTTTCCCTTGAGCTAGCTCAAAATGTTAAAACAGATTATAAAACGATGACAAGGACACTTACCATATATTGAACTTTCAGGAATGGCAAGCGATTGTTCTACATGCTTCATAGTCATCATCGTGTTTGAATTATTATAGGCACTGATATAAATCAGGCATTTTTTCACACTTTACACAAAAGAAAAGATTTAGAGGAGTTTATGATATTCCCAGTATCATAGATCTGGCAATTCTAGGTCCAGCTTTAAATCTAAGACTGATCCCAAATTTCATCACATCTCTTTTCCAAAATACTAATTGTGTCCAGGAGAACACCCCACCCCCACCCCGGTTGCATTACAATTTTGCTTCTTTTTCTAACTCATCAATTTTCTAGAAAATTTATAGTAATTCAGCTCCTTTCCTTTAGCTGTGAAAATTGACTTTAACTCATAACTCTGCTGTCCTGTAGTATGTTATAAAAGCAATTCATCTTAATAACTCCAGATAGAACTATCCTTGCTCATTTATGCTTTAACATGGTCGAAATTTTTCACATACCTATATTGTGTGAATGAGAAAGTGTCTTCTAGTAATTTAATTTGCTATAATCATCATTGGGCTTTGCATTACAATTCCCAAAGAACTTGACTTTAAATGTTCATATCAGGAATAAATTTTCCTGAGTCTTATATCAATTTTCCTTTCCTGACTTACTTATGTCAATGTCTTTAAATCAAATTTGGTGACCTTATCCCTCAAATGGTGGGGATGGCATGCCACCCAGCTTCCCAATTCCATGTAAGCCCAACAGTGACTGTATGAGAGGCATTGTGATTTCCACGTTAAAGACAAATGTCCTCTTTTAAGTTACACAGCTGGGGAATGGGAAGTACTGATGTTTGTACTCAAGTTTAGGTGACTGACTATCCTCAGAACATGTTCTTTCCTCTGCACTGAGCTAATTTTTGCACAAAGAAGGCTCATACATTTTCTTCATAAAAAAAAAATATTCTTTCGTTTCCTGCACTGTTTACTTTGAGGCTACAATAAAAAACAATAATGTAAAATTAGAGAACATACATTAGTAAAATGAAGATTGCACTGAAAGCTCACAGATGTCCTGGCTGTGGCAATGTGCTTACACCATTCTATATTGATCAGAAAAAACTAGTGAAATTTAGTTTAGTCTTGGATAGAGTTATCTTTGGTCACCTCTAACTGAGTCCCTGGTTTGCTTCAATTATAAAATTACAAATAATTTCAAGGCCTACTTAACATCAGACCTCAGAAGAGATCCAAGTCATATTTTATTTAATCAGCATAGAAGTTTTTAAAATTAAAATATTTCATTTTGCAATTCACATTCTTGATATCACTAACAAATCTAAAGATCAGTAACACTGACCATTGGCTTTATTTTCTTCATGGGAACAATAAGTTAATATCCCTCATTAAATCAGTCTTTTTTCTATTGCCAATAACACAACACCATACAGGGTGAGCTACAATGAAAAGATGTTTACTTTGGCTCAGAATTCTGGTCCAAGGGTAAGTACCCACATCTGCTGATAGGTTTTTTATTTTTTCTTGTTATGTTTTTGGCAGAGTTGTGAAGTGGTACAGGGAATTGCATGGCAAGAGGCTGTGTGTGTGTGCGTGTGTGTGTGTGTGTGTGTGTGTGTGTAGAATCTGGTTTTTCTCCCTTATAAAGCCACTAGCATCCAATGATGGCGACTCCACTTTGATAATATTATTTAATTCTAATTACCTGTCAAAAGCCACACCTCTAAGCACCAGCACTGGATTAAGTTTCCACCTACTTAGACCTCAAAGTGGGGATCACGCTTCAAGGCATGAACCCTTGGGATGCATTCAAACAGTACTTGTGGAGAAGAGAATGTTTTATTTCACTCATCACAAGCCCACAGTTCCCTCTTGCCTTATGTTAAGGCTATTTCTCATATTACAGAAAGTATAAGCCTGATCGTCAGGGCATCTGAGTTTGTGACTCTTGCATTAAGTCATCTTATAATTATAGCATTATTTGTTCTGTATTATGTCATAACCATGCTCTGCATTTTCAATGGATAACATATAAACTAGCTTACCTGGAACTTAAGGTCAACCATTGTTTACCATCATCTACCCTTTAGCGGTTTAAATTTCAACAAACTTGCTTGCCTCTTAAGATGTTCTATCTGGCTTACAAATCCTTGCTCAGATCCTGTCCTCACGGTGCCTCTTGCTGTCTGGATAATCCTCTCAGCGCTGCAGTCCCTGAAAATAAGGCCTGGTTGGAAAACAATCAGCTATGAAAACTAGAGCTCAAAAATGCCAGCCCCAGTCAGCCTCTCCTTGACTTACCTTTCTCACAGAGCAGCCACTAAGCAAGAGAATAGTGATGGCAGGTAAGGCAAGGACAGGCTGATTGGGGCTGGCATTTTTGAGCTCTAGGTTTCAAAACATTATATTCTGGCTAGGTCTCATTTTTGGAAAGAAGACATCTACCAAAATCTTATTCGTCCTTCATCACCTGTTTATACTTCATTTTCTCTGCAATGACTGCTTCATCATTCATCTCCCATAACTAACCTCTATAGGAATGACTATTCCAGGAAAACCACGTTATACTGTTTCATTTATATTGTTTCATATTCTGTGGTGCATGCCCTCCTTTTGTATGTTGTTAGAGGCACAAAGAGGTTAATGTATCCATGATACAAACCTGCTGTGTTAGTCAGTTTTCTGTCATTGTGATAAAATATTTGAAATAAACAACCTATAAGGAGGAAAGGTTTATTTTGACTCTGCGTATCAGTCCTTGGGCTGATTTTGCTTTGTGCCTGTGGTAGCACCGTACATCAAGGTGGGCACAGAGGAGGTGCATTCACTTCAAAGCAGGCAAGAAGCAAAGAAAGGAGGTGCTGGGGTTCCAGTATCCCTTCAAGCCTTCCAGTGGCCTAACTCCCTCTGCCAGGCCCTGCCTCCTAAAAGTTCCACCACCTCTCAGCAGTCTCATAGGCTGGGAACCAAGCCTTTCACACATGGGCCTTTCCAGAACATACAAGATCCTAACTGTAGACGCTGTTACCTTTCTAGATCAGGTTATCATATCTGCTCCTTGATATTAAAGTTCTTAAGATCAGTGTACCCACCTTAATGATTTTACAAAATACTTTGTACAGGGCTTGGTAAACTCCATGAGAATGAAGGCTGTCTATGACTAGATTAATATTGGTCAACCTATTTATCATCATTCAGCTATAATACAGTTCTGGAGCTTAACACTTTTCTGAAATCCATTCAACAAATTATCATAAACTTACAGGTCAGTTGTTAAATTTATACATTATCCAGTCTATGCTCAGTTTAGCTGTCTAGTGGTAGAGAATAAAACAGTGGTTACCAGGAGTGCAGGCGGAAAGGCAATGGGGAGATTTAGGTCAAAAGATAAAAAGTAGAGGAAAGGTAGGCTGAACAAGACTAGAGAGTTTTAATAGGCAATATGAAGACTATAGCAAATAAAATTTTGATTAGATATTTTTGCTAAAGAAGTAGACTTTGGCTACTCTTGTCACACATACATGAAGAGTAACTGTGTGAGATGATAGGCAAATTAATTTATTCACCATTTTACTTTCTATGTGTTTTCCACAACATCATTTTGTTAAGTCTCAAATATGCACAATAAAATGTAACAAGTAAATACATAGAAAGGATTAGCAGCCATTCTTTCTGGTACCTTGTTTTTCCCCCAGGGATGCTAAGGGATGCTATTTGGTAATTGTTAAGTCTTTCTTATTTCTTTTCAGGTAAATGCAATCTGATATGCTCAGGAGTGGGGGGTCTCTGAATGGCAAGGATACTACTGAGAGACAAATGTAAAATCAGCTGTGCCACAGTGGTACAATGCATCTTAATCACTTAAAAATAATTACTCTAGAAATAATTACTCATTAGCAACATTATAGTGTTCTACCATAACCAATTCCTTAACTAATGTGACACTTAAGCATGAAAATCAGAACCAACTTGTAATGTTGCATCCAGGGCTTAGAGAATACATACTCCTGAACCATTTAGTTAATAATGACATGACAGAAATAAATCTGTACCTAGCCTTGTTGGCATTAAGCATGTGTCAAAACACTTTAATGTTTATAGGCTATATTCAAACACTTTAGATATGTAATTACATTTAGCAACCTCTAAAGTTATTGTCTGTTTTATTAGGCTAAAATCTATTACAAGCCCAATCAGCAAAGGTACGCCGAGGGTGCATTGGCTTCAGTTTCCGGAAATTAAAGAGGCTTCTGTAGTGAACCAGAAAGTACAGACTGCCTCTGAGACCATCCTTGTGCCATGAGTGGCCCCTGCCACAGCACCTTGACAGATGAGCCTGTTCTTTACACATCATCTCTAGAAAGGGAAATCTGCCATCTACCCTGGAGAGCTATTTCACTATTTTACAGCTTTCACTATCAGCCAGGTCATCTTTCTATTTAATCTAAGTCCCCACATCCTTCATGTTAGAATTTATGACCAGAGCTTCCTGTTTGGTTCACAGCAGCAAATGTGAACTGCCGATCATCACACCCCTGAGCCCTTCACATAAATGGAGGCTATTATTACACCTATCAGTCTTCATTCGTTTCTCCAGTTAGATCAACAGAGCTCATTTTGCCCTGTGTGAAACAATGAATTATCAGGTTTTAATACCTCATAACATTTCATCCAATTACAATGCCATTTTCTCATCTTTGTCTTCTTTCTTTCGTTTTAAAAGAGAAAGAGACCAAGAACACAGAGATGAGGATGGAGAATTGGAAATATTCACAATTCAGCTCTTTAACTTGGTAACCCGTCCTCTCACGCTTCCAGCCCTGCCTGAAATGAAATTGTCTATGTGAAAACAGTGTCACGTACATTTTCTCTTCTGATGCCATTCATTATCTCTTTTCCTTTGGTTTCTAGAGATCGGGTGCGATTGTTTTCATCTTTGTCTTTTCACTGATGTTTTATAATGATATTTTTGTGACCTGTATTGTAAATTGTGTAATTTTCAACATATTTTGCTCTTTTTATAAGCCCTTTCTGTTTCTTTGAAATCCTTCTTTTCAATGAACCCCAGTTTTTTTATTATGATTCATTTTTATCCTGCTTTAATTCATCACTTAGTCAGATATCCTTCTTAATTCAGTACAAGGCAGCTTCTTTTCTTCTTGTGTTATCGAACAACCCTACATTACAGACATGTGTTTGAAATTTCAGCCAATTACATCTTTTCTCGTGATTTAACAATCACTTAAATGTTTTGTTTTAACCTTTTTCCAGTAGCCCTGGCTGTCAGTTTCAGTTACTTCCTCCGATTCCCATGGCCTCTCTGCCACCTACTTCAAATTCCCCCATCTAAGTAATTAAAAACTTTTGAAGAAATGAAGTTATTTCCATAAATAAGAAGAAATTTATTCTCTTTGGTTTTTCGTGAAGGTCTAATGGCCATTCATCCACAGAATTCTGAATAAGTAGTTGTCTGAGATTTCCAAGGACTTTTTACATATTAGCAAGTTTCTTTTATTTTTATTGGCTCAAGATCACATGGTAAGAGGCAAAATCAAGACCCGAGCCAAGGGTGCTCAATTCTAAGGATTCTTTCTGTTCTCAACCTCTGTGCCTGTGAAATGTGTTTATGTTAGATTACCAAAAACTGCTTACCACCCCTCACTATTATGAGTCATGCAGTGATGAACATCTTTGTGTTTGCTTCTTTGTCCTATTCTCTCAGTACTTCCCTTTTAATTGTATTCCCTTTTTTAAAAAAGGCAAGTGAACGGAACTAACATCTAAATAGTTCTTTATATTCAAATTTCCCTTTATATAATTCAGACCAGTTTATATTATTATGAGCAATTATGAGAATCTAAATTTATCCACATCCTTACTACTTATTCTATTAGGGGAAAAAAACCGAGACAATTTGTTAAGAGAAGGATGGTATAGCATGGATTCCAAGAAAAATGTAGGCTAACATCTGTCCTCAGCACACACAATATGTCAATTTCAATTCCAGAAGGGTTTAAAATTTGAAATCATAAAACAAAAATGTAGAGAAATCTTTATCTTATTTCTGGACAGAGAAGGATGTTCTCAATATTAAAGAAGGATGAGAAGGAATGTAAATAGTTGGATGAGAATAAAATATCAAAAACACTTATGAATCATCAAGAAAAAAGAGAAACACTAGACAAAATCTCTGCAAAGTACATGAGTAGTTTACAGTTAAAGAAGTTGAAATTACTGTTAAATACAGGAAAAAAACATTCTGGTTATAATAGCTTTCCAAAGATGGCATGGGTTCCTTCCAGAAAGAGTAAGTTCCAAATCACTGGACAGATTTGCGAAACAAAAATTATAGAGATCTTATGGAATTCAATCATCAGAAAGATATTTGTATAGAGAGCATTTAATTATTATTCTACTTTGAGAACCCATAATTAAGAGATGATAGCTCCATTCACATTTTAATGACATATAATTTTAATGAAGTGCCTACATTTCACACATACGCTGACCAATAATATTTCCAGCCCACAGAATGTAAGTATTCTATGCATCACCAAGTGTTCTGATACAGAGAACAAATGATCCTGCATATGGAATATGTTAGTAGCAGTGAGTTGTATTGGTAGAAACTTAAGTAGACAGGAAAATGTTTCAGAGGAAGGAACAATACACATTCACCTTAGAAACACTGAGACTAAAAATTAAACCTATTTTCATATTTCTTTTAGTACACCTGTAGTCATTTAACCCTACACACAATGTATCTTTTCAAATACTTGTGAAATTATTCTTCACAAATTGCTCTCTGATATATTTTATTCTACTATTTATATAGTTGAATATATAGTTTATATTCTCAGTTGTAAATAAAATTATGCTTAACATCCTTGTCATAGTTTGAACCTGTGGTTATCTCTCAAAGGCCCATGGATTAGTCTTGGTGGCCAACCTTTTGTGCTACTGGAGGTGATGAAATCTAGGAAACTTCCTAGTAAAAGGAAGCTAGGTCATTGGTGGCATACACTTGAAAGGGATGTTGGGATCCTGGCCCTTTCTTTTCTCTTTCTATTTGTTTCCTGGCCAATATGAAATAAAAAAGGCCTCCTCTTCTCTGCTAGAATAGGCTCAAAGCAACAGGACCAAGTGATCATGGACTGAATCCTCTGAAACTATGAACCAAAATAAACTACTTTCTCCTTTTAAGTTCTTTATCTCAGGTATCTCAGGTGGATAGCTGACTAACACAATACTTGTATAATTTTTGTGTTTTTCACATTAATTTCATAAGGTTGAGTTTCAAGAATAAGAGTTTGTACAGTCAGTGGATTTGCTTAATGTTTTCAAATTATGAGAAAGTTTGTACCAATTTAGAGTACTACTGACAGCACCTGCAAGAGGATGTATTTCCCTGTAGAATCTGTCTGTAGTTCTACATAATGTTTTAACTTAGTACTAAATAGATAAGCAATAATTATCATGATTTAATTTGTATTTTTAAAACGTATTTGTGGTTTTTAATGATGGTAGGCATTTTCTCTCACACTTATTGTCTATTTTATGTAAATATTTTTTCTTTTAAGTAGTAAAAATATCATTTAGATGGAGGTATTTTGCGATTAGCTATCAGGGTGGCAGAAAAGCCTGAGACCATGGCATTTACGTAGTTTGTTTGAGTCAGAAATGCTCCCTGAGTTGCCAGTATGCGACAGGAGACATCTCTGAGTAATTTATTTTTCACGTTTAAAAAAATAACAGCAGCAAGAACAACTATAGACCTGTTTTACTTTAGTGGTTAGGGTTATCACACCTGGAACCAAATTTGCAGGAAAATTATGTACAAGAGAATGTTAGAGGTTGAGTTTACCAGAAAATATGTTGCTTTCTGAGTTCAGCAAGTGTTCTACAGAGAGAGCAAGGGCGAGAGGGAGAGCGAGAGAAAGACAGAGAAGATGTGGAGGCAGAGAGAGAGAGAGAATTGATCTGGCATGCTAGCATGTTTTTTCCTCTGTCATTGGATGCTGCCTGCTTGGTAAGGGATGAGTATGTGCTGGTGGGGAGCAGAGGTGGTTTAATGATCAGTTCATCGCTAGCAGTCGCTCTGAAACAGCACTCCTGTCGGAATGTCTGTGTTGGGATGGGCGAGGCCCGCTGGGCTTGCATCTTCATGGAGTGCCATTCAAGACCTTCCTTTGTTCAATCCTCATCTCTCTTCTTCTCTTGGGTGATGATAATTAATAAATACCTTCAGGTTCTGCTTCTGGAGACTCTACTCTTCGACATAGAGTCTACTGGGGAGACAGAAAATAGCAACTAAAGAAATACATATCTAGGATAATTTCAGATAGTGATAGATAGTCTAAAGAAAGAAAAATAGAGATGGAATAGTACCCAATTGTAGAGGGCTACATTAGCTAGAGCGGTGGGAGAAATCTTCTTAGGTGGACTGTGATTAACTGAGGCCAGAGTGATAGGAAAGAGGTGGTCCATGTAAGGCGGAGGGAATATTCATTGCCTTGTCTCCAAATTCCCAGGACAGATGACCCCAGAATGCACTGGTTCTAGTTGTTTTGACAGTCTAACTGCAAGAATGTGAAATTTTAAATACATTTTATAATGCATTTGATCGGTCAAGGACCAAGAAAAAGTAGATGGCAAATTGAAAATGGATAATTTGAGGAGAGTGTAATGAAAAGATTATTTACAAAGACAGCAGCACCCCTCCCTCACAGAAGTAGGATCAGCTGGTTGCCACTGGCTCTCTAGAACCCCAGTCCTGAGAGAGAATGGAGAAGGGAACCTGGGCTCAGGTTCAGCAGGAAGGGCATCTGGGGAACTATCCCTCACCTGTATTTTCTTCTTGCTTTCAAGTCTTGCCTTGCTCCTCATCAACCAAATTTACCTTAAGCCAGAGAACCAGGAAGCCAGACATAGAGTTCTGAACAGTCCAGTCTTGAGGGGCACAGGGATAGGTGGTTAGGAGTAGAGAGTGGAACTGGAAGGAAAAGGAAGGCATTCGGCTGTGTAATTTCTATTTGAAAGGAATATTTGGAAGGGATTGGGAAGAAGCGAAGAGCCTCACCTGAGCCTGTAACTTTATCACTGGCTAGTTGCAAATTGGCTTCTGTGAGTCACTTCATTTTCTTTTTAAAAAAATGAAAAGAGTGCAATAAAAACTAATGAACTTTTTCTTATATAGCATTCGCTAATGTGTCATACTGTTTATCAAAATAAAATAAAGCAAATGTTTTAATGAATGCTTTTATAAAGGTATCCAGTAAATCAGAACATTGTTTAAATTGTGAAAAAATAAGCATTTTAAAAAATAATCAGAGGGCCAGGAATGTAGCTTAGTGGCACTGCGCCTGCCTGGTAAGCTCCAGGTCCTGAGTTTGATCCCGGTACTAGAAACAAAAATAAAAATAAAAATAATTAGAGTTCCAGCTCTTATTCATGTCTTTCTAGTCTGCCTTGACTAAATATTTTATTGTGGTTTGAAATCAGATTTTAGTTGTTGGGATATGAGTTAAAAATATAGTGCTTACTTTTTCTGAGGGACTTATAATTCCTTTAAATCATAATTTAGAGAGGAGAGAGATTATTCCTGCTCATGAAATAAGAATAGGATTTGTAGATGAGACCATAAGGAATACAATTTGGAAAGGGTGAGTGAACTAGACACTGTCCACAGAGGAAAATAAAGACAGACTGATATGTTTATATCTATTAATATTTTTGTTAAATATAATTTATATGTTCACAAGACAAGATGTTGTTAGATGCTGTTGTTTGGATTCTACAGGCATGCTATTTAGGGAAATATATTTCACAATATTGCCTGCATTTGTGCCAGAAGCCTGTGTAGCCCTTTAATGGTCACAGTATCTTTGTAGAGGATAAGATTCCAGAAAACCAAAGAGTCACAGAAGGCCAGACAGCTGCAGAAGAGTACAAATAGCTCTAATCTGAAATGCATGATTTATCAAATGGGAACATAATTGCTAGCAATCTTACTTTTTTTGGTGATTACAAAGTTGAGCGTAGTAGTGCATGTGACTCTATATGAGGACTTTTAAAGAGCTTTTAAAAACAATTATGTATGAGTCTTAAATATTTTAATTTAAGCAGAAGGCCTCCATAGGGGTAAATCAAGAGGACAGAATGGCAAAAACTGCTGAGGGAGACCTTTAATCAAGGAGAATATTAAGTGAGACTCCTTGGGGAGAGGCTTGTATTTGCTTGTCTCGGGTGGGCTAATCTACATAATTGACTAAAACAGAATGAACAGCTGTGAAATATAGCATTTGGATGTGTGGGTAAAACAAAATTACAGATATACAAGGTCACAGAACATGTAATGTATTTTCATAGGATTATAGAATTTCTAAGCTCATTTGGCATACAAGAAAATGACCAATTTTCCAGAGAGGCTAAATTTCATTTCCAAGGTCATCTAGCAAGTTAGTCGCAGTGTACTAGTTAAATACGTGGATTCTGGAGTTAAACATCTTAGATTGAAATCACAGCTCTACCACTCATTCTGTAATGCTTGCAAATCATTCCACCTTTGTGTCTCAATTTTCAAATCAATAAAATGAGAATAACAGTTGAACTTAAATGCGATGATACATTTCAGTAACACTAGATAGTTTCTGGAACACATTAGCTAGTGATCAATTAATATTAGCTATATTTGTGATTTGTGAGAATGCCAAAACCAAAGTTACTACCATCTACAGCAGCACTCTACCTGTTCTAGAGAAATGCAAGAGCTCACTGTATAAGAGAGTTATAAGTGAGAAAATAATTTTGTTGCAAAAATGGCTGTGAGACACAGAATAATAGCAAGTCTTTTTCTTATTTTGTTTTGTTTTTATTTTTTTCTTGGAGATAGAGTCTTGCTATAAAGTCCCAGCTAGCCATGAACTCCCCAGGTAGTGTAGGCTGCCCTTGAACTCATGATCCTCCTCCCTCAGCCTCCTGAGTCCCACTGAAAGCTGTGATTACAGGCATATGCCACCACACAGAGCTCATATTCAGTTTTCTTACTCTGTTAGTACACAAGTCTTACTCTGTTTTAGGACACAAGTCATTTAGGGATGACAGCGGCCAATGGCTAAATAATAAAAAGTTTATACAAAGGTCTCTTAGGTGAAGCAAAGTATCTTCCAAGGATAGACTTCATCATGCAATATAATTCAATCTTGTAAAAGATATGTTTCACTTTTAACTAAAGAAGGTCTCCCACAGAGAAACAAGGCACATTCTGGAGGCATCATTGACTGTTTCTTTGATAGAAGACAAGAGTTGAATTCATATACTTTACAGTGGATTTAAAATTTAATCAGTATAATGGATTACTAACCTCACTTCAAAGACTCTTGAATAGTGGTACTGAGCTATTTACAGGTCATTGGGAATGTTTATCAGGGGCTGAGGATTCAGTTCAGTGTTTTTGCCGCCTGCCTCACAAGCACAAAGACCTGAATTCGATCCCCGGTACAAAAAAAAAATGTTTACTAGGATCCGGAAAGGTATATTCATAAAGATCCTATTAATTTATATTATAATTAATTGTGTTAATTGTATTCACATATTTCTGTAAAATCACAGACCTGTTATAAATAAAAAAATTCCAGAGAAGAGACTCAGATGCTTATCACTGGTATTTTTCTGAATAAGATTCATTTCAGGATAAATGTAAAAATTATTTCTTTGAAAAGTCATTTTCTGTAAAATATAACTATGTCTTTCCAATTTATTTGAGAATTTGTATATGAGTTCAATAGGCTCTTAATAAAGAGAATTGTCCTAATATCATCAGTCTGAGAATTCTTATAGTTCTTTCTCTTTATTTTTTATTAATATATTATTGTTTTAATATTAAGTTTTTAACATGTACCGAACATATATGGTTGAAATACAAATATTACAAGAGCAAATGTGATTTCTGATCTCACAAAGGACTTTGAAAACATGCAGATTTGTTACATATCTGCACTTTGTCTTGTAGAGTTCCATATATAGAGAGAGTAATTATTTAACATAGTTATGTTAGGAAGCTATTTACACTCATATTTTTATATATGTTTTGTTTGTAATATTGTGTAAGAATTTTAGCTTTTTAAATTATACAAACTGGTGCTTATACTATCAAGCTCTGGTAAAATAATATGGTATAACTGTAACAAAAGTTGCAGAACACTTTATGAATCATAAATCCCTTCTAATTTTTGTAATCCTGTGACAGATTAGGATGGCAAGTATGTATTTGCAAATGGAGTGATCATGTGTTAGTGAATACAAGTGACTTGTGCAAAGTCCCTCGTCTTTGTAAGACCAGAATTCCAAGTGGAAGCTTTCAATGCCAGACTTTCTGCTTTAATGCAATAGAAGAAACGTAAATATTTTGTGAATATTGACTAGATTACATTTATAGTGTCTGCTATACTTTATGAAGTATATTAGACCGTACAAAACAGCAAAACACTGCCATAAACATGAATGTTGTGAGAAAGAGAACTTTCTTCTAGTTCATTTTAAAAAAAATACAACTAATTGCTCCTGTGATAGCATTAGTTTATTCTGCACTTTTATGATTGTTCACAGCACTCCTGACTGTGTATAAACAGTCTGAACCACAACCTTTATCAGCAAATGCAAAAGGCCTCATTTATAGTTGAGCATTCTGTTTCTCTTTCCTCTGTCTCTGTCTCTCTGTCTCTGCCTCCACCTCTGTCTCCGTCTGTCTCTGTCTGTCTCTCCTGTGTGTGGTGGCATTGGGGATTCAACCCAGGGCCTCACATATGCTAGGCAAGCCCTCTACCACTAAGGGATACCCACTAGCCCTTCTGCTATTTTTGGTATGTGTCCTTGTAACATTCATGTTATTTTGTATTCAGTTTATCAGCTAAAGTTAATTTTCTCTAGTTTCTGATAGAGATTAACTCGGCCATTTTACATAAATAATATTAATATGTGGTGTACTCACCATCTACCTCATTTCATTTCCTTTAAAAATTTCTATTCTATATTGTACTAGTCTCTGTATGTTAGCAATAATTCTCATTGTATCTACATGTAAGTACATATACACAAACAAAAAAACAGTGGAGCAATGACAAATCCATCCAAATATCACATACCCAAAATGAACTATCATTTTAAAACAGCAAACAAATAATGGCATATGAATGTTAATTTCAGTAGAAGTTACAGAATTTAGGAATTTGGTAAATCCCACTGAAAGCAGAAATAAGTAAGCCTCAGTGCTATTTATGTAATGTTACTTAAATGGATTAAAATTTATCTATTGTTAAAAATCTAAGAATTTCTATAACCTAAGTCATACTATAATTAAAAGTTAAAAACAAGATAATGCAATAAAGAAATCTTAAAGTACAAAGACTAACAATGAGTCAAGTCAACTGTTTGCATCATTATAAACTCATGTATTTATTCACTCAACAGATATTTATTGAGTGGCTTAGCAGTGAACAGAATGGAATCTGTACCCTTAAGTAGCTTCAACTTTATTGGAAGAAAGACAGTACTTAGAGAAACAAATGAGCAAGGTACTTTCAGATTATGGGAAACGTTTAAAGGAAATGAACAGAAAGCTAGGATGGCAATCATTTTTGGTGGGCTGGCTGAGAAGGGCTTTTCAGAGGAGTTGGTATTGTTCCAAAAGATCAGTAGAGAGGGCTCTATGAGGAGCAAGGAGACATGGGTTCTAGGCAGAGAGAACAAAAGCAAAAGCTGAAAGACAGTGAGTGAGAATATGGGATGAGATGATACTGGGAAGGAAGAAAAGGAACAGACTATTCCATGCATAGAAGGCCATACAGCCAGGATCTTTGATTTTCTTGTATGAGCCACTAAAAAATTTAATCAGAGATTAAAATAATCTATTTTTGTGGGAAACAACTGGAAAGGCTGGGAGACCAAGCTACTCTGCTGATTTGGATGAGAGGCAATGGGGACATAGACTCAGAGGAAGAAGTAGGGATGGAAAGGAATTGAGGCAGAGCAGCCAACAGGACTTGCTGAAATTAAAGAACCAGGATGAACATTAGCCCTGGGGTACTTACTTCTTATGACAAAAAAACAGAGGATAGATGTTAAAGGAAAAAGAACTGACCCAAAGAGGCAGGAACTATTTCCATTAAGTTATTCACATAGTTCAAGTCTACATGATGGGTAAGACTCTCACTATTCCCAACTAAGGAACAGACTCAGTTGGCTTAGATTTCTGCTTGAAACTGTGCTCAAGAAATTTTTCATTAAAAAAAGCCTGTGGGGGCCAGGGATTTAGCTCAGTGGTTTCACTGCCTGCTGCGCAAGCACAAAGACCGGAGTTCGATCCCTGGTACCAAAAAAAAAAAAAAAAAGCAGCCTGTGGACTTCTTTCTGTAAAGTGCAGTTATATCTACTGTTCTTCTCCTCACAGAGTACAGTGCCCATGACAACAGAGTAAGCCTAAGTTGGTCAAATTCAACATTAATTTCTTCTCTTAGTTTCCCTCAGCAAAAATAAAATTTCCTATGTGCTGAGCATTCTGATAGATTCTTTACATAATGTTGAAATTGATAGTTGAAATTTGTACCTATGTCTGTTGTTTTCTAGGACTTTCTGTTCTTTCATGACCTCATGTTGCCTTATTGATCAGAAAACATATATTGGTAAATCATTTAGAACTGTATGTGTTTGGCTCCTAGTAAGTCTTCAGTAGAAATGTTAGTGGAAAATGATGACAGAGAAATATAATGACAAAATAAAGGGACATATTCATTTCTCCCTAATAAAATAATAGAAGTGCTAAGTATTCTGAATAAAGACCTCTGCTATCCCATAGAAGGAAACTTTGTAAGGTGTCAGGAGAATATCAGATTACTCAATATAGAACAAATCAGCTGACAGAAAACTGACTGTGTATTTTATTAAGGTTCTTGGTAAGTACTATACTATGTAGAGAAAGATGAACAAGAATAGATTAAATATAAAGTCAGATTAGATTTCAGAATCTTAAGAAAGAAAGAAGAAAATATGTGAAAGAAGAGGACCATTCTTTGTCACTAATTCATCTGTGATGCTCATAAAATAAGTTCCTGAGAGCCACCCCACCCAAAGACATTCTGAAAGCAGGGAACTGCCTGTCCAACACTTTCAGGTGATTTTGATACATCAGGTAAATGGACCACACTTCAGAATACACTGATTTAGTCCAGCCTCTTTATTTTATAAATTAGCATGAGACTTGTAAAGAACAATGATTATTAAAAGTTATGTCACTCATTTTCATTAGAGCTTAGTCTAAATCACAGTTGCCGCAATACTCAGATGTATTTGTCCAATTCCAGCCATGGACCTGCTAACAAGATGTATTCCCACTTTTCTTCTAGAATCACAACCACTGCTGCCTGCATGATGGACCTACGGCGGTACCCATTGGATGAACAAAACTGCACGTTAGAAATCGAAAGCTGTAAGTCTTTCTGAGAAGCCAGCTGATTGTTTTAAGCTTGTCCCTAGGCAGAGGATTCCTACATTGGTCCAAAGGTCCTACAAAGCTTTTGTTAGCCCACAAAATTGAGTGGAGCAAGCACTGATAACATCTTCCATCAATAATAATAATGCCATCTTCCATCAATAATGCCACTTTCTTACTCTTGTTCCTATATACTTAGGACAGATGTTTACAGATGAAATAATTTGGCAATAAAAGGGGTATTCCAGGCATTTAAAATGTGCAGTTGGTGCAAACGCTTACAACAGCTGTGGGAAAATCAGTGGAGGTGGGAGGATATCACAAAATATCCTAATTCTTTCTGCCTCTCATAAACTTTATCTCTATAATTGTGAAATAAATATGACCTCCTAGATTAAAGCAAGCATTCATAAAGTAGGGATTAGTAGACTATTTTCTTATTGTTGTTTTGGTTTGAGACACTACTTTTGGTATCTGAAGTTTATATTCTTGAGCAAGATTGGGGTGAGTGTGCATGAGTGTGTGGGTGTTTGTGTGTGTGTGTGTGTGTGTTGTGCTTCCTGTGCTGACTTGTTCTATAATGTGGTTTCATTTTCTAGGCCATGGTTTTAATTTCTCTGTTGATTCCGATAGCCACCCTGTTGGATAGGCTAAAATGCTGATTTCATGACCTGTCAGAGGTAATAGAAGAAGGTCATTGGAGTTGGACAGGCATTTTGAATCTCCTTTTCTGTCAGTTCTTTGGAATGTTTTTAGGCCTTATCCCACCAAATAGTTAGAAGCTGACAATTTTGTATCCAGTGTTCTAGATAATGAGTAGTTGGACTGCTGGAAGGGTAGTTGCAGACTCTGTGAGGAATTTTAGATGTGGCAAGCATCGTGACTCTAAATCACTGCTTTGAGCAGAAATGCACCATTCAGTTCAGATCGTGGATATTTTTGCCCATTTCAAAAGATAGCTTCTAGAGGTAATTAAATTTATATACATTTTAAAGAAATCGACTGCATACTTACATTCCTGATCAGCATTATATTTCAATTTATTTTTTGCCTTTCAAAACTAATTAATAAAATCTGTCTGTACAATTTCAATGACTAATTATATCCAAATATCTTTAGAACAACATTGTACATTTCGTTTTCTTGACTTATGGAACAATTCATAGGACAGTGTTTTTCAAAGTCCAAATTCTTTGGCAAGTTCATTTTGCTGATGTAAGGACATTTTGAAAAAAGTATGATGTGTACCATTCATGGATGTTTGTCTCAAGAATAGTATCTGAGGTATAATTTTACTGAGATGTTAAATATTTGAACATGGATTAAGTGCTTTCACTTACTGTATTTCATTTGAGGTCTTCCTATGCCTCACAGATAAGTAAACCAAGACTTCTTTATTTTAAAGAATTGAAGCCTAAAGAACATAGGGAACATCAAGATGTTTCTCGATGTTATTAAATTGTAACTTTGACACAATTATTCAAATATTAACATGATAATTCATTCTAATTTACATATCTCATTTCACTTTATAGTTACTTGTGAAATGTATGTAGGTTAATTCAGATTCTTCTCTTAATGAGTAGGAAAGCTGATATAAAAGGTAACAGGACTTGTCCAGTATCACACAGCCTTTGTTGCAGAGTAGCTCTGTGCTGATGTGGTAATTGATAGCTGAATTACTTTAAGAAAGACGCTGATGTGAGACAGATCAGATTGACAGATTCCCATTCTAAAGGAACCTGTTCTGAATATTAGGAACATGGCCTGTCTTTAAGGGAAAATTGGAATTGTTCACATTTAGCTAGACAGCAAATCATTGCTATAGATAATGAAATATGGCATTGCATTAATGATATTCATGATTACCAGGCTTTATTATTATAAGTAGTTTGCTAAGTATATTAAAATAAGCTTAACTTCCTCTCTGTTCACTTGTTCTCAGGTGATGTCTAACATTCCCTTCATCTACTCTTTTCCTTTAAGCAAACCCTAGGCATTCATTCTATTCCTCTTTCTTTCTCCTCCTGTTCTTTCTCTTTGTCCTCTCTGCTTTCCTTTCTCTTCCTCTTTCCTCTTTCCTTCCCTCTCTCAAGTGAAAACGACTCTAATAGTAGCATTACTAAATCATTAGCACACTGTAAAATTATTAGCAATATTGGTTCACTTTCAGAGATGATAACATAACCTGATTCTGGAAGGCTTAGAGAGGGAGAGCATTAGGAATGAGTTCATTGCTTTCATTGATTCATCCATTTAGTTAAAAATTTACTAATTCATTAAATATTTATTGAGCACTAGTTATTTACTAAGTATTGTAATAAGCTTTAGAGATATAATGGGAAGAATAATACATAATATTTTTTGGTTTTGGGGGGTTTTTGGTACCAGGGATCGAACTCAGGTCCTTGTGCTTGAGCAGCAGGCAGTGAAACCACTGAGCTAAATCCCCAACCCCTATTTTTTGTTTTTTAATTATGTCAAAGCAGATAGATATAATTGAAATATATACCTAGATGAATATGAAATTGTATTAGTGACAAGTTTGCCAAGATAAATATTTTATCTTAAAGAAAAGCTATTTAGAGTGTGCCTTGATATAAAAGTGCTGAGCATTCTAGGTGATCAGTATAGACTCTATTTACTTCATTACTTTTCTTCAATAGAGAGGGATAGAGAGGTTCTATAGAATTAATGGGATTCGAAGAATTAAATGGGTCCAATGATATTTATCTCTATGCAGGCTATGAAAAATAAACTGTTAAAATAGAAAAACTCCATTCCAAGGTGTTTCCAATCCTGTCTCTTAATGCTGCCTTTAATCTATATGTTCTGTATATTCAGAGTCAACTCATTGTATTTTGTACATGTAGCATGATATTGATATATATGTGCGTGTGTGTGTGTGTGTGTGTGTGTGTGTGTATTTACAGAGAGATATGTTTTATTCTGTACCTTACTCTGAACCTGTCAATACAGGTTGAGTAAAAGATAGAATACTTGCACGTTTTTCTAGGGTAATGTCAGTTAAAAGCACCAAATCCCATCTAGCCTATATAAACAAAGTTCTTTTGAATGTTCTTACTATTTAGGAATGAATTCTAGCATTGAAATAATGAAATGTTCCAAGCTTGCCAATGCTTCACAATTCCAGGGCTGTCAAATATAATTTAAATCTGAAAATACAAGTCAGAGATTTCTGTTTAAACAGAGTTCTGATCACATCATCATGAGGATACAGCATGATATTATACTGTGAGGTCAGTTAATAAGTTCTGCTCAAGGGAAAAAAAACACTGCAAGTGAGGCAGAGAGAAGATTACATATCTTTAAAGTGGATATAGTCAGGGGGCTACTCTGTCATGTTCTGCACCAACTCAGCTTTCCAATACCAATATAGCTACATGGCCACATCGAGCCCTGCTGTCTCCCTCAGGAGAATAAAGCTGCCTTAAGCAGTCTCTAATCCTCTTCCTGAGGACACGTGCACTACTTACCTGGAAGGAAATATAGAATTCTCTCAACTGGACTCATTGATGGACTGCTCAAGTTACTAAAAACTCAAAGCCTCTTTTTTTCTCCTCACATTTGTTCATGTGCTTTTATCTCATCTTTTCTCTGGGTGTTAGGCTGGCCAGCCTCATGTCTTAGAGAATAAGTGTAGGTTTAATAGGCTCACTCTCAATGTCACTGGTTTTTTCCTCAGTTTCAGCCTTTGTAAGATACATAATGAATCCCCCAAGTGCAGAAATTTCTCAGCAGCTCTTCTGCAGGCAGCTTCACAGGGCCATCCCAAGTGTTTGCTCAGACTGTCAGGCATCTCCTTTTAAGATCTTTAAAAAAATCCTACACCATGCCCTGTGTGACATCAGACACCAGTTTTTGCTGGGCCCTCAAACTCACTGCACATTGGGAAATGACACTGGGAAAGTCATCCTGCTGACTTTAGCCTTAATTTCCCCAGGGGCAAAATGGGGATACTAATATATACCTCATAAGGTTATTATAGGATTTAAATGAAATCATAGTTTTTAAAAAGTCTAGCATATTACTTATATATGGCAGACATCTGATAATTAGAAAGTTCATTAATTAATAATAGCATTACTATAAGAATACTAGTTTCCATTAGCTTAGCACAGCATTGTCTTTCTCAACCTTCGCGCAGTTTGTTCTGTCCTTACAGTGATGTTCCAGGCAAGACTCATTGTCTGGCATTGTCTCTACCTCCTCAGAGAATCTTTTCACTAACTGTGCCTCGGTATAAAATGCAGATTAATTTCTGCCACAGAAAGCAGAATTTAAAAAGCTTCAAAACCTAAATGTGGATATTTTAAATGTTTGAATGAAGTGCAAGAACTTCATTTGTGAATGTAATCCCTTCATGGTTTCGTTTACATTTAAACAGGCCCAGAAAGGCAGTCACGACCTGCTGCCCATCAAACCCGGCTGAGGTAGCCAAGGTCCCCGTAAGAGCGTGAGAGAACCTTGGCACCCACATCTCCTCTACACGGAGATGTTCTTCATGCTTTGTGAAGGCAGAAAATAGACAATGCCTTTTGTTGTATTGAATTCCAACATGGATATCGTAAAACAGCTTGCTGTTAGGCTGTTGATGGAACAAAGGCTATATTTTCTTTATTCAAAAGTTTCATTCTATATCATTGTATTGAAGAAGTCCATATAGATTAACATGTTTAAGCCCTCAAGATATTGAATATAAATTTACTATAGTGAAGGGCTAATTATTTTGGAACCAAGTTATCCTATGTAATAGCTATCATGTCAGCAGATATATTTGTAGTATTTTTAAGACTTTAAGAGTGCATTTTGGGGCCAGGGATTTAGCTCAGTGGTTCTGCCGCCTGCCTCACAAATGCAAGCACCCGAGTTCGATCCCCGGTACCAAAAAAAGAAAAGGAAAAAAAAAGAGTGCATTTTGTTCTTCTTCCCCTACGTGAAAATCAGTGGCATTTTAGAGTATGTCAACAGACCCCTGACAGAAGCAGTGAGCAGATGGAGCCCCGTGAATGTGAGATTGTGATCAAAAGGCACTTTGTGAATATAGATGGACTTCACCATATGGGTTCTTCAGGGTAACAAAACAGGTCGCTTAGCTTCTTCAAGTTATGGTTTCTCCTCTGTGTAATATTGTGATCCTTGTAAGTAATGAGATAAATAAGATAGCGATTTTTCTGCAATCCTCAGTATTACTGTTTCTGCAAGTAGTAGCTCTTGTTTTTATAGCATCATTATTAACATCGTCATATCACAACTGGAATATTACGCTGAATTACACTCACAGCATCTTAAGAGGAATATTTTGCAATCAGAAAAAACAAAATGTAAATGATATATAAAGCATGGAATTTGAAGAACCAGTGAAAGACACTGGAATTAGGGATTGGGAAGCACACTACCTAGAAGAAGGGAAATTTATGCAACTGGGGACTGCAGTGTTTGCATGTGATATTTATTTTCAGATAACTACAGAATATCCTCTTAGGGAAGCAGACTCTGTCTTCCCTAAGGGTAAAACTAGACTAATGGTAATAGACGTCAAGAAGGCAATTTGGGGCTGAAAAAATTTTTAAAAACAATTCATAGCAGTTATACATGGTGAAAAATCAGATGGGTTGCTAAATTCAGCAAGACCATTTCCTGAGAGTGAAGGGCAACTGTTGGGTTTAGACATTTTTTAAATAGCTGTGAGTTGAGAGTTATTTGGCAGCAACAAAACTTGAGGGATTTTAATTAAGGGACAATTAGGGAAGCTCTGGTTTATGTTAGACTGCAGATCCTACATGCATTACACCTCTGGGAGCAGTGCTACTCAGGGAAAGATGAAAATCACATTCCTGCTAAGGCAGATTTTAAGTAGAACTTGTGTGTGTGTGTGTGTGTGTGTGTGTGTGTGTGCGCGCGCGCGCGCGTGGTGTGGTGTATTGCTGATGGTCTATTGCTATTCAACCAAACAATCATTCTTTTCTAAAATTTTCCTCTTGGGAATACATCTCACAGTTATGTGTGTGCAGAATAAGGCTAAGACTAATGTTTTTGTCTTTCTAAATAATTTCAACCCCCTTGTATCTTTTAATTGTCTTAAGGTTCAACAGAAGAGAAGGTATGTGCATGTGTCTGCACATAGTGCATGGAGGGCAAGGATGGAGTGGAGGTGTTATGTAATGAAGCTACTAAGAATTTTAGGTGATCCTTGAGTTATTTTGAGTTAAACAGGGACTGGATATGTACTTAGAACTTCGGGCATCTCATCAAACATGTCTGACCTTGATGTGTGACTGAACTTGAAGACTTTTGTTCTTTTAATTCTTCTATTATTTGAAAGTACTAACGGATATAAAAGGATTTGTCTTAATATTGAGTATAAATTCTTTCAGTTGAAAGTGGGGGTTTTGCCCAATAATTCTTACTTTTTATTCATGTTTTTCATTTCCTCTTTTTTATATTCTCTTTTTGACGTTCCCTTGAAGTAGATCTTGAGTCTCCTACATCTGTCTATCAGGGATCTGAAGTAAAATTTCCAGACTTTTATTTTCCAGATGATTAATATTTATTTTAAAGAAATTATTACTCGTACACATATTATTTTGGCAGTCATGATTTCAGTTTATAAGATTGGTTCTTTATTCTTTGATTACTCAATGTCCATAGTGCCTTGTTCTGCAGAATGTCCTTTTTAAGAATAAGTTATTTTATAAATTCTCTTGTGCTGTCTTCCATATTTTCTTTGGTGATGATGTATGTTTATCTTGTTACTTTTGTGTACTGATGACTTGCCTTCCATGTCTCCTCATCATGGCAATCACTTCATGTTTGTAAATAAAGGCCTAGTTGGACCAGAATAAGAAGCTGATATGCATTTTCTAAATTGACTTGGGTTTCTCACCACTTTTAAATGATTGTTGTCACAGCAAGCCTCCAACTGAGCATGCTCACCAGCTTGTCTCTTTAGAAGACATGGCTAGGACCTTTCTCAGAGAACTAAGACTATCATCTGAGGCTTGGACACTTCAGGTTATTTCACTCTTTCACTCTTCAAAGAACTGACGCAGTTGAAATTCATTTATCTCCATTTGTAGAGATGTCCAAGGCTATGTGCCTATTCTGTCCTGACGCTGGTTCATTTCACTATAATATCTAAATTAGAAATCCACACAGCCCCACCATTTTTTTGTTTTTGGTCACAGCCCCACTTTTTAATATTCATTCATTCATTCATTCATTTTTTGAGATGGAATCTTGCTAAATTGCCCAGTGAGGACTTGAACTTGGCATCCTCCTGCTGCATCCTCCCAAAGTGCTGAGATTGTACACATTTTGTTTAAGGTGCTTTCTTACAGTATATTCCTGTGTGCAGTCACCAAAACCAGTTACATGGTGGGAAGATGACTATCTCTGATGGTACCCCTCTGTACCTGCTGACTCGGTCTGTGGCAGAGGTTCGCAGGCTTGCTGCTTGAGAGAGCAAGTTTGTCTGTTTGTTTTTAATACAAATAATCCAGCCATACCACAGGCCTGTTGAATTAGTAATTTTAGAAGCTTTATGAGTGATTACAATGAACAGTTAAAGTGGGACATGAGTGCTTAGGGATAGGGTCCTCATGCCCCAGTGAGCAGGCAGGTCTTCTGGACAGCTTGTTAAAACACTGACTGTTGGGTGCATAGCCCCAAGGCATGTAACACAGGGGCTCTGAGGCTCCCAGAATTTGCATGTCTACAGAGTTTTGCATCATGTTTCTGCTGCTGGTGGGGGGAACACACTGGGAAAGACAATGCTGCAGAACACGGGAAGACTGGTTCTCTCCTTTGCACTGCCCCTACAACCTTATTTTTAGGAGAGGGTACTCTGCTTTGTGGTTAGGTTTTTAAAAAATAATATAACCTCATTTGCATTCCAACTTCAGACATTTTTTAATATCTTTAACCCAATATCTTAGGTCTGTAGTGGCTAGCTCCAAGGTAGTGTGGCATGGCAGAGGGGGAAGGTGGGGAAAGCTGTTTATGGTATGGCAGCAGGGAAAGCAGAGGGAGAAGGAGAGGGAGAGAGAGAGAGAGAGAGAGAGAGAGAGAGAGAGAGCTAAGAGAGGAGTGAGGGGGAGACCCTTCCAGGTCACAGCCTTCCCTGGAGCCACATCCTGCGGTATCACATTTCCCAGATATGCGGATGAGTATCATGCTCCTATGAGTCAGTCACCCCCAAAAAGCCTCATGCATGAGCACAGGAGGCTTTGGGGGGACATTAAGACATAAACCCTAACACCCAACAGTGCCATACTTCCCTGTTTTTTAGTACTGGTATGGACTTACTATCATTTCTTCTTTTTTACAATTGTTCCTGTGAGAATGAGTAGACAGGATAGACAAATAATGTCATAATAAACTGAAACATTTCTTTCTTCATAAATATATTGATATTTAATTATATATAATATTTTACCTTCTAATATTTAAGAGCATAGCACATATAGTTCATTTTCTAAAATATTCTCCCATAATTTATACTGCCTGCTTAATGCTCTGCATTTGGATAAACCGTAATTTATTTTAGCAATTATTTGTTGGACATAAGTTATTCTTATTGTATTGTTATTTTAAATAACATGTTATTTGTATATGGTTGAGACTATAAATTAAATATAATCATGATTTTAGATGTGTATGTGTATACTTGTGCATTTGTGTGAATATATATGTACGTATATTTACAGATATATAACTGTCCTATTAATATAAAGTCAGATTTAAATTAATTAAAATTAAATAAAACTAAAAATGTACTTCCTTTGTTATATTAGCCATGTTTTTGTGAGCTCAGTAGCTAGTGACTGTCTTACAGGTCAGTGTAAATATGAAGACCATTTCCACCATTTCAGAAGTCTAAATGGAATAACACTAATGTGTAAGATGAACTAAGAAAAGATGAATTACTACATCATAGAAAACATATATAATTAAAAGTATTTTGATATCATTTTAGAAGAAAGGGCCTACTTAAACTTCTAGGACTGGGCTTTACAACACAATGTCACTTCTTCATACTCAATTGATATCCGTGGTGACTATGATGAGACTTATAAGGTACATGGACAATATTTTTTAATATAAAATGAATGGATAAAACAAAAAAGAACTTAATCTTGAAGGAACTTTAGAATTATACACACTGTCATTATTAAACAGATGTTAGAGCAGCACAAAATACCTGTATAGGAAAATATCGATCTCTGCCAAATAATTATTTTCTATTATTAAATACCATCACTTGCAAGGTTCACCATTATATTAATAACATCAGTAAAGCCCTACTTTGACTGTATTCATCTCCTGAAGTAGTTATATTCTAATTTCAAAATCACTAAAATGGAAAGGAAACCCAAAATACATTACAATTAAAGCATGGTCACTTTGTATTTGCCAAAGAGATCATTATTTTATTATTTGTAAGTGGATGAACCAAAACGAACCATAATCCATCGAATTATCATATAAGTATCTCCCATGCTTACAAGTGAAAATTCAGCTGTCTGGTTCACGTTCCCCAGTACATCATTAGGTCATTTCTTAGGTGAAGTGCAAACCGAAAAGTTTATAAAGCACATACTATCGTCATGGTCTCTGTTGGCTCAGCAGACAGAGTATCGCTACAATATATTATCCTGGCTGTGGTCATGACTTTCATAAGAATCAAGAAGCACATTTTGAATTTTAGAGATTGACGAGAACTTTTTTAGCTATAAATGTAATCCTCTATCATATTATCACCCTATAACATGGACAGAACATGGATATGAATACTGTGTAAAACCTTCTATGCTGGACCCAAGAGCTCCCACCCCTCCCCTGTATTAAGTCCTCTCAGTAATGGGATGAGCCCAGAGCAAAGAGCACCTCATTCCTCTGACCGTGTTGAGCACAGCTGTGAAGTTTAGGAATGAATGTGCTAGCGCAATTCTCACCTTTCAACTTAAAGAACAGCAAGGACCAATTGAAAGGATACTGGTTCTCATTCTGGGTTCTTGAAAGTGGAGTATTTTCTTAAGGACACAGGGTATTTGATGAGGCTCAGCTCCAAAAGCTACATTATATGTATTTACCATCTGTAGGTGATAACCAAATTCTTTAAGTTTTGCAGCAAAGTTTTCTCCTCCTTTGAAATTACTCATTAGATGGAAAAATGTAGTGTAGGTCATAACTGCAAATTATAAATCTCTCCATAGCACATTTCATGTGGAGCTGGGGGTGGGGGGCAAACTTGTTCGTTTTGTTTTCTCTGGGCTCAGGAAATGTGCCAGCAACACTGTCATCCTGCAAAAACTCTCTCTGGCTGGGCTTCATTTTATACTCGATGCTAATTGGACAAAAATGTCACATTTGCAAATTTCTTAGCATTTTTGGTGAAGGCTGAAGAGCACTTTGTGAAGCCTGATGTGAACACCCTAAGCCACGGGGTAAATACACCCACAGACTCTCCCTGGAGAAGTTCCAGAAAGCTGTTTTCCTTAGATAGTTGCAACTCACTGAACTGCAACGCAGTTTGACTTTTCTCAGATTCTCAACTTGGCTCCCTGTGTTACAACTCAAAGATATTTTCTTTCCCATAGGCCTTCAGTAACACTGGTTATTTTTTTGCATAACAAATACCTCTTTCTTTATGACAGCCTGCAGAGTCTTTTATCTATCCCTGGGCCAGCCTCATAATTATTATTAATATTATAATAATTCTCCTCCTCATTAACAGGAACTACTGTTTCTGCGTGTGTCTGCACAGGGGTTGTCCGTACAGAGGCTTGTCCCCACCCAATCCTCTCAGGTGTCAGCTACTACTATTATTTTCTCTTTACAGATGAGGATATGGGACCTTTGAAAAATTGGGTAACATACAGAAAACCACGCAAGTCCACAAGCCAATTTACTGATTGAGGTTTAGTTGAAGAAAATAGGTTGCAGTGTAGCTAGTTTAAGCAGAAATTCTCTTCCAGAATTCTCAGGAAGACTGAAGCAATAGACTCTAGGCTGAGCTTTTAGATACAATTTCCAGAAATCACTATGCAGTATTCTACTGCCAAGGCAGTGGCAGATCCTGCTGGGATGTTGTGACCACCTGCTGAGTACAGTAGCCACTGCTCTGGTGGTAGATCAGACCTATCCTGCCTCTGAGGAGGTCTGTGAATTTACACATTATTGCTAACTGCGTACATTCCACAACTGTTCCCTTGGCTTCTGTCTACTACCTATTTAAAAAAAATACCTGTTCTATTTAATGCAGCCCAAACCAGTTTCTGTAGATCTTTACTGATAAACTTCTTCTTTTTTAAGTTTATTTATTGGTACATTTTAGGTATACAATACAGTTACATTAATCATTGGGATCTTGTACCTTTACATGATGTATCTTGGTTCTTATTTTTCCCCCATTCCCTGGCCCTCCCTCCATCCCCTGACCCTTCCCTATATACAAATAATTTGTTTCCATTTTTTTTCCTTTTCTCATATTTTTCTTTTCCCTTCTTTTTTTAACCCTATCGCTCCCATTTCCCCTATTCCTTTAGACCTTATTTTCCTATTTCATAATATCAATTATACATTTTGATCCTTATTTACACTTTTAGTTTTTCACACCAGAGAAACTATTTGGTATTTACATGTGTGTCCTATTTATTTCACTTACGAGTATGGCCTCAGTGTGTATCCAGTTAGCTATAAATGTCTCTGGTTTGTCGTTCTTTATGGCTGAGTAGTACTCCATTTTATTAAAAAAATTACATCTTCTTTATCCAGTCTCCAGTTGATGAGCAATTGGGCTGTTTCCAAGTTTGACTATTACAAACTGTGCCACTATAAACATGGGTGAGCATATATCACGGTGGTATGATACTTTTAATTCTTTTGGGAAGATACCCAGCAGGGAAATATCTGGGTCAAATGAGACTTCCAGTCCTAGTTCTTTGAGGTATCTCCATACTGATTTCCATAGTGGTTGCACCAGTCTGCACTCCCACCAACAATGAAGAAGGGTTCCTTTCTCCCCACAACCCCACCAGCATTTGTTATTGGTTGATTTCTTGATAGCAGCCATTCTTTCTGGAGTGAGGTAGAATCTCAGTGTTGTTTTCATCTGCATCTCTCCAATGACCAATGATGTTGAACATTTTTTCATATGTTTATTTGCTATTTCTACTTCTTTGTCTGAGAAATGTCTGTTCATTTCAGATGCCCATTTTTGAATTAGGTCTTTAAATTTAAATAGTATAGTTTCAAGTTGAGGATTGTGATACCCCCTGACATGTCTCTGTTGCCTAGAATTGCTTCTGCTATTCTAGGTCTCTTCTGGTTCCAAATGAATTTTTGGATTGTTTTCTGTGAAATATACTGCTGGGATTTCAATTGGGATTGCATTGAATATGTATAGCAGTTTTGGAAGTATGGCTATTTTCACTATATTGGTTCTTCCTACCCAGGGACAAGAGATGTCTTTCCATTTTCTTATATCCTCTTCAATCTCTTTTTTCAGAGTGTTGTACTTCCTAATATAGAGGTCTTTTGCTTCCATCACTGGGTTTCTTACTAGATATTTCATTTTTTTTGGATGCTATTGTGAATGGGATTGTTTCTCTGATTTCTCTCTTAGTGAGCCTGTTATTTGTGTTATTTCATTGAAAAGATTAAGGAGTAGTGGCAATAGTTCTTCTTTAAATGTCTTGTAGAATTCAGCAATGAAGCCATCAGGACCTGGACTTTATTGGTAAATTTTAAATTATGTTTTCAATTTCACTGACTGTAATTGGGGTGTTTAGAATTTTTGTATCTTCTTTGTTCAACTTTGGTAATTCATATGTATCTAGGAATCTGTCCATTTCTTCTGTGTTTTCCAGTTTATTAGAGTACAGGTTCTAGAAATAGGTATTGATAGCCCTCTGGATTTCTGCTGGATCTGTTGTTACTTCATCTTTTTCATTTCCAATTGCATGGATTTGAGCCTTTTCTTTTCTTTTTTTTTTTTTTTTTGATAAGGTTGGCTAAGGGTTTATCAATTTTATTTATTCTTTAAAAAAACCAACTCTTCAATTTGTTGATATTGTGTATTGTTCTCTTAGTCTCCATTGCATTGATTTCTGCTCTGATCTTTATAATTTTCTCTCTTGTAGGAGCTTTGGGTTTGTCTTGCTCTTCATATTCTAGGAGCTTAAGATTCAGCATTAGGTTGTTTATTTGAGCTCGTTCTGTTTTCCTAATGTGGGCATTCACTGCTATGAATTTCCCTCATACAACTGCTTTCATTGTGTCCCATAGATTCCTGTATGTTGTATTGGCATTATCATTTAATTGTAAAAATTGTCTAATTTCTTCTTTCATTTCCTCTGTGACCCATTGGTTGTTTAGGAGAGTGTTATTCAATTTGCATGTGTTTGTGAAGTTCTTACAGTTTCTTATGCTATTGATCTCCAGTTTAATTGCACTATGGTCTGATAATATACATGGGATGACTTCAATTCCTTTGCATTTACTTAAACATTTTCTGTGCACTAGTATGCGGTCTATTTTGGAGAATGACCCGTGTGCATCTGAAAAGAATGTATATTCTGATTTTGTGGGGTGGAACACTCTGTAGATGTCTATTAAGTCCATTTGTTCAAAAGCTTGATTCAGTTCTATTATTTCATTGTTGATTTTTTTGTCTAGATGATCTGTCTGTTTATGACAGTGGAGTATTGAGGTCCCCCACTACAATTGTATTAGTGCTTATTTGGTTTTTCATGTTCCTTAATATTTGTTTTGTATAGTTGAGGGCATTAGTATTTGGTGCATAAATATTTATTATTGTCATCTCTTCCTCTTAGATTATTCCCTTTACAAGGATGTAGTGACCTTTTTTTCTCTAACTGCTTGTAGTATTTTGTTCTTCTGTTGGGTTTCTGGAATCTTAATTATTATATGTCTAGGTGTAGAGTGTTTTTGATCATGGCTAGTTGGAGTCCTATATGCCTCATTTATCTGTATGTCAAATTCTTTTGCTCTGTTTGGGAAGTTTTCTGTCATTAATTCTGTGAAGAGTTTTTTTATGTCACTTGTACTTTCTCCTGCTTTTTTGTGGACTTCTATCAGTCTTATATTATACTTCTTTGTGTCATCTAGGAGCTGTTGGATTGATTTCTCATGGTCCCTTACTATTTTTAAGAGATCTCTCTTTTCATGGTCACTGACTGCCATCCTGTCTTCTATATCTGATATCCTATCTTCAGATTGGCTCAGTCTGCTGTGTATACATTTGATAGAGTTTTTAATCACCTGGATATCTGTTTCAATCTGTTTCATGGATTCCATTTCTTTCCTATGTTGGGCATTTATGGTTTCCATTTCTTTCCTATGCTGGGCATTCATGGCTTCCAACATGGTTCTGAGCTCATGTATTTTTTTTTATCTGTTTCTGTTCTAGAGCCTCTAATCACGTCTTTCATTCTGCTCACCATCTCTGTAGTTATCTGGGAAATTATTTCTGTTTTGAATTTTTCTAGAGACTCATTCATCTGTTTCGTTACTTCCTGTGTTATCAGTTCAGGGTGTCCAGGTGGTTGTTTATCAGACTTTTCTACCTCGTTTCCCCCAGAATTTGCTTTTGGTGAGCTGGAAGTCTTGGACTGTACCTTGCTTAGATGTCTTCTCATTTCTATTTTTGTGGTTGGTACTGTCCTTGGTTAAATTCCTGGGTTGATACTTCGATAATGCTTACTGTAAGTATCTTTGTTGTTTGTATTTAGAACCCTTATGGAATGATTACTTCTCAGAGGTGTCTTCCAGATATAGCTGGTCTTTAGGTTTTGAGTCTCTAATGACTCTGGGGCAATCTCATTTTCATTATACCAGGAAGGATAACTGATTAAATCAATCACAACAGCTTAGCCCAAGTGATACAGTTACCAACAACAATAGCATTAAGCACAGCTTAGAGAATGACAGTTTGTGGTAGTTATTAATTTATCACCATTAACCATGAGAATTAAATCAAAATCGAGGACCAGCCCAACATGTGTTTATAGTGAATAAACTCTTCAGTATAGCAACTTTACCCTTCAGATGGGGACTTAGAAGGAGTTGGGGAGGGCGGGATAGAGGTAGAAGGATAGGGCAAGGTTAGAAGTGAGGCCAGAGAACACAGGAAGATCATGCAAACTCCAGGGAATTGTTCAAGACAAGAGGAAAAGTCAGAATGAAAGAACAAAAACAAGAACAGAACAAACTAACAGCAATAGGGAAGCTAGAAACTGTGACAAAATGGGAGATGAAGAACATTGTGTGAGAGCAAGAGAGCAAGAGTGAGAGGAAGAGAGAAAGAAAAGTTTAAAAAAAGGAAAAAGAAGAAAGAAAAAATCTGAAAAAAGTAGAGAAAAAAATTAAAAATAAGAGAAAAAAATAATTTTGAAAATAAAAAAATAAAAATGAAGGGCCTCCTTCAGGGTATGTCTCTGCTGTCACAATAGACAACCTGGACCTCAGTGTGCAGATATAAGTCAATGAGTCTCAGCAAGCCAGTCACGGACCCATGAGATTCAGGCAGATTTCTGGTTGCAAGTCCCAAGTTGAGCTCCCTGTCCTCCTGCAGGGTTGAACTGTGCAAGGTTTTACTGAAGGCTCCAGCTGCCTTTCCCCTGAAGATAGTCCAGGTTCTGATGGGAGGTGATGACCCCTCCAACTTACCAAGTATGGTGGTCTGGTGTGCCTTTAATTGTAGAGATTCTCTTCACTTTTCCAGTGGGCTTCAGTTTTCATCAAGGAGCCTGAGAGAGGCCCTCTTTCTGTTTTCACTTCTTTTGTATCTTCTGGAGTTCCAGACAATGGTCTTAGAGCCCCTTATGAGGCCCTGTGCCTCTGTGTTGTGGATCCAGGTACAGGCACAGTCCAGAGGCCAGAGGTGGGGGGCGGGAGGGACCTGCAGACTCCGCTCCTCACCAGACAGCTCCTGGCTGCGCTAAACTTCTTAACAAAAGTGTTATGTCCTTTATCGTCTTCAGTGCTTGTATATGGCAGGCAGTCAGTAAATTCTATTTATTTCATTTTAATAAAGTTTGCTCTAGACACAAGTCTTCTCAAAATGAAATACAAAGTAGTGGATGGAAATAGGAATCCCCTCTTCTATGTGCTCCTCTGTTAAGGGTGAACACTCTTCCTGCCTAAAGTCTATTTGGCAAATGATTTCAGTCAACTTAAGTGAAAATTAGACAATTTACATGAATTTTCCTATGGCCACAGTTGTATGTCTATATCTATCCATCTATTTATAATTTATTGAACACTTAAAACTATGTACTAAACACTTTGCATTCATTGTTTCATTTTAATTTAGCAACCCTATGAGAATAACATGAGGCACAAAGACATGAAGCAAAGCTAATGAGGTGTGGAGTCAGATTCAGTCCCTGTGTCTCCCCACCCTCCAATCACTGATCGTGCCCTGTCAGCAAGCTACCAAGCTCTATCTGCATTAAAGTTATGCCACAGTGGAAGACAATATCTAAGTCACATGAACACTAATGGGAGAACTGGGTACTGAGCTGTTAGATTCCTATTTTGAAATTAAAATTTCCTCTATTGCTTGCTTTTTCCCCCCCCATTAAGTTTATTGGTACATTTTAGGTATACAACACAGTTACATTCATCATTGGGATCTTGTACCTTTACATGATGTGTCTTGGTTCTTATTTTTTTCCCATTCCCCTGCCCTCTCTTCACCCCCTCCACTCTTCCTTATTTACAAAGACCCTAGTGCTTTTTAATCCCTGTTATTACGGAAAGAGATTATACTTTGTCAGTATGGGTGTCTTAGTATGATTATATTCATAAAGGGTCACACATCTCTTAAATCACTACAGGTCACTTTGTTTCTCTATTGCTTTTGATAAACAGGAAATAAAAATAAGATTTATTTCTCACTAAAGCAAAGTTATTGTCATTTTTGATTAATTGAGTTCATAGGACCCTTCTTATCACCTTTGGGGATTAATATTTATTATGGTCATAAATTTTGAGGGATTTTGTTTATACTTAAAACTCTGACATAAAGTACTACTTGAGTATATATTTAATCAAATTTACTGCCAAATGGTAAAGGTTAGAGGAGGAATGGAAAAACATACATTAAGGATGAACTGGCCTTGAATAACTAGCTGTTTTGAATTATAATTGTATCAGAATAACTTAATATATGAACAGAAGACAAAGAGTACTATTAATTGATTAAATATGCAGGAAAGTTAGTAAAATATGTCTACTTAATTGTGCTCTTCTCTTTTTAGGACTTTAAGTAATTATCATGTTAAGTAGTTAAAATTTTGGTTTCTGAAGATATATTAATAATTCCTTAAAATTTATCAGAAAGAATCATGTGAAGTTTTGCAGATATATATTTGATATAGTACTAATAATAGCTACCATTTGGAATGCCACTTTGTGCCATCCATTTTAGCTAAGCTCTTTATGCTGATGATTTCATTAAATTCTCACAGCAGCATTTTAGGAAGGTAGAATGCTATCCCTAGTTTACAGATGAGGAAAGTGAGGGTTAAAGAATTTTTAAAACATCAAAGAGTGTTGAGATTTGAATTAATATATTCTTAAAAGTCTAGTTACAAATTCCAATAACTTTAAAAACTTTCTTCTTAGCCCTATTTGGGTATCATTGGCAAATAGAAATTGAATATACATCCTGTGTACAATGTGATAATTTGATGTTTGGCTACATTGTAAAATGACTGCCACAAATCCAGAGGCTCATAACCACACTACAGGTATACATTCATGTAGTTAATGAAAAGAATACTGGCTTAAAACTGTAGCTGATATTCAATTTAGTACATATTTACCAACAGCAGACTTGAGAAATAATGGAAAAAATGGGAGAAAATGCATGAAAAAAGAAATCCAGCAACAATGAAGTACTATTTCAAGAGCCAAGGAAGAGATTTATTACAAGCAAACTGTAGTTTGTGATGTTCATTTTAACTACTTCTCTTCTGTGGGAAATTTGAGACAATGAGAATACTTTGAGAAAAAGTTAATCTGCTCAATTCTCCATTGCCAAGTAGGAGATGGGTGTCAGTGCTACAGCAATGAAGAATCAACACTCTGCCTTAGTATTTTGAGGTACCAGGTTTGTGATCCAACTTCTACCTAGGAGGAACATTTGAAATGCACTTGGACTAGGTATGGGTTCTTACAGAATTTTTTGATTTGGCTGTAGATTTCAGGAAAAGATAACAAAAAAATACCTTCTTCTTGATATTGTTTCCTTGACAATAAACTTATACTTTATTCTAAATCATGAATATTCCAATGAAAGCATAGTAATGCCTGTCATATTCTTGCAAGCATCACTGAGCTACAAAGAATTCCTCTTGGTAACTTCAAGTAGAAGTACAAAATGGATGAGGTTGTGCCTTACCCTAACCGTCTTAGAACCAGAGAGGAAAGCATTGCTCTAGGGAAGTGTTTTTCTTGAATAGTCTCAAAGACCATTTATTTGCTATTCTCTTTGCCTACAATATATTTCCTTTCATTCCTTGCTTAGCTAGCTCCTTCTCACCTTCAAATCTGTATTCAGAATTCATTTCTTAGTAAAGCTGTCCTTAATTTCTCTCTCTCAAAGTACTGATCTACATTCTTTGTAGTTTTCCTATTTGTAATAGCTATTTGTGTTATTTTTGTGATCAATATCTCCCTTTCTTTCTTGACAGTAAACACTATGAGATGAGTACCATACTTAATCAGTATATCCAAAGTAATGAATTCAAAGCACTGTACAACTCAGAAGTACTTATTTGTTCAATAATGGATGGATGGATAAGGAACTATCAGTTCAAACAGTGTTTGTTTATTTACTACATTGAAGGAGTTCTGTTCTGTTTTACCCCTGAACTTGGGCCATCACTTCTTCAAAAAGAAGTGAGGAAAACAGGACTGATTTATTTCATGAATCTAGAAACTCTCTAAATATGAAGTATTTCTCTTCAGATGGAAATTGCTTACCAACTATTAGCTGCCTTCCAAAGATAGAAAAAAAGTACCCCATTGGATACCAACCATCTTTTCTTCCCTATGTTAAGATGGAAAATTATATAATTTGAACTTGAGTGATACACCAATCTTGTATTCCTGGGATAAATATTACTTAGTCTTGATTTACTATAATTTTTATATGTTGGTGGATGTCACATTGTAATACTTTGTAAAGTATTTTTGTATCACGATTGATATTAGACTAAACTTTTTTGGGAAAAAAATAGACTAAATTTTTTTTGAAAAGACACTCTTCAGGATTTGGTGTTGGAGTTATGCTCACCCTAAAAGTGATTTGATACAGCGACACTCTTCTGTTTTCTGAAAATGTTTGTGTAACCTTGGTGCTTTTTTCTTCCTTGAATAAAATTCACAAAGTCAGCTGTATCTGAAATTTTCTTTTGAGGCAAGTTTTTTATAAATTCAATCTTTAACACAGATGAAGCTTTAACAGATCAAGTTTTCTATTTCATATCTTATTTTTAGTAAGTTGTGTTTCTCAGAAGCCCCCGTCCAAGAAATTTTGATGTTTCTTTTAAGATGTTGAAATTTGCATAAAGTTATTCCCCCTTATTATCCTTCTCATGCCCATAGCATCTCTGGAGTTAATCTTTTCATTCTTGATATCGGTGGTTTGTATTCTCTTGTTTGTTGATCAGTTTTGCTAGATGTTTGTCAACTTTTTTAGTATTTTCAAAGAATCATCTTTTGGTTCTGTATTCTCTATTTTCTAATTTTTATTTCATTGGTTTCTGCTATTGACTATTTTCTTTCTATACACCCTTTGTATCTATTTGATCTATTCCTAGATTTTTTTTTGATGAAACCTTGTACCACAGATTTGAAATCTCTATCTTCTTTTTTAATATATTTTTTAATATATTGCCTTTAAAATATAAGTTTCTCTCTAAGCTGTGGATTCTTTGCTTTCCCAAAATGTTAATATATTTTCATGGTCATTCCTTTCAAAATCTTTTCTAATTTGTCTTATCTTTTCATTTTTGTCTTATGATTTATTTGGTATTATTTTGTTTTACTTCAGTTTGTTGGGCATTTCCTGTATATATTAAGTTCTAATTCAATTATATTTTCATCAGATAAAATATTTTACAGTTCTAAAATTTATGGACACTTAACCATTTTGAGTATATATCATGTACACTTAATATGTATTCTGTAGCTAAAGCATACACTTTTACTAAGCATGGAAGTTGGATCAAGATAGTGTTGTTCATGTCTTCTATGTTTTTATCATTTTTTTAGCCCTCTCAAGTTCTGGAGTAGGGGTATACAAAATTTCTAATACATGAACGCATTTTTATTTTTCTCTTTAATTAATCTCTTTAATTTCTCTTTAATTAATCTTTCTCTTTAATTCTGTAAATATTTTTCTCTTTAATTCTGTAAATATTTGTATTTCTTGCATACACAAGGATAACCATTATGTCTTCCTGATAAATTTTTCCTTCTTTCATTGTGCAATATCCCTTCTTATCTCTAGTAATGAAATCTTTATCTTGAAGCCTATTTTATTTTGCATTAAAAGAGCTGCTTTGGCATTATCATACTCACCTTTTACATGATAAATTTTTTCTATCCACTTCTTTTCAGTGTGTCTGTGTCAAATTACAGCAGTTTTTAATAGGCCTCACATCATAGTCTTTTTATAAGTGTTGACAGCCTGTGCTTTTTAATTGGATAAGAATGCTTAAACCTGAGGTTGGCAAACTGTGGCCTGCAGGCCAAACCATGTCATGTCCTTTTTGTACAGCACATGCTAAAAATAGTTTTTACATTTTTAAAGACATAAAAGGCAGTATACTGAGAAACTTTCAACCTGAATGCTCACTGTTAGCACTGCTATAAAATGACACTACTGTTGGTCTGTCTTCACCTGTTCCTTCACTGAAGCTGCTTAAAGTTGAGCTAAAGTGTTATTTTTAGGTCACAGTCATTGCCTAGGGCCAGGCATCAGTTAAGTTCTTCAAAGAACGGGGAAATTAGACCAGGTAGTCCTTTTAGTTCAAAGTATTATGAATACTCATGTTTACTTAGATATCTGATCATTTCCATGAAGAGGAAACAATCATAAATACTGTCCCCGACCTAGACAAGGTCCTAGATAAACACTTTTGTCTCTGAGTGACAGAAATGAACTTTGAGCTTAGCTCCTTCTGCCCCATAGTTAAATCTTACCAGGGTTGGCTTCCTAGGTGTGGAACCAGGGTAAGCACATGAGACCCCATGACTAGAAGAATTTCATACTAGTATAATGACCTAGTGTCACTGTTCTGAAATTGTTAATAATTTATGAGCAAAGGATCCCACCTTTTGATTTACTGCTCATAAATTATGACATCAATCCTGCACTGAGTCCTTCTAGAATAGTCTTCAGCTGCTGCACAGGTAGCAAAAAGTCTGTTATAGGAACTAGGGCTAGAAGATGCACCTAATGTGGAGACACACTTCGATTCATCCCCTTCTTAGAGACAACTATCAACAACTGGTGCATCTTGTTTCCGTGGTTTGTTCTATTTGTATCTTGCCTTTTACAGTCTAGAAAATGAGACTTTTCTATTACATCTTGTTGATACCTGCAGTCAAGTTCTGTGGGTCAGTACCTGTTATTCTTACAATTGGAGAAATAAACACTTCCTTAGGTCTTGCATATAGAAAGAGAAAGAGACTTCTCAATGTATTGTCCTCATTTTCTCTCTGGGCATGATTCCTGGTGATAATATCATATATTCTTTGTTGGCAATGGTACTGTGTTTCCCATCCCACGTGAGAATTCCAAATTTGTATTTCAAATAGAAGAAAGCCTGATTCCACTTTGTGAAACTTTCACATTTAACTTACTCTCATTCCTACCCCTTCACCCAAGAGAGTGTCTCAGTGATTAAAGAAATTAAATGAAAGTTGTTTTGTAAACATTATAGCCTACTATTCTTTGATATTACGTATTTTTAAAAATATCTGGTTAAGTTGATGCACCATTCTTACAAAAAGGGGGGCATGGTTTGCCATTTCAAAACATATGTTTGTGCTTGACAGAGTTAGTTAAAGCAAACGTGTCAAATGCTAAAATGTGGAGTATTAAAATTTCGACAAAATGTCAGGAGAAATAGGAAAACTGGTAAATTTAAGAAAATCTGTCATAGAGATTGCATTGCATGTTTCTTTCTGGTTAAGTTTGGGTGACATATGGAAGTTTAAAAATATAAGTTAATGATGTGTCTTTATAGTAAGAAGTTTATATAACCTAATTGCCATTAAGCTGTCATTGCTGATTAATTTATTGGGGTAATAAAAGATATCGTGTCCTTAGAACTTTGTGAGAATGAGTTTTGTCCAACAACACTGGCAGCTCTTGAACCATAAATTTCTATTTTTGCCTCTAATTTGAATCCTAAGAGGATGCACATGGTTAAATGTAGCTATAATATTTTAAACCATTATACTTCGCGTGCCAGTGTGGACCTAAGAACTTGGATGAGTTTGAGACAGTGCAGGAAGCCTTCTCTCAAGGGACGAGCCTGTAGAAGGCCTGATTACTTGTATGAGCTCTCAAATTTCAATTCTTTTACACTTTTTTGTTTTAAAATAGCTATTGTTCTACAAAACAATACAAATGAAGTACAGAGAGTTCCTTCATGCTCTTTACCTCACATTTCCATGGTAAATGTATCAAAACTAAGAAATTAACATTGGTAAAATCCTATTAACTGAATTACTCTTTACTCAAATTTCAATAAGCTTTCCACTAATGACCTTTTTCTGTTTGAGAATCTGATTCACAATGTTATATTTAGTTATACTGCATTGTTAAGCTCCTCTAGTATGTGAGTTTGTCAGTTTTTCATTTTGTTTCATAAACTTAACGCTATAGAAGAATACGAATAGAATACTGGTTAGGTACTTTTTAGAATACTCTTCACTTTTGATTTGTCTGAGATTGTTTCATGATTACAAGAAATCCAGCAGAGCTGACCCAAGTGCAGCCGAAGACCAAGGCTATACTGAGATATTTATAATTGACCATGTAAAGGCCAATGTAATTGAACTGTTGTAATTTTCTACTAGTTCAGTTTTTAAATTTTAAAAAATTTTTATTAGCACATGCTTGCAGTACACAAGAATTACATTCATTGTGGGGAGTTGGTACATGTATGACACACTTCAATTCCTTTTTATTTTCTTTTCCCTTCTATTCCCCTTTTTTGAAAGGCTGTAAGTTTATCATATGCAAATTTATTTTGCACTTTCTTGAATGGAAAATAAAACCAGTAATATGTGCCAGGTTCCAAGGTTTGTGTACATTTCTTAATTTTATTGTCAAACCATTCTGTGAAATGGTTATTTTCATCATCGTTATTATCTTAACTTGGAGTTTATGAAATTTAAGCTCAGAAAAAGTTTAGTGAAATTACTAGAGCAAAGTACAATATCCTTTAACCTAACTCTGACTCCAAAGCCCCGTACTATTCATTAAAGAATAAAAATTTAGTTCCTTTGTAATTTGTTCTTCCTTATTTGATAGGCGTCCATGAAAAAATATCATAAGATGTACTCTAGAAGTTCTAGAGTTACCCTAGATAGTCATATTAAATTGGTAAAATGTCTTTTGAAAGAAAATTCCTTTAATCAATATTGATAAAAATGTACTTCAAAACAAGTCTTTAATTAGTTGGTTTATTCCTTATGTTTCTCTCCTGCCCTTTCTCTCTGCATTTCTTTCCACACATACAAACAGAAGCACAGACATGCTATGCATCTATCTACCTACAAATGTAATACAGAATATGCAAATTATGAAGGATCATGTTTATAAAACAAATCTCATTAACTGTTTAAACTTCTTATGCTTCAATATCAAGATTAAATTAGTTAAAGTCTAGGGGTTTTTCACACATTTAACAAGACTCAGCAGAAGGAATTTGAGGAGTATACATTTTAAGTTTAATTGTTTATAGTTTTGACATGGTGAACAAGGTGAGATCAAATCTGATGCACCTGATAAATTGGACCATCTGGATGATTAAAAACCATTAAAACTATGGCTTCTAATGATTCAAGCCTTAACTTGGATGCATCAAATTTTGGGACTGTTTCCATTGTCATTTGTTAAAAGAAAGTGCCCCAAATTGAAAGTTATATGTTTTCTAGTTTAATAATCTAGTTTTACAGATAAGTAATCAGTATTTTCCAGATCACTGATCTGATTAATGACAGATTCAGGGTTGAACATTTGTGTTATAAATCATTTTCTTCTTGATATCTTGATTCTGAAAAATGTAAGGTATTAGTAAAAATAAAGAATTCAGTTATATTTATTTTCCTCATGTGTATTATATAAGTATTGTATGTGATTTATTTGCATTTTTACCAGAAGTAAATTGAAATCATCATATTTTGAGATACAATGATTAATCAACAAGGTGCCATTGAAGACATATTAGAATATGAGGATGGTGAAACTATGGTGATATAGTAAACTGTACACTATTTTATTGGCAGTAAAATTCTTATAAAAATCTAAAATGTTATCTAATTTTATAGAGGATGTTGCATGACAGAAGAATTTTAAATGTGTAACGGTCAATACATCTTTTGATATCCATCTTCAATTGTTTAAATTAATCAAGAATGCTATGTATTTCCATAAAAAAACTTCTACGCCCCCAAAATGCAGTTTTTATATTTTAAATAAAAGCCATCATCACAAGCAAATTGAATCTCTCAGTTTGAAAAAAAAATGTAGATTGGCTATAAATAATAAATTTGTAGAATATTATATCTATATTATTTTAACACATTAGCACTACTTTCAGCCTTCTAAATCTTTCAGAAATGTTTTCACAACCTTGAATCAAGGGAAAGGTAGTTCATTCATGTAATATCTATACATGCTTCATGTATCCAATGAAATGACTTCAGCAGAAAATATATGGAAACAATTTTTCACTATCTCAAATCTTTGTACAGATTCTTAGTTATAGTCGACAAGTTTGCTTCAAGTAGACAGAGAGAAACATGATTTGTACTAAGTACAGGAGCTCAAATCATAGTTATACTGTCAGTATTCTGACCAACTTGTGTTTTGAACTTTGTCTTTCAAAACCTGCATTTGACTTTACGTATGAGTTTTATAAGGTTTAGTTGAAATTAAATCTCCAAGCTGTCATGATTTATATATTAAGGTAGTCCAGATTTAATTATTTCCAATTCATATTTTTAGAAGTGTAACATTTACAAGTATCTCTAGGTGTGTCTCTGTTGGTAGTTTAACTGCTAAACTAGTAGTTTATTGTGTTATCTTACATTTTATTTTAGAGTTCCTAGTTTTCAAAATTAAGTTTTAATTATATAGTTCTTTACTTAAGAAAATAGAAAAAAACACAACAGATGGCCTTACTCAGATTATTGCATTTGGTGTATTTCCACATGCAAACAGAAAAATCTAAACAGTTACTGATATTAGGCAGTAGTAGATAGATGTTTTGCAGTATAGATAACATATACTCTTTGTATTTGCATTAATGAATTTAATATGCCTGCGTGTTGACACTTTAAAGTCCAGAGGACTGGCTTTGAGAAAAAGCTAAAATTTGACACATACACCTCAGAAAAGGTTGCTATTACTTTGCTGACTGAGAGGACGCATTCTCAATAGAACAAATTTGTCTGTGCAGATAAAATTCCTCAAATGATTTCTCCCTTGAACAGTTTCTCCCTTCTCAACTGTTATCGACCCTCATGGGACAAATTCAAATTTTAATTTTTTTAATGCTTTTATTTTTTAGAAAATGCCTATGTCACCTCTCCTAAGACATTTTCAAGATACATTGTGTATTTCAAGATACATTGTGGTGTATTGTTGTTAATGGAAATCAATTATGTAATTTGACCCCAGAGACAAATTCTTCAATTGAATACATCTAGAAGATGTATTTATCTGAGCAAACTAGGAGATCCAAGACTGGGAAATGCTTAGATAATACAGTCTCTGGGTTTCCAAGGGACATTTGACGATATGGTAGTTGGCTAAGAGCCTGCTCAGACACATGAAATGCCACACAAGGACAAACAAACCCGTTACACACACAACGCTAACCTAATAAAGTTGCATTATTAGCATGACCAGTCTGTAAGTTTATACATTTGATAATTCACAAGGCCACAGGGAATACAGTTAGCAGACCCAGTTAGTACTTGCCACAGAATTAGAAAACATACTTTATTTATTCTTATGCTAAAATATTACATTTATATTCGAGTATGATGCATGGATTTAAAATACAAAGTACATTCTTCTATCATTCCTACTTCCCATTCCTCAGGATAACCAGAGGTAATAGATTTCATGCCCTTTAGACCGATGTTCTCCATATACTCTTCTGTACATGCCATGAGCATCCATTGCAGTTCATTTAACAGCACCTGCTCTCTTCAGCAATGACCTAATGTTGCACCACGTGGATATGCGTGAATTGTTTATTCGTTTTCTTATTTAAAAACTTGTAGGTTGTATTCAAGTTTTCATCTGCATAGATAGTGGAAAAATGAAATGCACTGTGCACCTGTCTTGGCACTCTCGTGTTTTGTAAGCTATTTGATTAAAAGAACTGGAATTGATGATACAGTAATGAAATGGTGATTCAACAGAGTATTTCTATTGAAAATTTTGTAGATACTACCAAGTTGCTAACAAACGTCATAAAGTGGAAATTCAGTGTATTTTATCAATATTTAATTTTTGACAGATTAGTAGAGACTTTTTTCTCTATTTAGCTTGAATTTTCCCCTAAACATGAGTGAATATGAGAGTCTTTTTAAATACCTACTAGGTACTAAAATTTTTTGATCAATTTTGGCATCAGTCATATTAATCTTTCTTCTTTTTAAATTTCTGATTCTTTGTATTTGGGCAATGTTAATTGTCACTTATTTACTAAGACTTTCAGTTCACACATTTGTCATCTCACTTGGTTTATAATAAATTTCATCATTGAAACGTTTTGTTTTATGTGATCTATTCAGCTGGGTTTTTTTCTTCTTACTTGTAGGATTCACACTTGTTTACGATATTTCTTAACCTCCAATTTAATAAAAAATATTTTAATATAATCTTGTATGTCTTCCAATATATTGGTATAACCCAATATTTCTATTAACAAGTTGAGCCCTTAATTTCTTGGTCAGAATTCTATATACCAGTCAGTTTCCTAGAATAAGGCCTATGTACTCTTAATCAGAGGAATGTAAAGAGTTGGCAGTCTAAACGTAGCAAAATTGTAGAAGTACCAAGGTAATTTCATATTCTGGCTTCTGAACTGTCTTTGCTATAGAGACTATTGAACAATCTTGAAAATTATTTAAGTGGCTCCTATCCCAGTAGGGGTCTTTTAGGCTAGGTAACTGTGAGAAATCATGCATCTATTTAAAATGTTGCAGAAATGGCAACCTAGCATTGAGGTATGAGAATGACTTAGGTTAAGTGCAAACCTCAGGTGGGTGAAAGTGAGAATTGGGTCTGTGGTGTCAAGCCACAAATTTGTGAAGGTTCCCTGATGGTCATTTTATCAAAATAATCTGGACATGAAGAGAGGATAGCAGAAAGAAATGACTGAGTTGAAAGTGCTTTAGAAATACCTAGTGAAATCTAAGGATCCACTCAGCTTCTGAATATGTATGTCCGCATATTACATTCCACCCCACTTGTGTACACATGCAAATACATGCGCACTTACACACTCACACATATACACTGTTATCAAAGCTAGTGTGTGACAGGCACTGACTTGTCTCACTGCAATCTTGTAATGGGTTTATGAACCACGAAATGTTATTTTTTTCTCCTCTGCTCTTCCCCTTTCTCTTCCTCCTCCTTTAGCTTCTCTGTACTGGAAATTAAACCCAGGGCCTTTGCACTGAGCAATATCCTTAGGCCTTTGTAATTTTTTTTTTCTTTGAGACAAGATCTTGTGAAATTTCTGAGATTCCTAGGCAAGACTCAAGCTAATGAGCCTCCTGCCTCAGCCTCCTACAGTGTATGAACCACCTCACCCAGCTTCTTGTTTTAGGTAAGGAAACTGAGTTGTACACAAGACCAACAGCTTACCAAAGCTGACATAAGTGGAGGTGAGGAGGGCAGCTGGGCCAATGTTACTTTGAGAGTCCAAGGGCAAACCAGGGCACCAACTGCCAAGCACCTGCTAACAACCTCCACTGGGTAAAAATGTCATAAGGAACCTTTGTGTGGCACTTCATAGTTTTCAAGATAATGTTGTAATCTTCACCATGTTTAATTATCCCAGATATCTGCTAATTCCCCAGAGATCATTTTTACAATCTAATTTTAGAAGCAAGGAAACTGAGGCACAAACTGTTTTAATACATTCCCAAAGGCCATGAAATAGTTAATACCAGAGCCCAGAACACAATATGGACCTTACGATCTTCTCTAGGCTGATAATTTCACTTTCTCCTTCCCAATGACAACAGTGAAGACACACTGGACTAGGAAGTGTAAAACTTAGAAATGCTTTTAAAATGAACAAATCTCAATACCAGTGCAGCAGATTTATAACTTAAAATGGGTTTTCCACAGAATCTTTCCAGATTACGTACAATATTACTAATTCCTTTGCCTTTTTAATCACAAAATATCAATGAATGACTGAGCTTGTGTGTGTATGTACGCTTCACTCATTTATTTACTGTCTATGTCCCCAATAGAGATAAAGTGGCAGAATAATAGAGACCTTTTCATTTCACTCACTGTTCCATATCTAGCAGTAAGTATCAGGAATGGCACAGAGTAAAAGATCAATTAATGTTTGTTGACTTCACAAAAGAATTTCTCTTTCCATTTTGTGAATATAGTGTTCTCGAACCACTACATTCCCAAAAGCTAAGATCAATTTTCGAATATCTCATTTTGCCACGTACAACCCTTTTTCCCCAGATTAGAAGACAAACAACTTTTAAGTACTAAAGAAAATATGAAATAACAATTTCAGGATTCAATATCTAGGGTCATTTCTGCTTGTTCTGTAAAGAATCTGGTGAATGAGAAGGCCTTTGCACATCACCATGACTAAGAAGCCAGGAGAGAAAAGTTTTATGGAAAAAGTGTTTGCAGAGAAATGTTCACGAACTGTTTTTCAGTAAACACTTCCAAGAGATGACTGAGGTGCTGAAATTCAGTCCTGAATATGTGTAGAGGAGGTAGAGATCCAGATTCTCTTGGAGGATATTTGCACCCAGAGTTGAAGGAAATACTCATCCTAGCTCTTGCAGTGGCACCTCTTAGTTTAATAAAGACTAGAGAAGATCAGAGATCTTGAACTTCCTGGAAGTCCACCAGGGAGATAAGCTGAGGACTGCTTATTCTCCAGCCCATTTCATGAGGTCCTGGGAAAGACTGCATTGAGAGGTAATAGATAAGCTGCCACTCTGAGAGGTTGCCATGTGATGAAAGAAGAGTCTTAGCAGACAAAAAACTGTATGAGCACACATTCTCATTCTTACCATCCAAAACACCAGTTAGCAAGAGACAGTTTTCTCATCAAGTCTAGAATTAGGGATGTTAAAGAAGATAGAATGGGAACATTTAATAAATATGAAGAAAAGACTATGTCTTTCTGGTTCACCAAGTAAGGACTGGATAAATGTTTGTTGTTGAATTAAGAAAACTCACTTAAGTCATCTTGTCCCTGGGCACTAGCACAATTATTGTCAATAACACTAACTATCCCCAAAGTGGAATTTCTAATCCAGGTGAGGGTTCATTAGGAGCCGAGATCATCTCATATTTATATCAAAATCAAGAACTAATTATTGTCCTGTCACATGGCCAATATTGTCAGTAAATGTGTGTTCAATGAAAAAATGGATGAATGACTGGATAACGGAAGGAAGTTAAATATTTACCTCTACCTTTAAAGAAACCTAGGGCAACCTTTATTTCTCCAAGGAAGTCCTATCCTAACCTTATGAAAGACAAACCCAGAAGCATGTTCTGCTCCATCCTACACTCTTTATAACAAACTAACATATAACTGGAGAATCTAAAAAATTATCCATATTATAATAAATTTTAAAAGTAAAATATATAAGTAATTTGTTAAGAACGGCATTTAGGATGTTACTTTGTAATTAAAGTGCTTCATTCATAATTATATAGTTGACTGCACTTTTTTCTAAGGGAATGTTTCATGATTCTTGTATTTGGAGAAACTCACTTTTATCAGAATTTATCAGAATTGGAGAGCCACCATAAATCATCTTCTTAGGGAAATATACAAATAAATATAGAAAATAGATAGAGATATTGATAAAGGGTATCATAAAGGATCTCACCCTGCCTGGATTCTGTCCTACTTCATATATATATATATATATATATATATATATATATATATATTTTTTGAATATGCATAAAGAAATTTCTCATATAACCTCAGAACTTTTACTGAATTCTTAAAGGCTCTCCATATACCCCATTTAAGAAAAATTTATGATAATGGAGAATTATTAATAGCAGATACATACATGGCATTAAACAATTGTGTTTAATTTTTAGTTAAACTTGATAAGATAACATGATGTATTACCTGATATTGGTGCAATGAGAGGGTACCTACAATTAGATTAGCATTGTCTAATACAATCTTCTGGGGTGGCAGATGTGTTCCTGTGACTTCTAGAGCTTCACAATGTACCGCAGTAGTCATACACGTGAGCCCGTGAAATGTGGCTGATACAGATGAGAAGCTGAATGTCAGGCTGTTTCATTTTAACCACTTAATTTTAACTGTAATTTATAAATGGCAAGTGGCTACTGTACTCTGAAGAGCACAATGACAGACAAACACAGTTGGCCATAAAGTGACGATACTTAGAGCTGGGTGATAGGAATGTGGCTTACATAAATTCTTTTTTTCAATTACGTGTTTGGAATAGTCTAAGGTAAAAATTTAAGAAAATTGAAATAAACCCAGAAAAACAAATAGCACATTATCTCATTAATACATGGAATCTGAAAAGGCTTCATAGAAACAGATAACAGAATATAGTTGTCAGAGGATGGGTAAGGAGAGAGATGGGGAGAGACTGATTAAAGGATATATACTTTCAGGTCTTAGGGATCTGATGTACAGAGTGATTGGTGGTAGATACATTAACTTGGTCTTGATAGCCATTATACAATGTTTATATCAGATCATCACATTAAATCCCGTGAATCCTTGCAATCTTTTCAATTAAGTATTTTAAAATAAATATTGAAAAATAAACTTGAGTATTCAAAAGGAAAAGAAACAAATTAAGTCTTTATCCTTATTCTTTGGATACGCATTCAGGTCGCTCTTTTAGGTTGAGCAAAGGCTTTGTAGAATCTTGGCAGCTTCCCTTCAGAAGCTGCCAAGAGCCTTGTGCAAGGGAATGTGTGACAGGACTGAAAGGCCCTGGAAATCCACAGGGTTACCTGATTGTAAAAGGGAAGGTCATTTGTCTAGGTGAAGAATAGGTCTGTATTACCTGAGTGCAGGGTGAACATGCAACACTGATTTAGAGTTGGGCCATGTGGCTGCCACTCAGTTGTGAGACGGAATCATAATGTATCATGGAATGCAGAGGATTCTAACCAAGGAATAGAATTTTGGTCCTTGAGAGGCAAGTTAGATGACAATGAGTATGTCTGGAAGGAGCATAATATTGGGTAAAAGGCAAAGGACACACATAATGAGAGTGATCTAAATGTTCATTTACCTAATGAGGAAAAAGACTGGTTTAGAATAAATAGCATTCTTCATGACAAAAATATCATCAATATGGCACATTCACTTACGTGGTTAAAAACTGTGACTCAAAAAGAGGATTGTAGAAGTTCAAATTATGACTGGAAGGACAAATGAGGATAAGTGAATGTGTCTTGCTTTAGGAAACAGGGCTTTAATTATGACTTCCTCAATATGAGATCTATCCAAATAACTTTGGAAAGTCTCTGATGGAATAGTTTTAATTCCATCACAACATGCTCAATAACTTTTCAAGTCATTCCTGGAAAGCAAAGCTCTTCCCTGGGGTAGAAGAAGCTGACCTACACAGTCTGCCATTTGTCTTTGCCTACATATGGATGTTCTCCCCATTCTTCTTTCTTCTTTTCTTTTTTGACTCTTCTCTTTCTTTCAATATCTTGGACCAAAGATATTGCACAAAAGAAATATTCCATTTGCACAAATATGAGATTAGATTGACTATTTCAAGAGCATTTCACTACAGGTTTGATAATATCAAAATAGAAATAAACACGGATTCTAACGTGCAACCTAATGATGTAACACATTAATAATATCAGTTCTGTTATTGTGCATTAAAATATTATTGTACTCAATCTATACACCCGACTCATGAAATACATATTGTACTAATTTGATAGATGTAAAATGAATGCAAAAAGATAATATTTTGATTAAATTTGCACAGCTAAAAATTAGCAGAGACTAGATATTACTTGATTTTTCCCACTCCACAGAACATGTTCTTAACCACTTCAGTTTAATTATATTTCATCCTCAGCTTAGAGACTCATAAAGGATGTAACTCTACCTGGATCCTGTCCTATATCCCAGTGGCAGAGAACACTTTTTCTTTGTAAATAGTATCCTGAATATCCACTCATCTACTTCAGAATAAAGCTCATCCATCCATAGGGATGTGGCTTCATCCTAAGACTTCAGCAAGCCATCTTCTGAATACATCTTTGCATATAATAAATAAATTACTTATATAAATAGGCTTGATAGACTCGCCTGTCTCCTAATCTTGTACCTTTCTTACCTTATCTGCAGAGGAAGCACAAGTTAACTTTATATCCTTTTTTCTTTCATCCTAAATCCTTTTGATGATAATGGTGATTTGGCAGTGGGCCTACTGGTGGTGTTCAATTCCATTTACTGAATACTTCATACATCCAAGGAGTTATACTCTATGCTTAACACATTTAAAAAAAAAATCCAACAGTAGATACTGTGATCTTCAGTTCACAAATACAGAAACTAATGCTCAGAAAATTTAAATAACTTTCCCAAAGTCATTCAACCTAGTCAATGCAAATGCTTGGATTTGAGCTCAGTACTAAACAGTTCCAAAGCTCATATTCCCTCTATTGCAATGATTCAAGTGGGAAACAAGTGCATGCACAGGGATGGCGTAGGATCCCTTTAAATCTGCCATTTGAGTATAAACATCCTTCTTTCTGGATCTTTTCTTCTTCTTAATCTTTATTATATGACCTGTAAAGTCAGGTAAAAATCTGTTATTTACAGTTGAGGACATTTTTCTGTCATTTCCGTGACCCCTTTCTACTCATCTCCACAAGCAGTAAAGCACATTTCTTTATCCCCTTATGAAATTTTCAGAACAACTGATCTCACTTCGTACAGTGATGTGAAATGTCAGCCAATATACAGCCATTTCATTTCCGCTTCACTGTGCAATCTCTCATTCTGGTTCCAGGTGATGTTTGGCTTCACCCTCATATTTGCAGTATCCATGTTACCAAAGTGTCTGGAAATTCATTCTCATTCCCTCTCCTCTCTCTCCTCTTCTCCCTTCCCCTTCTTTTCCCTCCCATCCCTGAGTCTTGTACATGCTGGGCATGCGATCTACCACTGAGCTATACTCCTAGCCTACTCTTTAATTTGTAATTTAAAAAAAGTCAGATTCATTTTGTTCAAAAGTATTGCATGTCATGAACAGAAAGTTAAATGACTCAGCATGGCCCCTGAAATTTTGCAGAGGAAGTTCATTCCCCTTGACAATTACAATGCTATTCCATTCTCAACCCCTGAAATCAGTCCTTGTAACTGCATGCAAATGCAATTGGGTACAGAGTTGATGGAGTTGGTTTTTAAATAGAGATTTAAGAATACCATTATGAAAAAGAAATAGAAAGGGATCTGTAAAGTCCAGAATTTTTGTAATCTATAATGAAGGTGACCTGATTTTCATAAAGTAATAAAGTTGCTTTCCAGGGCCTAGGTGACAGTTCATACCTTCAGTGGTAAATTAAGTTCCCAAAGAGGTAAAATTTTGTGGAAGGAAATGTCATTATTACAGAATTGTGTAATAAGGAACACTTGGATCTAATAATAATAGATTCTATTTCATATGACATGTTTATTGATATGAGGTTCTTGGACCACTTGAATAAAAATGCCCTGGGATATCTCTTTAAAAGGTAGACCTCTAGACTCTATTTCAAGCTTAATGAAACAGATTTTATAGAAATAGGACCCGAGGCAAAAACTTTAAGGACAGAAAGATAAGTCATTTATGAGGCAATTTTAAGAGATAAATTCTGTAAAACCGGGAAGTATTGGAGAGTCTACACCCCCCCCACACCCTGTAGTCTTTATCATTCATGAACTATTAGTGATGTGTGTTTTTAAAGTTCACTATAAACTTCATAGCAAGAAATGAGTATCACCTCTTATGTGTCTACCATTTTGATTTTGCTTTGATTTTTATTTGGAGTTAGTGACATATTATATTGCCTAAACTACCATAATGGACTTAGTTTTTAAACAACTCAGTCTTCCACTGAGCACTGGCTCCTGAAGATCTTGTCTTTCTGTGCTAGTCACTCTCTGTGTCCCCAGCGCTCAACAATTTAATGTGGGTGTGTGGAGAGAGTCAGATACATGGTTCATGAAAGACTAAAGTTTGTTTTATGTTTTGTGTAAAATGATAATCATCATTTCTTAGATACTTTCAACCAGAAGTAAGAGGAGGTGGCTTGGTGGAGACGTTTGAGAATGGGAACATCGTCTAGTCTAGATGAGTTCCTTCGAGACCACTCCTCCGGACAGCCTTACATGAATCACCTTGACCAGTTCCCCCATGACTCATGCAGGCATGCACCTTTGTGTCTATATATTAAAAAATCCAGCAAGCCATGCAGCTTGCTTTAAACTATAACTGCTTCCAATTGTGACAGCTCTTATCTTTCCTTTAAAATTTTAAGAATGCTATTCCTCATCATTGAGACATTTTTGTTATATTTTACTATTAATAGATATTCCTTTTAAGTCAGAGTAATTGGAATCTACTTATATCAAGTATTATTTTTAGCAAATTAGGACTAATTTAGGGAAATGGCTTTTATCTTGTCTCAGAAAGTCTTATAACTGTTTTTTATTTCTACTTGTGTATCATGATAGATTCCTCACCAGGATTGCTATTACTATTAATTTGAAGCTGGAAATGACCAGTTATAGATCACATGTGTTCACCCCTCCCCCCTAAGCCTTACCAAATCGAGCTATCTTACCATGAGCTCAATTTATGACCAGAGTTGGTTCATTGAGAGTATCTAATTAAGTAAAAAAGTAAGATTGATACAGAAATAATGACTTCTTCCCTCTGCTAGTTCACATTTCTGCATACTTAAGACTGAATAATTTTACTTTCATGATTAGTACTAACAACATTTATTGAACATTTACTAAGTGCTACCCAGTTACATTGTTAAGCTTACTTAACCCACATAGCAATCTCCTATGAGTTATGATTATCCTAATTTACAAATGATGAAACACAATTTCCAAAAGGTTAAATAAATTTTACAAAATCTAGTACGTCTACTGTATTTAGTTTTTAGTTTCATATTTCCTAGAGTTCTCACCCTAAAGAAATAAAGAATAATAAAATTTAAAACTGAAATGCAAACTGAAAATTCTGAACCGACTCCCAATTAAATAGCATTATACATGTTAACTAGGTAGTGGTAATTTTAGCGCTATAGTCAGACAAATTATAAATTAAAAAGTATTTTATGGGTCGATCTGCAAATATACTCTACATTTTACATAGGAAAGTAAATTTCACATAACAACCGGTTTATGAATTTAATAAAGGGCTCTTTTAAGAAAAAAAAATTAAGTATAGAGTTCTCTGGACTTCCACACTAAAGACATTTAGCCAAACCAAGTGATGCAATAACGTATTTAGCACTTACCTGGAACATTTTGTAAATTGCTTTTCAGCTTAAAGAGTGGCCCCAGCCATCAAAGATCATGCAGCATAGAATAATTCTTTCATTTCTCTTCAGGAGGAACTGGCAACCCTGTTTTGTTTTCTTTTTATAAAGAGTTTAATAGCTAAATAGTGGAAAATTTTTGTCAGGTATAACGATTTTAATTGCATTTACTGCTGAGAAGACTCTACTCAGTGATACATATTTAATCACTCAGCAGTGGCAGCAAGGGTTGTAGTATTTCTTCTGTAAACATTCTGTGTAGATATGAAAAGCTTACTTCAGGAACTTAAGACCAATTTCTGAAAATCATCAGCGATTATTACCTTCTGGGAAGCAGATTCAGGATGCAGACACCCTGTTCTTTTATTGGAGTTTTACAAGATGCTGCTAGGCTACAAAGGCATATTCCATGGGATTATCCACACACAAACACTCTGACCCTTTGCACTCTACCCTTTACATTGACAGGTGAGTGCTCTAGATGCTATACCTAGTCGTTATTCCTCTTTCTGTTTTATATTTCTTTCCCACTCTCCTCATTTACAATATTAATATATAAAGTCATATATGTCAAAGCTACCTTTTAAAACATTTTGAGATACAGTTTCATTTCCTCAAATGCTTCCCTTTTCTATCATATGATCCATTTGTTTTGCACTTCCAGTGAAATTGATCATGATATCATTAGTAATTAAAAGTATTACAGGAGTTGTAGCAGTTTATATATTTTTATGAATATCAGAATATTGACAGTATCCTTGACATTAGCTAGTGTTAGGACAGAGTGCATTATCTTTTTCTTCAGATTATATTTATTTGTAAATTTATATTCAGTTAACTCATTAGCTAATTCTCTATAAAACCCAGCAGTAGTATAAATATCCTTAAATAAACAGTATGTGAAATTGAAAACTTAAGGATATCTACAACCACTTTCTCCAGATATTTCTTGCCTGTCTTCTTTTACTCTGGCTCTAAACTATGTTAGACTTGGAAAAGAAACTTTCTATCCCATTATTTTTCTTACAGATCTCAGTTCCCACATATACATTTGTGTTGCCTTATTGGCTAGGCATTAGGTCGGATCCAACAACATTTAAATTCTTCTATGTCCTAGAATTCTCTTGGTGCTATAGCTACTTTTAGCTCAGCCATGTTCATGATAGAAACTTGGCTCTATTCTATTATCTGTGTTACTAGCACAACTAAGGTAAGTTAGTTATCTCCCAGCAAACTATCACTAGCAGCTGAAAAAGGCTTCCTCTTTCTCCCTTTTATTTTCTATTTCTGCTTCAAAGATAGTTGGCACAGTGTACCAAAGAAATGGCTTCAGAGTTTTAGATTTGATTAAATGTTTTATGATCAGGGCTGCATATATAGCTTCATGATAGAGTGTCTCACTAGCATGCATCCCAGTACTGCAGAAGAAAGAAAAGAAAAGAAATTGAAAAGAAAAGGAAAGGAACAGAAAGGAAAGGAAAGGTCAGGGGAGATCTTTTTAATTTCTTTAATGTAATGAATTTTAGTCTTTCCAAATCATTAAATGTGTTAATTTGATGGAAGAAATTAGTAAAGAAAAATTTTTCAATTAAGATGCACACTTTTATCCAAGGTGCTTTTCTTGACAATGGACTAAATGGAAGCACCAAGAGAGGGTTAAAGTCAATGCTTATATTTTCTCATGATGAGTCAAAATTAGAATTGTTTTCTACTTGGTTGAGAATCAACATCCTAAATCAACATTATCCTAAAATCAACATTATCTTTCTCATCTTTATTATTGACATCATAGCTATCACCCATTTAGAATTTTAAAGTCCCAAGGTGTTTAAATGCATTACCTTGTGTTATTCCTGTGTTTTCAGAGTAGAAAAATTAAAGTTCTGAGAATTCTTTAGAAGTTGTTGTAGCTTCACAGCCAATGATTTGGCTAATACTGGAAACCAAACCTGTCGGGCTCAAAACCCTCCCTCTTATCCTTCCTGTAATATGTTTTTGTTTATTGGCAGAAGTCATTTTTAATTATGGAATGACGGGGATTGTCTCATTATGCAAATATAAAGTCAAAGAGGTGAAATTGCTTTAGGAATCAGGTGACACCATCCATGAGAGCAGCAGGAAGTGCAGAGATGGCATCATACAGGTTCAGCTCCAACAAGTGGCTTCAGAAGAGGACACCAAATCACTGTTGCTAGATTTCTAAGGTTTCAAGAAACACTAGGTACCTGAATTTTTGCATGAAATTATATTGAAGCAACATTTATCTAATGTCAAAGGTAGTCTCTTAGCCACAGCTTTGTAATCCCTAAACTTCCTACTTTATATTTTGAGGTCAGTCTTTTGATAAAGAGCAACTGCATACTTGCTGTGGAGTGTGATTTATGCTAGTGCCCAAGAACTAAGGACTCATTGGGACCTAGTTCAGGTACTCAAGTATCTTCCTGCATAATGAAGGATGGAAAAAGCAATTAATCAGTTTATAAGTCTCCATTCTATGTCTCACACCCAGCTAGATATTTGAAGAAACCATAAATGATAAGAACTACAACTTTGTACCTACCAGGAGTATTTGTTCATTTGTTTACTCAACAAATCTTTACTGAAGTCCCCCTACATACCAATTTCTGTCTTCAATGCTGGAGATGAGCAGTTAAATAAATTCTGTATTCCATTTGAGAAAGCACACAACAACCCCAGTAAATATGTAATGGGTGAACATCATTTTACTGCACTATGAAGATCAGTAAAGCAAGGTACGGAATGACTACCAGTAAGGAAGAGATTTCTAATATATATGGTAATCATGGAACACCAATAAAGTGAGATTTAAATACAGACCTTTAGGAAGTTAAGAGTTATGTGATTATTGGAAAAAATCATTTCTAGGAAGGGAAATAAAACAAGTGCAAAGTCCCTGAGTAAAGCAGTTTGGTTTTTGCTAATGATCTAGAGAAGAGATTTGATAGCTTAGAGAGAGTGGAGTTGGTAAGAAATGCTTGGATCTTAGGTATATTCAGAAGGAAATGTCAGTAACAAATGCTGATGGGGAGCTTGAGAGAAATGAGGAATCAAGGATGAGGAGTGGGAAGAATGGGAGTATCTGTGGAGGAGGAGACTCTTATATGAGGAACCAGCTTGTCACAGAAATCAAGATTTCCACACTGAGCTTGTTCATTTGAGGTGCCCTATCTAGTCATTCAAGTTTAGATGGAATGTCAGGAATGCACTGAGATACAAAAGGAGAGAGCTCAGTAGGGAGGACTGAAGCAGAGATGGCAACATGAAAGAGCAAATGAAAGAAAGAGCTTAGGTAAGTGGCATAGAAATTAAAATTTCATAGAAATTAAAATTAATAGGCTTTAGTATGTCTGGTCCACAAGATACATCAAAGGCTATTAAAAGAGGCTGTACTATGTCCTGCCTTCTCTTTATATAAATATTTTAGAAATGGTTCACAACAGATAGATAAGATGGATAATAGTGTTATAATTTGGATCAAAATATTCTTCAAAAGTGTTCAGAATGGAGCTTATGGAAAGTGATTAGATCTTTAGGTGCTAACCACATGAACAGGTTATTTCATTGACAAATTCATAGCTGCCTGTACAGTTAGGAGGTGGCTCTGGTTGGAGGAAGTAAAACACTGGGTGTGTACCTTTGCAGGCTATATTTCTTCTCTGGCTCTTTGCTTTCTCTTTATTTCCTGGCTGCCATGAAGTGGGCAGTTTTCCCCCTCTATGCCCTGCTGCTATGATGTTTCTATCTTGGAGCCAGCCAACCATGGACTTGAATCCCTGAAACTGTGAGCCAAAAATGAATCTTTTCTCCTTTAAGTTGTATATGTCGGTATTTTGTTCCAACAATAAAAAGGTATTATTGAAAGGTAATTTTACAATTATTTATAAGGTAGTTTTCTGCCTGTTGTTTAAATTTATATCTATGTGAATGATCATTAGTTTTACCTTACTCTAACTTTGAAGTCTTTCTAAATGTGTCCTTCCAAGAGATTACTTCTCAGATCATGGTTGAGAAACAAAGAATTGTCTTATAATAACAGTATCCATCCTTTTATGTTGTAGAATTTGACTTTTTGTCAGAGAGAGGACTGAAGTTAAGAATGTGTCCTAACATTCCCTTCTTGCCCATTTTGATTAACTGTCAAAGCTAAGGGGAGAAAGGGATGAAAAAAAGCATAGGAACAATAACCTCAGAACTTTTAAATACACCATGCTGCTACATGATATTTCTGGAATCAGGCTATGAGCATTATTTCCTGCACTCTAGGAAATTTATAATAATGTGGGTTCTGACTTTTCCCTAAGCTGATGCCTGGGGTTTCTTGTGCACATCGTGGCTCTTCCACCAACCTAGTTATCAGAAGCACATAGTTAATGACCACTTGGCTCCTCCTCCATTAGATTTTCCAGTGAGGAATAAAAGTAGGTACTGACTATTTACTTCAGTTTCATTGCCAGACCCATGGCAGAAGGATAATGGAAGTATGTAGACTGCTAAATTACTTTATTTACAAGTAGCAAAGATTTAATTCCCTGGGTGGATGATACTGAGTACCTGGTTTTGCCAAACAGCTAATTGAATGCTGGAAAAGTAGAGAAAGCAGATATTTTGGACAACCCATGGCCAATGGGAAACTATAGGGCAGAGTTTCCTCTAGGTGGAGTGATAGATTTATACAGCTTGGTCACAAAGCGCCTGGCACATTTGACAAATGGAATGGGTAGATTTGTTCACGTTCCTCTTTCTAGGTAAGCCGTTCCAAGTCATGTAGCTCTCCTAAAATTATTTTCACTGTACTCCACACAAGCTAAAGTCCCTCAGTACTAGATCTACACTGAGATTTATCAGCACTGTGGTTGCGCTAAGCACACTTGCTATTTAGAGGGGAAAAAAGCACCAGAGATTAAATGACACTTGCTCTAATCACTGTATTGCTGTTTTGTAGTAAGTCATTCAATTGTTTTCCTATTGCCTATTGATTTTTTTATTTCTTCTTTATTTTGAAAGACAAATATATATATATTATTGAAAAGGAAATATCCCAGGGCCATACAACACTGAACTAATAAGTCTTATTTTTGTTTTTTTATATGAATTCATCTTAATATTTTTAGATTTTTTAGTCTTGTCAAAGACTTCACTGTACTGAGCTTTAGCTATCCCTGAGATGATAGATAAAATTACAGAAATATTCTGGTCATAAACTGGTCATCAGCAGATTGAAAAGAAGACACTGGCAAGCCAAGCCAGCTTAATTAATTATGAAAATAAATATCTGAAGTGATCAATCAGAGGAATTTTCTTGACATCATCACTGATTATCTTCTCAAGATAGATGCACAATATGAAAGTCACTTAATATTAACTATTAACTATTAATATTAAATAATAAATATTATTAAATACTAAATATTTCAAAAAAGACTATTGAGTATTTTTATGCATGGTTTTAAATCAATTTAAGATGGTTAAATTCTAGTTATTTGATAAATACAGCCAACAGACTGTAATGGAAATTCTATATGTAGCTTGGCAAATCCATCTGCAAGAGCGAAAGGAAACTTTTCCCCCACCAGCTCTTTGTTTTTTACTCATATCTTGAAGAGTTTATTACTCCATCCCAAAGACTGCAGTTTCCCTCACCCACAACACATCTGGTCATTTACATAACATGCAAATGAACCTGATTTCTGATGGAGGAAAATTAGATATCTCTCTCTCTCTCTCTCTCTCTCTCTCTCCCTCCTTCTCTTTGAGAAATCATTCATTCTTCTGTAAAGAAAAAGTTTGAGTCTGTCTCATATAAATTTTATATTTATAAATGAAGAAGTGGTATTTCACTCACCTGTGTGACAAATCTGTTTTATAAATTCATATTTAATGCATATTCTTATCTACAGAGTAAAAATAGAACTGCCATTTAAAATATGACTTTAAGGGAAAAAAATTTCTTAAAACTCCTTAATTGAGAACAATCCAGTGGTCTCCCAGCAGGAGCTGTCAGTTTCCCTGCAGGAAATCTATTTCAGAGCATAGATTTGGGCATGTTAATCTCTTCACAACCACATGAGAGAGACCGCAACTTTATCAGAATTCAAATTATTCTAAATAATAAAGCCTACCTAAAGTAATTTAAATGTAGAAAGCCCAAGGCTTAGAAGTAGCCCAATGTAGCCTCACTGTAGATTCAATGATACCCATAAGTGTCTCTTAGTTTTCAAAGTGTATAATTAAATCGATGTGCAATTTCTCATTAAGAAAAAGAAAGATCTGAGAACCACAAGTCTGTCAAAAAAAAAAAGTGTCTGTGCAGGATCCAACATTATACTATCCTGTTCCTTTTCAAATGTGAAAAATTGACCTCAAGTAAAGACTCAACAGCCAGGAGTTTGTCAATCCAGAAACATAGAAGACAATTAACTAAAATTATACCTTACTCCTTCCACCTAAACTTCAGCGGGTTCTGTAAGTCCTCATTCAGAATGTCTCTTAGCTTCTTTTCTCTTCTAACTCCATGAAAACTGTAGTCTAAGAATTCATCATGTATTGTTTGGGCTCAGATTGGGAGTGAAAAATGGTATGCTACCAAATACCAGGCAGACCAGGTGTGGATAGTGTGGTATCTAAGCAGGAAGCTTCTACCCCACCTCAGATTATTGTGCTTAGATCTAGACTTTGATTCCAAGAGAAATTTTTTTTTCCTCCAGGGTTTTTTGTGTTGGCAGTGAGTGATATCTGTAGGCTGACTAGACCTAGAGGCCCACACTTGGCAACTACTGTCTGTAACTCCCTACCTTTAGGTTTCTCTCCTCTGTTGCAGTCTCTAAACCTTCCTAAAACCTTTGTATTACACCTTACCACTTAAAAACCTAAGGACGCTTTCATGATTTACAGACAGCATCACACTAAATGTGCTGTTCCAGTACTCAAGACGTAAGTGTCCAATTTTGATTTTGAAATGATTGAGTGTGTATCCAATAAGTGATGGAAGACTTTCAGGTCACGTGGTGATGTGGTTATTTTTGCACTTCAGTAGCTGACCTATAAACTGAGAGGGTAGCCTTTAGATAATAACTAGGTTGTAGAATTGAGAATTGGATTTATAGATGCAGTCAGTGCATCTCCTAGTTTGATTAAGGAAAAATTGAATGGAAAGATGGTGTAGTTCAGGATGACTAGAAAATCTAGTATATTCAGAAGAGCAGCAATGAAATTTGGGAAATAAAATCAGTAAGGAGTATAATGCATTATGGGGCTAACCACTCTCTTTGAAGTTTAGCAATTTATTTAAAGGACAAATGATTTTGTTTATTCTAAATAAGACATTATGATATTAATGCTTTTTTATTTCAATAAATTTCACATGCATTTTCTCATTGAATATTTGCAGTAAACTTATAAATTAGAATAAGTATTATAATTCCTATTTTGTTTATGAGGAAGTTGTATCTAAGTCAAGACTAGGATTTGTCTAAAGCCACAGTGTTAATCAGTGTTTGAATCTTAACTGATACTCTCGTTTGCTAAATCCTAGTCTAGTAGAAATTTTACTTTTTCAATTCCATAAAGACAGACAGTATGGGCATCGTAGACATATGCTGTATTTCTCATCCCATCTCTGAAGTTGTGGTATTTAGAAGAGTGACATAAAAGTCTCTCATTAAATCTTGGTTCTATGATTGGCAGCTCATTGTCACATTAATTGAGCAGATTTTTCAGCAGTTAATTTCAGAAAAGAACTGATACCTTGTGGATATTGTTGTCTTTGATTGAATACTCTAATACTCTAATTTTTTCACCTCTTCTGGTATTGTTTTTCACCTCTATCCTTTGTTTTTCAAATATTTCTGGAACATGCAAGTGTGTGTGTGTGTGTGTGTGTGTGTGTGTGTGTGTGTGTGAGAGAGAGAGAGAGAGAGAGAGAGAGAGAGAATGGGTCATAAATAGTATATTTGTGTGAAATGAGGTTGCAAAGTTTTGTCACAGTTGTGGAGGAAACAGATTCATCTGTGCATATTAGGCATAGATTTGGGATTTGTATGTGAGGCGTTCTGAGGGGCCGGGGATTTAGCTCAGTGGTTCTGCTGCCTGCCTCACAAGCACAAAGACCAGAGTTCGATCCCCGGTACCAAAAAAAAGAAAAGGGGTCGGGGATTTAGCTCAGTGAGGTGTTCTGTGTGCTGTGCTGGTGGACTGTAGATGGGTGTTGGAAGTTCCATTCCAGATGAATCATTAAAATCTCCTATTAAAACACCCCCTTATCTTTGGAGGAGACACTGCATGCTGTTATATGCTGTTGCCTATTTCCTGGTGTTAAATGTTTTGAAGCTAATCTTGGTCCTTGTGTGTGTATGTAATTCCCACTGAACTTTGAAATGTGGTAACATTTTCTGACACTTAAAGTGACATTTCTTGAGTATTTAAGAAAAAGAAAAATTAGACTTTCTGTAATGCAATTGACGAACTTACAACAAATTGTACTGTTGGTAGGAAATGAGGAGAAAATTGAATTAAATCTGAAAAACAAACCAGAAATAATAAAACCTAATACTGATTAAGCTCTTAATGTACTAGAGCCTATCTGTTTTTTTTCATAGATTATCACATTTATCTTCACAACAATCCCATGAAATAAGTTGTTGCATTTTAAAGTGTTTTATTAAAAAATCATGGAAAAATTTCATTCATATTTACAACTTAATTTTATATAAATGTAAAATTATGATTTTAAGAAATACAAAGAATGGAATTTGGAATTTGCTATAGACTATAAATATCAAGTTGTTTATTGTCTCTCACAGATTTTTTTTCCTTATCAATGAAATGTATCTTAGAGGAGATTATGAATTTCTAAGAAGAAAGGTTTTCTTTAAACAATATTTTGATGATTTTTGTTCAACAGATTGAATAATGACTATCTGCATTAACCATTAAAGTAACCGTGCCCTGACTTTTCTATTAAAAACAGAGGGCAATTCATGCATTTTCTTCAGTTAAACTGAGCACTTACCACATACTCACTAGGACAGCAGTGATGGCTATCAAGGTACCCAGATGACTGGCACAGAGATAGAAAGGAAAAAAATGTTGTTAAATTAGATCTCTGCTGATTTTGTTCAGATAATGTCAAATGATTGGGTCTAAATTTATAGTCCTTTGTGCACATTTACTTGAATGAGATTCAAGTATCCAAATGTGGAGAATAATCACTTGCCTATTTCATAGCTAAGGGCAATGGAAACAGAAAACCGTAGATGATGGAGAGATAATAGATATTCTTTGGCCAATGCTTCATCAGCAGCATTCTGCCTTGGAGCTAGCTGTGCCAGTCATACTTTTCATTTTAGATGCAGTTTTGAAAGAGATTCCCTTTCTACGATTGCCATTTCCTTTCTAAATGCTTTATTATATTCTTTGGAATCTAGGTTACATTTTATAACATTGAATCTGGGGAATTTGGCAGAACAAAATGCTCCCTGACATAAAAGTGTCAACTTAGCTGGCCTCACTGAACTCTTACCAGATAAGTTGAGAACTTTTAACGCATGCTTCTTCTGCACTTGAAGTACATACCCTGAAAATAAGTCCTAGCTGAAAAATAATCAGCCTTGAAAACTAGAGATCAAACATGCCAGTCCCAGTCAGTCTTTCCCTGCCTTCCCTGCCATCACTATTCTCTTATTTGGTGGCTACTCTGTAAAGCAGGTAAGCAAGGATAGGCTGATTGGGGCCGGCACTTTTGATCTCTAGTTTTGCAGAGTGATTATTCTCCAGCTAGGTGTTATTTTCGAGGAAACACTGGTACCTGCCAGGTCCAAATAAATGGTTCACCTAAGCCTAACCCTATCCCTGAAAAGTATCTTAAGTTATGTAATATAGATAGATTTTGGAGATGGAAAGAAAAGCCATTCCTAAGCCCATCTGACAGCATGAATTAAAATAACAGCATCAGTAATTACCAGCAGCACAGTCATCCCAGTGTGCAAGAACCCCCTGTACCTCTGAGTTGAGCAAAGCATTTAACAGGGAAGCACCAAAGCACAGCGAGTAAGAAAACACTTTGGGGCTAAACAGGCAATGAAGAGAATCATGGCTCTGCTACTTACTAGTTGATTTGAGGGGCTCTTCATGTTTCTCATTTTTTACCTGTAAGGTTGTGATAACAATATTTTTCTACCAAGGTTACTCGAGGTTAAAAAAAATGCCTGACACATTTTTATGTTATTAAAATGGGGGTGGTAGTGTAGTGACTATAGCAGCAGAGAGGTGTAGCTAATGAGATCATATTACAAATATTTTGAGTGGCTTGGACATACAACACTGATGTATTAAAATGCACTTAGGAAATAAAGCCAAAAGCCATGAAAAAATTATCAAACAAATTGAAATATTTTAGAAACATGCCAAGTTTTGTTTTCTTTAGGAAAGAGTGAATTGAATATGGGCTAGAGATATCAGATCCTCCCACAGAACCCATAATCTGGGCCTCAGAAGTTAAATCTGTAAGAAAAGACATGTATTGTCCCTGACATCTTTTTTCCTGTACAAGTGGAATATATCTGAAGGCCAAATAATGCTAAAGTATGAGCTGGGCTGTCCAATCACAAGTCCATACTCAGGAGCCCCTGTACCTCCTACTTGCTCTCCTTAACAGCTTTCCACTCACTATGACTTGAGGTTGCCTTGGTATCAGTAATTTTCTTACCATGTCCAAACCTTTCATCTAAAAACGCATATGTTTGGAAAGAAGACCAGAGAAGTTCCTTGGGAGTGACATTTGGTTGTGAAAGTATTTTCTAATAAAACACAGAAAGCCTTTCCTGGTGAAAGCATTTTAAAAAGTACTTACTGAGTGGTTCTTCTTGGTAAGTTACTTTATCATACAATTGAAGACTCCTTTAAAGAATTCAAGAATTATTCTAGAATTTGAACTGAATTTTCAAGAAATCTGGCTTAAAGTATGCAATTATAGTGAAAACAATGACACTTCTTGTAGAAGTACTACATATGTATCATCAAAATTAGAAATTTGATTAGAGGAAGAAACTCTTAAAAAAGTAAATTGTTACATCTTTTTAGAATAGATGAATGTTATTTCATCAGTCAGATTTCAGAATTTAATGTAAATATTTGAGACAAAATTGTATCATAAATAATTTTTTATCACATAAAGAATAGAGAGGTACAGTAAATTATGAAATAGATATGAGTGGATATATTTTAAGAGCTCCTGAAGTCCAAAGTTTTGTATTTAAGTGATCATTATATATGTGAATTTTTTGGAATGTCATCATTTCGAAATTAAGCATATATAATTCCATATCCATCACATTCCACATCCATCTCTAGGTTTATCAATAACCTCGTATGTGTTATACACTAAGCATGGCAAATGATATAATACAGTGAATAAAGCAGAGAGAAAAAAACTTGAAATTTGAGCCATAAAGTCTTAATATTTAATTACCACAGTGTCCAGATGGGTTTAACATATAAACCTTAAAGAAAACCCTGAAGAGCATAAAAAAATAAAATCATTACCAAATGATACAATTATTTTCCTGAAATATATTTATATAGATTATCCCACATATATATGTTAATATAATGAATCATGTTTTGTATATTTCCTACTCAATATACACAGATGAAAATTGAAATAATGTGAAGTGTAGAATAAAAATACAACTAGAAAAATGTTATTCCAGCATGACACATTTAGGGAATGAATATTTAATGTATCATTTTTAAATGTCATGTACATTCTATCACTTGAGAAATGTGAGTAAAATAAAAAGCAGAGAAAAAGGGGTTTTACAAAAAATATTATAACTTGATAGTAGGGATGCAGCTGAGGGGTAGAGGGCTTGCCCAGCACATATCAGGCCTTGGGTTACACTAGCACCACACACACACAAAAAGTGTAACATTTTTCTTTTTTTATAGAACATGTTTGTAGGATTTAATGAGTACATTCACTGGGGGAGTGGGTATGTGTACCTGGAGCATCTTAATTCTTTTTATATCCTTTTTCCCCTTCCTCCAACACCTGTTGGGCCCTAACTATTTGGAAAAGATCTATCTCATTTCCTATTGTCTATATTTTATTTTTCTCTTCAAATTTCCCTAGTCTTTCCATTGAAACTGTTAAAATTACAAACAATGTATTATTTAAATCTACTTTTATAATCTTCTTTGATTATATCACATCTGCAATAGTACTAGATTCTCTGATTGTTCAGAAATATCAACTGTCCGTATTGTATGAACCTGACTTTCCAAACAATCTACTGGCTTATTGTGAATACAGTTTGTGGATCCCCAGGAGGATTACTTTATAACTCAAACAATCCTTATTCTCCCAAAAGAAGGAGTAGAGAAGAAGAAGTTGTAGCTAATGAAAATGAACAACGCTGGCATGGTGACGCATGTATGTAATCCAGTGCTGTGCAAGGCGCTAAGGCACGGGAAATCAGAAATTTGAGCCCAGCCAGGGCAACTTACTAAAACCCTGTCTCAAAATAAAAAAATATAAAGGTGCTGGAGATGTAGCTTTCTCTGATAGCTCTGGGTTCAGTCCCAGCATGAAAGAGAGAGAGAGAGAGAGAGAGAGAGAGAGAGAGAGAGAGAGAGAGAGAGAGAAAAGAGGCCTTAGACCTGAGATTAAATCTATTTGCATTTTCTAGCCATGTTCTGTCCTTGGGCAGAAAACACAAATTCTGTCCTCTCTCATTTTTTTGCAATGGAAAATTTTAACCATATAAAAAAATATAGTATAATGAGCTTTCATGAGTCCCATGGCTGACTTCAACAGTTTTGTTTAATGGGTCCTCTTATCATGCCTTATTTTGGATCTTATCTCAGACAAGCATCTTTGTATTGATAAGCAGGTCAGTTGTAATCCCAAAGAGGAAATACTTTCTTTAAGGTATGGAAAATTTCATTATTAAGACTAAAACTTTGAAATAAAACAGTATCAAAATTTGAATGTTCATGTGTATTTAATCATATCAAGAATTTGATTATTCACTTAACATCCAGATGAAGTTCATATAGTTTTCACTCTCTTAATTTCTAATATATAGTTTTGTCTCCTTATCTTTCTTCACCTGACAATTTTCCCAATGGAAAATTGTCATATTTTCATCTAAAATTTCCAAAAGTATGAAAGAACTCTGATTATTTTATTGTAGTGTCCTATTTTTAAGGTGTCTTATCCCTTATCTTTTAAAAGTGTTTTATTCCTTATCTATTCCTCCTGTTGTTTTGTTTTAGAGCTTTTCTGTCCTGATCATGCTTGGTTTTAGTTCTAAAAGTTTAATCGAATTCCAGTTTGGTTTTTTTTGAAAAAGTACTTCACAGGGAGTTTTTGTGTTAGGATATACATAACATTTAGTTGTCTCTCTTTTTGCAGTGTTAGCTGCCTAGACTTCATACTTCATTATAGCCTATGGAATGCTCAGTCATATAATTAATATTGTTCTTTCTTAATTTATTAGCTAGAAAACTCTTACAGAAAAACAATTCTCTCATATAACCTATCTGATAATTCTACAAATAGGCAAGACTTCCCTCTTGCTCTCTTTGCCAATTTTCAAAATTAGTTGGTTTACCACTGAAGTGTTGTGTTTGTGTGTGTTTGGGGGGGGGGATTTAATTGTATTACAGTATTTGATGTATTGGAAATACTATTTTTTATTCATCCAAATTACACCCTTATTTTGCCAATGGAAAACTCTTTAAGTTGATACGTGATCATTGTTTCATACAATTCCAGCATTCTCTGGTTTCTTCTTTGCTTTCTCATATGGTAAGATATAGTATCTTGGTAAGATATAGCATCTTGTGCTTTTCTTACTCCAGATATGAATCTGCCATTTCTCTAATTATTAGTTGATATTAGTGGTTGATATTAATGAGAAGTAATAGATAAAGCCACAGTGTGGGCAATAGATTGTCCATTGCAATAGGATTGGTCATTTCTGAGGCTTCTCAGTCAATCACTCTGGGAAATAATATTTTCCTTTTTTTTGGTTTTTTTTTTTTTTTTTTTTTTTTTTGTACCAGGGATTTAACTCAGGACCTTGGGATTGCAAGGCAGGTGACAGAACAACTGAGCTAAATCCCTGGCTCCATTTTTTAAAGATAAAATATAGCATGATTTTTTTTTTTTTTTTTTTTTAGTACCGGGGGTCAAACTCAGGTCTTTGTGCCTGGGATGGCAGGCAGTGGAACCACTGAGCTAAATCCCCGGCCCTAGCATGAATTTTTAACAGACTGACTTACCCTTTGATTCTTCTTTCCTTTTCTACCATAATTAAAAATCCCAGTTCTTAAAATTTTTGATATTTTGTAAATAAAAATGAAGAATAACTCATTCATAGGGCTGTTCTATCAAGAGGTAGTTTGAGGCTTTGTCAACACTGCATAGAAGTAGGTTGTAAAATAACACAAGCAAAGCAAAATAGCAAATATTTCAAAAGCCATGTTTTTGAATTTGAATACATTTTCATAGTACATCTTACCCACGAATCTGTAACAGTTTAGACTAAGTACGCATTGGATGCATGAAGATGAATTAGGGTTCTCCCCATCTTTCTAGTGCAGACACATAATGCTGTCTTAGATCTTCACTACAACATCAAAATAAAAGTTGTCACCCACATATTTCCCAGGAAGCAGAGCTATTTCCATGGATTTCTATATTCTGCTCAAGGTATTTTGGGTAAAATAAAAAAGCCCACCTAAATTAGCTCAAGTGAAGACAGTGCCTGGTCCTACTTTAAAGTCATGACCAAAACTTCAAATAAGCCTTTGATGCTATTGGATAATAGATTACATCTGCCTGTTCCAGTCATTTTCTTTGTCTTCTAAAGAGCCATTTCATACTTTCTTTCCTCTCCTACTGTCACAGCGCTTCTTCCTCTCTTCTCAGTCTCAGCTAATGACCGTGTTTTCCACTTCACTAAAAAAACCCTGCATCATCATGAAAGGACAAAATACTCCCACACAATGCCTGCACACCGCCTGGCACCCACACTCCCACACACCTCCTGGTCCCTGCTTTCATCATGCTTCCAACCATATATGATCCCTTCATCTTGCCCACTCAAGGGAATGGTGGCAGCCATTCATCTTCCTTCCTACATCATCAAGTTTTGTTGTTTTGTGACAGGGTCTTACTATGTAGTTCAGGCTGGCCTTGAACTCATTATGTGGTCCAGGCTGGCCTGAACTCATGTTGAGCATATAAGATTCTGTATTATATGTCCTTTTTCCCAGTACCTGTAACCTCTCTTTACTGGTTCTGTTCCACCATGCTGGATTTCTCATTGTGCTTCCAGTGGACCACACATGATCCTGGAGACTTTGGCCCTTTGCTCTGGTCATTCTCGTTACCTGGAATATTCTACAGGTAGACTTATGCCTGAGTCTGTTGTCAGTTGTCTTTGTTCATATGTCAGCTTTCTAATGAAGCCTTTCCTACATGGACTACCCTTCTTAAAATTGTAACCTCAGTGCCTTTTCAAGACTACAGATACTTTTTACATTGCTCTACTTTTCTATTTTTTTTCAAAGCACATATAATTTATTATTACTTTCTAACTTGGTATATAATTTACCTATTTATTACAGCTATTGACTACTGTGGTCCCCCTGTAAAAGCATGCTCAGTAAGAAACGGTGGTCTTCATCTTAATTTTTTTTGTTTGCCCATGTGTCATAGTGCCAAAACAGTGCCTCACATATAGTAGTCACTCAAGAAATATTTACTGAATTGGTGCACAATAACCAGTGATCTCTTGGAGAAAGATCAGAAAAGCATATCCAAGATTCTTTGGGGAGATCTGATTTTCTAAAATAACTGGGAGTCTTTGAGTATCAAAACCTAAGCCAGGGTTCAGGAACCAGGGTTCTTCTCTCCCTGTGCCTCTCTTGGCCTCCCTGATTTTCTCAGAGTCACATGCCTGTTTTTTCCACGGCATCTGTGCGTTATTGTTTCATCTCTGAACACTGACTTCCTCTGTTATTTCATAGCCAGTTCTAGTTTCTCCGTTCCTATACTCTTTGCAAACCAGGCCTTTTCATATTTCACTGGAAAATGAACTAATTTACTCGCTCAGTATTTTGAGTCCAGATCACTGGCCAGGGAATATGATCGATGCATCCTAAAGAAGGCACTCACCCAAATATAATCAGCCAGGGAAGGGATGAGGGAATAGTCGCTCATCCACTATAGCCATCCTCTCCAATGGGCTGTATCCTTAGCATGAATTGAAAAATAGATAGAAGCCAGATTCAGACCATAAAGGATCTTGTGGAACATATGGCTATTTTCAAAAAATGTAAAATTATTCGAATGGTTTTTATTACAGTTAATCTTAAAATGTTATCCACTTTGCTTAAATTTCAGTAAATTTGCAAATATCAAAGTAGCAAAAACATTCTATCTTTACCTTCACTTGATCCCATGTATGTAAATGTAGCTGAATCTAAAGCCTGGTTTTAAATTTAATTTACTTCATCTCTTTTTATATATTAAAATAACAATATTCACCATTGTACTTGGTAATGTTGGAGAAAATTGAAGTTTACAACAGAATAAGGACAGCAGAATAAAACTAAAGTTGGTATGTTGGCAAAATTAATTTAAAAAGTTGACTTTTGAGTAAGGTATTTTAGGAATATATATAAGGCATTATATAAAAGTATCATCTCCCCTTTTGAACAATGAATAAGTTGAGAGGATCTATTCCTTTGTGCTATAAATGTTGAATAAGACTGAGATACACTGTTCATATTATAAAATGGCAAAGCACTCATCTAAATAAAGAACAATCAGGATACTTTTATATCTGTGTATTTATACATATTTGGTGTAGTTTTTCCAATAGTTAAAAGTATTTAGTAATTCATCTGAGAGATTTTGAACTACATACCTACTGAAGATGTTTTGGACTTATTTCGAACATGTGGCAAGTGATGAGAACAGTTTTACCTATTGTGAAGCTGTTAATCAGCAAAGTTAAGAATCAGCATATGTTCATTCAGAAAGATTTATGGAGGACCCTCTATGTACCAAGAAGAATCACAGATGTGAAAAGTGAACCCATTTCTGCCCCATGGGAACATATATTCTCAGGCAGGGAAACTATAGAATAAACAAACAAAGAAGTCTGGTCCTGAAAAATGAACTATAAATAAAATTAAACAAGGTGGTATTGTGAGAAGAATTATTACAGGGAAGCCAGGCTTCATGAGGCAGTCACTGAAGCAAACCTGGATGAAGAATAAGAAGCATCTAGCTAAAGAGTTACATAAAGTGAAGGTCTAGAGACAACAATGAGTTCTTTGTACTTAAAGAGCAAAGAGAAGTTCAAACTAGTGTGGCTCAAAAAGCAGAAGAAGATGACTTTAAAGAGGTGGCCAGGACAAAAGTCAGATTATGTAAAAATATTTGTTTTGTTTATTTGGTAAATGCGAAGCTATTGGGAGGTTTTAAGCAGAAAGTCATGGTCATTGTTACCCTTTTAAAGCTCACTGCGTACTACATATTGTAGGGGAATAAAAGTGGAAGTGGTGAAACCAGTTAAGCACCTATGGCAGTGTTTCAGGCATGAGGTGATGTAGTCAGAGTGCATGATACTAGTAGTGGGAGATGGAGAGAATTAATTGAGTACATTTTGAGATGAGATCCCAGTAAAGTTGCTCAAGTTTTATTTTCAACATGTGGAAGTGTCATATTTGTGGTTTCATATGCCATACATTCTCTTAGAAAGATCTCAAGATTACAGATCTCATAGTCCCAGGATTACCCCATGTTTAAGAACATAAATGTTTGAGTTTTCTTAAGTTTTTAAAGAATTATTTCAAACTCTAGAGAAAATTTCTCTCTTTTGCATGGAAATGTGGTCCAGTATGTTTATTAAATATGAAGAAGCCACCTTCCTTCAAACTCAGGTCTCCACAGTTAGAGGCTCTGAGGGTAGGGCACAGGAAGAGGCTTGTTAAACAAATCCTGAATGATTTGTTGGACCAGTAAACATTGAGTGGTTACTGTTTTAAATATCAATTTAATATGTTGGTAACATTAGTCCTTTTTTCCCCCTCTCATCATCAAAAACATTTGTATGTAAAACTAGTTATTAAAAGATAACATGGTTTGGAGAAACCTGCCACTTGATTTTAAGTTTGTTTGGAAAATGAATTAACCACAAGGAGATCCTACTACAAACCTATTGGAAAAGCTCAAATACAAACATCAAAATACAAGTCATTTTTTGTATATGATAACTTTTTTGTTCTATACGGAGTTTAAGATTTTTTTCTTAAAATATGTCAATAAAATATGTCAGAAATTTAACACATACTGCATTGACTCTGTAGATTGCTTTGAGCAATATTGATGTTTTAACAATATTTATCCTTTCAGTCCATAAACAGACTATTCGTTATATTTATCATCTTCAGTTTTTTCCATTAGTTCTTTCAGTTTTCAGTATGCAGATCACCTCATAGATTAAATTTGTTCTGAAGTATTTTTGTAGCCATTGTAAATAGGATTTTTTCCTTGATTTCTTTTTCAGATAGTTCATTGTTAGTGTATCAAAACACTAATTATTTTTTATGTTGATTTTGGGTGCTGAATTTTTATTAAATTTGTTTGTTTTAGCACATATTTTTGGTGGTATCTTTAGCATTTTCTCTATGTATGAGCATGTCATCTGAAAACAGAGTAATTTAAATTCTCTTTAAAACTTGATTCCTTTTATTTCTTTCTATTGCCTAATTTCTCTGATGAAGACTCAATTGCCAGGTTGAATAGAAGCAGTGAGCATAGACATTATTGTCTTGCTCCTGGTCTAAAAGACACCATTTCCACCATTAAAGACGATAACTGTGGCTTATCATAGGTGGCCTTCATTGTGTGAGATGCATTCCTTCTACACCTAGATGTTTGAATGTTTATATAATGAAAGGGTTAACTGGTTATTTATTTTTGGTTAACAAATTATCTACAAGCATAGCCTCTTAGAATAGCAGGGACTTAGTATTTCATGGTTTCTGAGGTTGCAGAATAGGGAGTAGCTTAGCTACCCAACTCTGGCCCTGAGTCTCTCAGGCGGGTCTGGTCAAGCTGCTGGTTGGGGCTGCAATCTCATTAGAGGGTCAAATGCCCAAAGTCCACATCAAGCCTCATTGACAAGACTGTGACAGTACTCAGTCCCTTCCAACTGTTGGGCTAAGGACTTTGGCTCCTCTGGCTGTTGGCTGGAGGGAGGTCTCCCTCACTTTCCCACCACATGGGTCTCCCATGAGCCAGTTCAATATGGAGGAGCATGGAGGGAAGTAAGCATATCCAAGATAGAGCTTCAGTCTTTTTATAACCCAATCTCAGAAATGACCTCCCATCACTTCAGCTGTATTTTGGACATATGCCATTGAGTCCAACCAGATCTTCAGAAGAAGGAGAATAAACTACACCATATGTGGGTAGGATTATTGACAAATTTGTATGTATATCATTAAAATCACAAAGAGATGCTAATAATTCTCTGTTCAACTTGAATAAAAGAACAATAAAGACATTAGGTTGATGCACTTGGTTGAATTTGGGTCTTATCTTGATAATTATCTTACGTTTTTATATATTTCTATGTTCTGTATTTCATCTTTGACATTAAACTTTTAAAAATCAATTTAAAGGCTATTTGCTTTCAAGTTAGGAATATAATGAATCATTCAGAAAAAATAAAAGATTTGTGTGAACATTAATGAAGTCATTATGCCCCGTATAAGCTGTTTCCTATGTAACTTTTTAAAATGAAATGTTTCATTTCATGTTAGACCCAAATATTAACTAACTTGCCTGCATTGATGAAGTCATAAAGTCAGGTCTTGTTTATGTGAATTAATGTCCATAGATATTTAGGGACCATACTAAGGGAGATGGTGGTTTACTTTATTCACATATGTTTACTTCCCCTAGGGTGAGAGTCAGAAATTCACGGTCAGTAGCTTCAGTTGTATATAAACACATTAATTTCTTTTTTCAAATATACAAATTCTAGTTCTTGAAGGAGAACCAAATGATTTACATTAAACTTTAAGTATTTCAAGTATATATTATTTTACCTTAGTTTTGGACATATATATGATGAGACCTTTAAATCTCTGGCTATTTAAGAGTGAATTATTTTTATATCTACTTAATAGGAAAACAAGATGGTGAGTTTCAGATAATTTTTAATAATACAAAGTTGAATGAATTACTTATAATTTTACTTAAAAATCACAGAATTTCAGATTACAGGTGTCCTGGAATAGTGATTTTCAAATGTAGTCTAGAGACTCCTGAGGGTCCCTGAGTCTTTTCAGTATCTGTCTACTTTCATTCTTTAACAACATACAGTCAGATTTTCCAGAGGCTACATCAAGTGAGTCACTGCAAAAAATGGAGACAGAAGCAAATATAAAAATAATGTCCTAGTAAATCCTTAGTATGAAAGATGTTGATGGAAATTGAAAACAATATGCATATGGGTATATAAAGGGGGGGCACTTTGGAAAATATGACAATATAAATTTGTTTTAGGAAATAGTTATTCCTCGTAAGAATGTTGTTTATATTAGCAGGTAATAGCATCATTATTGTTGGTTTCAACTAATTGATGACAAATTTTTTTTAAACATATATTTAATTTTCTAGCATGGGAAATATCAAAAGCTATAACCTATATAAAGAAAGGCTTTTTGAAGTTTTCAGTAATTTTCAGTACAAAGGGATTCTGAGACAAAAATTTGAGGATTGCTGTTTTAGAAAAGTGATGTTATTTTTCAGATATAGGAACTGAGCCCTGAGTATGTAATTTGCTCAAAATCCTACAGCTTGTATATAGAAAGACCGGGACAAGAATCCAGGTAGCTCCTTTGATTTGTGTGTATGGCTCAGCTTCTAATATTCAAAAAAGCAGCTGGAATTCCCGGAAGCAGTGCTCGGCTGTGGTTTTGAATGTTATACTGACAGTGAAAGTGTATACACTACACTACTCAGTGAGGGAAAGAGAAGTTTGTTTTGTTTTAAACAGAACTTAATGCTCTTCATTAGCTGTTATTACTTAATAATCTAATCCCAAAGCCAGTGAATTAAAATAAAAGCCCTTTATTATTGCTCAGAAAGGTGCTGAGAAGCTGGGAGGTCCTGCCAGTCTAATCTAGGCTCAGCTGATATTAGCTGGCTCCATGCATGCACTTGTTTTCCTCACACAGGTGGGCTGGGTACTTGCTATCTGACTGCCATGATGAAAGTAACATGTACCACGTCACCCAGTAAACTCCGCAGAGCCTGTTTACATGGTGGCAGCAGCAATTGCCAGAGAGCAAGGGGACTGCAAAGCATCCTGTAGCCTGAGCTCAAGTTAGGCTCAATGTTGCTACTTTTGATTAAAACAAGCAGCAAGATCAGCTCAGATTCAGGGTGTAGGGAAATTTTCTGCTTCATCATAGTAGTTGCAAACTTACATTGCAAAGGGGTGTGGATGCAATTGAGAATGATCACAGAAATATTTCTACAATGTTATGGCATAATTCAAAAATACGGCTGTGAGTAATAGGTCTCTTGGTAAACATACTGATAAAGGGATTAGATTCTACTGTTAAGGAGGATTAAATTCAATTCTCATATCTGACATTAGGGAAAGTGACTTAACTTACTTATATTGTAGGTTCTTCATCTATAAAATGAAGAAAGTAGTTTCCACATCAGAGGGTTATATGAAGGACTAGATGAAGTAATGCTTATGAAACACTTGACTTCACAAAGGAAATGCTTTAAAAAGCTAAGCTAGTGGCCGTTTTATTGAGCTTTTGCTCTAGTTCAATTCAGTGAATTTTCCCTGGCTCCTCCAGATGAAAGAGCAGCACCATATGTAAATATGCATTTCTGTCTGCATGAGGTGTGTGTCAGCCCCCAGTCTCCATGCCTCCCTTCTGCTGCTGACAGAAGCCCTCTCCCCAAGCACAATTTCAATCCCTCTCAGAAGGTGCCTACTAAATATCTGATATTTGCCACCTTTCTGCACCAAGCCATGGTTATAAATTTAAGAATGTATGTTCTCTGTTTAAATAAGAACCCACAGTTGAGTAAAGGAAACTGATTCCTTACCAGATAATTTAAATTAAATTTGTGGAGGAAATTATGCAAGTGCAAATAGGGGCTTATATCTGGAGTGTAGAGACAGGATGAAAAATTTTGTTAGTCAAGGTATATACTAGCAATCTCTAGAACAAGCCAACTATTTAAATCCTGCATGCCATCCTTAAATAAGCAAGTTCTTAAGTGACCCCGCATCCCAGTGAAGATGTGCAAAAGAATACAGAGAGGCCCAGTTCAGTTTCTGTATCAATCACTTAGGACTTTACTTCCTCTGCCACCTTTTATTAGAAAACAGATGGGCTGGTGTAACAGTTGATGGCATTTTATTGCACAGCTGTGCATATCTCCTTGGCCATTCAATTGGCCTTGTTAATTTAAACATCTTCCATTATCACTCTTGAGTTAACAAACGCTTCTGTGTAACTATATCCACTTTTCACCAGGGAACATTATTACATCTGAGCTGTAGGTATTGGCTTCCACCTGGAGACTACTGCGACAGATTGGTTTCCAAAATCTATAAACCCAGAGAAAGTCATTACCAGAGGGGTGTGGCCACTCCTAGGAAATTTTTGTTCACCTCAGGAATGACAATATGTATTCAAAGTAAGGAGTCTCAGGAAGTCTGCTTCAACACTGGGGCCTTTGCTACAGCTTGACAGCTCCCTTTCAGGGACTGGTTCCGGCAGCACTGCCTTTCTGTTAATGACTTTGAGGCTGGTGCACAGGACTTCCACATCCCAAGCCACTAATGATGCCCAAACTTGCTATCTCCCATACTGCAACTCAGCAAATGGTGGCTGCTCCTCACTGCACTCTCAGAGGACCGTCTGGTTGACAGCAAGCAAAGAGATCCCAGCTTGCATGTTTACAGTTCAATTCAGCAAGCTAGTGTGAGTGCCACCCTGAGTTAAAACCTGCATTAAGGAAGAGAGGAGCCAGAGAAGGGGCAGGAAGGATCTTGATTGTCTAGTAGCCAACAGCAGCACAACCACAAATCCTCTTAATGCAAAACTAGCTGTGAAAAATATAATAGTTGAAGTCAGTTAGAATGCTGTGAAAATATCAAGGAAGGAACAGGAGGAGGCTCCTAGCTAAAAGAAATTAAAGCAGTGTCTTGGGAAAGATGAAGCTGAGATGAGTCTTTAAAGGGTGCAGGCATGGGAGAGGGAAACATATTTATATTTCCAGTACTGACACAATCTGAACCAGGGCCTGAAATTCAAAGTGTTACTGAGGATTCCTGAAGAATATGAGCAGGAGATGAGACATTTGAAAGAGGCAGAAGAGTACAGAAGATGAGGCAGTTAGAAGTTGCATGATGGAATTTTGAATACCTGAGTCAAGAATTTTTATTTAATTTAAGGGCAACTGAGAACACCATCAAGGAATCTCTGTATTTTTGCTCTTCATCTTGTTTCAGTTTTTTGAAAGCATAGAAATAATATCATCAAACTGCTCTAAAACAATAATAGTAGTTTGTGTAGTATGAGTTAGAGGAAGGGGGACCATTTAACAGGTAGCTGTCTAGTATATAAAAGAATATAAATAAAAGATGTGGAAGTCTAATGCTTGAGTGCTGTACTCTGAGTCCTAATGAGGCTGACTATTTAAATCAACTAACATGAACACACATTTGCAGAAAACTTTGGACTTAGTTCCATGCTATTTGGACTTAGTTCCCTGCTATTTTCGCTTATTGATAATTGTAGATTAGACTGTTAATGGAAACCAAGCCCCTGGATAGACACAGCATCACATGCTTCTCCTCTTGTCTCTTTCAGAAGGACAGAAATTGGAATATATTTTAATTTTTCAGCTAATAAAAGTTTTGTTCAGAAGAAACTTTGATCTTCTCTGAATCAGGCTAGATTTCTTACCTAGCTTGGTTCTCATGGTATGGTAAATAACTGCCACTCTGTAAAAGCTTTTAATCCCTTGCTATATTAAGGACGGTTTGTGGACAAAGAGCACAACCCACCCAGGATTGGTTATAACTGCAGAATCTAATCTTCATCTACTAAATCAGAATCCCCATTTTAATAAGATCTACGCACGTTGTTTGAGAAGCATTGGCCTGTTTTTAAGCCAAAAGTTTTCTAGCTTCTCTGTGTTATTTTAGGACATACAACCCATGCATGTGGACAAACCCAAGTTGTATACAGGGAAGAATCCTGATATTCATAATGCACTCCAGTTCTTTTAGAGAGGGGAACATATCAAAAGCTTAAGGCAATACACAATGCATAGGACTCTGCAACTGGTAGCTATGATTATTATGTGTTGTGGCTATTTTTATTTATAATTTTTCATTTTTTAACCTGGACCATTAAAATTACTGTTTAACCTCTCCAAACACAACAAAAACATTTTAAGAAACACATGATGGAGCTAAACTTGCAGAAACAATCACCAGATCATCTTTCTCCCACATGGAGACAACAAATACAATTTTTCATTGAAATCTGAATGGAGAAACTGTCTTTAAATCTCACAATTTGACATTTTACTTGGGATAGATTTTTTTATTCTCTTACATTTTAAGATCTGAACTTTTAAAAATTATAATATTAAATACAAAAATAGGTTATCTTTGATGTGAAATGGATCCTCAGCCCTGACTTGATGCTCTCCTTCCTAAGACAGCACTAGCCTGATCTTTCCTAGACCAATTATTTTGAACTGGTTCAGGTCTAGAAATGATTTGACAGCAGAACCTTTGTGTCTATCAGTCCAAATGAAGAACAGAGTGAAGAATAAGATACAATTAAGCAGTCAGAGCAATCACTCAGGGTGTCTTCAGAACACTATCTGTGTTGAATTTAAAGAGCTATGGGTGACTGAAAATCCAAGTGATTTTGGCATCGACTGTACACAGTCCTGTACTTTGTACAGTATGTAGTCTTACGCATGGAGAGGGTCCCTGCTATCTGTGGACTGAAAGACTTCTAACAGTGTTCACTCCATTCAGACAAGAGTACACTTGTTTTCTTGCTGAATATTTAACTGTGCTTTTTTTCTGAAACGTTTATCCGCCTAGCTATGTTAAAAGGCAATTCTATTTCTAAGTTACCGAAAATGTTTAGTTTTGACCTGGAAATTTCTTGTGGAAAAACAGTGTTTATTAATGGAGCATGATTTGGTTCTGAGGAACTGTGGGCCTTCTACAGTGCTTACCTGGCTTTTGGGAGTTGGAGATTATAACTAAAAAAGCACTGTGGATGGTTCCCCTAAAATGTGTGAATTATTCCAGTCCAGTACTTTAGCGAATGATTACACATGGTGGATAAGTTTTATATGCTAAAAAATTATCTGATCAAATAGGTTTGACTTATGACAAGTAAAATTAAGTGAATATTTTATTGCAGAATTTTCCATTCTTTACTGTTAAATGTTTTATGACTTTATAAGAGGCCCAAATGTGCTTTTACTCTCAAAGATATTTATTGCGCAACTATTTTCCATGAAATTACAGGATTAATGTTTCTTTGAGCAGAAATCAAGATTTCCTAATAGTTTCTTACTAATAATAGTAACCACATAAAATTTTAAATACTAATAGGAATCTGCATGCGAATGTTTAAACAATGATTTGTTTGATTCAGAAAGCTTTTAAAGTGTTGTGATATACACATAGAAGACAGAAAATCTGAGTTAGGATGGTTCTTAAAAAATTGAAATCACACATGTCTATTGTGAATCTTCCCCATAGAACTGACTCAACATTCTCATTCATTGCCAAGCAGCAATGATAATTGAAAATTAGGAGGTTAAAGAACTGCTAAGTGACTATTACTGTGTCAGATACAGTGGGAGGTACAAAATAGATAATTACCCTAGAACATTTACTAATCCAATTGAGGAACAAAGTTTAAATAAGTAATGAGAGAACAGTTAACTCTTTAATTTCCCATGGGAAAAGTTAAACGTTGGCATTGGTAATTCACTTCTTCTGAAGGTTTATATTGGTCCTCATGGTTTAATGTCTTGATATAGCTTCATATTTTGGCCCAGTGTAATTATTCTAAAATGGAATGTTCACTTATCAAAGACAAAATATCCATGTTGGCTGACAGTAAAGCAGGGAAAAATCTAAAAAAATGTCATCTTATCTAGTAAACTAATGTCACATTTGCAAGAATGTGTTTAGTCATTATGTGAATGTGTTTAAAATGACATTTCTACGCCTTAGATCTTGTATAGTAAATACTTGAAAAAAATGTGTCATTTTTATTTTATAGTTATATGTGTACATATTTTTCCTTTCTGATCACACACTTTAACATTCATATAGCTTTAATTCCCACAGGTGTATGACAATGAATTTGTATTTTGGTTTATTCATAGGTCATCTGAATTTATTATGTCAGTTATTATTTTTAATAATAACAATACAATATAATTTAATGACTCAATTTCTGGAACTCCATGCATAAAATAAAAAAGTTTGATTTGCAATACATCAACAAAGGACTTCAGTGCATACCGCTTTGCTGTCTTTTTAAAGAAATCTAATTATTTTTCACTCATTATTATTATAAAAGTTTTGAAACTCAATATATGAAAAAAATCACCATTGCCTGAACTATGGTGAAGCTGAAACAGATTCTCAAAGTGAAGGTTATCATGGTTCTGTGAGAAAAATAATTTGCTTCCATGTATCTTTGAAAAAGATGCAGCTCTCTTTTTTGGAGGAATGAGAGGCAACGTATTGAAAATCATCTAGAACTAAGTCAAATGCTAGCTTTCTCGTCATCCATGTCACACTGACTACTCACATATCAAAAGGCATAGATTTATACAACATGTATCATTTGTTTTGGAGATTTGGGGTTTTTTTTAATCTTTGCTTTTGAAATTGAGGGAGCAACATCCACCCTGCCCATTTAAACTAGTAAAATATTTAGCTATCAAGACATAAAAGTTCTTTGAGAAGATACAGTATCTCTTCATGTTCATTGTAATACATACTTTTTAATTGGGGATGGTGTGTGTTGTAAAATATTATTAATGTACATTGGATTCCATTCCAGGCTTCATCGAATAGCACTAGAGTCTAATATGTGCTATTTATCACAATTAGATATTACTTATTAAGGTGATATCTGTGTCTATTTGTTAAAATTCTACTCCAAATTAGGGATTGAAAGTAGAATTGAAATACAGAATATATCTTTGTTAATTAGAATCCTTTCCCCAGAGACTGTGCATTGATGAGCATAGTAGGCATTTATCAAAAAATTGTTGATTGGAATGAATGTCTACTTCCTAATTGTATCATACATATAAAATTTATACTATTTATTTATACTTGTTCCTCAGGAATGTTGAAATTAACATTATATCAAGTTTTGCTTTTTTAAAAATTATATATGTTACAAAATCAACTTTGGAGATCACATTTATGAATATTAAAAATACTTTTTGTAATCACTTCTGACATGAAAGGCATATATAATGTAATTCAAATATTTTATATTAGAAGGCAGAGTTTGATAACATTCGGTACTAAACTGACAATTTCAATGATTTCTCTCTTATAGTACATTTTAGAAGTATGTGATAAGGAGATAGGATAATGTGATCGCGTTTTACAGAGTAAGATTCATAACCAAATAAAAGTATGTTCAAGCCCCAGCTGTAGCCCTTCTCTCCAGGATGATGTTTGCTGTTAATTTCTCTAAGCCTTTGTTACTCTGTGTGGGTCTAATTATACTTGTCTCCTGAATCACGTATGAGATTAAATTTGGTACCAGACTTCAAATGCTTAGTATAATATTTAACATATCAGCCAGCCATAGTTTTTATTATGTATACAGTTCATCTTCTAAACAGACATTCTGTTTTGTGCTTGTTTCTGCTTTATGAATTGGTATGTATGTTTCCTTTCACAGATGGATATACAACTGACGACATTGAGTTTTACTGGCGTGGGGATGACAACGCAGTGACAGGAGTGACAAAGATTGAGCTTCCGCAGTTCTCCATTGTGGATTACAAACTTATCACCAAGAAGGTCGTTTTTTCTACAGGTTTGTATGAGGAAAAGGGTTCAGGGGAAAGAATATTTATCATATTTTGTCATAGGAGTTCACTTCTTTCAGGGTTGTGTTTCTGGGAAGGACCATAACTTTAGAAGACAGCTCTGCTAAATATCCTGTTTGCCACTCAGCTTATTGCTCCATTCTTTTCCAGAAGGGGCCACCAGCAAAGCTGAGAAGGTCAGGTCTCTTATTTGCCATAAAAGGAACTAGTTTTTAAAGACAGAATACAGAAAGTGAAATAAAGACCTGGGTCACAGTTGTCCTTCAACTTTATGCAACCCATGAATTCATCACAGTTCTTAGAACTATACTGAGGATTACCAAGCAGAAAGTCAAACTAGACTCACCATGGTGAAATTCTCTAAAGACAGTGAAGTAGGAGGATTTCATATTTTTTCAAAGGGTTATAACTTCCTTCCAGTTTTACCCAGATTTGAGTTATAACCCCTTCCAGATGTTGAGATTATCCTGTTACCTTGCCATCTTTATCCTTATGGAATTGAGATTTCAGATTGTCACACTTGATTTCAGCAGCACAATTTTTACATAAAAACCCCAGGAAGGCAGTAATTTGCTAGATATTAATTTAGTAGAAAAGAAAAATAAAAAGTAAGCCTACAGGAATATTTCTTCTTATATTTTTCTTATTGAAGTGAATCCCATAGGCAAAGAAATAGACAATACCATTACCAAATACTGAATTGCCTCTCCTTTTAAGGGTTCATATCCCTGCAACTCACTTCAAGCAAGAAGTGTGTTACTTAGTAAAGATTCAAAGTTGTATCTAGCTCTAACAGAAACTTTTCCTAAGTGTGAGGTACTCTAAATCCATAAAGCTGTGGAGATGTGCTCTTATTTGGAATGATTTTACTTATATATTGGGATACTTGGCTTAGACCAAGAAGACTAAATGCAATTTCTTTCAAATATTGAAAATAGCCTCGCCTCTATTATATATTAAAATACTGTAAGATTATGATCTCCTATGTATCTTCTCTAAAGAATAATTCCCAAATCACCATAAAGAATTCAAATTTAATAAACTGATTCCTTAGTTGTATTTTTCACAAATTCTGCTCAAAATCAGTGATTCTCCACTTCGAAGAGGGTAAGGGATCCCCTTAGCACTCTGATGCAAGTGGTTAAATTATTAAGAATAAAGAGTATATATAGAACATAAAAATATATACAGACCTTCACTTCCTGAAGCTTTGCTATTGATCACAGAACTACATGAGATTGGGTTTTTATCCTATGATCACAGCATGTTAAAGAGAAAACTTATAGGATGAACTTAATGAGGAACAATTAAACAAGTGAACAAAGGGACAGTACAAGTTGTCTTGTCATCACAATAGCAGAGAATGTGTGTCCTTAATGTGGTATATGAGACTGAGCAGGGAGAGCAGGGTTCCTTTTAATTACTGGTGAGAATATATTCCATAGTGAGTATTCCTGATAATTAAAAGCCTGTGCTTATGGAGTACTTTGGCTGAGAATAGATTCCTTTACCCAGAGCTAAAATTGGATTTGGGGAAAATGTACAAATGGTGTATGCGCCTTTAACAGGAAGTATCCAATACATATGGATTAATAATGGTGATGTTCTAAAATTGTCTTTCCAGGTTCCTATCCCAGATTGTCCCTCAGCTTTAAGCTTAAGAGAAACATTGGCTACTTCATCCTGCAAACATACATGCCCTCCATCCTGATTACTATCCTCTCCTGGGTCTCCTTCTGGATTAATTACGATGCTTCGGCTGCAAGAGTGGCATTAGGTATGCAGTTTTCCAGCTGCACGTGGAGCTTGGCTTTGTGAATGTGTGCACATGCGCTTTCCTCACCCAGGCATTTGTGATGCATGACCAGGCTGGACCTTGCACTTTGCAAGAGTTTAGCCATTAGACTTCGGGTGCTCTGATTCAGCATTAAATCAATTAAACATGAATTAAAGTGCTTCAGTGTCAAAATTAGTTAACCATATAGCTATTGGTAATGAAATTAATTTCATCAGTTTGATATTTTTATCGCAACATATTTCATGCAATATTGCTTGCATAATCATTCAATTTGTTTCTGGGCTTGTTTACTTGAGAAGGGCTCCCATCCATCTTTTTATTATTCCTGAATGCCAAACAAGGAAATGTAGTGTGTAGCAAACAGATAAGTAAAAAAGATTTTGAAGTTTGATTCATGTTTTTGAGCAGCATGCAGAGTGCAAGAGACAACAGAGTAAGAACACTAGGAAATCACCAGAGGCAACACTTATATGCCTGAGGAAGACAGTACATTATATTTAATGTTTTTGTTACTATTTCCAGTGAATTCATAACCCTTTATACAGTTTTTATAATCTCGAGTTCTACCTCTTACCTTTAAAATATTGAATTGTTCACTTCTTCACCATGAGATCCCAATTCAGTCATTACTTCCTTAGGAAAGTTGTTCATTTATTCATGCAAAAAATATTTGTTAAAGCTAGGAATGTTGGTGCAGACCTATATTCCCAACACTCTGAGAGGCTGAGGGAGGAGGATCATAAGTTCAAGACCATCCTGGGAAACTTAGTGAGTTAGGGAGACCCTGTCTCAAAATAAAAATTAAGATAAGAGCCGGAATGTAGCTCAGTGTGAAGGGTCTGTGTTCAAAACCAGTACCATGTACATTAAAAAAAAAAATGCTGAACACTTAAAATGCACTAAGTAAAAGAAGTACATACAGCAGTCCTCTTCTGGAAGTTATGTTTTAGTAGTAAAAGGTAGATAATAAATTAAATAATCATGGAAGTTTTATCACAGAGTGAACCTACAGAAGGAAACAAACAAGGTAAGAATACTTGGATATACTAGGGAATATAGTTTAGAATAATCACAGTGACCCTCACTCAGAAGTTGCTACTAGACTAAAGACTTTAAGAAGATGAGGAGCCATGGACATAACTGGGTGATAATATTCCAGGCTATTCAAAGACCTTTAGCACAAACAAGCCAAACAACTGAGCAGGAGGCAAGTGAAGCCAATGAAGAGTGAGTTTGGGGCTGTAGTAAAGATAATGTTGAGCACAAGGGACTGAAAGATCCAAAGAGCTTTGTAGGCTATAGTAAAAGCTTTGCTTGTATCTTGAATGAAATAGAGATCCACTGAGTAAAGAAGTGATACAATTTAGTTTTAGATTTAATGGGGTCATTTTTAAGATTAGATTGTGATGGTTCAAGAATGGGGGGGGGGGAGAAGGACAGCCTCCTGGACTGAGTCAAGATCTTGTGAATCATACACTTAGAAAGCCATAGAACTCCCCTGTATGGATGACCTCAATTATAATTTATATTTATTTAATGTCTTACATAGGAGAACGTACTCACAAATACTCGCTAAATGAGGGAATGAATACAATCTAAGAATATCTTATTTTCCCAAAGATATGATCAGTTTCCCATTTTGTTTGTATTATAGGAATGATGGATAATTTACTCATTTTCTGAGAAATTTGAAAAATATCTTTTTATGTGAGCAATTTGCCACTAGGTTCAGAAATACCATAAAATGAGATTTAGTTAAATGGCAAAATCAACATTGTCTATTTAAATACATACATGTGGAACAAGATAATTTGTAGTTGAAAGGATAAAGAGAAAAATTAAATTAGAAAATGTTTTAAAATGACTAATATAAAGAAGACATGAGAATTGCAAGATACTTAAAGAAAAACCAAAGCTCAAATTTATATTTTCTGTAGCTTTTAATGAAAATGAATAAAAAATAAATACTATGATGTTATTTTTAGAGAGATAAAATTAAATAAGAAAACTATGCCTGCTAAACATCGTAGATATGAAATTTAACTATTAGGATATGCTATTATAGAGTGTTTAAGGTAAGTTTCCAGAGTTGGAAAGATCATGGTACAAATGATGGCTCTACAATTGCCCATTTCTGTGATCTTGACTGTTGAGCTTTGTCTATTTTCACATCACTATTTTGCTACCATGCTGGACTTTACTCAGGACTCTGGACTCCCAATGCTTTTACCTTCCGATTACAGTTTTGAGAGAAACTACTTTCTACTGTCAGAGCTATCCACTTAACTAGATGAACAATTACAGCCTGACCCAGTGTGGCATTTCCTATAAAGAATCTATAAGATGTTACTTATCTGGGCATTATATGACTAATTGTCTAATCCAAAACCAGAAGAGCTCAGAGTCCTGCTTTGTCTCCCTCCACTTCCAGTTTCTGAATGTTGACAATCATTCCTCTATACCATTTGTGTAATGGTGTAGTCATTGATTTCAGAACTGTTGCCAGTATTTTAATTTACTTGCCTTCCATTATTTGCACAGATTAGCCTGACAGCCTCATAACTGGTATTCTTTATTCTCTTGAATGTTTCTCTCCCATTGTCGATACTGCTTCCGGTTGTCCTAAATTCAGTTTGTCCATGTACCTCCCAGCTCTACATTGCCCTCAAGTTTAAATTCCCCCTGGGACTCCCCATGGTGCACCCTTATTTAACCTCCATTTTTCTCACCATTCTTCCCATCTTCCCCAGTAGTGTACATGGGATGCTTTTCTCAAAATCCTTTAATGGGCTGTGAACTCTCCCTCAAACCCAACCTTTATATAACGTTCTCTATCACCAGTGCCCTAAATCCATCTTTTGACCCTCAGTTCTCAGTCTTCTGGGTAACATTATCTTGTTTTTCTGGTGTCTGTTTCCTGAAAAAGTGTCCATTTCCTGATCTCCTCCCCGTGTGATTTATGGTCTTTTGCATTTGAATTCTCATCTTATGTACATGTCTAACATAACATTTAATTCACATTTCTACACATTTATTACTCACTACATATATAAATATAAGTTAAAAATACTATTAAAGGAAATTTTCCAAAATGATTAATGTTCATTTTAAGTTAACTTACACATAACTCCGGGGCCTGTCTCAGGGCTGGTATATATTAAGTGCCCAGTAAACATACTGTGCATAAGTTAACATTTTCAGATACTCTGAGGGAGTAGGAATCTTACTCTACCATTGTCATTTCTTTTCAGGAATTACAACTGTCCTTACCATGACCACAATCAACACCCACCTTAGAGAAACTCTCCCTAAAATCCCCTATGTGAAGGCCATTGACATGTACCTAATGGGGTGCTTTGTCTTCGTTTTCATGGCACTTCTGGAATATGCTTTGGTCAACTACATCTTCTTCGGGAGGGGACCCCAACGCCAAAAGAAAGCAGCCGAGAAGGCGGCTAGTGCCAACAATGAGAAGATGCGCCTGGATGTCAACAAGGTAAATTCAGAGGGCAAGCCCTCCTTGCTCCTCTAACTCACAAAACAATGCTAGCCTTGGAGATAATGGCCTTGCTCAACATAGGAGAAAACCAAGGCCCAGGGCAGAGAATGGGTAATTTTCCTCAAATTCATATGTGAGAGGCATGGTTAGGGTCCCAACTAATCATCTCAAAGTTGTTTCCCCTATCAGTTAATCTTAGGGTTGGTTGCCCAAACCTTCATTATCTGAAAACCACCTATATGATTTTTTCCATATATGAAAAGTCTATATTTACTTTATATTTCTTTAAAGTTTCGCACCTTGTTTAAATTAAAAAGGGAAGTTCATCTCATTCTCATTGGTTTCACTTGCTGGAAGATAAGTTCAAGTAAATAAATAAACACAAACTATGTTATTAAACTCTATGCAAAACAAAGGCTCTGGACCTTAGATCTGAATTCTCTTTGACTTACAAAGGAAACAAGCAAGGATAGAGATGTGGTGAAGACTCAAAATCAACAAACTCAGACTTTGTCCTGAAACTAATCAGGATAGAAAGATAAGTGGGGAGGAATGATTTTTCTCCTGAAGTGACACAGTATCCCTTAATGCTGTGAACATATACCACTTATGATAGAAGGAGGCACTTGGCAGTGTGAGGCCTGCTCAGAGACTTCCTACACAGTTTTACACCCTTTTTATTCCTCAGGTCAGTGGTTTCAACTATAGTTCCGTGGTAAAGTGTCTTAGAGGAAATAAAAAATGATACCGACACTTGGGTCCCTTACCCTCCTTATTTGATTGTCTTGAGTATGTGTAAACATCATACTTCTTTAAAGTTCACCAGGTTATTCCAATTTGCAACCAAGAATCTCCACTTTGAGGTTCGCGACTGCAGTCCCCATGGATTTAGCCCTCTTTAATCGAAAATGTAATCTCATCTGGCTTGCTGTTAGACAATTTTCTACACTAAACAGAATATTTGTGTATATGATTACCCTTCGTCAAGATTTATACCCTTTGAAATGAAAAACACATGATCTTGATTTAATATTTCCCTAAATAGTGTTTATAAAGTAGTGTGTAACACTGGATTCAATAAATAGTTCATAATGATAGGACTAGGAAAAAACCAATACTTTTAAGCCATGGGCAATTATTGACTATAACAATAATTATTTCATTGACATTTTAATATTTCCGCCTTCCCCTTAACTTCAAAGATAGTACAAATAAATGATCCCTACAATTGGGATTTATTTAGAGAAAATCCTGTGGAATTTATGATTCACTTAGCTTTCCCATATATTTATCTATAAGTCTAATATTTGATTTTGAACTATTTTTAGTTCAGAAGATGATATTTATAATGATGCAAATAAAGTGTAGCCCTTAAAAGCCTATAAACCATAGCGAATAGGAATTATTAGTTTCCAATACCCAATGTCTTACTCTTTGGAATCTGTAGCTTTGTAGATAACAATGGCCAGTCTCACATTATGGGTATCTCAGACTGTCAAAAAGTACTTTCTAAAACCTTTTCATGATTTTCCTGATATTGTCGCCTTAGTAAGGAAAAGAGAATGAATAAATAAAACTATCTCCTAGGACTGCAGTTTGAAAGGTGTCTGAATCAATTGCCTAATGCAAGGCTGACTTAATAAGATAACATCTGACCTCTTTTTACTTTCATCTACCCTATTTTTCATACTAATTTGCATTTAAATGATAAATTTAAGATCTAGGCAGTAGAAATTTTATATAAACTGAACTTGAAAAGCTTTAGATAGCTCTAAATTCAATTGTACTGAGATGGGTAGAGAATGGCTCACTGGGCAGGTGCCTCATGGCATAGAAATGTCCTCCTGACTCAGCCTGAACACATAATTCAGGCAATAGCATATGAGGGAATAAGAAAGATACCTAGAAATCTTTCAGTGCAGTGGTTCTTGTAGCAGGGACAAAGTCATCTCCCAGGGAATTCTTGGCACTGTCTAGAGACAATTTTGGTTATCAAAACTAGGAGAGGGGAGTTGCTGCCTGTACCCAGTGTGTGGAAGCCAGGGCTTGATGCTGAGAACACCCTGCAGTGTGCAGGACAGCTTCCCATAACAAAGCATCATCCACTCAAATCATCCAACTTTCAATCTCAAACATGAGAAACTGAGGACACGAAAAAGTATATGCTTATGCTAATATTCTTTACCAAAAGTGGCTTCACCACTTTCTTTGATCAACACAATACTAGAAGATACTAGGACTTGAGATTTAGCATAATGTTTCTAAATACGTATTTTGAAGACAGCTTCAGCATTTGCCCTCCCATTAATGACTGTGTGACAATAGATAAAAACAGCTTATTTGACCCTTCAAGTTTCTCATCTGTAAAATGGGGCTAATTCTTCTCTCATTATGCTATTATAAAGATTATTTTGATAATGTGGAAAAAGGGTATCATACTCATTAGTGCATGAAAAATCAGTAATTGGTAATTATTAATAAAATGTTAGTACTAGGTATTATTAGTTTTAAAACAAAATTCATCATCTTCAGACTTATAGATGACCTTAGCTTGTACATCTTACATGGTCTACAATGTAGAATTCATTCACATCCCCTAAAAGAGAATATTATCTTAAAAGGAACGGTGCATGACAGAAATTTTAATATTAAAGCAAAAATAGTATTTTTAATGACTATTAACTGTAGAATTTATAGCAAACCCATTATGTCAAATTTTATCAATTATTTCTTAGGACAAAATACCTATGCCATATTGATTAAATGAAAGATTACCCACCTAAAATTCCAGATCGCTGTAGTTCTTTTGCAACCCAGCATGAAAAGTTAGAAAGGAATCTACATAGAGTTCTGATGGTACAAAGGTTTCTTTTGTGTTACCTTATGAATAATGCCATCATTTCTTATCAGAATGGTCCCTTCATTCACTTCTTTTCAACTGTAATTCTAAACTTATTTTTCCTTCAAAGATTGGGCACATATAATCAGCCAAGCATTGCTGTCTGCTCAAAACACAATCAGTCTCTAGGAGAGGGATTGAATTTTTCACCTCTGATAGTTTTCTAGAGATGGAAGTAAGGTACCTGATCACCTAAACCAGTGATGGTGAACCTTTCAGACCTTTCAGTGATAACACACGACTTACTGCTGCATACCTGCCCTAGGTTCACCACCATTGACTTGTTTTTTAAACTATGCTTTGTCCTGAGGTCAAGGAGAGATGAAAATGGGAAGCCAGCCCATATAGGAACCCATTGCTACTTCAACAAATACTCCCACGGTTTTCCTGCCTTTTCTGTGTAATTTCTTTTAACTCTTTGAAAAGGAAAATGTTCAGCTCCTAAAGCATTTCCTGTCCTGAAATTTTAGTAATGCAAATAGTAACATTCTTTAAGAAATTGCAGCAGTCAAACTTGCATAGCAAAGTTGATAAAAATTCTGAGCCTTGGAGTTTTTCCTATTTATATTCAGTGTCTATTGCACTGTTAACAAAATAAAAATAAAATGAAACTGAGAAGCTCATTCTACATTAGCACATATGTTTAGCACAGTTGACTTCACCAAAAAAAAAAATTTTCACTTGCCTGCACATGAAGGTCCATAAACAAATGTCCCTCCACTGTTGTCCTCCTGCAATAAATGAAATTGTAAAATATTAATATTTTTAAATATGCTACAAATGAACATGAGATCTATAAATATTTTTTCCTAAGTGTCTCCTTCAGTATTTCAAAGAACATAATCCCTCCTTAAAACATATAAATAACAAAAGGAAACAATGCAAAATCCCTATCCTGGAGTTAGGATAATCCTTCCTGTTGTCCCTGGAATTCGTGTGTGTGTGTGTGTGTGTGTGTGTGTGTGTGTGTGTCATGTGTATGCACCAGCATGTGTCCTAATACAATGCACTTTTGATTAATTTCCCTCCATTTTTGCTCATGCAAATTTTCTACTCTTTTTTAAGATTAAAGTTTTACGTTGTTTCCTAGTTTGTTTTTCTGCCAATTACTAAGTATATGCATGTTTGAGAATCTAGTCATTCTTGCCTTTTCACCACTGGTTATTGTACATTTGAAATAGCTCCAATGTCCTTATTATATCGAGAAGCCCAGAACCAGCAATTCTGTAAATAAAGCTGCACTGGGAAGGTCTCCATTTTAGGGTGTTCTTTATTCTACATTCATGGGTGTTGTGATTCTGCATTGTCTCTATCTATTGTTCCTAATCTTGTGTAATGCCAAAATATCTTGTCGATTTAGTTCTACTACTTGTAATTTAAAAAATAATAATACATTTTTAAAAACTTGACTAATTAGCATTTCCATTCTCTGTTAGCATTGGTCTTTCTTTATGATTGTAAAGGCCATTAGAATTTATCTATACCCAATTTACTTTAAACACCAGTCCTAATCTACTGGCATCAGTCTACTTAATTAGCACATTCTCTACTTTGTCTTCCAGATTTTTTATAAAGATATTAAACAAAATGGGACCCAATATCGATCCTTGTGGGACCCTACTGGAAACCTCTCCCCAACTAGACGGACTACCAATTACGATTTCTCTCTGTATACGGTTAGATAGCCAGTTTTTAATCCATTTATTTGTATTTCTGTTGGGACCAATTTGTTTAGCTGTTCCCTGTAAAATAATGTTTGGGATCTTTGCAGATATTTATGGTCATGTGTCCACAGAGATTTGGGGATAAGTTAAATGTTCTCATAGGACCCTAGTAGGGTTTTCCCAGGTTTATTTTTCAATATAGCTATGGTGGACGTAAGCTTCAATATTCCATTAAAAAATTATTGTCCTAGATAAAGAAAGTGAATGAAACCTATTTTGAGATTTCTTTTCATTTGTATTGGAGGGTTAGAGTGCTATTACATATCATATGGTGGTGTTTCTTGTTTTAGGAAGTGTTGTTGTTGTTATTGTTGTTGATATTGTTAATTGAGTAAGAAATTTAAAACTTTTCCAACTGGTTGGTTCAGAATTCAGAAACAGATATTTTGTCCTAGATTATTTATTTGTGTTTAAGAATGTTTCATTTGCATCAAATCCTTATTGCTGTATTGTTATTTATTTTACAAATAAGTATTATCTTGGTGGGGCCAGAACTTTCATAATGATAAAGAGGCAGTAATCAAAATTATTCCTGGTCAAAACTTGTGTTTCATGAATTTCAAAGACAGTCTTTTGTTGTTGTTGTTGTTATTGTTGTTGTTGTTGTTAATACCTACAGTTTGTTTTCTGAATCCTCATGTGTTTTTCATCTTAATTGGCAAACTGTCATTCAGATTGATGTCCAAATTGGGATAAGAGGATTTTGATGTGAAATTTCTTACCAATCCACCTTTCCATTCACCACTTGAGCAGTACCAGTTTCCTTTCATTTTAATTTCTATTTCTTGGTGAGGCAATGCTTAATATTGAATATTTATAAATGTTTATATGAGGACTTGATGTCAGATAAATTTGCATTATTGTATCTTTTATATCTCATCCTCTTTTTTAATTTTATTGGTTTGACTTCAAAATCCTTGATACTTTCTTGTTTTGCCTTTGGTTGTGCAACAGGTATGGTTAGTCTAGTAAATTGCTACTTTGTTTTTGGTATTTTGTTACATTTTAATTTTAATTCTTGTTTTGAGATTATTTGGAAAATGGTAACTGATTCCAGAAAAAGATGTTTAAAAGCTTGTTAATCATCCTTTTGGTCCTAATCCCTTTAATACTTTGGCACTATTATGTCTGAGCTCTCAGGATATCTTATTTATGTTCTCACTGGTGTTGATATTTATTTTTTACTTTAGTAAATTCTGTTGAAATTAAAGTAGATTGATTTAATGGGATACTATTCAGTGTAGGATGCTTATTATATGGAAGAAAATATAAGTGAAAGATGGAATTTGTATTTATGATAAAAATGGTTAAAGAATATTTTATTCTTCAAACCCCACATCAAATTTTTCTAATGCCTAGGGAAAGCCACATGAAAATTCAGAATATCCTCATGGCATAAAGGATACCTTGAAGAAAATTTGTTTCTTTTGTGCATTAAATTGTTTAGTTGAAGGCTTCAGAGTTAATACTCTATAATTCATTAATAAGGACTCTTATTTTTTAAAAATCTTTCCTCTATTTTACAAAACACTATGTTAAAGAAGATGCTCAATGATTTACACTGAAGTATGAATTTTAATATTTTGTTTTATCATTTTTTTCTTGGTTATGTCTTTATTTAGTCCCTTAAGTCCTCTTTCAAACTCATTCAGAGTGTAAAATAAGGATTGATATTCCACAGTTCAGATGTGAGCTTTTTAATTAAACCTGTAACATGTAGAAGCATCAAGATGCATGTGACAGTCCTGAGAGGCACAAGGAGATGGTGGGATTCTAGGCTCATACTGAACTCAGTTCACATTCAGGCATTGTCTTTTATGGGACAGGTGACTTTGGACATTTTTAACTTTTCAAGTTTCCCAACTGCAAATTGAACACACCAATTTCAGCCTTACAGAGCTGCTGAGAGGATGAAGTGAGATAATTATGTTAAGGACCTTATACAGTACTAGGCAAAGAGCACTTAATTAATACTTGCTATTATTCTGGAGATGGTAAACCGGGAATGTGTGTCTTTCGCATTTTTTTTAACTTTATTACTGTTTTTCTGATTTTTAAATCAATTCATAATTTTTCTTAAATATATGTGTAAAAGGCAGTGAAAACCAACTGTACCCTCTCCCACACAGATATAATCATTGTTAACCCTGCTTTTCATTCAGTTAGTGGCATTCTTTTATATAAATAATCATATTCTATGATTATATAATCATGATTATTTTATACTTAGCTTTTAATATATTTAAGCATGTATATGCATCATTTCTAATAGTGCATTTTACTGACTGTGCATAATTCACTTAACATTTATTGAATGAGTACCAGTTGTTAGAAGTTTGCACTGTTTCTAACTGGTTTTCTATTATAAACAACTCTAAAATAAGCATCACATTGGTGGCATGCTTGCATAACACTGAGTCTTGATATATTCCTTAAAGTGCAGCTACTGGCTCCAAAATTTTTTGTCTTTAAATTGAAACATTGGTAGATATTTCTGAATTATCCCTGAAATGGTTTTCTGTAGTTTGCATACTTATTGGCATCATAGAGAAGCATAGTAATACATAACTGTACGCACAAACACATATACATGCATGCACACAATCACCTCACTCCTAAAATGAGAAAAAAATTAGAAAATAGATGTTTCACCGTGCCCAACTGTGAAAAATACTAGAGTAGAGAGAAAGAAGAATCAAAAAACCCAAGTACAGTTTCTCTTCTCTGTCTAAAAGTCTCAGAGAATTAAACTGCAATGGAAAAAATAAATGAAACAAAAGCAAGCAACACACAACTCAAACTGAAGCTCTGCTAAGAAGAGATGCACAGCAGGGCCACAGTCAGTGCAAACAGGATCATGAGAAATCCATCCAAGCTACAGCTGAGCAAATGAGAAAATCCAGTAACAATATCTTCATCAAGAGGAAGAAACTGCACAAAGAAACTGCATGACAGCTATGAGATACCTAATGGATTGGGCGAGGGACTCAACATGTAAACCTAGAGGAAGACTCTTTATTGAAAAAAAGGTATATATCGCAAGACAAACTAAAATATTACATATCAAATGTATCTTACCAAAAATTGGAAGAGAATAAGAAACAGAAGATCAAGAATGAGACAAGGAACAAGAGGAAATCAAAAGGGAGAAACTGAAGACAAATCAGTTGTTTTAAAAAGTAGTAAACCGGGCCGGGGATTTAGCTCAGTGGTTCCACCACCTGCCTCACAAGCAGAAGGACCCGAGTTCGATCCCCAGTACCAAAAAAAAAAAAATTTTGGCCGGGGATTTGGCTCAGTGGTTTCGCCGCCTGCTGCGCAAGCTCAAGGACCTGAGTTCGATCCCTGGTACCAAAAAACAAAACAAAAACAAACAAAAAAAAGTAGTAAACCCTAGTTCAATCCCCGGTACCAAAAAGAGTAGTAAACCCATATGCCTAAGAATGTTACACAGTAGAAAGTAGTTACATAATCTAAAATTTTAAAAATTGATTCCAAAAGAGCACATAGCCTAGGAGACTTCATCAACAAATCCTATAAAGCATTCAAAATCAAGTAACTGCTGTGGTATTGAACTTCTTGGAGAACATACAGCTATGAGAAAAAAATTCCAAATAATATAGAATTTCACATCACATAAGTATGGTATCAAAACCATATTTTAAAACAGAAATTTAGAAGGAAATTATCAATCCACTGCACTAATGAATTTTAGTGGAAAGAAAGTAAAACCTTAAATTTATATCAACTTGAATCCAGAGAATACTAATAAACTAAATCACAACCACATATTATCTCAAATACATAAATATTATTAATTACTTATATAAACTGAAAAAATGAAAAAAATTCCCCTTCAAATATATACCAAAAATTATTGATAAAAATTGAGTATTGGTTCCTGACTATAAATTTAAAACTCCTTATGAAACTAATACTGTTAAATATTTCCTCACTACAACTCTCTTTGTCTTTATTTACCTCCCTAACCAAAAATTTTGCCTCTTGCCTTTTATTTTAGGATAAAATAGTAAAAGCCAGAACAAAAATGAATACTTATCATCACCACTATTGTTTATTTTTTATTTATAAGTTAATGAAATCACTTGAGAAATATAAAGAATGTAGAAAGGAAGGAAAAATGAATAAGCAGTAACTCTTAAGCAAAAAGTGAAGACAAACAGTTTATTATTTTACTCAAGCAAAATCCAAGAAAATTGACTGTGGAAAACTTTCAGAAGCAATATGAGAAGCTAGGCAAATTCCCATGGCTTTCTTATGTATAAAGAGCATTAAACAGTAATGAAAGTAGAAGGCAGGAAAGAAAGCCATTTCATCCATAAGATTTTAATGAAAGAACACTTTTAAAAAATTCTTTTAAAACTTGTTTTCTTAACTAAACAGTATTTTAAAAGGACATATTCCATGTGTTTAGTGTAACATTATTGTATACCAGTGGGTTTTAAATTTAGTTTTATTTCTTTGGTTATTTTAGAATTCTGACACAGTAATTCTGAAGTTTTATAAAATTATTTAAGGAATCAGAAAAATGAAAAATGAGAAAAGAGTATCAGTAATAGAAGTTTAGTCAATGCAAGACAGTGAATGACTTTAGAGACAAAACCAGTGGCATATTACTTATTACTTTTTAAAATATGGACAGCAGGATGGGATAGTAGGGGCACTTCCATTTTTCACCTTCTAGGTTAATGTAGTGTTTTAGCTGATATTGGCATATAGACATAGAGATACATAGATATATAGATATAAATATATAACCTTATTTTTTCAATTGTGGGCTTTTCATTTCTCTCTCTCTCTCTCTCTCTCTCCTCCCCTACACACATACAAACACACTAACCATACCTACTAGACAGTTATAAACCACTCACAGAGTTCCTATATCTTCCAGTTCTTCTTTTATTACTCAACCAGACAAGCAAACATAATTACTGTCCCAAATAAATCTCACCTTTCAGTTTGTAATGGTTACTGATGGGAAGAACAAAAGAATGAAAGATGGTGAGGGTGGAGAAGGAGGAGAAGGGAGAAGGGAAGGGGAAAGAGAAACTCAAACAGGAAAAGAAAAAAGGCAGAGAGTGGAAGAGAGAGAAAAAGAATGGTGGGAGGGATCATGAAAGGAAAAATAATCATCTGGCTTGAACAGTAACTGTTGTACCCTGGACTTAGTCAAACTGATGCTGATGTCTTTTCTGCTGTCAGTGTTACCAGAGATTCCAGATGCCATGGCAAACTTGGCCAAAGATACCTGTAATATTTTTTCTAGCTTTGTGCATACTTGTAGTCACACTTCCATAGCTCTCTGCAGACATGAGTCCCGAGGAAAGCAGATAAAATATCTTAACTGGGTGGAACAGCCTGGAACTCAGAAGACTCAGCCTCCCCTTACGCCCCCCTCCTCTCCCTATGTACAAAAGTTTTATTTCCATTTTTTTCCTTTTATTTTCACTGTTTTGTCTTGTTTTTTCCTTCCTTTCTCCTCCCTGCTCCCTTGTGGCATAAAATGAAATTTATTTTTAAAAAATAAATAAAGAGGAAAGTATCACAAAAAACTGAAGATCCAGGACCCAACTTTCAACTCCAACACTTAACAAGCCATGCATGTGAATCCAGACAAGCCAATTTCCGTTAGAAAAAAGGATGTGATTTTCACAATCTCATCCACCTTCAGAATCATACAATTCTAGCATCCCCATTGAGTCTTGTTTGGATTTCATTAGTCTCATCACCTCCTTTAAGTGAAACCTACTTTCATTTGCTTCTACTACAAGCCTATGCTAATTAATTTGCCAAGTAGCTTCCTGTTTCATAAAGACCATTGTCTGTAACATGTTTCCTTTTGGAAAAAATGCGGGTAAAAGAATATAAAGAGAAAAATAAAATAATTTTCTGGGGTAGCAATAATTAAAATACTTTGGACCCAATTCCTGTCCTAAAAATGACTCCTATAAAAGATATGCTTCTTACACTGGATGAATTGGAATGTAATTTAAATAGTTGTAAGCTATACATTTGTAAATAATAGAGCAAATAGGTGTATTGAATGATAATCATATTGTGTCCTGAGCTAGTATTTATACATTTTCAAGGTGATTTCTGATTTAATTATCTGAATAATTACCAAATACAAAGAGGGCCAACACAATCCTCATGTTATAGATGAGAAAATGAAAATAGACTCCCAAGAGATCATTGATAAAACAGAGCCAAAGGTTATTGGCATTTCTTGCCCTGTGGTCTTCCATAGCATGGTCAGTCTCTTTCCAAGTCCTTTCTGATTCAGCAAAACTCCCTGGTCAGTAGCTGCCCTGAAAGGAAGCAAAGAATTATGGCCCATTTACTTTCAATTACTTTTTTCTCCTAGAATGGGAATCACAACCAGTTAAATTTTGTAAACATATTTATTCTGTGAGAACAACTAGGTTGCCACTAAACAAAATTAAATAAACCACAGTAAAGTTTGTATGGAACATTGTGGTTTTTCAAAATGCACGTCAATTTCCATTTTGGAATTTGAAATACAGCAACCCTGGCATACTTCTATCACATTTCTAGATCACAGACACAAGCCAATCCAGCTACAGTGGGGTATTACCATAGTCTTAGTAGATACATGCAATCATTTTTAATTCTAAGGCAAAGATTCACCTATTTCTCTTATTCCTGAAGTTAGCAGAAGACATATGTATTAGGAAGAGTTAATTTTCCCCTCTTTCCTCTATGTCATCTGTATTTTACAGTATTTATTTTATACTTGATAAAATCCTAGATTCTAGGAAATGAGGTAGCAGTTCTACTATCATGAATATAATTCTGGCTGAGAAAAGTCTGGAAAGACTAGGAACTATTTATTGCAAAGAGAAAAAGAAAACTATGTTTCATGGGAAACTCTAGGAATCAAAAGCTGGCATCAAATTTTTATTAACCATCTTTCTATTAATATTAAATTATTTTATTTTAAAAAATGCAGTAGCTTCAGGAAGTACCTTCTTGTGTTCCTAAAGAAATTAGGAATTTTTATGGGCTCTGCTGCAAAGAGATTTACAGGGTTGCTTGTTGCTTATTTAATTTCAACAAGGGGTATCTAGGAAGACATAATAGAAATGGACTCTGACATAATTTTGAAACCTCCCTCAGCAATAAACAAGCTGTCTCTTTGCCTCTTAACAGTTCTACTAGGTTCTACTCCAGAATACTTCTGTAAGCTGGACTGGCTTCAAGGGCACTGTAACAAGCTTCCTCCTCTGAATCAGAAGATACCTGCCCTGGGTGCCTAACTTCGAATTAGGGCTGAGCACCTCTGAGTACAGGAGAGCCAGCCAGCCTACCCCAGATGCCCTCTGAGAGTACACAGTAACAATGTGGCCTCACAAGGGGATACTGCTTTATTGAGCATTTCAAGTTTCCTGAGCCCAGGATCAGGGACTTTCAATAGCTATCATAAGTATTTTAATTTTACGTATTTGTGGAGTATAGTTTGATCATTTAATATATGTGCAAATCAGTGTAATTAACAACCCAGTTCCTATCTTCCAGTTCTTCGTAAGATATATAATATTGTGGACTGGTCATACTCCCTTTTGCTATATAGAACATTAGAAGTCATTGCTTACTATAATTTTGTTTTAGTACTTGTTACCCAACCTTCTTCTAGCCCCCCTATCTCCCATATCCTTCAAAATCCCTAGTAAGCACTGTTCTATATTCAAATATTTTTTTGCTCATGGATTAAATTTAGCAGTTGAGAATGGTTAAGGGTGCAGGCTGACCTCACTCAATCAAACCAACTTGAATTTGAACTGAGACAGCCACCAGCACATGCTCCAAGACTGTCACTTATGAGCCATGTGAGCATGGGACCTATCTGAGCCACAGTTTCCTCATTGGTACAATGAGGCTTATAGTTCCACCATAAGAAGTTGGGTTTGACAATTACATGGGGAAGCACACAGAAAGTATTTGGGATGACAGCTGGCACTTGAAAACCAATAACCATGAAGTTGATGTCTACCATGAAAGGATCAAAAGGACAGAATTCAGACATTTTCTATTTCTTGAGATTTATTTCTAAATTCAGTAACATCATTGTTTCTAAACTCAGTAGCATCATCTTTTTCAGTCTAATGGAATAGTCTACCTCCCAGTAATATTATTTTAATAGGAGTGATAATCACAGTACATAGATGATGCATGCTGCTGACTTTCAGAGGAAGGAGACATTACTTTTACATGCTTGTCCAGGAAAAGCTTCACAGAGTAAAAGGGACATTCCATCTGAACACAGAATGGCAAGAAGGGCAAGTAGTTATTCAGTCCACCCAGATACATGTGTCTCCCATAAAAGAATAGCATCCTAACCCTTGAAAGAAATCAAAAAGGTCTCCTCTTTATAAATACCTTGATACCTAGAGTAGGAGAGTGACTAGACCATGGTCATACAGCAGTTAAATAACAAAGACTAGACTACAGCCAGTTCTTCAGTATGACCTGTCCATTGGGCAGCACAGTTTTTCATTACTCATTTGATAATATACAGTAATTTTACTTGCACTGGTAATCAATCTGTTCCAATGAAGCACCTCTGAAAAATGAGTACATAGGAAAACATTCTGGTATAGTCAAAAAAGTTCTATCCCTGCTCATGCCCACTGTATAACATTGAGCAAGTCACTTCCTATATCTGAACTATTACTAATACCTATTAAAAGTTAATATTTAGCAAGGGCTTAAACAAAGCAAGAAAATGGCTAAGTACACTACTTGAATTATTTCGCACCGTCTACTGCTCCCAAACAGCATTGCATAGAAGGTCATCTTCAGACCACAACATCTGAATCAACAATACTTTAAGAAATAGAGTCTTCAGCCTCATTCTTAATTACTTAATCAGAGTTTCTGGTTGCTCAGGAGTATAAATTTTAGCAACATCTCCAAAGCATTCTGAAGATCCAAAAAATTTAAAGCTTACAGATTTACAAGATAGTCCTACAGTCCTCTAAAATTCTACTAATGACCAAACCTGAGGACCAAAGAGGAGTTATCAAATTCAAATTGAACTATTTTATGTAGCAAACCTGGGGTTGAACTCAAGTTGCTTGTTTTTGTTTTATTTGAGTTTTTAATATTTGACCCAGGGTCTAGTTGATATTTTATTCTTCAGCAAACCATCATTCTTTCCACTTTCCTAAATCCTTAATTTTTTTTCCACCTCAAACTTTAGCCTGTGTTTCATAAAGTTGAGCAACTTTCACTGTCCATCACCATCATCAGATCTCAAAGCTAAGGGTAGTTTGGTGTTAGAAGGGAATAAAGGGAAGTTTGACAGGGGTAAATCAGTCAAAGGGTGGTTCTCCTAACCCAGAGAGTTAGGGAGCAAGGCTGGAGTTTACATCTGATGAGTGTCCATTGGAGTAATTAATTGGTCAAAGGCACAGACACCGTCAGACTGCAGCTGTGCAAGGGATCCTTGCCTGAGGTGGATTTCATAGTTGCCTGAAGATTTAGTTTGAACTTTGTGATTCATTCAGCATCCTTAAAGGAGACCACAAAAGCTATTGTTAATTAACTCCTCCATTTTTCACTTATAAGGAGGATGGAAGCCAAAGACTCCATGTGAACTACTTGGACATCTACCCAAGGTTCCCAGAGAAAAAAAGTTTAAATCCCATAATCATAGACTTTTGGAAAAACCAAGGGATCTAAAGGATCATTTATCCCAGTGCCTCTCAATCCTCATTGTATATAAAAGTGACCAGAGAACTTGTTAAAATGCAGACTGTTTATTGGTATGTCTAGGAAAAGGCTTGCAAGTCTACATTTCTCACCAACTTCACAGGGGTGCCAAAGCAGTTGATCTGTGAAACACAGGAAATAGAAAAGACCTTGCTCAGTGGTCCAAATGAGTTATTATCTAGTCCCAATCCCCAGTGACTCATGGTGCCACCTTGAGTCCTACACTTAGGATTCTGCATTTAAGTGTGGGACCAACTGGTTAATTATCTATCATAAGCCTAGGAATAGGGAATGTCATCTGAAAAAATTCTCTCATGTCAACATGGAGAAATTTAAATCCAGAAATTTCTGTGATTTATTCAGCATCATACAAGCTAGTGAGTGGTAGAATTAGCTAAATAAAGCTAGAATGTAAATCTAGATTTTTTTCTCTGAGTTACACATTTTAATCACAGATTGCAATAGACACTGCTTCAAAATATCTCTTCTCAGTTCTATAATTGGGAAATCCAGCTAGAATACAATTTGGGTTCCAGCCAGAATATTCACCTAGCTTAGTCTCTGGAAAGCTCAGCAACTTCTGTAAAAAAATTTCTCTGGGCCAGTTTTCTCCTCTATGAGATGAGGGAGTTCATATTTGATCTTTCAAATTCATCTGATGTTGTAGAGAGCAGTGAGCTAAAACATATGAACACACTTTGACAAAACATGAGTGACTTAATTGGAGGGAAATTTCATTAACAGATTTGTTGGACAATATGGAAGTTTACTCACAAGATTACTAATTTTGGAAATGAACACACATAAAATCTTACTATGACTCTAGTACTATTTTGAATTTTTATTCATGAAGCTCTTCTGATTCTCCACCCACTTTTAATGTCTCTGGCCTATGAAAAACATGCATGGCCATGGGATGGGGTGGGGGAGATGAGCCACTCAGTCAAAACCTTGCTAACATTATCTTATTGTGAGCAGAGATGACTCCCATTAGCAAGAACCCCCCACCCGCGCATTGGCTCATTCCTGTCTAAAAGGAGTGTTGGAGACTTCTTTTTTATTCTAAACCCTCCAAAAAACTTTTCCTTTCTTGTGCTTGGCTCAGTTGACTTAGTCATTCCTATCCCTGAATCAGTCTCTGCCAAGGGGAAGAAAGTATCACAACTGGCTTAAAGCAGTCAGGCTCACATCTGGAACAGAAAGTCAGCTGTATTGTTGTTGCACTGAATGGGATGTGGTCCACTAGCATATTCACAGCAAAGGGTGGGAGGAAAATGTAGGGAATTAGTTTTACCTGGTAATATACACCAGTAAGGTCTTATCTTATCTCCCATTTGTAGTGGTTTAAAGTTTCAAGGCTCATAACAATGGTTACTTTTTGTTACACACTTACTTCACAGTATACCAGATGTGAAGTCAGGCTCATTGTATCACTCAGCTTTACTTTACGGTAACAAATACCTAAGATACATCAACTTATAAACTGAAAAGATGCACTTGGGCTCACAGTTTTGAAGGTTTCAGTTCTTTACCAGTTGGCCGGATTTTTTTGGACCTGTGGTAGCACATCATGGTAGAAATGCATGGCAGAGCATAGCCATTCACATGATGTCTAGCAAAGGAACGAAGAGGGGCTGGCTCCCAGTGTTCCCTTCGATGATATGTTCCCAAAGGCTAGAAGACCTCCCATTAGGCACTGCTTCTTAAATTTTACCTCCCAGTAGCACTACAGGGTAGGAACCAACACATGGCTTTGGAGGACATTTAAGATCAAAATTATAGCATTCCTTAAATAACTTACTCCATCTTAAAACAACCCTCCAGTGTACTTTTATCTTAAAGATGATACGGTGTAACTTAATTTTAAAGATGAAACTGGAGTTCAACTAAGCTATGGAACTTATGCAATGTCACACTGCTTGCAAGTAGAGGAGCTGAAATTCAAAGCTGACTCCAAAGTTCATATCCTCAAGATTTAATTTATATAAATGTTCTTATCTATATTAGAATTTAAAATAGCACTATACAAAAACAATGTATAAAATGCAGTTTCATATTATCTTAATCATCACAATGAAACTCTCCCTATGGAAGCATTAAATTAGAAAGAGAGATTTATTTCCCATAAATAAATGAAGCTGAAATTAATCTTAAAACTTAGTTTTACTGACGGATACAAATGTTCCCTTCACAAACTTGGATCCTGCTGGCAGATAAGAAAATAAAACATTTTTAGTTACTTTTTGCCCCTGCAATTTATGAGGATAAAAAATCAAACAAGTATGTATCAGGAAAAATCATGATTCAATCTCTTTTCTTCTTGTGAATAATGAAGTCTCAACTTTAGACACTTTCCTGGAAGAGTGAAAGTAGAAGATTCACACAGCCTACAACCTAGTGGAAGCTCCCTGCCAAAGGGCTATAAGGGCGATAGCTGAGAGAATGTTATCTAGATTGATCCCTTTATTTGTGTTTTTAGATTGGCTGAACAGCAGCTGTCATCCCCCTCTCACCGAGTCTGCACACGTTCTAGTTGGGGACTGGTTTGTCATGCTGAACCTTTCCTGATTGAGACATAGCAGAAGTTCAGTTCCTCCATACCCTTACTTCAATAATAATAAAGGTTACTATTCCTTGAGTTTATCATATGCAGCATTATTCTAAGTGCTTTACATGAATCACTTCATTCAATCCTTATTTTATAATTGAGAAAACTGAAGTTCAGAAATGTTAAATATTTCACTTAATATCACAATTTTGTGCTATTGTCTTTAACCTAGTCTTCTCGGTGCTTTTTCAAAAACGTATTAATCATGTATCTAAGCTTCCACTCACAGGATTCATTAACCAACCAGTATGAGCCCATACACCTCACCTCACCCCATCTCTGACTTTGGCACTACCTCCATGTCCCTACCACCCAAGAACCAAAACAACTCAAAATCTGTAGACACAGAATCCACTGGTTGCATCACTGCATGTCTGTGGACCTCACTCCCCTGCTGCTTGATCCACCCTTTCTTGAGATGTCCATGAGAGTCCTGCCCACATGTTTTGCCCTAGGTCAGCTTTCTGGCTTCTGGGATACATTAAATGAAAATCCATAGGATGTGGAGGGTAAGGTTATGTGGACAGAGTGGCTATCTCTCATGCATGTGAGTGAGCTGATTATATCCGGATGGGATCTTTTGAAGTCAGTGGGCTGAGAGATTCTCTTTTTGAGTGAAGATCTTCTAGGAAGAAGGAATTGTCCTAATTTTAGATGGATTAAAATATCAGTGACTTGCTTAAGGCAGACAGAAATGAATCTTTGGTTTCTTTGCTTCTGGCTGAGAGCTGCAAATGAGTTATAACTTTCCTCTGAACCAGAACTGAGTCAGTGGGTAGTTTTGTATATCCAAGAACATCCGCATTCACTTCTAGGACAAGATTTGGCCCACTTTCAAAGCCCATAAACAAAAGAAAATCATGAGCCTCTTTGTTACCTGGGAAGAATTAAATGACAACCTTTATCTCAGTCATGACTCTGGTATATCTTGAAATTTAACCTGATTGACTTCTGCATTTATTTCTCACCATTATAGCTTTGGAATGTGATGAGGTGGGGCAGGGAGCAGTGACCACAGCCTCCTTCGTTCCCTAGCAGTGAGGTGGGCAGTCACCATCTCTGAAAATAGGTGTGAGCTCCAGGGAGAATGTAGCTCCTCCTTTAGAGGTTGTCCTTTCTTCCTCCTCCTTTACCTCTGCACCTTAGAAACAGTTAACTAGAATGTTTCCTACTTTGTAGAAAGAAACCAAAACAAATGACTTCTATGGTATTATTTTAAAAAAACAGATTGGGAAATTGTGAATTTCTAGTGAAATGATCTGTATAGAAATCTTCAGCAAGTCATCATCAATGATACTTTGAGGTGGATGAACCAGCTAATGAGAAGATTAGATCAAAACAGAAATGCTGAATCGGCTAGAACAGAGGATAGGTAGAACTCTTGAAGACATTGGTGTAAGAAAAGATTTTATGAACAAAACCTCAGTTGCCCATGAATTAGCACAATCATCAAGTGGGATCTCATCTCATTAAAAAGCTCTGGACAGCAAGAAAAACCACCAATAGTGTGAAGAGACAGCCCACAATGTGGGAAAAAATGTTCACCTGCTGTTCTTCAGACATAGGTCTACTATCTAGAATCTATAAAGAACTTAAAAAAATCAGACTTCCCAAATTTAAAGACCCAGTCCAAAAATGGGCATCTGAAATGAACAGACATTTCTCACACAAAGAAGTAGAAATAGCAAATAAACATGAAAAAGTGTTCAACATCACTGGTCATTCAAGAGATGCAAATGAAAACACGCTGAGATTCCACCTCACCCCAGAAAGAATGGCTGCTATCAAGAAATCAACCAATAACAAATCCTGGTGGGGCTGTGGGTAAAAAGGAACCATGCTGCACTGCTGGTGGGAGTGTAAACTGGTGCAACCACTGTGGAAATCAGTGTGGAGATACCTCAAAGAACTAGGACTGGAAGTCCCATTTGACCCCGCTATTCCCCTGCTGGGTATCTTCCTCAAAGAATTAAAAGAATCATACCACAGTGATATATGTGCACCCATGTTCATAGCAGCACAATCTGTAATAGCTAAAACTTGGAAACAGCCCAACTGCCCATCAACTGGAGATTGGATAAAGAAAATGTGGGGTTTTTTTTTTAATATAAAATGGAGTACTACTCAGCCATCAAAAATGAGAAATTGGAGACATTTATAGCTAAATGGATGCACACTGAAGTGATAATCTTAAGTGAAATAAATAGGACAAACGTGTAAATACCAAATAGTTCCTCTAGTGTGAGAAACTGAAAGTGTACATAAGGACTAAAAGGTATAATTGATAATGTGAAATAGGAAGAAAAGGGGCAAAGGGGAAGGGGATGTGGGAGGGGTAGGGGAAAGGAAAGAAGGGAATGGAATTAATATGAGAAAATGAAAAAAATAGAAACAAAGTTTTTGTAAATAGGGAGGGGTGGAGGGATGGAGGGGATGCAGGGGAATGGGGAAAAAACAAGAACCAAGAGAGATTATGTAAAGGTGCAAATTTCCAATGATGAATGTCATTATATTGTATACCTAAAATGTACCAATAAAATTAATTTTTGAAAAATCACGTCCTTATGGTGTGGCACTTGCGTCCATAAGCCAGATGAAAACTGAAGCACAGCAAGACATTGGCTTGCACAGTGTCAGTTCTCAGATGTTAGAATTCCTGTGAGCTATCAGGCTTGGATGGCAGATTTCCCTACTTCCTTGAAACTTGGCAGAAAACTTAAATTTTAAGTTTTAGGCCAGATATTGTGTGCCTGTAGTCCCAGCTACTTGGAAAGCTGAGGTAGGAGATCTCTTGAACCAGGAATTTAGGGCCAACCAGGGCAGCAGAGTGAGACCCTGTCTCTTAAAACAACAAATGGGTTTGGAGCTTAGGTCAACTCATTGTCAAGCCTGGCTCCACTGCACAGTTCCTGAGGATTTCTGATAATGTGAAGCTATATTTCAGTGAAAGAAATGTTCATTAAAATTGATAGAGCATAAATACAGTTTACTACATAGTTTTTTCATTAGATTTTTCAATCTAAATCTAAATGCCTATCCCTTTAATTAAAACAAGCAGCTTATATTTTATTAAATTAAGAAGCAGCACATAGAAAATTCTACCAATGTTCTAAAAGAAATTATTCAATTCATCATGTTTTTTATTCAGTGTTTTAATACTATTAAATATAGTAATTTGAAAGTATTTTCCTCTCTTCCAAATTTAACATCCAGCCTTCTATATCCATTGAAATAGTCATTTAAAAAAATCAGTGATCTGTAGTTTATATGTTTCTCTTAATATATTTCACACAAATTAACATACAGGAAAAAATAAAAACTAATTGTTGAGGAAATTAATTTGTTTCTGTGAGAGTGAAAGGTATGGAAGCCATTAAACTACCCAAAATCAGGAAAGCTACTTAATTTCCACTGAAGAACGGTCCTGTACAATTTTCCACAGCAAGGACCTACTTCTAGGGAAAAGAAATTTTAACATTGTTCTCTGTAGTTTGCATGGGACACGTCCTAAAACTATAGGATATTTTTTACAAGACAAATTTTCTCTGTCTGTAGTTCTTAATGTTATGCTGCACACTTAAAAAAAAAAAAAAACTAGGTCACTGTAGATTAAATGGAACAAGAAGGAATTTTTATTTTATTTATTTATTTTTTTGGTACCGGAGATCGAACTTGGGACCTTGTGCTTGTGAGGCAGGTGGTGGAACCACTAAGCTAAATCCCCGGCCCAGGAAGGAATTTTTTAAAAAATTAAATCTACAAGAAAGTTGGTACCACACCCTGCGGGCTAAATATTTGGCTATGATGTTGACCACCAAAGTGACATTTAGAATTTTGGATTTAAATGTCCTTCAGGTAGGCAGGTTTATATTTTCCAGTCTAGTTACCACTAGACCAATTTCTTCCCATTCTCTATTACACTGGCTTCACTCTGTGTGTGTGTGTGTGTGTGTGTGTGTTTGTACTTGGGATTAAACTTAAGGCCTTCACACTGAGCTACATTCTCAAGCCTGCTTTCATTTTTCATTTTGACACAGAATCTCACTGAGTCAATAAGCTTGTCTTTTGTATAACCTCCCTAACCTAATTTGAATGTGGGATCTCAGATTTAGTTTTACCATCTCGAAAACTCAATGTAGCAAGTTTTGTTTTGAATATTTACTTTATATCAATGTACTAGAGGTAGCAAGCAGCAAGACAGAGCCCCTGTCCATGTTTTCATTTCAAGGGAAACATGCATTCAGTGAGTTTATGGCAAGAGGATTGAATGTGGTGGAGGGAATTAGCAGAGCTTCCCTTAGTCCACCTACATTTTCTGACTTTAAAAATAGCAGAGGCCAGGGCTGGTGGTACTGCTCAGTGGTAAAGCAAGTTCTTGGCATAAGTTCATTTCCCAGCACCAAACAACCAAGCAACCAACAAACCAAAACTGAGGCCTAGAGAGTACACTAGGTTAGAACCAGCTCTCCTCTCTGAGGTCAGTGTTCTTTTCACTCTGCTTGTGGATCTAAAAAGATCAGGAACCCATATGGGATGTGCCCAAAGGGTACCAGTTACCTGTTCAGCATACTGCTCCTGCTGGTCACAGGACTTTCCCACTACTGATTCTGTGTTAATTATAAATTTTATCGAGGCCCTATCTCACAGGGCCCTTTGGAGAGAAGAATCGTATTCTTCTCCTTCTGGTCCTGATCCGGCTTCCTACTTTTCCTGTGAAAACTTCATTACCACTCAGAGCAACAGCCTAAAGTCTCACTACGCTCACTTGATTTATCTCCTTGACTGGATGGATTTTGTCAGAAGCAGAATTTTTTCACCTTATAATGACATTAGAATAAGAAGATCATACAAGCCTTAGATTCATAAAGAATGAATTCACTGGTGTTGTAGTCAGGGTTTTGGCAAGAGAATAATTTACTACAGGACACATAGTTTATAGGATTGTTTTATGATAATTACCCAAAAAGTCAAATGCAAAGGAGTGCAAGAGATTAACTACACAATAGGGGCCCGAAGAATCCAGCTGAGGGCCTGGATCCCAGCAATGTCCCACGCAAGTCCAGCTAAAGGCTTAGAGTCTAAGGCAATGTCCTCCTCGAGTCCAGCCAGTGGCCTAGAGCCCATGGCAATGTCTCATGCTTGCCTGTATTGAGGATCTGTACCTGGAGGGCCCAAAGGCCAGTGGTGGAAGTCAGAAAACCTATGCCAGTGAGATGAAGAATTTGTGCCACCAAGCTGAGTGACCCACATTGGAGCCCGTAAGTGATGCTCACGGTGAAGATCAGAGCTCCCCTGATGAGAACAGCAGCCATTCGCAGTGACAGCGAGGCTCTGAGGTCTTCCTCCAATGAGAACAGCCTAGTTCTCATCAGGAAAACCATCTGCAGCAAGCTTCTCCTAGAAAATCAACAGGCCAGGATCTTCCCCTCCAGTTCTCTTTTTATGGTTATTGGTAACAGACTTCAGGTGGATCCTCCACACCCAGACCACGCTGCTTAAGTTCAGATGGCCATTACAAGTTGACAATTAGTCAATCCATTACAACTGGTGCGATTCTTTAACAAAGTATTTGCCAAGGAAACCTTGAGACACAACCATGAGAATTGAAAGTTGAAAATCAAAACAACAATAACTAGGTTACACCACATTTTAGAATCACAGGTGCTTATTACGTAAGTATTCCCTTTTTTGCTGGTTTTTTAAAAGTTAATTTTATTGGTACATTTTAGATATACACCAGGATCACTCACAGTCATCATAGGGAATTTGTACCGGTACCTAATATATCACTCTTCTTTTTTTCCCCAATGCCCTCCCTTTCCTTCAGTATTTCTTAACAAGAAAGTAACTATCCACATGCACTTACCTCAGTATTTCAGCAATATGTTCCTTTATTTAATTTCCCATTCTGAACTCCCAGTTTGCTTGTTACTTGACTCACTTTGGTTTGGGGATTTGAAGAGTCAAAGAATTTGACTTTCTCTTGCTTTCTTAGAATCTCCATTTCAGATTCTGATTGAGTGAACTTTCTTTTACCTCTTAGAATAATGAGCACATGCTAGAGGTTTTTCGGTGTTTTCTGTTTAAAAACAGTGCTTTGGATGTTCCCACGTGGTTAGCAGTTCACTGCCTTAGCATTTACATTGCATAGGTCAGAGTGTCATTTCATGGAAGTTAAGTGAGATCTACCCATAAGTAGTCACAGTAATTAGAAATTGAAGTTTTAGGGCCGGGAATTTAGCTCAGTGGGGCTGCACCTGCCTTGTAAGCGCAAGGTCCTGCGTTTGATCCCCTATACCAAAAAAAAAAAAAAAAAGAAAAGAAAAGAAATTGGCTTCTGGAAATTTCTAATTTTTTTTGTTTTGATGTTATGAGTGGTGAACTAAGATTTTAAATAGTTCCATTTTCCCTTTTCAACCTAAGTTTATAATGCTGTTTGGTTACTAAGGGATATGGTTCACTTTTCTTTCTTTCTTTTTTTTTTTTTTGATACTGGAGATCGAACTCGGGACCTTGCGCTTTCGAGGCAGGCAGCAGAACCACTGAGCTAAATCCCCAGCCCTATGATTCTCTTTTCTATCCATGACTATCAACCATAATATGAACATCACTCCAGAGAATAGACCTATCATAGAAAAAGGTAGAAGAAAGGAAACAACAATATTAAAACCAAACCTGAAATTAACTGAATATTTTATAAATTCAAGGCATACTATTTTGGTGGTTAATGCAATCTTCCAGCAAAATGGAATTGTATTTTTCAAATTTCAAAATGGAATGCATTTTTCTTCCCTAATTGTGAAAAATATTTGAGGAAGACAAGAAGGATTATACAAAGCTCTTAACCCACATGATTAACATGAATTTCACCTTGTTAGAACCCGTGGTGGCACAGGTCAATCTGATAACACAGAGATGTCTCTCCTGCTCTGCCTGGCAACATAGCTGATTCAGTCAGGGTGCAAACTGCTCTCATTCCCAGTCATTGTGGGAGGCTCTGGAATGCTAATGGAAATAAACCTGTTTTGTTTTGTTTTGTTTTGTTGCTTTGCTTTTCCCCCCAGCAAAGTTCAGCCCTTGATTCTTGATTGATAATCACAGTAACTTCAGGTAAAAGTGTTCCTTCAAGATTTTTGAATGAGAAACAGGAGATTTTCTTTATTGGCATTGTCCTGCTTAGTAGATCCTCTCCCAAAAAATCTTGTGGTCAGAAACGGACCCAGAAAGCAAGTGGTATAGATCTTTGGACTTTGCAAGGCCTACACTGTAGGTTCTTGCAAAGGCAATTTATCTACAGAGTATGACAGATTCAGCGTGGTGGTACAGACTATTGTCAGAACCTTCTTCTTTTTATTATTTCGCTGTTTCTTCTTCACTTACAGTCAGCCCCTCTGCTGCTATCCAATAAAATAGTAGTTTTTCAAATACCGACTATAGACGACCAGCCCAGTGTCAGCTGGGAACTTACTAGAAATGGAAATCACTGAGATTCACTGGTCTTTCTGTCTGCTTCATTTCCTTTCATTTGCTTTTGCTCCCCTCTCTGTTGTTTCGGCTAGCATTGATAAAATTCTCATGGCTCTCTGAAATAGGTGAAAACACCAAAAGAGGAAAATGGGATAAATATCTTGGCATGATTTCAGGACCACAAAGATTGCCACACAGTCCTTCTGATAAAAGAGAATTCTCTCTCATTAATGTTGCAATCAAAAAAGGAACCAATTAGTGATTTCACCTGTATTTTCACTGCTCATGTGAAGAGAAAATCAAGAAAGCTTTGTGTGGCAACTGAATTTTAATTTAGCTAAAATTCACATGATCATTGATACATCTGTTTTCTAGAACTTGTCACCTAAGTATATCCTAATATAGAGAAAGCATTCCAAGATAATATTCGTAATTGAGGAAAACTTTGACCTACATTATTATACAGCTTGGTGACTAGGAGCAGGACTTTTGAAATAAAAACAAGTACCAGCTCCACTACTTCTTAACTGTAAATCTGGGCAAATCACAAAATATCCCTAATCCTCATATTGAATCTCTTTAAAAATGGAAGTATTAATAATATCTCTTTCATAGGATAATTGTCAAAATCAAGAGTTAATGATAATTGAATAAAACTTTCAGATGCTCCTTAAATAGAAGCTTTGGATGTTCTCTATGCAAACTGCTTTTCAACTGGGGCTATGGACTGTGGTCAGAAGCTTTATCTTTTTTCCTTATTTCTTTGGCCTCTGCTTCTTCCTTATTTGTAATTGTTCCCTAATCCTGCTACCCCATAGACTAGTAGTTTTCTAAGTGGAGACCCATAGACCAATAGCCCAGCATACCCTGGGCACTTGTTAGAACTGCAGATTATTGATATTCATTCTAGATTTTCTGACTCAAGAATTCTGAGTAAGGACCAAGGATCTCTTTTAATAAGGTCTACAGGGGATTCTGATGCACCCTCAAATTTGGAAACCACTAAAATAGACTCTCACCCAACAAACCACTACCTGAGTCAGGAATCCCTGGTTAATTTTTAAGACAAGCTGGAGGCAGCACTGGATATTATTATATTAAGATCATCATCAACAGCCTGGTATTGTTACTTTTCTATTGCTTATTAACTAGGTTTTACGTAAGTTACTGCATTTTTTCTGAGCGTTAGTTTTCTGCCCTGTCTTTTTGAGAACACAGCCTGTTCTGTAGTGCGGTAAGTATCCTTCAAAAAAGAAAAAGAAAAGAAATAAGAAAGCTCATGTCAAAAAAATCACCTTATAAACAGAGATACTTCAAAGAGAAACAAAAGAAGGATAATGGCTATTGAGTTTAGGGTTCCAATTTAAAGAGCAATTATTAATTCATATAAATAAAGGAGATTAAAAATAAATTTGCAGGTAATTTTCCTCCAGATTTTCCACTTTTAAACCACATGTGAAAGAGACTGTTGGTTTCCTCTGTTATCTTTGTTATTGACCCTATAAGTTGATTCCCAATATAATTTATACCCTTTGAAGAGAAAAAAAAGAAAAATAAACAAGACAGGGAAAAACCCTCAAAGTCCAGCCAGCTCCACAGCCAGCTACTCAAGTCTAGCAGCTTCTATGTTCTTTACATCCCAGCCAAAAACACTGCAACTCAACAATGGTTTGCCCTGAAGATTTTTTCACTGTAATGGATTTCCTTTGTTCCAATTTGGTTTATGAAAAGTTCTTATTACAAGCGAAATGACTGATTTCTTTCCTGCTCTGCCTATATTATGGAGTTATTGAGACCTTTAAATGAGATAAATTACATCTCAGGATCTTTTAGGTCTCAAGTATAATAAAATCCAACTCATGTAGGCTTAAGAAAGAAGGGAGAGAGAGAAAAGGGAGAGAGGAGGGAAAGACGGGAGAAATAAGAAGAGGAGGTAAAGATAGAAGACGGGGAAAGACAGGGAGAGAGGAAGGGATGGAAGGTCAGAGAAAGGATATTCTTGTTTTGTGTCAGTACGTCTGGCATGTCCAGACACAGAGATAAGTAGTATCAGGTCATGGATTCTCTTTTCCTGTTGGCCTTTCCAAGTGAGGATCCTCTGTTATGGTTGAAAATCTCAACAGATTCTGTAGATTCAAGACCACAATACCTCTTGGTGCAAATCCAGAGGCAGTGTTTGAAAATCATCATTCTTGTTTCGCCACTTGAAGGCTCATGAAATACAACTGGCTCAGAAAAGGTCATCTGCCTGTCACTGAGCCAATCATGGTGTCAGGAGAGCTCTGACTAATTTATCCCCAGAGCAAGGGTGAGAAACAGAAACTGGGGAAGTGGTGGTCTCCCAGACAGAAATTACAATGAGTGGGGCTGATGAGCAGCCAAAGAACAGATGTCCTCTCTGCTTACTGCTGCAGTTAACAGGACTTTACACCTGCTTGCACCTTTAGTGACATATTTAACTCCAGACACTCGTATGCATCCTTTGTTAGGGAAAATTTTACAAGCCTCTCTACAACTATCCCTACCATGAAGGCATCTGGAGCCATGCAGACGCTTGGGGTTACAACAATGAATGAGACAGACCTTGTGTGGAGAAGAATGATCATGCGGAAGAATGATCTGACAGGGATAACAGGTGTGAAGCAAATGACTGCAGTTTTCTGTGACTTGCATGACAGTGGAACCTCAGAGTGTCATGAGAAAAGACAAGCCAGCCTCCCCTCTGCCCCTCGACACCAACCCTGGAGATGTCTCTCTTTGGCCCTGGCCTCTGGCTCTATTGTCCTCTGCAATCAGGAAGCTGCTCTGTGAGCCTGGGACACCCAGTAATGTCTGTCAACCTGTTGATCTCTCCCCACCTAAGAAATAAAACATAACTTCCATTTTTCTCACCTCAACATTTGGAGATAACTCAGTCTAGACTTGCTTATTATGTTTAATAAACTTAATTATGTATGATAACAAAAACACATAGTATTTACCATGTACAAAATATTGCTTTCAGCACTTTATAAAAGCCATTAACCAAAGCAAAGAAAATATGATGTTTTCAAAGTTCTGGTTTACTTGTCAATGGCATTTAAAAAAATAGTAATAGGATATCAAATTTACACATTTGGTAAGTATCTGTTGGATTTTTATAATGAGATCAGTTATAGTTTTTGGTTGACTACTATGTCCAGAGTGGGACTAAGAATTCTGCATGTTCAGTTATTTAATTATTTTGAACAAGCCTTGGAGATTCCTATTGGTATTTTCCCACTGTAAGAAAACTGAGCTCAGAAAAATTAAATGATTTTCCCAAGGTCTCAAAGCTAGTGAGTGGCTCAGCTCCAGAACTCAGCTTGTCTGAGTCTCGAATCAAACCGAAAACACTGTACTCATCTCTCCCTCCTAGCAGAAAAAGATGCGCTACCAGGCGCTAAGTAGGCAAAGTCCTCTCCATCTTGGCAATCCCAACAGAGATGTGAACAGTTTCAGAGAAGGGGTTCAGATGTTTTTAAGGACATCCTTAAAAAGTCCTCATCGGGCCGGGGATTTAGTTCAGTGGTTCCGCCACCTGCCTTGCAAGCGGAAGGACCCGACTTCAATCCCTGGTACCAAAAAAAAAAAAGTCCTCATCTATGGAAAGCTTCATAGAAAGGATGAAAAGAGTAGTGAAGAAAACTGGTCCTTCAAAGAACAAGATAAGAGAATCAGGACAGTATCAGGGCTTCACCCTGATGTGCCACCTGATGAATTACAATCTATTGGAGTCTCCTTCATATGTCTGTTAATTGAAAGCTAACTAACAAAATAGCTACACCCTATCCCTCTCTACAGCTTCATGACTATGAGTAATCATTATCCAGAAAAATGTTATTTTTTTTGTTCAAGTTAATTTATTCTTTGAGTCTAAACCCAGTCATAATTTAAGGTTGAAGTGGCCTAATGATATAATAGACACCAAGGATTAGCAGCACTGCCCAGATTGGTATAAGTGTTCAGGATACCACCTTTCACCTGAACTTGGCAAGATCTCCAGTAGGGCTAACATGATTAGCTTTACCTGCAAAAACGCTATCACCCATATCTATTCCAGAAGAGTACATCAATGCATTCTGTGAGTAGCTATTACATTTTTATAACAATGTCAGTTATGCTTATCCGAGTGTTTGCTTCATGTAGAGTGATGCAACACTGCTAGGCAGCCTACTCATTATTCTTTTTTAGCTGCATTCATTTATTGTTTTTGCCTTGTCACTGGAGCCTGTGTATATCCGGCTTCATTTACAGCATGGCATAATAACTAACTGCATGGTGCTTTAGATTTTCAGGTTCTTCTTACATATTTTAGTTCAGTTCATTTCCCCAAATCCTATTCTTAGACCCCAGGACAGTTTAAGCAACCTAAACTCAGAGCCCTTACATAACAGGCCCAGGTCAAAAATAACAAATGGAAGAGCTGAAACTCCAATTTTTGATTCCAAACTAAGTTTTCATTCTGGAGATTCTCACTGCCCCAGAGACCCGGTACCGACGCTGTCTTCTTGAGCACTGTACTTGCAATACTTGGCACAACATCAGGCACACAGTGGGTTTTTATTCAGTATCTTTTTTTTTTTTTTTTTGGTATCGGGGATCGAACTCAGATCCTCACGCTTGAGCAGCAGGCTGCGAAACCACTGAGCTAAATCCCCAGCCTTTCATTCAGTATCTTTTATATTATGAATGAATTAATAAACAGTACAGTTTCAGGATTTATCTAGTTCAACTCTTCAGTTCCATACGTAAGACAGAAATCTAAGATTGAATAAATTCTCCAAGGATAATTTGTTTTAGACTTCAAACAAGCTTCCCTTAATAGTAATCTACTGAAGCCAATAATTCTTATTATGATTACTGTATTATACTTTTAACTCAGCAGGTCTGTTGTCAACTCATAATTCTTATTTTTATTGCAATTGTTCAATAGAAAAACAGATGTTCTGGTGTTTGAGAGTGGGAGAGTCCTGAACACTTTCACACATGGTGGCCAAGGAACTTTTGCTAAAATGTGACTTTCCAAGTGGTTGGAGGAACAGTCAACAACTTAGAGAAGAAAAGAAAAGAAGCACACTATTGTAGTAACACAGAACAACACGTTCCCCATTTCCCTCAAGTTCACTCTCCCTGAGGTTTGGAAAGTGACAGCCTCCCACTTCCAGCCTTTGAATTCTCATGATATCAAGGTCTGAATTCCCAGTTCCACTTAGTAATGATGTGACTCTGAGAAATTTCATGATTGCCTTCTCCTAGAATGTGGGAAAAGAGTGCTCTTTAAGGGAGGGGCAGGGATTAAAAGCAAAGAATTAAGAAATGTTATATACATGTACCAACTCCCCAGGATGAATATAATCATTATATACTACAAACACATACTGATAAAAAATAAATAAAGCATGGAGCCGGGGATTTAGCTCAGTGGTTCCGGCGCCTGCCTCGCAAGCGCAAGGTCCCGAGTTCAATCCGGGGTACCAAAAACAAAACAAACAAATAAATAAATAAATAAAACAATGATTGAGAGCATTTAAACAGTTGTTGCAAAGAACTAGAATATACCACAAACCTCTGAATGTTCATTATTTTCCTTAGAGAGTGGGAACTTGTCACTAATGCTATTACCTGCATCTGTCTTTACAGATTCTTTCAACATTTGATTCTCAAATCGTATCACCTTTTAAAATTAATATTTTAATAACTGAATAATAGTATATATTTATTTAATCTTTTCACTAAGCAAAATACTACCATAAACCAAATACACAGATTTTCTTATGAGAGGGCAGAGATGGTCAACTATTATGTCTAAGTATATAGCATACTTTATAGCTTCTATTTGTCAAAAGATTTTATATTTGAATTTATAATGTAAAATGATTAAACTATATTTTAAAGATAATTGATAATATATAATCTTAGCATTTTTTACCTTCTGCATAATTCATGAAGCTCAGAGCATTGTATCTTCTGATTGTTTGGCTATATGATATTTAATTGGTGCCTATTGCTAGCCATATTTTCCTTAATTTATAATTTCAAAAATTTAAAGGTACTTGGTATATCCTGATTCTGCATCAAAATAAATATACTCTGATACTAATAATAACTGTGGCTAGGTTTTATTATCTATAGCAATGGAGGCCTCTTAAAATGAAGACACACAATTCTTGATGCACCATAATATAGTAATTTAATATTTTGAAATCATGATGTCAATATTCATCATTTATTTTTAGCTCTGCAAGAAGAAAACATCAACAGAGATGATTGCACTCTCTGCATAACCAGCTGAATTCTACTCCAGCCTGGTGTTCAGTTGAGCCCAGTGTCCTATGGGCACAGTCTCTTCCTGCTCAATCCCAGCCCCTTCTCTTTCCTTTCAAGTCAATCTTATTGCCAACCACATCACCACCAAGAGTCTTTCCAGTTGTCCCACTCTTATTTTTTAATTCCTTGTTCTGAAGTCTATTATATTTTGGCAAGTCACATCCAACCTGCTTTATATGACTCAAAACTGTTCCTTTACCTTATTTATATTGACATGGCAAGTGTAAGGTAACATCTCATCACTGTGGATGTTATGAAGCAACAGTTGAAAGAAATTATACAAAAACACACCTGCCATATATAGCAAGCGCTTGATAATTACACAGTACTTTTAGTTCTACTCTTATCATTAATTCATCTATAGTTAGGCTACTGTTAATTCAATATTTCCCTGACTCTCTTTTATACCTACCACAGTTTAATTTTTATGTGCATATCAAGACTATAAATTCTTCTAAAGAATGTCATGTCTTCTATTTCTTTGCATGCTTTAAGTAGAAATAATGAAAGCTATATGAGGAATAGTCTATCACATCATCATATTACAGGAACACTCTAGGGTTGGATTATTATAGCATTTAATAGATGCTAAAATTGAAACAAAAATAGCTCATAGTGGCAGAGCCACAGTTCAAACCCTAACAGTTTAATAGCATAGCTTGTTATAACATAAATACAACTTCTAGTGTCCATCTTAGTTCTTGCATTGTAAGAACCAATAAGATCTTGTTGTTTTCAGCGTCTTCTCTGACTCTTCTCCCTTGCAGATGGACCCCCATGAGAACATTTTACTGAGCACTCTAGAGATCAAAAATGAAATGGCCACATCGGAGGCTGTGATGGGACTTGGAGACCCTAGGAGCACAATGCTAGCTTATGATGCCTCCAGCATCCAGTATCGGAAAGCTGGGTTGCCCAGGCATAGTTTTGGCCGAAATGCTCTGGAACGACATGTGGCACAAAAGAAAAGTCGCCTGCGGAGACGCGCCTCCCAGCTGAAAATCACCATCCCCGACTTGACTGATGTGAATGCCATAGATCGGTGGTCCCGCATATTCTTCCCAGTGGTTTTTTCCTTCTTCAACATCGTCTATTGGCTTTACTATGTGAACTAAAATATGGCCTCCCATGGGAAGCAAGGACTAGATTCTTCCTCAAAACAGTTGTACAGCCTGACATAGGACTTGGAAAACACATCAATCTGGGACAAAAGTGATGCTAAAATACCTTAGTTGCTGGCCTATCCTGTGGTCCATTTCATACCATTTGGGTTGCTTCTGCTAAGTAATGAATACACTAAGGTCCTTGTGGTTTTCCAGTTAAAATGCAAGTGATCTGTACACGTGGGAAAAACTGAAGCTGAGTGTTCCACACTATCTGCTTAATACATAGCCTACTCAGAGGGGAAATATCTAGATGATATTCTGAGACAGCTCAATAGCACTGTCAGTCATTTTCCGGAAATGTTCCTAGTCAGATACTCTACATCTCATGCCTAAGGTTGACATGCTGTGGAGACAGCACTGTGCTTATGAAACATTATCTGCAACATCATTTGAGCATGTTAACTCCAAGATGGTCTGCGCTGGTCTTCCTAAGGTGATAATGGTGTCAGGGGAAGGTAACTCCCACTGGACTAGTAGTTTCTCTCTCATGTAAGTGGAACAGGATCAGGGTGGAGAGCTGGAGCAGGGAACAGGCAGAGATTCAGGAAACCAATTAGACCTATCTCTTTGTTGGCTTCATCACGGGGAAATCAAGAATAATGATGACTTTCATTCCAACATTTAGACGTAGAGAGACTTGTGAATATTATCATGCATGGCTGCCAATTTTTTTTTTTTTTTGCAAAAATGCTGTTTGGGAGGTAGCTAAAATAAGAGTTAATGACATGACACAGAGCAGGGTCAAAAATCCAGAAATGACTATTGTAACAAAACTGAAGCAAGCAAGCAAGCAAGCATGGCCTTTATTGGCTCCACTCAGCATCTGGTCTACACACACTGTGTCCAGTAGAAAGGGTAGACTGCGAGGTATCTATTTTCCAAACTCAGAAGCTGCTGACAGCATATCTAAAAAGGTTTTTATAGTTTAACTTAAAGATGGCCATGAAATAGTAAAGTTAGAAGAATTAGAAGTATTGTAGATGTTCATGTTTGATTGGGAGTCATTCACGTATACAGATATAGAGCCAGACAAAGCTAACAGGTTGTTTCTCAGACAATGGCAGCTGTTTTGTAACATTTCCATACAAGTTTACTTCTGAATTTAATAGGGTATTTCAAAAGGAGGATATATTCATTGCTTTCCAGCTTTTCTTGCTTCTAAAATTCCGACTATGTTCTTAGGTGATGGATGGAGTAAAACTCTGGAGAGATTGAGTGAACTTGATTTTCAATGAATTTCATTATATTTCAAAATGAAATTTACCTTTCTGTCTTTCAAAGCAACCAGTACTTTGATGAGTATGTGCATAAAGACCTTAGTTTGCAGGTTAGTTGGTTTTGGGTTTTTATGGGTGCTTACTTTGTGTGTATTGCATTCTGCCAATCAAATATATAAAAATCGGTAAACAATAAGATAAAAACAAAGCTGCATTAATGAGATGAGTGTTATGAGCCTGAATTAATATTACAGAAAAATATATAACTGAAAATCAGGCTGGTACGATGTATTCTTTTATTCTATTTTTAAATTAGTCATTGTGCTTCCTTCTATAATTGGACATATGCATTCATATATTGGACAAAAAAGAGAATAAGCTAATATATTTTATTTCTATCAGTGTGAGGCTCAAATTTTGGTTTTCTTATAGTAAACATAGAATTACTAAATTTTCCATAAAGTTTGATTTGACTGTACTTTTCTCAGAGGATTACTTTGCTATTTCTCTTTTTTAAAAATGCCTCTTTTCAGAGTAATGTCCCTAATTATGCGTGGGAGCAAAGGCTAGTACCTTACAATGGACAAAATGATGCTTTCTTCCCTTCGTGATTCAGTATCTTGGGCTATTATGAAGCCCCACTGTCCTTCCATTCCAACTATCAGAGAACAACAATATAAAAATAAAGATTTATCATTCAACATTCTGAATTTACTCCAAGGCAAGATGGTATTTTTTTCCACCAGTGTAAGGAAATCTCGCTCCTACTGTTTGATTACATATTTGAATATCTCTGAATGTAATCTTTGGGCAGAATCTAACTAAGCTTCCTCCATTTATTCTCAGAGTAGAGATGCCTCAAGTTTCTACAGGGACACACTTCTTCCTAGGTAACCATCCTTAGACATCACACTGATAAAAGTGCCTACCCCTTCTCACCTGGGGGTAAAGTCTGAGTAGAAAACAACAGGAAAGAGCATATCAATAACTCAGGGGCACAACTCTAAAATGCCGTTTTGGAATGGTTTTTCTAGAGACAACTCAGAGCCTAAGTTTAAAAGTGGGCTCTTGTTTGCAATTTCTGTAAAAGCCATAAAAATTCTTGATATTGTCATTTATGATTACACCATCATTTCGGTTATCTAGGGAAGTCAACAGAGCAATCTAGATCAAAATGGAGAGAGGCATCTTCATAGCATGAGCCGCAAATGCATGTGACCAGGAAATCACTTCTGCTATCCATGATGCAAAGAAGCCATCCAAAGGAGAAAAGATGAGACCTTGGAACAAATCTCGTAGGGAGAAAAATATAGCATTCATGAACCATGTAGACAGAAATACACTGGCTCATCCTGTTCAGAAATAACAGTACGTGTAGAATTTATTCTTATGTAGTGAATTGGAATGCAGTTGTCAAATGCTAGGAAGGGTGCTAGGCCTGATAAATCTAGGAAGACCAGCCAGCTTGATATCTAGTGGCTAAACTAAAGGACCACAAAGGTGCATTTTGGCAATTCTGAAATGGTTTTACTATCAGTTTATACATATGTACAGTTTTTCTTTTGATTATAAAACAGCCAGATAGCCAGCAATTAAGGTGTTTTTTCATCTTTGTGAAACACATAAGCAAATTCTGACTCTAAAATGCTCAGTCTAAACGAAATCTTTGATCTCAATCTGTATATACATATATTGTACATGACTGCTAGTAGGTATGAAATGCATTTCAGAATTGAAAACCCATGCAACATAATCATGGGTTTGCATAGGAATGTTACAGTTCTTTCTACTGCAATTTAATAATGGGAAAAGACTCAATCAGTGCCATCTAGACCTTTTCTCATTCCTTCAAAAGCAGTGCTAAGTAAGATAATAATAATGCTGATTTATAAACCAAAAGACTTTACATTTTAGCACTAGGAACACAGAAAATAATCTGTCAGCTTTCAAAAGCACAACATGTGAAGAAAGTACAGTAGAATGAATAAAGAAATCAATTGCATTTTTTAAAGCAGGACCTGCATTAAATTGGCAAACAAGACAATTTCCATTTTCTAGAGGTAACTGTGTTCCAGTTTTATGATTAACTTCATATTCAAGAACATAAACAAGAAAACAACACCAGTAAAAACAAGTCTTACAACATATGTATATATGTGTGTATATAGATCCATGTAAACATACGTACATGTATATGCATTCATATGTTGGAAAACAAAAGGAATAAGCTAATATGTTTTGTTTTCTTTATTAAACCAGTATATGAGTATTTTTAATTTGGCAACCAACAATCAACACATTGAAATAAGTAACACAGGGTACTGAGCAATTCTCTATCAGCAAATCAATGCCTAGAGTTCTTATGAACCATTGCACATTTTGACACTATAATAGTACTGTACCTCAGAACATAGACGTTAACTTGTTCTCATGTTGCTTGTCTAATTGCTCTCTTTTTCAAGGACATAAATAATTTTGTTCACTGGTAATTTTCAAAAATGTCTTAAGAGAATGAAAAAAATGATGAAAATTCCTCCTGGAAAGAAGGGAGAAAAGAGAGAAAAACTAAACCTACCATGTCAATTAGGGGAAAATACAACTGTAGCAATCATACCATTTTGCTAATTGTACAGAATACATGTTACGTGAGCAAACATAACTTTCTCTGAGTGTGTGTAAATACTAAAACAGATTTCTTAAATATTTTTAACTTCTAATTTGTATTTTATGGTAAGGCAACATGCTAATTCTGTTTATGGCTTAAGTCGTGTTATAATATTATGTAAATAATTAAACATGTTGTAAATGAATAGTCCGTAGATATAAATAATTGTTTAGTTTTTTCATTAATTTTTATTTGTTTTTACAAAGTACAGTAACTGGAGTGCCCCACAGAGTAATTTAAACACCCTTTTGCATAAATAGTTTGGGAATCTGACAGAAGAGTTTCAGTTTGCTCTCTGAATCTCTCTCTTTCTCTCTCTCTTTCTCTTTCTCCCTCTCTCTCTCTCTCTGACACAATTTTTCTCTCCTTTGTTTTCTCACTCGCATTCTTTCCCTCTTTAGAAGAAACCCTGTTGTGGTTTTTGTCATCAGTAAGAACCAAGAGAAAGCCTTAGAAATGGAAAATGGGAAAAAATGATTATTGAAAATATAGAATTTTTATATGTCAGAGAACAAGAAACCAAAGTTTGCACTTTAAGTCTCAATTTTCAAAAAGTAAAAGTTTGTATTGATGGCACTACAGAAAATAAAAATGCTTCTTCATAAAAACTCCAGAAATTTGTTACACAAAATGGATACTAGAAGACTTTTTTTAAATAGTAGCATTTTGTCCTTAGCTAGTATTGTTCCTTTCAACCAAAGACTCCAGAATTATTTTTTAAAAGGAAAGAAAAAAGAAAGGAAATGGGAAAAAATGACACTGCTTCACACCAAAGGTTTAAAAAACATTTTCCAAATGCACTAAGAAGGCCATAAAAACTAGGAAGGAGTCAACAGAATGCTAAAGAAAATACTGTCCTAAAGACATCACTTTCAAACCTGGGGGAGGGAGAAAGCAGCACTCTTGAACAGCTTAGAATTTTGGAAATTGAAGACCATTTCTGTTGATATGTGCAGAATTCTGACATGAAATTTTAATTTGTTTTGAGTCTTTTTGTGATAAATATGATTCAAAATAATGAACACAAAAACTGTATTGAGTTCCAAAACCAAATGTCACCCCTGTCGTGTATCCTCTAATCTGATGCCCATGTCTGTGTCCTTGAACTGTTTGAAACAAGCTGACATTCCATCAGCTTGTATCGATTTTGTTATTCAATAGTTTATCTATGTCAATATTAAACATAATTCAAACCTAGTTACCTATAATTTAAATTCCATGGTATTTTAAATTTTATTTGCATGGGTGTTTAAATGGTTCTGTTATGAATATTGTCCCTGCATAGTTCTGAACTGTCCTTTTATAAAAAGTGATATTCTAGTTTCTTCACAATGTAGTGATTATCAGCCTTACTAATTACCTTGTAGCCTTTCTTAACATGCACATAATGCACATTTTCCAATGGCTAGAAAATGCAAAACATAAGTGGATATCACTGCATCTATTTTCATGTCTTTCTAAAAACAAGACTACTCAATCTCTGGGATACATGAGATAGTAAAAAAATGAGGATTATTAAAGAATAGCACATAAGAATTATTTTCTTGAATTTAAACTTATTGCAGCCAGTCTCAGCATGTAAATATATAATAATGTTGGCTAGTGTGTAATTCTTGAACTAAGAAATATAAATAAAAATTAAAAGTTTGTGTGTGTTGTTTCATTGTGTCCAGGATATTTTTTTTTAATTTTTAATGTGAGTCACATAGTAGAATCACAGCTTTTGTGAAAACCTTGGGAGTTTGAGACCTGCTGTTAGGAAAACTTAAATGAGAGGTCTGATTTTGGACTTAGGAGGCATATGATCCTGTAGCCACCTCATTCATCCAACTCTCAGTTTTCTTTTTGAAAAAGCTAAGACATAATTCCACTTCCTTTATAGTGTAGTTGTAAAGGTGAAATGAAGGGAACTCATGAGGAGCCCTTAGTAGAGTACAAAGTGTGTGGGAAGTGGTCCTTAGGGTAGATGCTGTTGGTGTTGTTGGTAACCGTCATTCTAGAACATTCGGCATGTATCTCACAAGTTCTGTCACAACAGCTAAAACTTAGCAGAAATTATTATTCTCTTTACATATTATGTTAAAGATAACTAAGAACTTGTTTCCATCATGGAAACATATGTCAAACATAAGGGGCTCATTTATTTAGCATGTAACATGTATCTACTGAAGAAATACTAATTACTTTCCAAACTTGATCTTCACTGAATTCTCACCATAGTGAGAGTGGCCCACAATAGAGTTCACATTTTTCATTCTTTCATTCTGTGAGTGGACCAAGTGTAAGTAGAAAAAAAATGAAAGATCTTTTATTCACTTAGTTTTCTTTACAAATTTAAGAACACCCCTGAAGGGATCAGAGTTCCACTCAAGGCTGGCAATCTTTCAGAGGAGGTTTGCCAAGTCTTCATTTATTCATTTTAATTTCTCATCCTACTTGCCAGAAATTCATTTGAACATGAAGAGAATCTTTCACAATATATAAAATGAAGCTATTGATGCATACAAAGTACAAAATGATTAATAAATAAAAACTTTTAAATGTTTAAAAAGCTCAAGCTAAAATTAAATGACAAGGGGATCTTGCCAGTGTGAAGGAAGCTTTTCCAGTACCAGCTTTGGTAGATAACAAGGCCTTGGTACCTCCCAGGGGCTCTGGTTCAAGGAGCAGTCGGGGGGCACCTGGGACAGCCTTTGTGGGATCCATAGTTTTGAGTGGACAGGAAAAAGAGAGTGTGTAGGGAGCTTTCCAAGCCCACATACACATGCAGAGCCTGGCAGGTCTTCCGATTTTCAGTCTCCCTTTCCCAGATCAACAGGGGTCTCCACAAAAAAACAGAACCAATGGTATATATACACAGTGTGATCAAACTATGTGGTGAATATTTAAATTTTTTAAATTTATTACAGTAAAAGACACTTGCTATTAATCTCCCTCAGAATACTCCCGTTTACAACTAATAATGACATCACTCTCCTTGCCACTTTCTGAAGCAGCTCTGGAAGTTTTCATTAAAAAGTGTGATAAAAAAAATATGGTGAATATTCTTGCCTAGTGTCAGTATAGTGAAATATAAAAGGCAGGCTCATAAAAACATTACAGTGTGTTCTTATTCACCAGATCTGGCACTGTGCAACTCTGGTTCATTCCCAAAATGACCTTGAAAGGCAAATGTTTTGTGTTGATTCAGGAATCCAGGCACCCATGACAGTGCAACTAAAAACATTAATGAAAGAAGACTTCCAGAACTGCTTTGGAACTTGGTAAGAATAATGGGGTGTGTTCAAAGCAAGGGAGATTATTTTGAGGGGGATTAATGCCAACCTATCTTTTATTGTAATAAGTTTTAAATGTAGACCTTCACTGCATATTTTGATCACACCTGTATACCAATATGCAGAGCTCTATTATAACAAATTTACTCACATGATTATGGAGGATGGCAATTCCAAAATCTGCAAATTGGACTAACAGGCTGAAGAACCAAGGAACAGCCAGTGTTGTGGCTGTTCAAAGACCATGTGCTGGGAGAACTCTTTCTTGCACAAGGGAGGTCAGGGCTTTGTTCCATTCAGGTATTCAACTGATGGAACATCATCAACTCACATGTAAAGGGTGTCTACTTTCCGCAAATGTCACCAATTTAAATGCTAAATGCTCCCATGTGACACATCTAGAATAATGTTTGATTATATATCACAACAATGTGGCCTGGCTAAACTAACACGTTAAATTAACCATCACACTAGACTTTGTCCTATAACATAGCCAAGAAAATGTTTTCAGAATGTAAATATGATCATGTCACTTCCCTGCTTTAAATCCTCCCAACTTTTTACTTTGACCTTAGGAAAAACTTAAACTTTTCATGGCAACCACATTGTGATCACTTTGTTGCTTATTTTTAGATCTTGTTTCTTCCATTTTCCCTTGAACCCCTTAGCTCCCTCCAAGTGGCATCATTTTTGATTTCATGGAGACACTGTTTGCTCTTACCTGTAGTCCTTTGTACTTATTGTTTCTTCTTCCTGAAAACTTTTCCTCACCCCTCAAACTCTCTCATTAATCTGTCTCTATACACTTTTTTCTTAGTAAAAAGTTAGATATCACTTCATTTGGGAGAGATTTCTTAATTCAAAAGTTGATTTATTCCTAGTATCTAGCATCCTCTTCAACACAGAGCATATTGTATTAGTTGTGGCTCTCTAGAGGAACAGATTCAATATAAACTACACGCATGATTATACAAGGGGTTTATCGGGTAGGTTTACAAGATCAGAAGTGGAAGCATCCCAATGACTATCTGCCAGATCAGTGACAGAAGAACCTAAAATGGCCATCTGTGCATGGAAAGCCAGGGGATGCAGTAGCAGTCAATGGACAAAGGCCTGGAAACTCACTGCAGAGTCACAGGTGGAAGTTTGGTTAGGAAGGCTGAAAAGTCTGCACTGAAAGGCTGAAGGAACTGGAGATCAATGTCCAAAAGCAGTGATGAAGACTGAAGCCTCTTCTAAAAAGACAAACTCGTCCTTCTTTCCCTTTTTATTCTGTCCAAGCTACAAGCCCATTGGTTGGTGTCACCTATATCCAGGTGGGTCTTCCTCCCACTCAGTTTGCTGGCCTACATTCAGTCGTCCACAGACACAGCCAGAATACAGCAATTTGCTAGGTGGTTCTTACTCGAGACAAATTAATACATGACAATTAATGATCACACTTATCCTTTTTAACTATTTTGAAATATCTGAATAATATACAGGTGTTCTGCAGAACTAAGAGTAAACCTGAGTGTATTACTGTACAGTGCTAAGTGCCAGCAATCATTATTTAATAGTAGACACCTTGCTCATGGGAGCAACCTTCTACTTAGCTGTCTCTGGGCTTTGTTCCTACTTCACTAGTTGTCTCATCTCACAACTCTTCGCTAATTTCCAACCTTCTCCCCAACATCTTTATGTTGAAATGCCTTTAATTTACATCTTCTCTCCATACCTCTCTTCAAAAGCCCAAGCAACTTCTTGATATTGTGTTTTAGATGTCCAATACATATCCCAAACATAAAATATTCAAAACTTATTTTTCTCCCAAAGTTGATAGCAGCTTCAGTTACTATGGCCAAGAACTCTGAACCCATATTTTACTTTTTTTCTTCTCGCTTTACACCTAACGCATCAGAAAATTATAATATCTGTCACTTCATAATATATCTAAAATATAAGTACACCCCTCCCCCATTACCACTCTTGTCTAAGTCACTTTAATATTGTAACAATTCTTTCCACAGTGTGTTAATTGCACTTTCTGCTGCAATACTTGCCTCCTTACCCAGTGTTATCAGTTTAGCAGCCAGAGTAATCTCTTTATTTAAAAAACATCACATTATGGAATTGCTTTGCGTTTTAAAATAATGGCTTCCCATTTCAATCAGAACAAAAGAAAAAAATTCTTAAAACTTCCCCAGTCCACATATAGCCTAATGCTCAATACTTTGCTACCCAGATGCCAATTCTCCTGGCTCTCTGAGCTCCAGCCACGGAGACCTCAGTGTCCAACTATAATAAGCAAGGTATACTCCCTTCCAGAATTTCTACTCTGTTCCCAGTCTCTGGAACCATCTTTCCAGAATGTGCTTAACTCCCTCACCTCTTTTGAGTTTTTCACTAGGACCTATCTTTACCATCTTATTTAGAATTGCTTCCTTCCCTCTACTCTCAAACATCTCACTTCCCAGTCCCAGCTTATCTTTTATTTTCTCTATGGACGCTGTCATACAGAAAATGTATTCTTTATGTTGGTTGCAGTATTTCTTCCTTGCTAGAATGTGCATCCTTAGGGTATGGGTCCTTTCTGCCTTTTTTGCTGCTATTTTCTAATGTAGAAAAATACACGTTATTTTTCAAATATGAAGTAGTTTACAAATATTGAATGGATGGATGGATGGATGATTTCAATAACTAAATACCTTTCCAATACAGCCAGTATTTATATACTGGTAGTACTTTATAAAGTACTGGGTACTTTATAAAAAGAATATAGCTTTGGTAACAGCCAATATTTCCAATTTAGTAAGGGTTGGTGTAGTTTTGTATTTTTATAAGCATTTCTAGGTAAATATCATGACCACCAACTTCAAATTTTGAGAACACTGTTAAAAATCCCTAAGAATCCTCATTTAGCCTGGTAATGTCAGTGTCTTAAAACTTGTTTTTTCTGCAGTATTGAATAGTAAGCACAGAATCTTCTCAGTATGTTATTTGCCTACCCCTTTCTAATGTTTTTAAACAGGGTCTTCCTAAGTTGATAAGCTGCCTAGGCTGAGCCCAAACTTGGTTTCTTCCTGCCTCAGCTTCCCAGAGTGCTCTGTTACAGGTATGTACCACCATGCCTGGCTTCTTAAAACTTTCTGAGTTGTGGGCCTGGGATTTAGCTCAGTGGCACCACACCTGCCTTGCAAGTGCAGGGTCCTGGTTTTGATCCCTGGTACCAGGAAATAACAACAACAATAACAATAAACCTTTCTGAGTTATCACATTAAGGTTCTTGTTAGAAATTTTATTCTTTACAAAGGTCATCAGTTAATGCAAACAGTGTCTTAGATGGAAAGAAAAAAAATTATAGACCTGTTCTTTTAAATAATAATAATAGAACTGATGCTTAGGAATATGCAGGGCTTACTGAGAAAAATAAATATGCAGTTATTCAGTTATTAGAATAAAGAGGTTACTAATATTCCTCTGAAAATGGAAGCTTCTATTATGGGACTTTTATCCTGATTTTTATTGACCCCATGCCTCACCTTTCCATGTATCATGTTTATTTTTAACTCAAGACTTTCTCTTCTCTTGACCTTAATGCCCATTAGAAGAAAAGGACTGGCAATGAAAATGAGATTGTAATGTTTGATTTAGATTGTGAATGGAAAGCCTGAAAGTTAGTCAGAAAAACCAGATACAGGCTTTAATTTGCGATGACCTCAAGAACTTTATTTCAACTCTCCAATACTCAGTCCTCATCTATAATATAGAAGACATGATTTTTGATATCTATGTGAAAGCATACTGTAAAGTGGAAGGAGCAGTATGCACTGAGATATTATTAAATAGTCACCTTCAATTTCTGCATCTAAATTTACAATGGATGCTTCTTATATTTCCTTGTTTATGTTTTCTTAAGGACAATGGCTTCTCAAAGCTTGAGAAGCTATATATGACAAGAGTTCTCTCCATGTGGAAAACAAGGAGATATATTGTCTGAAAAGGTTTTATAAACAATAGCAAAACTGACTGCAAGTTGTTCTTTTTTAATCACCATAAGTCCTAAATGATAAACAATGTCAGAAACAAAATACTCTCTGCCATTGGGTCAGACTCCTTTACTGCCCCACTCCTGCTCTGATAAACTGGCCTCCTTAAACCATAATCCTTATTAGTACTAAGGCTCGTTCCCCAATGGACATATGCCCTACCTGATCACAGTGTTTTCTGGAAAATAAATAAGTGGCCAACTCCATCCAAAAAATGGCAGGTATTTCTGAGACTTCTCTGTGTGCTGTGAGATGTATCTTTGTTCTGGCTGGATTTGGGGATAGGGTAGGAGGTAAGTTTGACACTTTCAGCATTTTTGCTGCTAGTATTAGGATACAGTCTGCTTGGGAACTGAGCCAATGCAAATGGAAGCAGAGATAAAATATTGGAAGATTAAGTTCAGGTTAGATAGTATCACGGAATCATGCAGAGAGTTCAGCCTGGATTTTCAGGAACATGAAAGTTCCAAGCTGGCTTGATTTTCATGTTTGCCTCTTGATTCTGAAGATCAGTCACACAAAAGTCTTTATGAGAAAACTGCTTCATTAACATGAGGAGGCAGGCTAGCACAGGGTTAATTCATTCCAGAACTAAAGTACGCAGTGTGGCCCTGCCAATGAAAATAGCCCAGGTTCTAAAGCTGACTCACTCCTAAGCCTCTTTCACAACCTAATAAATAAGAGGGGAAGGTCAAATAGGGGACTGATGGTCAAACTTTTCTTTTAACTCCAAAAATGTTCAAGCATAGCTTAGGGTCAGCTTGGTATCTAATGGAAATTTTGGAAACTGATCCAGGTTTGAATATAGAGAAAGAACCTTGAATCACCTGCCTGAATCTATAAATTAAACTTTTAAAACATTTTTCTGTAACACATTGCGACACTAGATTGACTGTATGGAAATGCTAAGGTAATTAATATGCATTTAGCTGCCACAGCAAGAGTCATTTTTATTGTTTTAACAACTATATTTTAATGTCAAAAGCACATAAGGCTTCTGTGTAGTTGCCCTGTTAATGCATTATAATTACAGATGCAATCAAAAAGATAAGTTTGAATTTTTTTTAACCTAAGTGACACCTTTAATGACTTCTGAATAACACATGACTCCAATTAGAGTTATCTCCAAAAAATCATACCTAATAGCATCATTTATTAGAATACTAAATAGAAGCTCTTTATTTCAATGCCATCTCCCTTTAAGCTGCTTTCCAAGGGAAGGGCATGGTTTCCTGCACACTATGCCAGAGGGCAAAATTCTTATGACTGGAATTCAGCTTAGATAGTTTTCTGCCAGAGAAATCACTGAATACTTTTTCTTGGTTAAAGTAAATTCAAAAATCTATTTTTAACTACTAACAAAATGGCAGGTAGTATAGAAAATGTAGGTCCCCAAAACCTATGTGCAAGAAGTTTACAATGTAATGCAGAATGCAAATGTGTGAGGTAGGCCTTGAGGAATCCATAACATGGGACCAGCAGAGGAAATGGAGTATATTTCATGCAAGAGAAATAGCCTATGTGGCTATGAAGTCTGGGAAATACAAAGAAAATTATTATATTTACAAAAGCAATCAAGTTAAAATGCAGTCTTACTGAGTAAAGGTAGACCCTAATCCAATGATTAGTGACCTTGAAAGAAAAGGAAATTTGGACAAAGAGACAGAGAGGGAACATGGCTATGTTAAAAAGGATATAGACTGGAATTATGTTGCCATTAACCAAGAAATGCCAAGGATTCCCAGCAACCATTAGAAACTAAAAAGAAGCAAGGAAGACTCCTCCCCTAAATCTCTTCCAGATGGTTTGCCCTGGCTCTGCCACCCCTGTAAGAATGGAATGTCTCTGGAAGCCACTGAACCCAAAAAGAAAGACTAAAAAGAGTAGGTCCACAAACAAAATGCTGCCTATATCAGAGCCACCTTGACTGACCAGCAGTCCTATGAGCCAAGAGCAAATGCTTATTCTTTTAAGTCATGAAAAACAGTTGTTTGTAGTATTTTATTATTACATCATTGCTTTTTAAATTGCATTATTGTATTTTACAGTGACAGAAATATTTTCACTTGGCTTTGTCTTCCTCTCCCACCCTAATTCTGAATTTTCAATTTCTCTAGCCTTCCCAGAAGTAGCAACTGTATGTAATAATCAACTTTTTTCTTACTAGTTTAATGGCTTGTGTATAGATCTCCCCGCAAAGCCTCAAGCAATGAGGTGGGACTTTCTTTACAGAAGTGGATAAATATAAAGTGTGTGATGCTGGGATTAAGGGTGTGTGATTACTAAACCACTACACTTGAGTGATTGGTTTGGCACCTTCCTAATCCTGGTAGTCTGGATGGGAGAAAGGGGGTAGAAAGACAATTCTTGTTGCTTTTGCTGTCTTCTGCCCCTATAAACTGTTGCCCCCTCTGTCACCCTGTCTTGGAGCCAGCTGATTATGGACTGAAACCTCTACAAACTGTCAGCCAAATAAATTCTTTGCCCTTTAACTTTGGTTGTCAAGTATCTTGTCTCAGCAATGAGAGAAAAGTAACCTAACACACCAGTGATTCAACATCCTATTATAGGTACTTAAACTGTATATAACCCCTCACTTTCAGACACTAGGATGGAAATAATTTTTTCTGAGACTGTATGGAAACATGGTTTTGAGATAATTTCCTATAAACTCCATTATTTTTGCTCCACAGAAATTCATTTCTCCCAAAGAGTTAGAAATTCAGCACAAGTAGCCATAGTAAAAATAAACTCCTGGTCCCTCTCATTATGCGTTATTGAAGGCAGGAACTCATAGAGTGTTCAGTAGATGACAATCATTGCATAAGTATCTTTGCTTCTGTTTTAAGGCACAAAATATATTTAAAAATCAAAAGTGTCCATTTTAGAAAATATATTTTAAACATTTGAAAAGACCTAGGCAGGTTGACTATTCACACAGAATGCTATAAGTGCTATAGAATTAATACAATTTCAATGGCAAAGGCAGGTAAGGAAAATAAAATATTTTCAACAGAATAAAGTATCATAGTTAAGAGTAAGGGTTTCAGTTTCGCTCTTGTTAGAGCTGAAGCCCTAACCCTTTATAGTATTAGTCCTCAGCCAAATTACCTAAACTCTACTTGCTTTTTTCTCATCAATAAACAGGATAAAAATATTATTACCCATCTCATTCATTTCTTTGTGAGGATTGATACAATGAGATATAGAATATTCAGCACAGAAAGTGAACAATAAACAGATGCCAGCTATTACTATTCTTATTTATTGACTCATGACAGTTATGTACATATACATTTCAGTTACCCATTTTTGATTGGTTCTTTTATTTGGGTTAATTTTTTGAGTTCTTTATATATTCTAGAAGTCTGAAAAATTGCTGGTAAATTTTTTTTCACGTTTTGTAAGTTGTCTCTTCACTCTATTGGTTATTTCCTTTAGTGTGCAGAAGGTTTTTAAATTGATATGATCCGATTTGTTGATTCTTAGTATTATTTCTTATACATTGGAGTCCTGTTCAAAAAGTTCTTGTTTATGCCTATGTCTTAGTACAAATGAATATATGAAAAAAATGTTCAACATCACTCTCAGGCCATTAGAGAAATGAAATTAAGACAACACTGAGGTACCATGTCACTCCAGAAAGAATTGCCTTCATCGAGAAAACAAATAATAACAAATGCGGGGAAAATGGAACCCTTCTACACTGTCAGTAGGAATTTAAAGTAGTACAATCACTATGGAATTAGTGAAGAGATTCTTCAATAAACTAAAAATAGAAATTCCATTTGACCCAGCTATTCCCCTCCTGTCTTCCTAGAAGTTTTAAAGTCGTCATATTATAGTAATACATACATACCCATTTTTATAACAACACAATTCATAATAGCTAAATCTTGGAAACAATGTACATGTCCATCCACAGATGAACTGAACAAGAAAATGTGATTTATACAGCATGAATTATTACTCTGCTATAAGAAAGATAAACTTGAATCACTTGTAGAAAATGAATGCACCTCAAGACCATAATGGTAGGGAAATAAATCAGACACACAAGTTTAAATATTGCATTTCTCTTATATGAACAATCCAAGTATAAATGAAGAGCAAAAGAAGATAGACTGTAGGAAGTAGTAAGATCTTTTTCAAATGAGAGAGGGAACAAGAGTTGGAGGAAGCACAAAGGGATGGGAAGGTGAAGGGACAAAAAAAAATGTGTTAAGTACACATAAAAACTCCCCAAGATAAATATAATCATTATGTACTGCAAACATAACATCTAATAATAACATTTTTAAACATAACAGATAGACTAAATGCTTATGTGTCCCTGAGATTCATATGTTGAATACCCTCCAAAGTGATAGTAATTGAATATATGGCTCTTGGGAGGTAATGAAGGCTAGAAAGTGTCATAAGGATGGGGTCCTTATAATTGGCTTGGTGACTTAAGAATACATACCCCAACAAAAGGCTCCATGAGGGCATGATGAAAAGGAAGTCATCAATGAGCCTGCAACAAGAAATAAATCAGCTAGCTCCAGCTTCTAGAACCATGAGAAAGTTAAGATTTTGTTGTTTAAACCATCTAATCTAGGGTATTTTGCATGGCAGCTCCAGTGGATTAAAACAGATTCCATTCCTTTTAATCCTCCTACCCATCCTATCTTTTACTACTTTCTAGTTCATTCATTTTAGGGTTTGATATCTTGGTCATTCATCTTATAGTTTCTTATCATTTCTATATTAGTTGGGGGTTTTTGCAGCGCAAGTAACAGAAACCTAATTCAAGCTGGCTTAAGGCAAAAACACATAATTCACTCGCTGATACAGTACAAGTAACCAGCTGAGCCCCAGAGTTCAGGAGTGCTGCACACTGTGGAGTGTCAGCTGTTTACTCCATAACACGGCTGATAGGGAGCTGGGACACAAACCTGCTGCTCAGCATCGCACATAAGAGAAGCCAGCGCAGGAATAGGTCTGAATTCAAACTCTGCACCATTGTTTCTGCTGAATGTGTACTGCTTTTGTCTTATCATAAAGAAATCATTAAATTAAACCACCATAAGCTGGTGACCACTTGCATAGGTAAGGGGAAAGAGTTCTTTTGTCTTCTTTCTTCTGTCTGCTTTGTTTATAATTCATCTTCTATTTGATCAGGAGAGACATTAATTGCTTAGACTGTGAAAACTTTTTATCTCTTTTTAAATTTTTATTTTATTAGTACATGTTTGCAATTCACACAGCTTACGATCATCATGGGGAGTGGTTACATGTATATATTACAGTTTTTTGGCACCAGGGATCAAACTCGGGACCTTGCGCTTCCAAGGCAGGTGGCAGAACCATGGAACTAAATCCCTGGCCCCATATTACAGATTGTTTTTTCCTAATCCCCTTCCCCCACCCCTCTTTTTCATACTTGTTCAAATTAATTGTCTTAGCTCATATTATGGAATATAGTGTTTGATTGCAGTTATTGGGATCCTGTATATGGCACATCTTTATTCCGCTCATTTCCCCTTTCTCTCCTCCTCACCCCTCATCCTTGTTCCTTTGGGCCACTTTCCTATTGGACAAGATCTGTTCCCTTGTCCCTGTCTATCCATCCATTATCATTTTCTTTGTTTGTACTTTACCTCACTCCAATAAGAGATACCATACAGTATTTAAGCTTGTGTGTCAGATTTATTTCACTCAGTATTACATTTTCTATTTTCCTACAAATGCCTCAAATTTGTAATTCTTAATAGCAGAGTAGTATTCCATTGTATTTAGATACCACATTTTGTTCATTCAATCATCTGTTGATGAGTATACAGTCTGCTTCCAGGAATTAGCTATTATGAGTTGTGTTGCTATAAACATTGGTATGCATTTATTGCTGTTGTATGACATAAGTTCTTTGGTGAAGCTATCTAGCAGAGGAATAGTTGGATTGTATGGAATTTCAAATTTCAATTCTTTGAGAAATAACCATACTGTTTTCCATAATGGTTGTACTACTTTCCATTCCCACCAACACTGGAGATTTCCTTTTTCATCACAGCCATGCAAGCATTTGTTATTGTATGATTTCCTAATGATTGCCATTCTTTCTGGAGTAAAATGGTATATTGGCATTTTTTAAATTTGCATTTCTCTAATGGTCATAGACGTTGAACATTTTTTCAATATTTGTTAACCATTTATATTTCTTCCTCTCTGAAATATCTGTTCACTTCTCTAGCCTATTTCTTCACTGGGTCTTTAATTTTAAGTGGTTTAATTTTTGGAGTTCTTTATAAATTCTAGATATTAGTCTTCTGAGGAGTCACTGGCAAAATTTTTTCCTCTTCTGTAGCTTTTCTCTTCATTCTACTGATTGATTCTTTTACTGTACCCTTGTCTTTTTCTATCCATACATTATTGTTTTCTTTGTTTGTACTTTACCTGACTCAGACTCTTTAGTCTGATATAATCTCATTTGTTGATTCTTGTTGCTATTTCTTGTGTGATTGAGGTTCTGTTTAGAAAATCCTTTCCTAGACTTATGTCTTCAAGTGTCTGACCTATTTTATCTTCCAGAAAATTTAATATTTATCTTTGATCCATTTTTATTTTAATTTAGTATATGGTGAGAGATAAGGGCCCATTTTCATCCTTCTACAAACAGATAACCAGTTTTCCCAGCACCACTTGTTGAATACGCTCTCTTTCTTCGAAAATATGCTTTCAGACCCTTTGTCAAAGATCAAATAGTTGAATATGTCTGGGGAGGTGTCTGTATCCTCTATTCTGTTCCATTGATTCAAGTGTCTGTTTTTGTTCCAGGTCCATGCTGTTTTTATCACTATTGCTTGGTATATAGCTTGAAGTCTTGTATTGCTATACCACCTACTTTCCTCCCATTGCCCAAAATTGCTTTTACTACTCAGGGTCTTTTCTGGTTCCATATGAATTTCAGGTTTATTTTCTTTAAAGTATGCTGTGTGTATTTTGATTGAGACTGCACCGAATATGTACAAGTTTTGGAAGTATGGCCATTTTGACAATATTGGTTCTGTCTATCCAGGAGCAAGGGACATCTTTCCATTTTCTGATTAGATCTATTAGATTATGAAATTTCAAAAACCCATGTTTCCTGGTGTGAAAAGTGTCTGTGTATCACACCACATGGTCTACAAGTACACTGATTAGGGTAAGACTTGTATTTCATACAAGAGCAATATGTTAGACTCAGGATGTTATGTGGAGAGCAGAAACCGTGGAGGAGAATAAAGGAAAAACAGAAGAAGAGAATGAAGCTGTGCAGAAACTGTCACAAATCGTGTAGAACTAAGATAGTTTGGTTCATAGAAGTTGACTTTGTACAGGATTTATCTTATTGCTTAAAAAGGGACCAAAACAAGTAGGAATATATTTAAATACAAGTGGAAAGGAGTTCAGTTACACAAGAGTAGTGCATCTGCTGCCTTTAAAAAAGTCTCAGAATTTACTGCTAATGGAAAATATGGAATTTCTGACACTGGTAAATAATCATTATATATAAATTCGTATCATGATCATTATCATTGGCACCATCACTTACCAATAACCAGCTAGGAACTATAAATTTAAGTGAACAACCTCAATCCTTCTCGCTGCCCTTGAGAATACAGTGATCTAGAATGAGATGATTATTGGTTATATTTCTGCCATAAATTCTTCTCTAATGTTTGAAATTTAGAATTTTACATTTCACAGCTGTATGATGTAGCAACACATGTGAAAATTACATGAAAAATGTTATACGCGTCAGCATGTCATGCTTCTTATCATCCATAAATGAGAGTACCTGCTTACCCAATTCCCTCCAACAATGCTATATTGGTTAATCTTAAAACATTTTCCAGTTTGTCATTTATGAAAAGATAACCATTTTGTTTTGGATTTATTTGACTGTTAGTGTGATCAAACATTTCATAGGTTTATTGCCCACTTTAATTTCTTTTTCTGTGAGCAGCCTAGAAATGGCAGATTTGAAAATAGATACATTTCTCAGTGTCTTATTTACTTTCTCATTGCGGAGACATAATACCTAACACATACAGCTTTAAGGAGGAAAGTTTCATTTTGGCTCACAGTTTGCAGAGGTTTCATCCTCAGCTGTCTCCAAGGCAGGAAGGCATGGCAGAGAGGCATGGCAGAGGAGAAAGAGCTCATGGCATTGCAGTAGGAAACAGAAAGAGCAATCAAGAGAAGAACGAAGGAGACAGACCTGTCCAGGCCATGCCCACAGTGATCCACCTTCTCCAACACAGGTTCACTTCCCAACATCATATTTAGCTGGGAACTCATCAGTGGACTAATTCAGTGATCCAATGATCCAATCACCACCCCTCAAACACCCGATTTATAAGCACATGAGGCTTAGGAGACATTTAGATATAAACCATAACAGTGGGATACCAAGTTAAACAAAGTTGAGCTAAAAAAAAAACAAAGTTGAGCTCTAAAATGACAGGCAGCTTACAACTGAACCAGTACTCCCAGCTGGTCTTTCCTGAAGGATATAAGAAAACTTGTATTATTCTTAATTATCTTTAGCTAAACTCTTTGCTTTTCTCTATTAATAAATGATCAACAATAACACACATTTATCTATGTCAGTGTACCTTATATTTTCCCAATGATTATTATGCATATATTATAGAGTTGTACCTAAGGACAATGAAACTCGGTTTTGAGTTTCTAAATAATGGAAGAAATTGAGGAAATAGACTTAGGTAACTATTGTAATTTTTGCAGGAGAAATTCTGCAGTCATACAAGCCTGAGAACTCTATTGGCATTAGCGGGTAATCCTTTCTGTTATTGTTACACTGTCTTTCTATATAATCTAGCAGTTGTAGACTACAATCGCTAAACTTCAGATTAACCATGGAAGAAACATCAAGTGAGAATCAAGTTAATCTCTGAGTTCCTAGACAAGAATTTTTCACAAGTGATGGACACTTGATTCTCAGTCACCTCGCCTACTCCCATTCTTAGCCACCAAATTATGATCTGTGAAATTAGAACCTAATATTTTTAAACAACCACTCAGAGGTTATTCTGCTTTCTCCTATTCTCTCTCATATTTAATTATTGAATCCTTATTTTGTAAAGGGAGGAAAGCAATAAAGTGATTCAGCTTTTATTTCAACCTCGGATAGATTTTCTGTGGTATTAATGCACTGATCATGTTCATCCATTTATTAACTAAGGTGAGAGAAGGGAAAATGTGATGTGAGAGATTTCAAATATAGGCCTAGAAGTTTTAAATGACCAGTATTCTGCAGTCTCACCAAAACTCACATACCATCCCTTATTTAAGAGGGCTTCACTTAGTTGTTTTAACAAAATCTAGTCAACGCCAAGACATCTCTGCACAAGATAAAAAGACATAGTGTCTCACAAATAAACGATGTGGGGTCCTAAAAGTTGATTGGATGGGCTCAGAGCCAGAAGAGTCTGGTATGAATCCCAGCTCATTCCTTATTAGCTCCAAGGTCTTGCTTGAATAAGTTAAGTTTTTAAAATTTATTTTTTTCTATTACTACATGTTTCCATACCTAATGATGGCATTCATCATGGAGAATTTGTACCTTTACATAATACATCTTAATTATGTTTTCCCATTGCCCTACCTTCCCTTTAAGCCTTCTTCCTCTCCTCATTTACAAAAGCTGTTTCCACTTTTTCCTTTATTTTTGCTGACAATAAAATGTGGTTAACCATTATTCTACTTTGCAAATTTGTGAATATTTTTAAATTTCTAGTTATCTCATAGATATTTAATAAAACTCAAGATAGAAAATGATAAATCAAAAATACAGATTGTGTGGCCAATAATGAAGAAAACAAAGTTAAGTTGCAAAGTCTTGAATTGACAACTTTTACTTATTTAATGGAGAGCTGTCTGATAAGTTCATTATAGGTTTACTGACCTGAAAAGTGAGAAAAAAAAGAATATGAACCAAGATTTTTTTCATCTCAGATAACATAAGAAACAAAAGAAGCAAGAACTAAATCTTAAAAGTGTTGATTTTTTGTTGAATTTTCTTTCACCAGATTTACCTAGTTGATCTACTAAAAAGGCAGCCAGTATTCCTAAATGAGTGGGCCTAGGAGTAAAAAAAACTAGTAAAAAATAAGTTCTAGCTCTGATGTAAAAAACACAGTGGAAAATAACCAGAGAGAAAATTCCACTTTTGATAACAAAAGTGAAGGAAAATGTTTGAAATGACTGATCTGGATGAAAGTACTGCAGTCTGCATCCTAGTCACAAAGAACTATGAGACTCAACTCAACTGCTTGGCATCCCATTTGGAATGAGCAACTGAAGAGATCCTTTCAAAAGCCCTCCCCATACAGGTGGGACGATCAATCAAGGTCTCCCAAATTCTGTAGCCCAGAGTGTGCTTTGGAAAGCAATCAACTAGTCCCTCTAAATTCCATGTTGTGTACGAGCGTGGACATGTCACCAACAGGTTAGTTGGAGTTCTTTCTGGGGAGACTGATATGGAGTTTAAGAGACAGATATTTTCTTTTCCAAGCAGAGGGCCCAGAGAAATTCTTGATGGCATTATTTAGTGCCTATATCCATCTATTACAGAAGGCCAAGACTTTTCAGTTACATGAGTCAATAAATTCCTTTCCAATGCTTGAGATCATTTGACTCAATCCCATTAAAAGTCTAATTTCATGTGTGTGATTGGTCTAGAAGAAACAAACCGTGTCCTCACACATCTCTTGGTTGTACCAGCTAACTCAGTGGTTTTCAGCAATGGTTTGCTGATTTTATGCATTTTATGACAATGTTCCAAGATGCTCCTGCTGCTATTGTCATTTTCTTGTGTTAATATGAAACTATGAATGTCCTAACCATGCTTTTTATCCCACTAATTTTGACCTGACCCTGAAAGACTCAAACCTATAGGCATTTGTCTTCTCCCAATTCTGAAGCCTGGGTGAGCTTTAGAGCAGCCAGTCAGCTGGAAAGGCCATAAACAAGACAGGCTTTGTGAAGAACAGCCTGCCAGGAATGCTGCTACAAGCATATTGTGTGAGCATCTGGCCTCAGCAGCAGTGAGAATCTATCAGAAAAGAAGATGGAGAAATAAGTTTGCAAGCAACAGTTTGAGAGCAAGGGGATCTAGAAGGCAGAATCTTTGCATGAATCCCTATCAATGTTAGAATAGAATCCAAATGAAAGGAGCTGCAGCCATCTAGCTATGGGAATGGAGTTACAGATTTGCTTTAAAGCCGTCTACAGTTTGAATGAGATTCGTCTGATTCCAAACTCAAATGATGACTCACTCTGTATTTGGACCTCTTCCACTGAACAGGCTGTGCAACCTATTTGGCTCCCAGGCCAAGTGGAGAGCAACCAGATTACTTCTTTTCTCCTGCTTCCACGTCTTCCACTCTTGAACTTTCTCTAATTACAAGTGACCCCTTAAGCTATTGGCACTTAGCCAGGTGTCCTCAGAGGGCTTTACAGAAAGATGATAAAGGAGTATTTAAAGAGGGTAAATTCTGAAATCAGACAGATGTGATTTTGAATATTAATTTTCCTTCTTCCTTTCATTTTTCCTTCCTTCATCATTCATGAAGCACATAGTATGTACCATGTGCCATATTATACGCTGGGGGGAAAGATGTGAACTAAAAAAAACAATAAACACATAGTTTCTGCTTTTTTGAAATATATCAGAACATTCAATAATTGAACAACCATATAACTTCCTTTTTGAACCAACTCTTTTCATCCGTCTTGGCCTCAGTTTGCTCATCTGTGAAAGGGATAATAAAATTCCAACTTCGCACTTTTGAAGATTTCAAGTACATGAGATCTTGAAACATATAAATTGGAAAAAGATAGAAAAAGATGTTTGTTAAAAGATCATTAATGTTGGCTAATATTCTCAGAAACTTCTATGAATTTAACTTTGTGGTAGTAGGAGCTAAACAGAAGGAAATCTATGGGTGAGTTTACATCATCTGTTCTTGGTAACTTTGAGCATATTATGTAAGATAGTGACAGAGTTGCCAAAGAACTGAGAGTTAGGAAAAAAACAATCAAATATTTTCTGAACAATTTGCAAACTGAAAGCAGTGATTCTCTGTTGAAGGGGATCAGCAGTGACTCAGTAGGAGGGGATCCCCTGCACCCCTCTCACATAAATAAGAGACAATCAGCCTTATCTGAGGATGGCTTTGGGTGTGGAAAGGTGCCACTGCCACCCATTTATAATGCACAGAATACCCCCATCCCTTTCCCTCTACAAGCAGCAGAGGATGATAGGAAATAAGATATCAACAGTGTCAAGACTAAGACTATGCTGGTAATATTATTTCAGTAATTCCTGGACGTTGACAACTAAACAATGGAGAAGGGGTATAGAAGAGAAAGATACAGCAAAGTTGAAGAAACAATCCTTCCCTCAAAGATCTGGAAATGGTGTTGAGTAGATGGAAATAGTTTGTAGGGCAAAATAAAGACATCTCATACCCTAGGAAAAAATACTTGGATTGAAGTCTGATCATAATTCTTCCAGATCTATTGACTTGTCATATGACCATGGACAAGCTATTTATCCTCTCTGGCTGCTAAATTTCCCATTGAAAATGGACTAAATGATTTTGAAAGCAGAATTCAACATCAGCATTTCATTTTCAACTATAATCACTAAATTGCTAGAGCCATAATAAAGTGAGCATAGACTTTTAAATCCAGAACCACAGACTCAAATTCTTCTGCTTATTAGATAGGAAAACTTGAATAGATCTTCTAACCTCAGTTTTATTTCTGTAACTGAGAAGAATATCTTTCAGTAAAACTCCTAGCACATAGTAGATATTATTATATGGGTTGTGGGAAGTATTTGAGTATTTTCCCTGAGCCTGCATGCTTCCATGGAACTGATCGAGTACTAAAGAAAGTCGAGTTCTTTCTGGAGTCAGCATGTGTGGTCTCCATATAAGCATCTTAGTGTGGACTAAAGGCTATTCTGACTCAGCATCATGAACGAGTTATTACCTTTCTGAAAACTCAGCCACCACATCTATGGGGTAGAATAATTATTGTCCCCAAAGAACAATAGAAAGTAAGATGATTAATCTTGATTGCCAATGTGGTTGGTTTGAGAAATTACTAAAGCATATTTCTGGATATGTCTGAAAGGTTTATGGGGGCATAACCTTAAGGACTATATTTGGTCTCTGGCCCTTTCCTCTGTGGCACTCTTCCCCTGTCCTAGCGCCCAAAAAGAGGGCAGCTTTGCTTTACCATGCCCTTCTACCATGAAGTTTCGACCTGGAGTCAGCTGAGTACAGACTGAAACCTCTGAAACAATGAGCCAAATTAAACCCCTTCTCCTTAAAGTTACTGAGTTTAGTTATTTTGTCTCATCAATGGGAAAGCTCTGTGTTATGGTTTATCTAGACATCTCCCAAGAGCCTCATAAGTATAGCTGACTTGCTGTCAGGAAGTGGCACCTGGTCAAAGGAGGCCAGTCACTGTGGGTGTGGGGTTATCTCCCACCCCACCTCCCTCTTTGACTCTGTTTCCTGCCACTGTGAAGCGAGCAGCTTTCCTCTGACCAAACCCTTCCACCATGCTGCCAACCATTAAAGAACAGAAACCTCTAAAAACATGAGCCAAAATAAATTTCTCCTCATTCAAGTTGAGGTTTCAGATATTTTGTCCCAGTGACTAGAAAAGTATCAAAGACAATTGGGAATTCAGGAAACTATTCGTTTCTCCATTTCCTGGTGTCTCTGCTCATCTATAGGGTATTCCCACCTTCTCTATCTCTTTTGTTCCAAAAAAGGAACAAATATTGCCATTAAAATAAATCTCTTTATTTGTGTCAATTCCAGGAAAAAAATTTATTATAAAAATAAACTGCTGCAGGGATTATAAATGAAGGAGCAAAAAACCCTGCAGAGAATGACATGGGAGATGGCAGTTAGGGCATGACTTGTCTTGAAGAGTGGGGAGGAGCCAGTTATGGTGTATGTAACATATCAGATACATAAATGAGGTGGAAAATAGGTATTTTATGGAGTATTAGTCTTTGACTATCAATGAAATCAGTATAGTATGTTCAAGAGATATTCACTTTCCCAGATTCATTGTAGCATTATTCACAGAAGTCAGCATTAAAAGCACATATTTCTCAGGAAGAAAATGTGGTGTATATATATATATATACACATATATATATCACATTTTTATATATATATATATACACATATATATATCACATTTTATATATATATATACACCACATTATATATATATACCACAATTTTATATATATATGAAATATTATTATTCAGCTATGGAAAGGAATGAAATCCTGTCACTTCACTTGCACCAGCGTGGATGCCTCTAGAGGACATTATGCCAACTTTAATAAGACAAGCACAGAAAGGTAAATCACACATGATCCACAGATATGTGGAATCGAAAAGAGTAGAACTAACAGAAGCAGAGAGTAGACTGGTGACTCCCAAGGGCTGACCTGGGTAGAGACTGGGGATCCGTAGGTCAAAGGATATAAATTCCAGTCACCAGAGGAATAAGTTCAGGAGATCTATCAACCATGATAGTCAATAACAATAAATTATATACTTAACATTGCTAACAGGATAGATTTTCAATGTTTTTAGCACAGAAAATAAGAATATGAGATAATGGATATGCTAAATTGTTTTATTTGCACAATGCAAATGAACTCTCAGTTTTCTTAGTAAAATGATGAGATTGAGACCTTTAATATGTAAATGCTTACCTGGTAGAGAAATTGTGGGAAGCAAATACTGTACTAAATGTTTGAATCAGTGGATTTTGGAAACCCTAAAGTATGCTATGTGTACTGCAAGATGGCTTTTATGACTTTCAGGGACTCTTTTTGTTGCTGTTCCCAGATGAATTTTCACATGTATTAATGTATACTAATGGCAATCTTATTTATGAGTCCACATTTTGCTAACATAATATGGGAGAAAAACTCTGCTAGTTCCATTATTTATAGTCAATTTTCCTTTTGAATTCCCAAATATTCAGAATGCCTACTGGCAATATGCTTACACACTAAATCCATTTATTCTGGAATCATGCCCTGAAAAATAAAGCTCTATACTAATTCTTTAGCAATAGAATCCACTCAGTGTATATGTGATTGCTAGATTTTATTGATTTTAATTATAACAAATTTAGACTTTCTAAATGTTAACTTATTGTGAAGAATGCAAAGACAAATAAACCTCTTCTTAAGAAAATTATTGAAAAATAAAAATTATCAAAATGTCTAAAATGATATACCAGATCCTCAAAGTTTGTTAGCATATGAGGTATCTCTTGAGATTTATTTTCTAGAATTTTGTTGATATAGATATAGATACAGATATAGATATAGGTATTATTCAGAAGTCAAATACAATGTGCATTGGATGATGTCATCTCTTCTGTGACTTTTTAAGGAGATAAATAAGACATTTCTATGTTTAGATTTCCCCGGAGAATCTTGAAGGATTTACTACAGGGCCTACCAGATGAAGTCTTGAAGAGAATGTCTTCTTGAGAGTAATTTACCTCAACTGGAGGGTTCTGAAGAGGATGTAGGCAAAGCCAGGTGTGAATATGCTTACAAATAGAAACCAGCAGTTTTGGAGGTCAAAATTGTCTTTCTATAGTTGAAGATAGAGAACTTTACTGGAGAAACTGGACTCTCATGGTAATGGCTAATCTCAATTTCTCAGAAATATTTCTAAAAGGAAAACAGAAAGGAACAAGTTTATCTTCCCCATGCTCTTGAATCCATGGGACACTTCTCTTGTGGTTTAAAGTAGTGCCCCATCTACCTCACAAGTCAGATGTTGATTTAAGAAGATTGTGGATGTCAGGCAGTATTTTATGAATGAAATCTTATATGTTCTCTTCATCACACTTCAGAAACTATCTCTGGAGCATAAGGAAGTCTAAGAGAAATTCCAGGTCAAATTAAGTATGAATTATTAACAAATACTTTGGCAATAAGTTAAAGAAGTTGATCTCATTTTAACACTCGAATATATTTTAATTGTGTCAATGTTATCAAGTATTTATGCTAATTGTTACCAGTGATATTTTCAACAATTTACGCTATTTTATGAAACTGCTGCTTTTTTTTTGGTACCAGGGATTGAACTTGGGACCTTGAATTTGTGAGGCAGAAGGCAGAACCACTGAGTTAAATCCCTGGTCCTGCTGTATTTATTTTTAAAATAACATTACTGAGAAATCATTAATCTACCACAAAATTCATAGTTTAAATAATACAATTCAGCAGATTTTTGTAAAGTTACAGGTTTGTACTACTATAGCCACTGTCTAATGTTAAAATACTTTTATTAACTCTCCTACCAATTAGAAACTACCCATTCCTCATTGTCACTCCTCCTCCCAATTTCTTCTCCCCACTAATACCTTGTAATGTTTAATCCACCTATTTCTGTGGGCTTGCTTATTCTACACATTTCATAAAAATTCACAACCTGTGGCCATTTTATGCTGTTTTTTCACTTAGCATAATGTTTTCAAAGTTTATCCACATTGTAGCATGAATCAGTATTTCATTCTTTATGGTTGAAAAGTCATGTGTATGGATATACCACATTTTATTTTCACCATAAATATATGAAGGTATTAAGTTTTATACATACTCATCAACACTTACCTAATGACTGATGATACTGACCATCACTTCATGAAAGTGTTTATTGATCATCTGTTTCTTTTTTGGAAAACTATTTACTCAGATCATTTACCTATTTTATAATTGGGTTGTTTACCTTTTTGCTGTTAAATTATAAATTTTTTAGATATTCTGGATACAATTTCCTTATTAGAAATATGATTTACAAATATTTTCTTCATTCTTGGTGTTTTGTGAATCACATTTTTTATTCTGATGATGTTTAACTTATCTATTTTTAGTTTGTCACATATACTTCTTATGTCATATCTAAGAAACATTTCCTAACCCAAGATCATAGGGGTTTATTCCTATATTTTCTTCTAAGGGTTTTATGATTTAACTCATATATATGTCTCTGATCTACTTTTACTTTGTTTTTGTATATGATGTGAGACAGGGGTCTAACTTCATTCATTTTCATGTAGACATTCAGTTATTTCATCACCATTTGTTGAAAAGATTATGATTTACCCATTGAACTGAATTAAAACTCTTACCAAAAACCAACTGAGGATAGTCAAGCATGGTGACACACACCCATAACCCCATATTTGGACATTGAGATAAGAGCATCACAAGTTTGAGGCCAACCTAAGCAATTTAGCAAGATCCTGTAAATAAATAACACAGTAAATAAATAGCCTGAGGACACTGCGCAATGTTCCCTGGGTTCAGCTCCCATTACTGAAAATAAACTAACTAACTAATAAACTGACCATAAATGTAAAGCTTATTTCTGGCTTGTCAATTCTATTCCTTAGATCTATGTATAGCCTTACTGCAGTACCACCAACTAGGCTTTAGTAAGAGTTGGAATCAGGGAATCTGAATCTTCCAACCATGTTTCTTTTTTTTCCCTCAAGATTGTTTTGACTACTTTGTGTCCCTTGTATTACAGTGTAAAATTTACAATAAGATTGTTAATTTCTTTTTTTAAAAAAAAGCCATCTAGAATTTCAGTAGAGGTTTTATGGAATCTGCATATCAATTTGAGGATAATAACCTTTTTAACAATATTGTATTCTTTAATGAATACAGGATGTTGTTCATTTGTTTGATTATTTGAAATTTTTGCACAATGTTTAGAGTTGTCAGTGTACACATTTTGCACTTCTCTGGCTTTTTAAAGTATTTTATTCTTTTTGATACTACTGTAAATAGAATTGTTTTTGTAATTTCATTTTTGGATTATTTGCTGCACATAGAGAGAAATATATTTGATTTTCTATACTGTATATTATATATTTTATTTCCTAAATCTTCCTGAACTTATTTACTAGTTCTATTTTTTCTATATTTCTTCAGATGTTTAAATACATGTTATGTCACCTCTGAATTTCGAAAGCTTTACTTTTTCCTGCGTGAAATAGATGTATTTTATATAATTTCTTCACTAACCTCTGGTATAATGTTGAATATCAGTGCTGAGCACAGATGACCTCTCCTGATTCTGGCGTGATGATGCCAGCTGTGGGTGGGTGGGTTATCTGTAGATGCCCCTTATCAGATTGAGGCGACTCCCTTCTATTTCTACTTTCTTGGGTGTTTTTCTATAAAAGGCTATTAGGTTTTGTCAAAGGCCTTTTTTTTTCTTTGGCTTCTATTGAGATAATCATATTATTTTTTATTCTGTCTACATGGCATACCATCCTGACTGACTTATTTCTATAGAAATTGATTTTGTACATTAAATGAACCTTCCATTCCTGGTAAAGTACCACTTGCTTGTGATGTATAATCTTATCTATATCATTGGTTACATTTTAGTAGAGTTTTCTTAAGGATTTTCATATCTATATTCATAAAGAATATCGGTTTGTAGTATTCTTATGAAGTACTTGTCTTGTTATTACGGTGGTACCATCATCATAGAATGAGGTGGGAAGTATTCACACCTCTTCTATTTTCTGGAAGAGTTTTTAAGGACTAGTGTTAATCACTTTAAATGTTTCTTAGAATACATTAATGGAGCCATCAGTACTGGGACTTCCTTATTGGAAGATTTTGATTACTAATTCCATGACTTTACTTTCTATACGTCTACTCAGATATCTATATATTTCTTATACAATTGGTGTTGGTAGTTTGAGTCTTTCCAGAGATGTTTCCATCTCATTAAGGGTATGCAGTTCTTTGGCATACATATAGTCATTGTATTCCTTTTGTACTTTTATACAGGTAAGAGTAGCAGTAATGTTCCCTCTTTTAAACCTCATTTTAGTAATTTGAATCTTCTCTCTTTCTTCATAGTCATCATAACTGATGATTAATCATTAATTTAGTCTTACATTCCCCAGCATCTGGGCTTTTCATCTGCCTGCCAAATTGTGGAATTCTTTTTTTTTCCCCCCCATTAAGTTTATTGGTATATTTTAGGTATAAAATACAGTTACATTCATCATTGGGATCTTGTACCATTACATGAGTATCTTGGTTCTTATTTTTCCCCCTTCCCCTGACCTCCCTTCACCCCCTCCACTCTTCCCTACTTGCAAAGATTTTGTTTTCATTTTTTTCCTTTTCTCACATTTTTTTCTTTTCCCGTCTTTCCTTTCCCCTTCCCCTCCCACTTCCCCTGCTCCTTTAGACCTTTTCTTCCTGTTACACAATATCAGTTATACATTTTTTAAATTACAATATCAATATCTAGGAGACATTACCACAGATTTTACAGAATTGAAAAGGATATAGAAAGCATATTTCAAAAATCTGTTTTGAAATACATTTGACGACTTCTAAGAAGTACCTTGGAAGACAAATTAATGAAACTAACTCTGGAGGAAATATAAAATTTGAATAGCACCTATTAAAGAAAGTATATTCCTAGCTTCAAAACCTACCTATATGACAACAACAGGCTCATATACATTTTAACTGATAAATTATATCAAACATTTAAAGCAGAAAAAAAAAAAAGGAACGCGTCTCCCTTCATTTTAGGAATTCAACATTGTGCTAATCCTAAAACTGGATAAAGATAATAGAAGAAAAAGTATGAACACAGATAGAAATTTGTTTAACAAAACAAAGTATTAGAAGTCCGATCTGGCAGTATGTTGAAAGTGGTTTTATTCTAGGGATGGCAGTGTTGGTTCAGCACTGGAAAATCAACCCCAAAAGTCATCATTTTAACAGAGGAAAGGAAAAAGCCATATGATCCTGTGACTAGTTGGAGAAAAAGTATCGGACTAAACTCCACAGCTGTTCATGGTAAAAGCTATCAGGAGACTAGAAGTAGAACAGAACCTTCTCAACAGATTAAAGGGATGTACTCCATACTTAATTGTAGAATTCTTGACTTTGAAAGTAAAATAAAGTTGAATCTGCCCCAGAACTTCTCTGTGGGCACTGAAACCATGCCAGTCAACTCTCCATAGTGTGGTCTCCAAATCTGCAGCACCAGTAGCACCTGAGAGCAAAATTTGGGGCCCAACCCCAGATTGACTGAATCAATCTGCATTTCTCAAGTTCCCCAGAACATCTGTGCATACATTAAAGTTCAAGAATTACCATTTAAAGAAATTAAAATTTATAATAAACCAGGCCTTTCTGTATCACTTTATTTCACCTGCACTGCAGTATAGGTGCACAGTTTATGAGCTGAGAAAATCTCAGGAAAATACTGCAACAACTTTTGTTAGTTCTTAACTTATACCACCAAAAGAGCCTTGCGGTGCTCCTGCCAACCAAAGTAGACCCTGACCCCTCTATGTCTCCACTCTCTATCACACTACTTCTGTTGCCTCATACAGCTGGAGATTCACCTATTTTCTTAGGAAATTTGACTCTTAGTTATTACCCCTCACCCCTTGCAAAGTCTAACAGTGCCTCAGGTTTCAGCAGATGTTCATGCTTTTGCCCGCTTCTTTAAGATGGTGGGAGGACTCCAAGGACCATTAACAAGGGTGATACAAGTCTGACCTAAGAGATTAGACTTCAGCCTTAGTCAGGCTGGCTTCCTTTACTAGTCACTTTCCATGAAGATAAGTTTGAATCTTCTCAGAGATCAGATGGTCTACTCTTGATCTGCAGAAAAAAAAATTTTTTTTTCCATCTTTTATATTCTCTTTAGCCATTCACTCTGCGGGGGAAAAATATTCCCCAATTGTATCTCTCCTATACTTCAATGATGAGAAATTGTTCCTTCTTTAGCTTATCACCTGAGAATTGTCTGATTTGCATGAGGAAGACACCAGCCATCAATGTTCCTTCTATTTGCGTTTTAGAAGCAATGACTCCATCTATACTGTGTCTGCTCTGATGCCTACTCTTTTGACTCTGTGTCTCTTCTATTATGTGGTGGTATTTTTTTTTTTTACTTTTTAAAGAAAATGTCAATTAAGGCCATAATCCAGCAAAAGTAGCCATACTATGTGAAATGAATACCTTTCCAGGAACAGGGTTGCTGTGGTTAAAAGTTTAGACTGCATTTTGAGATAGTTTCTCCCATTCTGAAATTCAATAGTTACTAGGGAGGAGATTTGCTCTATTCAACTATTAAGTTTGGGAGTTATTTTCCCAAGTCAATTTAATGACTCTGCTCTACCACATTAGTAACTTGACTATCATTATGTTAATAAAGAAACTTCAGAGAACCATTTCATTTAACTGTCTTCAAAAGATAAGTTTTCAATCCCTGTCTTTCAAAAACAGAGACAAAACAAACATATAAAATGAACATGAGTGCTAAAACCTTGTCACCTCATAAAAGTTCTTTGTAACCAGTCCTTTTATTTCCAAATTTTTTCTCCATTCTCCTTGGCTTATACTCTTGCTCTCAAAGGACTCAATGCTCTGAGGGCTAAAAATACCAAAAGGGAAGTAATCCCAATTCACATACAAACAGTTTAGGATTTGTTGTGACTGTAGTTGAGATTTTAGGGTTCTCTTCCAGCCAAAGGCAGGAAATGCATTACATTAAATTAGAACAGAGAAAGCCATCAGGAAGCAAAGTGGAAATTTTCATTCTCCTTGGGAACATACAAACTCACTTCTTTACTTCAGTTCTATACTTCTGCCCCATTCTTCATCTCCTTTCCTTACATTTTGTGCTACTCTGTGAACATAATTAAAAAGCTTCCCTTTCTCAACTCCAAAGATTAAATACCTTCTGGGTTCAAATAACCAAAAGAACTTAACTAATGTCTTTGAAAAGTAATTCAAAACTCCCTCAAAGAGGATGCAGTGGGTCTGGATAGTTCAGGCTTTCTCTCCTGACTCAGACGAATCTGGTCAGACAGGTACTTTCTGTGACTGGTTGAATTGTTGCTCCCAGAGGTGTCTATTAAGACACCCTGTGACTGTTTCTCACCCTTGCCTTTCTTCTACAGAGTAGCAGCCCACACTTTTTTTTCTCTAAACATTTCAAAGGATCAATTTCACAGTCTCAACCCTTTCAATCCCAGAATCAGTGTTCCTGCCAAGAAAAGCAATGAGATGAGAAAAAGAATTCAGCAGTTTTGGGGGTCAGAGCAAAAGCCTACAGATTGTGATGAGGTTCACACCCAGGCCAAAGGAATGAGGTCTACTACCCCATGGAGTTTCTGATGGACAGAAATCTAGTCCTGCTCACTTTCAGAGCCTGACTCTTCACACATTAAAGCCACTGCTATTAGTCTGTCTAAGATCAATGTCCAAATAATGTAATAACATTTCACAGTTATTAGCCTAGAGAAAGTTATTGCACTCTCCTCAATCCTGGCAAGAAGCCCATGTCCTGGAGCAGACCTCAACTTTTAAAACACTGTAGTGATTATTCTATTTTAAATAATGGATTTGCCAATGAAGATAAAGGAATTTTATGAACTTTAAAAAGTCATCTCCTTATCTATTTTAAATGTTAGGGGCCTAATACTCTTGGGTGATTAAATCAAAGCCAGACCAGTGATCTCTCTACAGGTGTCAGAAGCAATGGTAAAACTGCATGTTTGCTTTTGAGCTGACTGTCTGTGAGATTCCTATAACCTGAAAGGAGCTTTTTCAGCATAAGAGAAGGTTATCACTATGGAAGTTACCTGGAGGGATATATTTGGAAGGCATGGAGAAGGTATATGGTGTGTACTAAAAGGATAATGCCTATAATCCTAAGTGTCTTATCATAGCCTCTTGTGACATTAGATCTCTTCTCAGTGGCATAATTAGATCCAATTATATCTGAATGGTATTGGAAAAAGTCATTTACCTTCTATTCTTTCTTTCTTGAATCTCGAGGGAGCATTGGCATGGAGAGAGACACAACATGCAAAATATTTTGAGTTTTCCTCAAGACATGTACTGTGCTCCCCTAGAGGGAAGACGTCACCTTTCTTCTTTATCTGAACCTATCAGAGCCAAGGAAAAATGAACTTACACATCTCTGACTCAAAACCTCTTTGAGGTGCACATCACAACGAAGCTGAGCCTTTCACGAAATCTCTGCTAGGAATTCAGGATTGAAACACAGAAGCACAGCCCAGACACAGTCATGTAGACTGGAAGGGAATCAGTTGCCACCAAGTACAGCCCTGTGCATCTAGATAAATGGGTAGAAAATGATCTTTGGAAGAAAATTATTAAGCAGATAGCCAGAAGATTTTAATGCTGGGGGAAAAGGAGAAATGGAGAGCAAAAGCCTGGGCATTGGCAGTGATCCTCATGAAGTGTGGGACTGTACTTAATGAATTATACAAGATTTCTAGGATCCTAACAGTGCACCTCAGTTTAGTGAGTTTAGCATGAATCCGCTCCCATTTCTTGAGAATTTCTTATTAAGACACATCATATTAACTGAAGATTCATTAGAACAAAAGGATAACAAAGATATCCATAGACAAATCAGGTACCGTTCTTCAAAATACCTACATTCAGAACTCATTTACAGAGTCAAAGGGCTTTCACAGACTGCAAAATTTCATCCCCATTGCACTCTATATAAGCAAAACTCATTTTACAGATAAGAAACAGGAAGGATAAAAGGTTAAATAACTTCTCTAAAACTACATAAATCATATGTGACAGAAATTGAACTAGACTGAATTCTACTAATGCCCACGTACCTGCACTTCCCACAGCATATTCTGTAAGGTAGAGATAAGCCATAGGACTAAACCCCAGTTGCCTAAAAAGAATTCCTAGTATATCATTAGTTGAAATTGTTAAATAAGTCCTCCAACTATATCCTAATTGTTCCGAGCTCCAGCAATCATTAGTATGTAGGCATTGGCTTCTCAGTCCTCATTTGCAAAATAGATGCAGAGGAAGGAAGAGATTACAGATATAACAGAAAAGAATGCAGCACGGTGTCTGATATCCTAACAAGTTGTACTTGATACATTCCCATTACAAGCAAGACTATGCTAAGTAAGCCAAGGAATGTAGAGGTGGATCCAGGAGCATCTTCTTCCTTTTCTGTTTCCTGTAAGTGGTTCACAGGTAACAGATTGACCAGTGAAGCAGAGGAATTAGTAAGGCCTTCAGATAGGGCTGAGTATCCCTAGAGGCTTGTAAGTTTTATACCTTCTCAAGCTCCAGAATTGATTCCCTTACTGGTAGAACTTATCTTACATATTTCTACTCACAGCTCCTTCTTTTCTGAGTCTTGACTTTGTAAGCAACAGAGGTTCCCAGTTATGCATCTGCTGTTAGACATGGTCTGACTTTGGTCTAACTCTCTGGCCTCAACAAATTTTGGTCCAGAGGGATGAAGGAGGGACTTCTCGCCCATACAACCTCTTGATTGGCTATTTTAATGGAGTCACTTTCAACAACATGTTTTTATTCCTTCTAAACTTCTACCTTTCTCATAGCACCTTATATTCTTCATTTTATTTTGTGATATCATATTTGGTTTATGTCCAAGCCCACCTAAATCCAATAACTATTGTAAGTATTTTCTCTTATATTTGTGTATTTCACTTGTATTTTCCTCTTTATTGCCCCCAAATGTTATAAAAACAAAACATCACAGAAGAACATTCTAAACTTGCTCATTATTTAGAGTTTTGGTTTCTCTCCCTCTCTACAAATTGCTTTGCCATTTTGTTGTTTTTCTAGCAGTAACTGTTCCCAATTTGTCAAATACCTCCATCGTATTTCTTATCTCGTTGTAAAACATTTCAAACACTTTGTGTAAGAAACACCAGATAAAAATAAATTGAATGGCATCTACATGAATGGCACAGCGACATTTAACTTGTAGGTGTGAATATGAGAAAGTGTTAGTCTCTTTTTCCCTTTCAATCCTTACAAAAGATGTACCGAATGTTAGGAAAAATAATTAAAGTGCTTCCTTAATACGTTTGCAATATTTCCTATTAGGGCTTCATCATTCCCTCACAAAGTGAAAAGTAAATCTGAGACCGCCATCCTACAAGGTTTATCCTGATAATGACAGAAACATCCATCCAGATCTGATATGAATCCTACCCATTAAACTGCCAGAAACCTACAAAAAGTCTCCCCGAGTGTGCATTGGGAAGGAATGTCAGCGGCAGTGACCTTGAGCCTAACTTGAGAAATAGATATCAGATCATAGTCTTAAAAAAAGAAATTAAATGTCAAACTTTATTATATTTTTCTGCAACTCCATGTAGTCTTAAACCTGATGTGAGGTGTTGAATTTCTCTTGTTTGGGGGGAAAATGTACCACTGCAAACATCTTGGTTTTGCAAGGTTAAACAGCAGTGAGTCCCCATAATGAAATGGAAGGATATGTATATGAGGAGCTAAAAGTATTCTGCACACCGGTGGCAGTACATATGTATGGTGGGATCAAAAACTATGGTGAATTATTTTTTAAACATTTATTACAGTAAGAGACACACTGCCATTGAGCCCCATCAATGTAAGCCTCCTCACTTCAAACACAGTTATCCTATTATTTTTGTCACTTTCTGAATCAGTTCTGGATGTCCTTTTTCTTGCACTTAATTTTCTCAGCTGTGTCAGTGTCCTGAAATAATTCAAAGTGTTTACATTTATGGTCATTCTGACTTTGAGGAAAAGCCAGAAGGCACATGCTACCAGAACCAGTGAATAAGTGGATAAGGACACATTATAATGTTTTTATTTGGCAGAATTGCATTTGTAGAAGCAATGTGTGACAGGGAGCATTGTCATAGAGGAGGATAAAACCGTTTGCTTCTCAAGGTGTTTTTTAGGCAATGGCGTTTCTTAAACACTCTAATAAGTCCTTACAGTATTCAGAGTTGGCCATAGTGTTCCTGGCTACAAACTTAGCTCGCACAATTCCATCAAGGTGAAAAAATAACATCAACATCACTTTTGGATCTTTCATAATGTGGTTTATTCACATGAGGAGATCTAATTGATTTCTATAGAGAACTCTAAACCTTGGTCTCAGGATCAAAACTATAGACTCACATTTCGTTTCCAATAAACTAGTTTTAACATTTCATGTACTTCTTTAGCACTTTTTTGCAATTTAAAACAAAATTTTATGTCAGTACATCATTTGTGATTCATGATTTATGATATACTTTTACACATACTCTCTCTCAAACATAGCTCACTACCAACTGACTGTATGGAACAAATTTAAATTTAAATTTGTCAGATATTGTTATTAAGGTTTGAATTGCCACGTCTTGTGTTGAAGATCCTTTCCTTTCCACTGGATGGCACTTAGCAGCGATATTCACCATTTATTTTGATCGCATCTCATAACTCCACGGGGATTATTTTGATGTTTTCTTCCTTTGTGGACAGTCAAGTAGAGGGAGGGTCAAGCATTAGAAGGGGACAGTATGCAGTTACCTGCTAAAGTGTGGCCCTCCAAGATGGGGGGATCCTCTAAGAATAGCTGAAGTCAGTGGACCCCAGAATCAGTAAATATTTGATATCGAAATGGAAAAGCTAAAGTGTTCTGTTCCTGCATCTAAATTGACATGTGTAGCCTATGCTTTTTTTAATTGTTTAATCACTTTAATGTGTATGATACATAGTCACAAAATTTATATAGCTCATGCCATACCAAAACTGACACATTACATACATACAACACTTTAGCAATTAGCCTAAAATGTCAAGAAAATCCTTATAAAAGGATGAGGTTCTGTTACACATAATCTGTGCTGAAGTCATAAGCATCATCCTCTTTAGTCTTTTCATCCAAGATAATAAAAGATCTTGTAGATGATTCACCTGTTATAGATTCCTCTGGCAGTGCCTCACTTGTATCTTCTATAGGGAACATGTCTGAGATCCTTTCCTTATTTTCACTGTCCTTTCTTTCTTCCTGTTTCCCCTGTCACCTGTTTTGGCAATTCAGGTATGTCTTTTTCCTCCATCATTCCATTTGTCAGGCCCGAAGACCAGAAAACTATGCTATTGGCTGATGAAGGGCCCTGGATGGCTTGTATGTTGTGTGCATTATTCTTTTCCAGTTCTTCCAGACTGAAGTCCCTTTTCATGTCTGGCACAATATTCTCATTAAAATGTGGAGGAGTTCAGCATGTAGGGGGTTGGCAATAGTAACCTAATGAAGACCTGTCCACTCAAAACACAGCAATTTGGCAGCATGTTCAACATTTGGGCTTCCACCTCGTACCCATTCTTTAGTAAAGCTTGGTAGACACCTTAACTTGGCATCTGACATACTTGAAAGGAGGGTGTGTGTTGGGTTCATATACGGTGTGAGGCAGGCTTGAATGGAGTCCACAGGAAGAAGCGACGATCAGAGGAGGAGTGTGCAGCATGAGAGTAAATAAGACAACCAGAATGGATCTTAACAATGTGTTATCACTCACTTCCAGAGGATTCATACAACACCCTGTGAGGGGAGAGGGGAGGAACTGATGGATTTCTGCAGCTGGGTAGAAGGGGGCCTCCCATGCTGGCTGATGACTGACAATTGACACTTGATGCTGGGGAAGTGCAGACAGTTAAAATGCATGCAAAGGGCTCAGTGTGTAAAGCTGTGGGTCTCTGCCTTCAAAGTAAGGGTGGTCTTAGCCTTAGAAGTTTGATCTTAGGAGATTCATCCCTGTTCTTTCTTTACTCTTTCGATAGTCCTATACATCTGTTTTATTCTCTCATAGTCTCCTTTCTAAGCAGATTTTTAAAATTTTTCTCTCTGTGCTTCTATAATACATGTTTGTAATCAAAAATTGAGTCAGCTGAATCCCTCAGGGAAGAATTCAAAGAAGAAATAGAGGAGAGGAGAGGGAGAAGAGAATAAGGAAACTGAAGGAGGGATAATTTGGAGGAAGGAGTATTAGGAGGGCAGTATAGTAGTTTGAACTACTGCTTGGGCTAAATGAAGCAGCTCTGATTTTCTTACTATTGAAAAGAGTTAGGAAAAGATACCCTTGTCATCAAATTTAATCCATTATCAGGGCTGGGGATTTAGCTCAGTGGTTCTGCCTCCTGCCTCGCAAGTGCAAGGTCCCAAGTTCCATCCCCGGTACCAAAGAAAAAAAAAAAATTAAATCCATTATCACCAATGACCACATGACGGTGATACAGTCCTGAGAGGTAACCCTGGTATTAGGCTGCAAACTTATCCAGTTAACTCGAGGACACTAAAAAATATTACTCTAAAAAGTCACTGTCACACAAAGACAGACACAAATAGATATAGGGAAGTATGCCTTGGTTTATGTCTCTAAGCAAGGTCATTAGTTTGTTTAGAGTAACATGATGCAATAATTTCACCATGCAATAATTTTCTAATATTTATTGAGCACTTACTATGTAACCAGGTTTGATCTAAATGCTTTGCCAGCATCTTTCCATTCCCTACTTACAAGCACTGGAGGAGGTCAGTGCTGCTGTTATCCACATTTAAATGAGAAAACTGAGGCTCAGAGAGGCTCACAAACCTGTTCAAGGCCACAGAGCATACAGTAAAGTATGGAGATTGGCATGGAGCCTGTGTTTCTCTCCACTATGCCCCCATACCTTCTCCTGCCATGTTTTCTTTACCTTGACCCATAATTTTCTCTTACCTTTTTATCCCTCTTACTTTCCCTTCATGAGCCTTAATTCTTAGTTGATTCTAATTTTTAAATAACAGCCTACCCATCATGGCCCAGCCAGGAGACAATTCTTCTAATTATCCACATCTCAATATAGTCTCTCCTGCTAATTCTTCTCTTCTAAAGAGCTTCTGGTGAGAGGGTTATGGGGGGCGGGGTCACCCAATTGGCTTCTGATCATCTTTCACCATTTATCTGTTATAATGTGAGCCTGAAAAGCTGTGTCAGTAAATTTCAAAATAGAAGAGGTGAGTGCTGTATCAGGACTTCTACAGTCATTTTCCAGGTGGGCCAACTTGAATCTTTCTTTGGACCTTCATTTCTTCAGCGATAAAAAGGAGCCAATATGATGCCTATTACACAAAGTTGTCACAGGAAAGAAATGCGATGATACATGAAGAGTTCATGGTCTTATGCCTAATGTATGTGGTCTATGAGTTTTGATTATTATTGTTAACTATAATAATTAGCAGAAGTTTCTAATTCCCATTTAGCGAAGAAAGAAACAATTCATGTTTTCCTGCCTCATGTTGTGCAGGAGGCAAAAACAAATCTTTCATTTAACAAGCATTAGCTGAACATCTAATATGTGCCAGTCTCTGTAGCACATGCTAGGGACACAGACTAATATGCACTCTTTTCAATCGAGCATATTATCTTCATATATTCATGAATACTCTCAAAGGAGAACCAAGGAAAGGGTCTTAGAGAAATGAATTGTTCCCTCAAAGTCAAATGGAAGACGCTGTAGATATTATATACAAAGTAATAACTCAGATACTCTGACGCCTGGGCTGCTTCATGTACTATTCTACTCTGCTGCCTTCATCCAAATGTAATTAGAAGAGAATATCTTTAGCAAACTAACACCCATTATACAGTGCATTCCAACATCAACTATAAATTATTCTCTCCATCAGTGCGGGAAATTGGGTGTTGAGTGTGTTTAAGTTAGAAAAAAATAAAGTTGATTTAAATTCTACATGAGAGTATCATTTAGCGAGTGAGGCCTCAGCAAACAAGAGCTACAAACGAAGAATTTAGAAAACTTGATACTCGCCCAGCCTCCTATGTTTCTTCCTGCTCTGTCAAAGGACCAAGGAGCTTGTTTGTGTACCGGGAGGGGCAGGGCTGGGAGGTGAGGAGTGAGAAGCGGGCCAGGGTGTGGATGTTGCCTTTCCTGCTGGCTTTGTCTGTATGTTCATTTTACATATTCTACTTCTTTTATTCTGAGTCCCTGGAAGAATCAACACTTGGCCATGAATCTTAACACACAAAGAATGGAAGAGGACACCTTAGTATTCACTGGTTCTCAGGCTTCTGGAGAAAAGGCCAGAGAGACAGAGAAGTAGTCCACACCTTCCTTGCTTAAGGAGTAAATGAACAAGAAGGAGACTTTCACACTCCTCTTATCAACTGTAGGCCCAGCCCTGCAGATCTGGTCTGGGAAAGAGTAGGAATAAGGAAACCATCTGAGACCAAGTGGGAAAAGATGACCCCAGGCAACAGGAAACTAAGAGAAAGAAGAGGAGAGGCAAGGGAAAAGTGACAGAGGTTACTAACTTCATCATTACTACTTCTAACAATGGCTCCCATTTTGAGTGTCTACTATGTGCCAAACATTGTCCATACATTATTTATAAGACATAAAGCAAGTACGATATCTGCATTGTAAGAAACTAGAAAGGAGAAACTCAGAGTGCTTAAATAACTTCCCCAAGGCTAAAGAATAACTGTCAGAGCTGAGAATTAAACTACAGTTATGGTTTTATCTGAAATGTCCTTCAAAAGCCTCACATGTTTAGAAGGGGGCTGGACAACTGAGGTACAGGAGCTGACCTGCTGTTAGGAGGCTGGGCCTGGTAAGGGATGGTGGGGGAGGGGACCAGGGAGGGTGCAGCTCCCTCCCCTCCTCCCTTCTCTCTTTGTTCTTTGTTCCTGGCTGCCAGACAAAACAGCTTTCCTCAGTTGCAGGCCCTCCATCGAACCTGCCAACCATAACTGAAACTTCTGAAACTGTGAGTCCAAATAAATCTCTCCTCCTTTAAGTTGTGTCTGGTATTGTGTCTCTGCAATGAAGAAATTGCCTAAGACAACTCTTTCATCTCTAAAATTACTCACCCTTTACATGCTATGTCAGGTATGTCTGTGAAAGCATACAGAAAACTGAGAAAATATTTATATCAGCTATTGCCTACCTGCATTCAAAACCTAAAACATCCAGTTTCCTCTGCTGTAAAATAAAAACTGAGGCCCCATCCAGAAGCATGACTTTGGTCAAAGAGAAGTTTAACACTCTCTGATTATCTGCATTGGCAACACACAATACAATAACTCAAAAGTAACTTCATCTAATCCTTACTTAATAAAGTCCTCTTTAGATAAATAGGATAAGTAAGATGAGCACAGCAGCCAACTGTGATTGTACGGTGGAGATAAACAATTATAAGTATGAAAAATAATTTTCAACTTCTTGAGATTTAGAAAGCATAAAAACTGAAATAGAGGAGGATGCCTGAGTGCAGTGGACTTTCAATAAATCATGGAGCAGGACGTCTGAGATGGATATTTTTAAGATCATTTTTCCTTGTGCATCCAGTTTACCTTCAGACCCTCAAGGAATCTTACAGGCTCTGTCTAAACTTGTTCATAAATGTAGAGCTCACCATTTTTGAAAAAAAAATTATTGGATTGAGCTCAACTCCCTGTAATGGTGAGTCATAGGGGATATAATGCCTAAATAATTCATTTTAGTTCAGAAATAATGTTCTTTGGGCATTGTTCCTGGTATTCTAACAAACAAGCTGAAATAAAAGGTAGAAAAAGCTCAAGCATTTTGGTGAAGTGTTTTCAAGATAACATGTAATCAGAATAATTAATGCAAGTGCAAATGTGATATTAGTTTCTGGAAATTCTTATCTTATGAAATGAATCATAATTACAATGATTGGCATGAGAAGAAAGGGATAAAATCCCTCTTTAGAAATCCTTTCCTTTCTTCCCCCATAAGATCTAGGCAAATCACTTGGTGCTGGCTATTTCCCGAGATTTATCATCAAAGGTATTCTTCTAGGCTCTAGCTTTTTTCTAAGGCCCACAGTGCTTGGATGAATTGGTGGAAAGAGCACATTAAATGACAGTTGGCTCATCTTACACATAAAAGGTACCTAAGGAAACTAAAAGGAATGAATATCCCGGGGGATCACTGTTGATCATGGATCACACATCTTCCATGTCATGACAGTGTGGTCTGATCTCTTCCTGTTTATCTCCATGCTCACATCTCATCACTCTCCAGCCACACTGTTCTAAACATGTAATGACTCAATTATATTTATGTCCTAAATTCCTACTCTTGTGTTTTCTACTCTACCAGTTTGCTCTCCCCGGTAGCCAGTGTGGTCATTCAAAATCAAAGACAATTAAATTTTGCCTCTGTCTAACCCTCAACAGAGTCTTACTGCACTTAGGTTCAAGCAAAATTCTTTAACGTAAACTGATGAGCCCCACAGGATCAGGTACTGCCCACATTCCCACCTCATCTGGCACCATGTCACCCACAGACGCCTCCCCCACCCAAACTGACCTCCTCTTGAGTGTTTCCACTCTCCACACATTTGTACATAGCTTTAATCCTCCTTTGCCTGAGTAAGCAGAAACAGGTTACCCTGACCTCTGACAGAGATATTTCTCCGTGTACTTTTTCTTCCTGGAATCCACTGTCATTTATAAGTACAGCTGATAATTTGATTATTCTTAGGTTTTTCTTATTAGACTAAAAAATGAGAGATGGAGCGCATTACTTACCATTGTATCCCAGTATTTAGGACAGAGTATGACACATACACATCTGTTTAGTAAATACATCTCCTTAATTAACTCTTTTAGCCTCCATTATTCCTTTATCTCCATTGTAACCTCTCAAATACCCTTTAGATATCATCACAGGAAATATTCTGCCAAGTCACCCTGCATTCCCTCCACCCTAAAACTATCTTCCAGACCTTAACCATTTGTTTGTTTAACCTTCCTTTATACTAAATTATGCTTTCTCTAAGGGTATCAGCCATAGATCATACACTCCTATGTCATCAGGCAGAGCACAGTGTTTACTCCAGCAGAACCTTAAAATTTATTGACTAAGAAATAATTGAAGCTGGGCATGGCAGTTCACATTTATAGTCTCTGCACTCAGGAAGACTAAGGCAGGAACAAGTTCAAGGAAACTTTGTAATTTAGCAAGAGTCTCTCTAAAAATAAAAAAATAATTTAAAAACTGGAGATGTAGCTCAGTGTGAAGGCCCTGGGTTCAATACTGTGAACCCAGAAAGAAAAAGAAAGAGAGAGAGAGAGAGAGAGAGAGAGAGAGAGAGAGAGAGAGAGAGAGAGAGAGAGAGAGAGAACTCAAGCTAGAGTCTAATGCTGTATAGTTGCTATGAGATAATATGTCAGGTGGTTTTTAAAAGGTTAGGTAAATTCCTTGAAAAAATGTATCTGTGCATGTGGGTGTGCACTGTTGTTATGTGTCATGTCAGAGGGAAGTTGATATTGAGTGGAACATGTCCTACCTGTCTTTTATGGCATAGGCACAACCTGTCTGAAAAGCAAAGGTAGTGAAGCCCTGCTCAGCTTGTCTAAAAGAAGACAGCCTGGATAGTTTTGTTTTAATCAAATTGATTTATTCCTTGGGTAACACCTAGCTCTACAGAATGCCACCCAGAGATTAGCTGTGGTGTCTTCATTTGCTTTTCAAATATGAGTAAGTTTGGCATTGCTTGGCAGGGGATACCTTCTTCAGATTCTCCCTGAGGTAATAAACATGGAAAAATCTTTTAGGGAAAAATGTGCATCTGAAATATTCTTTTGAAAAAGGAGAACAGAGTCATAGACACCATACAAAGTGTCCTCTGGGTCCACAGCATAATCCATGCAAACGATGCTCTCTCCCTTCAGGGTGGGAGTGGGGTGAAGGTGGTGCTGACATTGTGTTTGTGTGACATAAACCCCCACAATCAGGAGGTGTCAGGTTGAGTAATGAGGGGATGCATATGATCAAACTATGTCATATGCATGTATGAAAATATAGTTTGTCATGGATTATATCTACATGAGTTCCTAAAGCCTCAAGTGCTCACAGGTGAAGCTTTTAGGGGTGGTGGTGACTGGATCAGGGGGACATGATACTCATGAGTGGATTAGTCTATTGATGAGTTTATAACTAAACATGATGTTGGGAGGTGGTAACTGGGGGTGTGACCTGGAAGGATCTATCTCTCTCCCTTCTTCCTTGATCCCTCTCTGCCTCTGCTGCCATGCCACAAGTGAGCCTCCTCTGCCAGGCCTCTCTGGCATGCCGCCTTGTCTGGGACCAGCTGACTATGGACTGACACCTCTATGAACTGTGAGCCAAAATAAACCTTTTCTCCTTATAGTTATGTGTCTTTAGTTTTGTACCTCAGCTATGAGAAAATAACTAAGACAGCATTGAAACCGAATATTTTATAAAAATAATAGAGACTAAAAATATATATACATGGTATGATTAAAATACAGGGTGAATGTTTAAATTTTAAGAACTACTGATGTAACAGACTGCCATTAATACCCCTTACAATGCTTCAGATCTCTTTAAACACACTTATGGCATCATTCCTGCCAGTTGCTGAAGCAGTTCCGGAAGTCCTCTCTCCTGTCTTCAGTTGTCCTGTTACAGCTGCTTCCATATCCTGAGTCAATTCAAAATATCTGCCCTGCAGGGTCGTTTTCATTTTGGAGAAGAGCCAAAAGTTACAGGGCTCCAGATCCCTGAGTAAGGTGATGAGAACGCAGTGTCCTGGTTTTATGAGCCTGCCTGTCCATTGGATGGTGCTTGGTGGGAGCATTCACCTTCTTTTTCATGGTACTTTTAAAAGACATAAGAAAGGACTTCCACGATTGCTTCAGGAGGTGGCAACAATGATGGGATAGGTGTGTTCAAAGCAAGTGGGAGTATTTCGAGGGGGATTGATGGCAATGTGTCTTTAAGGTAATAATTTTTTTAATTTAAACATTCACCATATATTTTCATCACCTCATGTAAATAAATGAATACCTTCACCCAGGCAAGTTACTGAACCAAGTAGATATTTGACCCAACTGGATAAATTCCAATTCCTCTCCCAGGAATCTGCAATTGGCATTTAGGATTCTAATCATTTCATTTGAGTTGAGGAGAAATAAACTGGGGGATTTTAGGGAAGAGGAAGCAGAGAACAGCAATTTGCTAAGAGGAAAGAATGAAAAAATGAAAGGAGGGGCCGGGAATTTAGCTCAGTGGTTCCGCCGCCTGCCTTGAAAACACAAGGGCCTGAGTTCCATCCCTGGTACCAAAAAAACAAGAAAACAAAACTAAACAAAAAAAGTGAAAGGAAGGCAGGAAAGATGATGGTACAGACAGAGACAGGTACAAGCCAAGGATGGGCTCTAGCAGCACAGAAGACCGGTATCTTCACTTCCTTCTTTTTGAGACTAGACAGCTAAGGAGTCTTGTGATACACTACTGCTTCTTTCTAAGTTGCTGCCTTGACTTAATATAATAAGCAGATTTCTCTTATTTGTAGCCAAAAGTACTTGGCAAGGACCTTATACTAATACTGTATATTTGTGCTAATTTTCAGCCTTTCATTATATTGAGATTTAAGGTATTGAAAAGTGACCTTTTCTTCCCCCCCCCATTAAGTTTATTGGTACATTTTAGGTATAAAATACAGTTACACTCATCATTGGGATCTTGTACCATTACATGAATCTCTTGGTTCTTATTTTTTTCCCCTTCCCCTGACCTCCCTTCACCCTCTCCACCCTTCCCTATTTGCAAAGACTTTGTTTCCATTTTTTTCCTTTTCTCATATTTTTTCTTTTCCCTTTTTTCCTTTCCCCTACCCCTCCCAATTCCCCTGCTCCTTTAGACCTTTTCTTCATATTACACAATATCAATTATACATTTTAAAAATTACAATATCAAGATCTAGGAGAAATTACCACAGATTTTACAGAATTTAAAAGGATATAAAAAGCATATTACAAAAATCTGTTTTGGAATAAATTTGACTATTCTAAGAAGTACCTTGGAAGACAAATTAATGAAACTAACTCTGGAGGAAATATAAAATTTGAATAGCATCTATTAAAGAAAGTATATTCCTAGCTTGGAAACCTACCTATACGACAACAGCAGGCTCATATACATTTCAACTGATAAATTATATCAAACAATTAAAAGAGAAAAAAAAGGAACACTTCTCCCTTCATTTTAGGAAATCCACATTGTGCTAATCCTAAAACTGGATAAAGATAATAGAAGAAAAAAGTATGAACATAGATAGAAATTTGTTTAACAAAACAAACTATTAGAAGTTAGATCTGGCAGGATGTAGAAAGTGGTTTTATTATAGGGATGGCAGTGTTGGTTCAGCATTGAAAGATCCACCCCCATAAGTCATCATTTTAACAGAGGAAAGGAAAAAGCCATATGATCCTGTCACTAGTTGGAGAAAAAGTATTGGACTAAATTGTACAGCTGTTCATGGTAAAAGCTATCAGGAGACTAGAAGTAGAACAGAACCTTCTCAACAAATTAAAGACATGTACTCCATATTTCCAGTGAGAATGCCTTATATGAATGGAGAAGATACAATGCTTTCTCCCTAAGGTGGGGAACAAGGGCAGATATGCCTACTCTTCATCTGTCCATTAAACTTTGAAACATAGGCCTAAACCAAAATAGTCTGGCAATAAAATGATACAATTAGGATAGGATTGGCAAGGTAGAAACAAAATCTTTATATGTAGATGAAATAATCATCAACAGAGAAAATACTAAGAAATCTCTAGGAGACCCTAGAACTTGTATATGAATTTAGCAAGATTAGAAAACACAAGGTATATATAAAAATTCAGGTCTATGTATACTTGCTATAAATGAAGAATTGGATATTGAAATTTAAAAGTTATGTAGGAGTACAAAGGACCTAGAAAAGTTAAAAAAAAAAAAAAAAACAGTGTTGGAAGACGTTTAGTACCTAATTTTAAGACTTCTTCTAAAGCTACAGTAATCAAGGCAGTGTTGGTGTAAGGAAAGACCTATAGATCATTGGAATAAAACAGAGAATCTAGAAATAGAACCACACATATATGGTCCACTGAGTTTTGAAAGATTATTTAACATTAACATTTTATAGAATATAAACTCAATTCAAGAGCCGAGGAAGAGATAGTGTTTTCAGCAAACGGCACTAGAACACCTGGTATCTGTATATAAAAAATTAACCTCAACCCTTTATTTCCATACATGAAAATAACTTGAAAGGATCTATAAACTTAAATATGAAAGACTAAAACTATAAAAGTTAAAGAAGAAATTATAAGAGAAAATATTTATGAATTTAGGGTAGGCAAGAACTACCTAGGATACAAAAAACATGATGTATAAAAGAAAAAAGTGGATAAATGAGATTCCATCAAAATTTAGAACTTTAAATGACATCATTAAAATGAAAAGTAGCCCTTAAACAGACCATATTTCCAATGCATATAAACTATGACCAGAATATATAAAGAATTCTTAGAGCTCATTAATAGACAACCCAATTAAAAAGTAGACATAAGAAGATGATAAATAGCCAGTACAGCACAAGGAAAGGTGTGCAACCCTAGAATCAGAAAAATACTAATCAGTACAATAACAAGATTGAATTATACACTCATTAGGGAGATGAAGTTAAAAGTTTTAAAAGCCCTGTCATGACTTTTTCTTTTTGTTGGATTCTCCCCTTTTGCATTTAATTTGTCACGCCCAACAGACTCTTTCTGCTGGGTTTTCTGGAGTTGTGATCCTCATTGTCTTTTACTAGGATATTGTCTAAAATTTTTTGGAGTGCCGGTTTGGTATTCATGAAGTTCCTAAGGTGCTCTTTGTCATGAAAGTATCTTATTTCTCCATCAATTTTGAAAGATAGTTTTTCAGGGTACATCAATCTGGGTTGGAGGCTGTTTTCCTTTAGGGCTTGAAATACATCACTCCAAGCTCTTCTTGCCTTGAGGGTTTGCATTGAGAAGTCTGCTATGATTCTGATGGGCTTTCCTTTGTATGTGATTTGTTTCTTTTCTCTCACTGCTTGTAGAATTTTGTTCTTCTGTTGGATTTCTAGAATTGTAACTATTATATGCCTATGTGTAGATTTTTTTTTTTATCAAGGCTAGTTGGAGTCCTACATGCCTCACTTACCTGTATGTCAAGTTCTTTCCCCCTGCTTGGGAAGTTTTCTGCCATCACTTCTGTGAATAGGTTTTTTTTTTTTTATGTCATCTGCACTCTCTCCTCTTTCTTCATTGACTACAATCAGTGTTATGTTATTCTTCTTTGCATTGTCTAGTAGCTGCTGGATTGCTTTCTCATGTTCCCTTACAATTTTAAATCAGTTTTTCTTTGCCTGGTCACTAATTGCAATCTTATCTTCTATATCTGAAATTCTGTCTTCACATTGGTTCATTCTGCTGCATAGTCTTTCAGTGGAGTTTTTAATCTCCTGGAAATCTGTTTGCATCTGTTTTATGGATTCCATTTGTTTCCTATGTTGGGATTCCATCATGTTCCTCAGATCCTCTATTTTTTTAATCTGTGTCTTCTCTAGATTTATTAATCATGTCTTGCACTATGGGCACAATCTTTGTTGTTATCTGAGAAATTATTTCTGATTTCATTTTTCCCACATCCTCTTTTGTTGCCATTTCAGGGAGTCCAAGTGGTTGATTATCAGATTGCTCCATCTCATTTCCCTATGGGGTTGCCTTAGGTGATCTGGAAGTCTATTTTTGATGCTTTTTTATGTGTCTTCTCATTTCCATGTGGGGGGGGGGGGTTGGGGGTGCTGCTGGTGCCCACACAGCTCACCTCCTCTGCCCTAGGAGTGGTGGAAAGGCAGCAAGGAGCCTCCTCCTGGGTGCTGGGATTGGCTCACCTCCTCTGCCCTTGGAGCGGTGAAATGGCAGCTGGAGTCAGTCCTGATGAGAGTCCTCTGAACTATATCACATAGAAGTATGTGGGGACAGGACATGACAGCTCCATACAGGGACTCAAAGACAGACAGACTCAGGTTGTTAAAACAACTTGCTCTCTCTAGAGAACCCACTCCAGAACACCAGCTTTACCTTCCTGAGAGAACCTAAGGACCTGCTGCTATGTCCACTGCTCAAACATCCTCCTTCTCAACACTATCACACTGAGAGTCAATCCTCCAGTGCATGGATTCTTAGAGGACAAACCATATCCTTACCATAGCCCTTGGCATTTAAAATATTGCTGCAGTCCCCAGGGTGAGGGGAAGTCAGAATCTTCCTCACTATCTCTGTGGTTTCTTGTGAGGGTGATGTTTCTTCTGGCCCTTCTTCCTCTGAATCTCTGCTTTCTCTGCCCTTTGTATATCTTGGTTCTTATTTGTGGGCCGTCTCTTTGCTGTAATCGTCATGCAACAATTGTGCAATGTAGCCATTTTGTTTACTTTCCCCATATACTACTTATATACTATATGCAATAAATTTTATTCTTCTAAGAGTCAGGATAAAAGGTAAGGGATATTATAGTATCTTATTTATTTTTTTGCTCTCTTTAATTTTAACTGGCAATGATTCAACAAGGAAAGGTAGAGTTTCCAAAGTAATGCCTTCTTTTAAGATCAATGTTGATAACTCGTAAATGGTGGTATTTTACCCTTTAATTCTGCTTAGTCAAATCACCAGAATATATTAACACAATAATAAAAATACAAGGTAATTCAACCCACACTTATCCAGTGGAAAGAAAAAAATTCTTCCAATCTCCTAAACTATGTCTACCACTTTTAACCTTCTAGCCAATAACTTTGCTAGTACTATCTGAACACAAAAATGTAATTGAATAAAACAGAAAAATGTGGCTAATTTTCTTTGGATCAAGCACTAATTTCCAAACATGAACATGTCTTACAAATTCAGCTGTTAGATATCTAAGACAATCACCTATATAATTTATTTTTTATTTCTTGAAATTTCTAAGCTTCTAAAAATTACGATTTCTTCTATCTACTTCTCTGTCAAATTTAGATCTCACCAGTGCGACTACTACTTTCATTCATTTTTATAAACTTTATGGCATCATCACATGGGTCATTGGGAGTGTATGTAGAGTGGCTATTAAATGATAGTTTGGTCAAGGGATCGTGGAGTATCATAATTCTGTGAAATGATAACCTACCTATCTCTTGTTGAGATTCCTAGGAGAAATATAATTGGTAAAAATGAAATCAGTATCTGTTTGATACCGTCCTGAAACTCTAGAAGGGGAGTTTTGGGGTTAGATTTGCCACACCCCATGGTCTACAGTAAAGGCACAAGGGGACAACTCTTCCCTTCTAAAGATAAACTTTTGTCTCCAGTTTTTAGGACCCTGCTTCCTAGTACCAAAGCACCAAAGATCAAAGAGCACAAGAAAGTAACTACCCTATGTGCTGCTCTTTTGATATAGTGACACTGTGTCCAGGGCAGTCATGCCCAACCAATATTCCAGAATCTTGCCAAAAAGATAATCTTTTCCTTTTGGCTTAAAAGCAAAGATATGACAAAAGAGTCCCCAGAAAAATAAAATATTTTCCTCTAGTCTGTCTCCCCCGCTTTCCTATGAAACACAAGTGTGTCCTGTGATGAATGCACCTTAATTTATTTTTATCGTTGTTTTTGTAGTCACTTTTTGTACCAGCAACAAAAGAGGTAAATTGATAGGAGCATAGCTATTCCACAACATGTTAACCAGTTAAGTATATTTTAATATATTTTATATGATAGGTAACCATTCAGAAATAATTTTTTATGCTATATTTGAATAACATACTCTGGAAAGCTCCAAAAAAGCCACTCAGAGGCAATGTTGTTTTGAGGTTCTATTCCTAATATTCTATGTGACTAATAAGCATAGAAAAATTCAATTCAAACAAATGCTTAGCATATTAAAAGTGAAGCCTATGCACATACTATGAAAATGAGTTTTATATATGACAGTTACCACCAACTAAATTTGTTAATGAATTATTACTACCCGATTTGAAGCTCTTTAAAAGCTTTTATTGGTCATTTTCTTGGCTTTCAAAGGTATATTAGGGATGCAGAAATATGTTCATGCAATGTAGCCATGACCAAAAGTTGCTATTGAGTTTTAATTCTGCTTTATGCACACATTCATAGAGATTAAAATGTGATTACCAAACAGGCCCAGGGCAGAGGTTTCTTATATCTTTGGGATTGTATCTTGAGATAACTGATTTATTAAAAATATTTAACTTTTGGAAGTTTCAGCCCCCCATTGTTTTGAGCCTGTGCAGGCCCTTCGTGGTGGGAGCATGTGGCACAGAAAAAGAGCTCACTTCATAGCCTGGAAACAAAAGAGAGTGAAAAAGTCCCACAGTTCCCTTCAAGAGCATCCCCCTTCATGGTCTAAATATCTTGCACTAGGTCCAAGAGTGTGAGCTTTCACCATCTCCCAAGAGTGAACAAGTCTTTAACATGCGGGCATGGGAACATTTAAAATCAAAGCAGAGAGCTTGCACGTTTTATGGTAGGAGTAAGAAACATACAGAGCTGTGTATGAGGTATTATTATGAATCAAACCTACAAGTGAAACCTCGTTCCTCTGAGAGTGCATTGGCTAGAAATCAGTAAAAAGGCCACATTCAGCATAAAAGTAAAGCTGGGAAATCTGTTCCAAGTGTACATCCAGCAAGAAGGCAAGATAGACTGGGTTATAAAGTAGCTAGGCTTTGCCAATCTGTATGACCTATGAAATATTTAATATCTTTTGGCAAAATTTCCCTCATAAATAAATGGAGTTGAAAATATCTATGCCCATTGAATTGTTATAAGAAGTTTGTTATAATGTCCTGCAAATAGCAGCAGTGACTATTATAACTAATAATCACAATTCATTGTACGTTTTCTCTATTACAAGGAGAGTTTCATTAATTTCCTTTTTATTTAGAGGGACTATTCAACATTAAATCTTCATTCATAATTCAAAATGTATTATTAGAATGAATGACTTCTATCCCAACCCTAGCTAGATTCAAGAAAAACAAATCTGAAAATGGCAGAGTGACAAAGGATATAGAATCTATGCATGTTCAAATGAAATGTAACAGAAAGGAGAGTTTCAAAGATTGACTATTCTATCATCCTTTTTTATGATTCTATGAATGAAGAAGGCCTGAATAATTTTGTTGAAATTTTCCATCACTTATACTTTAGAGAAAATCATAATGCTTTTCTCAGAATTTCTTCCTCCATTACTTATTTATTTTTAAACTGATACATAAAAGTAAAAATTCTACATATTAATGGGCTTCTATGTAATATTTGGATATATGTGGACATCAGGGCAAATATCTATCGCCTCCAAAATTCATAATTTCTTTATAGTGAAAACTTTCTTTCTTCTAGCTTTTTGAAATAGACAGTAAGTTATTGTACTCTATGGTCCCCCCACTTTGAAATAGTACACCAGAACTTCTTACACCTATGTAACTGTCACTTCATACTCATCAATCAACCTTTCCTGATCCCTTCCACTGCCCTTCTCTCCCCAGCCTTTAGTGACCACCATTCTACTCTCAATTTCCACTTTTTATATCAAGTGTTGGAGCTCCCACACATGCCTGAGATCACATAGCATTTGTCTTTGTCTATCTTACTTCATGTAACATAGTTATCTTCAATTCCATCCATATTGTTACAGATTACAAGATTCCATCTTTTTATGACTGAATAGTATCTTTCACTGTGATCATATTTTCTTTATCCATTGATCCAGTAAAGCATACTTAGGTTATTCTTATTTCTTGACTATTATGAACAGTGCTATAAGACATCTGTGAACGCAGAAGTTTCTTTGACTTCTTTTTCTTTGGATATATACCCGGTAATGGGATAGTTGGGTCATCTGATAGTTCCATTTTTAATATATGAGGAATTTTCAAGCTTTTTATATAATGGCTGCAGTAATTTATATTCCCATTAACAATATGCAAGGGTTTCTTTTTTTCTACTTCTTCACAAGCATTTGTTATCTTTCTTCCTTTTTAAATAGTTTTTATTACTCAGGTGAGGTGATATATCATTGTGGTTTTGATACACATTTCTCTGATAACTAGTCATATTGAACACCTTTATATACTTGTTGGTCATTTGTATGTCTTCTGTTGAGGAATGTCTATTTAGACCTATCCTCAATTTTTAATGGCATAATTTGGCTTTTGCTCTAAAGTTTTTGGAATTTCTTATATATTCTGGATATCAACCCCTCGTCAGATATATAGTTTGCAAGTATTTTTTCCCATTCTGTAGATTGTCTGCATTCTTTTGACTTTGCTTTGCTAAAGCTTTTCAGGTTTAGGTAGCTCTCTTTATTTATTTTTGCTTTTATTTTCTGTGTTTTAGGGATCTTACCAAAAAATCTTTGCCATTCCAATATCCTGAAGCATTTTCCCTATGTTTTCTTTTAGCAGTTCTAGAGTTTCAGGTCTTACATCTTTTAGTCCATTTTGAGATGATTATTATAACTGGTGAGAGGTAAAGGTCAAGTTTTATTTTTCGGCATATAAACATCCAGCTTCCCTTGCACTATTTTTTGAAGAAGCTGTCCTTTCTCCAGTACATGTTCCTAGCAATTTTATTGAAAACTAGTTGGACGTACATGTGTAGGTTCACTTCTAGGCTTTCTTTTCTGTACTGTTGGTCTCTGTGTCTATTTTTTTGTTAATACCATGCTATTTTGATTGCTATAGCTTTGGACTATTTTTAAAGTGAAATAGGGTGATGACTCCCACTTTGTTCATTTTACTAAGGATTGCTTTGAGTCTGTGTGTGTGTGTTTGTGTTTACATGCATTTTAGGATTGTTATTTCTTAGTTCTGTGAAGAATGTCATTGATATTTTGATACATATTTATTTAATATGTAAACTGTTTTAGTCACGGCTAGTATGAACATTTTAACACTACTGATTCTTTTAGTCCATGAACATGGAAGTTCTTTTCACATTTTTGTCTCCTCTTAAATTTTTTTCATCAATGCTTCAAAATGTTCATTGTAGAGATCTTTCACCTCTTTGTGTAAATTTACTCCAAAGTATTTTTATAGCTATTGTATAAATAAATTTTTTCCTTGATTTCTCTTTCCAGATAATTGGTTATTGGCATATATCAACATACCAAATTTTGTATGTTAATTCATGTCCTGAAGTTTATCAATTCATTTGTTAATTCTCATGGGTTTTTGGTGGAATTTTGGAGGTCTTCTATGTATAATATCATGTCATCTGCAAACAGTAACATTTTGATATCTTCTCTAATTTAGATATCCTTTATTTCTTTATTTTGCCTGATTGTTCTGGATAAAAATTCCAATACTGTGGTGAATAAAAGTGCTGAAAGTGGGTATCTTTGCCTAGTTCCAGATTTTAGAGAGAATGCTTTCATCTGTTCCCCACTCAGTATAATGTTCACTGTTGGCTGACTTGTGACTTTTATTATGTTGATGTGTATTCCTCATATTCTTAATTTGTTTAGTTTTTTATTAGGAAAGGGTGTTGAATTTTATTAAGTGCTCTTTTCTCTCTCTATTGAGATGATTATGTTTTATTTTACACTCTGTCAATTTGGTATATCATATTTATTGATTTTTACATATTGAACCATCCTTGCATCCCTGGGCTGAATCCAATTTGATCATGGTGAATAATCTTTATACTGTTCTGTTGGATTCAGTTTGCTAGTATTTTGTTGATGATTGTTGCACCTATGTTCATCAAGATTATTGGCCTGGGTTTCTCTTTTCTTTATGCATGTGTCCTTATTTGGTTTGAGTAACAGGATAATGTTGATCACGTAGAATGTGTTTGGAAGAATTCTTCCCTCTTCTATTTTTCAGAGTAACATAAGGGAAATTGGTAGTATCTTTTTTTTTTCTTTAAATATTTGGTACAGTCAGCTGTGAAACCATCTGGTCTTGGGCTTTTGTTTAATGGACAACTTCTAATTACTGATTCAATCTTGTCACTTGTCTGCTTTTTTGATGTGGGTGTTGACAGCTATAAACTTGACTATTAGCACTATATCCCCAAGGTTTTGCTGTGTTGTGTCTCCATTTCATATGTTTAAAGAAATTTTTACTTTTCCTTCTTGATTTCTTCCTTGATCCACTGGTTGTTCAAAAATAGATTGTTAAATTTTCATGTATGTGTTTTGCTTCCAAAGTTTTACTTGTAATTGATTTCCTGTTTTGTTTGTATTGTGGGCAGAAAAGATACTTTATATGATCTCAACTTTTAAAGATTTATTCCAACTTGTTTTGTGCCTTCTCATGTGAACTTTCCTGGCGTGAAAAATGTGCATTCTGCAGCACTTAGATGGGATTTTCTGAAGATGTCTATTAGATCCAATTGGTCTATAGTAGAATTTAACTCTGTTATTTCTTTATTGATTTTCTATCTGCATGAATTGGCCATTTCTGAAGTAATGTTAAAGTCCCCAACTATCACTGTATCCTTAGTCTATTAATTCCTAACTATGATTGTATTGGAGTCTATATCTTCCTTTCAGTTTATTAATATTTGCTTTGTATAATTAGTGTTCATATTTCCTGTTGCTGAATTGGCTTTTTGAGTATTATATAATGACCCTCTTTGTCTTTTTTTTCTCTACTTTTGATTTAAAATCTACTTTGTCTAAGTATGCCACTCCTGCTTTCTTTTGGTTTCTGTTTGTATGAAATGTCTTGCTCCATACATTAACTTTTAGTCTATGTATGTCCTTAAAGGTGAAATGTGTTTCTGGTAAGCAAGATATAGTTGGTTTTGACTTCTCATTCATTTAGTAACTATGTGTCTTTTAAGTGAAAAATTTAATTTATTTAAATTCAAGGTACCTATTGATAAGTGTGGTCTTACTACAGCCATTTTGTATCTCTCTCTCTCTCTCTCTCTCTCTCTCTCTCTCTCTTCCATTAGAACTGTCATCTGCAGGCAGCACCATTAAGTTCTACCAAGTGCTATGAGTTACTAGAGCAACACTAAATTCTAGCAGAACATATTGCCCTTACTACCTTGTCCATCCCCAGGAAGTGCTGTGTGAAATTTGGGATACACTGGATAAGGCAATCTCATGGCCACTTAAGCTAATGCTGAACTCAGCCATGCCTGATGCTCACAGCTACGAGGTCCTGCACTAGGTCAGGGGCAAAACAAGGCCCTTGCCACAACTAGAGGTGATGCAGGCCAATAAATGAGTCTGTCCCACTGAATCACAGGTCTCTAGAGACTATCTGCAAACACTGGTCTCCTTATAGCTGTGCTGCAACACAATTGAGGAGTAGGAAGTAGATACCTTCCAGAAACCTGGATCTTATCTGTGTCTAACTTGGAGGCCTGAAGTTTCGGACAGAGGGTCCAGGTCCACTCCAAGATTCAAAATGATGGAGGCCAAAACTTGAGCATGTCCCATCAGTGAACAGGTCTACACTTGATGCAGGGGTCATTTTAGAGGCTCTTTCTCTGAGCTCTGGCTTTCGTATAGGGCCTTCAGTTTCTACTGGGTCCTGAGTCTGTCCACAGTGAGCCTAGCACTTGCATCTGAGGAAAAGCTCTGTACTTCCTTTTGTGCCCAGCCTTCCAACAGGTGGAGACCTGCTCTCTGCTCTGCTGAGTTTGAGGGGAGGCATGAAGGTTGCAGTGAATAGCCTTTTGTAATATAGATTTGTGTGCTCAGTCCATGGGTGTTGGCCTGGAGATAGAAGTCTTGGGGATTTTTCCAACACTTGTTTTCACTATAGAAGGCCTAGTACTGGGTCTCAAGTGTAAGGGTTAAACTTAGTTCTTTTTCTCTCCAGAAAACATGAGGCATCCCTCTCCAAGGCTGTGCTGATTGGAGTAGGGGAAGGAGTGACGTAGCCTCTCTACCTTCTTCGTGCATCTTTACATTTTGCTATACTAAAGGTATACACCATGCTCTCTTTGATTTATGTAGCACTTATGAAGGTAGCTTAGTGTATGAATAGTTGTGCTACTTTGTGTGTCTGTGGGGTGAGGTCACCAGAGAAGCTTACTCACATGCCATCCTGCATCCTTAATACCAAGAAGGTAGGGAGAGTGAAGGGGCACAGGTGTAGAAACATTAGGCATAGGTGCAGTGTGGGAGCTTGTGGAAAGTCTTCCGATTTGTTCTGTGTTCTTACTGTACATGGAAGCTAGCTGAATGTGAGGTGGGGTGAGGAAGTATTGAATGTTTGCAGGGAAAGAAGAGAGTATAAAAGAGTAATTGAAAAGCAAGGAAAAGGAAATGAGCTAGATAATGATTTAAATTTGAGTTTGTGCATCAGACTCACCTGGAGGGCCAGCTAAAGCACCCCACCCCATCCCCAGAGCCTCTGATTCAGGAGATCTGAGCCGGGGCTTGAGAATGTGCATTTCTTCCAAGTCCCTAGGTGATGCTGTGCATCTAGGGAACACATTTGAGAACTACTGAAAAGAGAAATGCAGTGGTTTTGCCTGAATGAGTGGAAAGCCTACCTGTGCTTGTTGCTGGTGACTTTCCTAAAAGCTCATTATTGTGCCTGTGTTTTGTCCAGTCATACCTGGCTACACAGAAACTAGTGCACATCAGGCAGCTGAGTTTAAACTGCATCGAATGCTATGAGTCACAACAAAGACAAGAGACTGATGGTGGATACACTGCTGTGATTGAACTGAAGGATCATGGAATTGAATCTAAGCCTCCCTCCAGGCTTGGCTGCTTAGAGTTTAGGGTGGAGTAACAAAGGCAATCTTTCCTTGCTGTCTTCTTCAATGAGTGTTTTTGTTTTGTTATACTAATAGCTTGCATTGTGGTCTCTCACCTGGTTTCATTAGCTCTTGTGTAGGTGGTTTGTTCAGTAAATAGCTATTCAGCTTGGTGTGTCTACGGGAAAACAATTACCAGAGGCTCTCAGTAGCCATCTTGCTTCACAATCCTTCCAGAACCTCCTCCGCTTCCATTTTTCTTTTTCCATGGTGCTGCAGATGGAACATAGGGCCTGTTTATTCTAAGATAACCATCAGGGTGCAGAATTCTGGCCTAGCAGAAAATAACTGACAAGGGAATCCTTTTCTGATTTGTAAGCCAGTTTCATTGGCAGCCTTTGAAATCTCTAATTTGCATTAAAAACATGATATTATAAGATTGTTGTTGACTAATTATTCCAAGAGTTTACATAGGTTGATCTGAAGAGCTAAACTGGGTTTGTCATTTTGAAAAAATATCAAGCATTTAAATTTCCTTGAGATCAGAAACTGGAAAGGTCAAATTGTACATCTTATCCAAAGGAAAGAAAGCAAGTTAGAAGTGGTGGGACTGAGGGGGTAGCTCAGTGGGAGATCACTTGCTAGTGAACCAATTGCTTTCTTTAGGGGGTGCTTTCTTTTGGCTTACATCATAAGAATGCCTCTTCTTGGTTTGCTTTTATGAATGATTTGCAGTGACCCTTGGGACTGAGTTTTTGGTGAGACTGACATATTTTTGACTTAGCTAATACTTGATCAACTTAATATAACTATGATAGTCAAAATAGGTGAAGAAAGGAAAACACTAGAAGTAAGGCCACTTGGGTATACTTGAGAGAAAAGTTATTTTTGTCAATTTTATTGCATTTGATATTTCTTTAAGCACAAACTCATTTCTTCCTTCTTCCCATGGCCAACTTTTTTTCAGTGATCAGGTTTCTTACAGGTGTCTTTACCTGAGTCTCTAACAGTGAATTTCTTGCTCTTTTTATGAGCTCTGATTGTTTCCGGTGATTATTACAGCAGGTGTGATTTACTTGTTTCAGTTATTAGCCTTTATGTTCCTTAAGTTGAAAGAATAGGTTAACTTGTCATTGTGTTCTTCCAGTATCTTATAAAGTGCTAAATATGTACATAGTAAGTCTTCAATAATTTTGTCATGTGAATAAATAACAAAAGAATGAGCTGGGTCCTACCATTTCCCTTAAAGGGGGTCTCAATTTCTTTACCTTATTGAAGCTACCCTATATATCAGACCTATTGCTTTTTTAAAATCTAGCTTATTTAAATTAACCTTGAACTCTTTTGAGATCTCTGTAAAGGTGACAGGTAAATTACCCTGAAGCATCAAGAATTATTTAATGGTTTGGTGATCATTTAATTTGAAGAAAAGGTGATTGTCTCCCCTATTCCTTGCTTAAAAGAGTATTTTTGTCTCTTTATATATTTCTCATTTCTCAAAATCTATTTCTCATCCCAGTCATGCAGAGCCTAAATAAATTGTGTTTATAAAAATATATGTAATATAAAGAAGAGCAGTGCTATGTAAATGGAAAACCCTGTTATCTCCAGCCACCTTTGGAAGTTTTGCACCTGAAAAACATCAGTTTTACAATTAAATTATGCTCCATTTCCTACTCCTAACTCACGATTAAAACAGTGTTTGGACCAGCAGGTTTTCCACTAATACCACACTTGTGTACAAGATGCTTCCACGCCTTGCTGTCTAAATAATCCCGTCCCAGGATGAAAGGTTAATTACCAGCTGCTCTAATGATTTGTTGTTATTGATTTAAATGCTCCATTTGTTTCCATCATATTTGTATGATTTTATGCTACAGAAATTTCCATTAATAAAGGAAATACATTTCTCTGATCAAATAATGGTTTCTAAAGGTCTAAGGCAGGGATAGGGACAAAATAAAACACTTTAGAAAAACCATCTAAATAGCAAATTTCCCATGCTTTGCAGATGATCGGCACTTTAGGTGGGGGTAAAAATGACAAGGTTGATCATATACACCAGTACTTTACATTCACACATTCTTAAAACAAGATCATGTATATTCTAATTTTAACTTTGTAGCTGAGACAAATGGAAAAATGAAAGTTAAGTGATTCTCTAGCTGTACCACTAAACCAAAGGCAAAGGTGAGATTATAACACAGCTTCCTTAAGTCTTTACTTTGTATTTTTTCTCATCTAGGGAAAGCATACATACAGATGCAAATGCACAACACACACACACATACACACACACACACACACACACACAGAGCCATCTATAAATGGTTAAAGGTAATATGAGTGTTATATATAAATTATGTTTATTGCCAAATACGTAATTGTATACGTTTATTGCCAAAATGGATAAAGTTAGAATTACACTTTTGAGGAATTTCTTCATTGACAAAATTTGCCTTACTTTTTGTTAAATCTATCTGAACATGCAAATTATTTTTAAAAAGTTTACTTTCTCAGATCTATGATCTGTTTTTAAAATTATGTTGCAATTTTTTTTTTTTTTTTTTTTTTTTGAGGCAGGGTCTCTTTCCCTTTGTAGTTCAGGCTGGCCCTGAACTCACTATGTAGCCCAGGCTGGCCTTGAACTCTTGGTGATCCTCCTGCCTCAGCCTCCTGAGTGCTGGGATTACAGGCATGTGCCACCATGCCCCACCTAATTATATTACAATTTTAATTTAATTTAAAAATAAAAAGGATGCTCATCCTAGGGTGGTTGAGAGGCCTTCAGGAACTGTCTATGAGGCAGTGTGCACCGTGCCTCACACGCAGCAACCTCCACAACTGGTAATTGCACTGCAGTTACCACCAGCATGAACTGCTGCCCAGTGGGGCTAACAGAACTGCACAGGGACATGTCCACATTAGAAGGCACAATAATTACTTCTACCCCCATCAAACTTACTGCAGGGAGACATTTCAAAATAACTCTCTTCTCGGAGTAGTGGCCTTCATTCTACTGAAGCCAATGATGCCTCTATCAACTTACAATCTTAAAGCACAGCATTGGACCCCGTCTTATACAACCACATAATAAATCAGATGAAACAGCCAGCCTTACTTACATTCTACAGTTATGCTTTTTGCATCCACATGACATTGGGGCTTATTTTGTGGGACTTGTATCTCACACCTCTTTTACTGCAAACCATTGTGTCCTCAATTGACTTTAGTGGCTACCACCCTCCTCCCTCAACACATAAAAAAATCTTTGTGAATAAAAATAAGGAGGATTAGCCAGGAAAACAAAGTATTTGGGGATAGAGAGAGCACTTCTCCCAGTAATTTAACCAATAATGATTTTAATTTCAACACAATTTGAAGCACTGTTTTGTGGTCACCTGCCAGCTTTTCTAAGACAAGTTAGAGAAACAAATGCCAAATCAGAGAGTCTGTGCACTTTGCTTCCTTTCTTGCCTGGGCAAAAACAGAAGGTCCTCATGCCAGTTACCTAGACCAAAACCCCTCTCATTTCAGCCCAGTTTCTCCCTTCCTTTGCAACCCAATCTGTAGGTCTCAGCTCTGTTTTTTAGTTTTTCAGATTTTAAAAAGAAAAGGTCAGAATACATTCCTGGCTACTCCACTTGAGAAAGTGCATTCCTAGAGAAGGTGAGCCCGTCCCAGCACCCGGAAGGAAGCTCCCCCACCACCATCCCAAGCTCCTAGGGCAGAGAAGGTGAGCCGGTCTCAGCACCCAGAAGGAAGCTCCCCCACTGCCATCCCAAGCTCTTAGGGCAGAGAAGGTGAGCTGCGTAGGTGCCAGAAGCACCCCGCCCACGCTGTGGAAATGAGAAGACACACAAAAAAAAGCCTCAAAAACAGACTTCTGCATCACCTACAGCAACCCCAAAGGGAAATGAGATGGAACAATCTGATACTCAACTACCTGGACTCTCTGAACTGGCAACAAAAGAGGATCTGGGAAAAATGAAATCAGAAATAATTACTCAGATAACAGCAAAGATTGTGCTCATGGTGCAAGACGTGATTAATAAATCTAGAGAGGACAGAGATAAAAAAACAGAGGATTTGAGGAACATAATGGAATCCCAACATAGGAAACAAATGGAATCCATAAAACAGATGCAAACAGATTTCCAAGAGATTAAAAACTCCATCGAAAGTCTGCTCAGCAGAATGAACCAATGTGAGGATAGAATTTCAGATATAGAAGAAAAGATTGCAATTAGTGACCAGGAAAAGAAAAATTGCTTTAAAATTGTAAAGGAACATGAGAAATCAATCCAGCAGCTGCTAGATGATGCAAAGAAGAATAACATAACACTGACTAGAGTCAATGAAGAAAGAGGAGAGAGTGCAGATGACATAAAAATAAACTCTTCACAGAAGTGATGGCAGAAAACTTCCCAAGGAGGGGAAAAGAACTTGACATACAGATAAGTGAGGCAGATAGGACTCCAGCTAGCCTTAATCAAAAAAAATCTACACATAGGCATATAATAGTTACAATTCTAGAAATCCAACAGAAGAACAAAATTCTACAAGCAGTGAGAGAAAAGAAACAAATCACATACAAAGGAAAGCCCATCAGAATCATAGCAGACTTCTCAATGCAAACCCTCAAGGCAAGAAGAGCTTGGAGTGATGTATTTCAAGCCCTAAAGGAAAACAGCCTCCAACCCAGATTGATGTACCCTGAAAAACTATCTTTCAAAATTGATGGAGAAATAAGATACTTTCATGACAAAGAGCACCTTAGGAACTTCATGAATACCAAACCGGCACTCCAAAAAATTTTAGACAATATCCTAGTAAAAGACAATGAGGATCACAACTCCAGAAAACCCAGCAGAAAGAGTCTGTTGGGCGTGACAAATTAAATGCAAAAGGGGAGAATCCAACAAAAAGAAAAAGTCATGACAGGGCTTTTAAAACTTTTAACTTCATCTCCCTAATGAGTGTATAATTCAATCTTGTTATTGTACTGATTAGTATTTTTCTGATTCTAGGGTTGCACACCTTTCCTTGTGCTGTACTGGCTATTTATCATCTTCTTATGTCTACTTTTTAATTGGGTTGTCTATTAATGAGCTCTAAGAATTCTTTATATATTCTGGTCATAGTTTATATGCATTGGAAATATGGTCTGTTTAAGGGCTACTTTTCATTTTAATGATGTCATTTAAAGTTCTAAATTTTGATGGAATCTCATTTATCCACTTTTTTCTTTTATACATCATGTTTTTTGTATCCTAGGTAGTTCTTGCCTACCCTAAATTCATAAATATTTTCTCTTATAATTTCTTCTTTAACTTTTATAGTTTTAGTCTTTCATATTTAAGTTTATAGATCCTTTCAAGTTATTTTCATGTATGGAAATAAAGGGTTGAGGTTAATTTTTTATATACAGATACCAGGTGTTCTAGTGCCGTTTGCTGAAAACACTATCTCTTCCTCGGCTCTTGAATTGAGTTTATATTCTATAAAATGTTAATGTTAAATAATCTTTCAAAACTCAGTGGACCATATATGTGTGGTTCTATTTCTAGATTCTCTGTTTTATTCCAATGATCTATAGGTCTTTCCTTACACCAACACTGCCTTGATTACTGTAGCTTTAGAAGAAGTCTTAAAATTAGGTACTAAACGTCTTCCAACACTGTTTTTTTTTTTTTTTTAACTTTTCTAGGTCCTTTGTACTCCTACATAACTTTTAAATTTCAATATCCAATTCTTCATTTATAGCAAGTATACATAGACCTGAATTTTTATATATACCTTGTGTTTTCTAATCTTGCTAAATTCATATACAAGTTCTAGGGTCTCCTAGAGATTTCTTAGTATTTTCTCTGTTGATGATTATTTCATCTACATATAAAGATTTTGTTTCTACCTTGCCAATCCTATCCTAATTGTATCATTTTATTGCCAGACTATTTTGGTTTAGGCCTATGTTTCAAAGTTTAATGGACAGATGAAGAGTAGGCATATCTGCCCTTGTTCCCCACCTTAGGGAGAAAGCATTGTATCTTCTCCATTCATATAAGGCATTCTCACTGGAAATATGGAGTACATGTCTTTAATTTGTTGAGAAGGTTCTGTTCTACTTCTAGTCTCCTGATAGCTTTTACCATGAACAGCTGTACAATTTAGTCCAATACTTTTTCTCCAACTAGTGACAGGATCATATGGCTTTTTCCTTTCCTCTGTTAAAATGATGACTTATGGGGGTGGATCTTTCAATGCTGAACCAACACTGCCATCCCTATAATAAAACCACTTTCTACATCCTGCCAGATCTAACTTCTAATAGTTTGTTTTGTTAAACAAATTTCTATCTATGTTCATACTTTTTTCTTCTATTATCTTTATCCAGTTTTAGGACTAGCACAATGTGGATTTCCTAAAATGAAGGGAGAAGTGTTCCTTTTTTTTCTCTTTTAATTGTTTGATATAATTTATCAGTTGAAATGTATATGAGCCTGCTGTTGTCGTATAGGTAGGTTTCCAAGCTAGGAATATACTTTCTTTAATAGATGCTATTCAAATTTTATATTTCCTCCAGAGTTAGTTTCATTAATTTGTCTTCCAAGGTACTTCTTAGAAGTCGTCAAATTTATTTCAAAACAGATTTTTGTAATATGCTTTCTATATCCTTTTAAATTCTATCAAATCTGTGGTAATGTCTCCTAGATCTTGATATTGTAACTTTTAAAATGTATAATTGATACTGTATAATAGGAAGTAAAGGTCTAAAGGAGCAGGGGAAGTGGGAAGGGTAGTTGAAAAGCAAGAAGGGAAAAAGAAAAAATATGAGAAAAGGAAAAAAATGGAAACAAAGTCTTTGCAAATAGGGAAGGGAGGAAGGGGTGAAGGGAGGGCAGGGGAAGGGGAAAAAAATAAGAACCAAGAGATTCATGTAATGGTACAAGATCCCAATGATGTATATAACTGTATTTATACCTAAAATGTACCAATAAAGTTAATTGGGAAAAAAAAAAGAACTGACCTCACTCAGGCACCATGACCTTGAACCTCCAAAACTGTGAGTTAAATAAATCTCTTCCTCATAAGCAGTCTGCCTCAGGTATTTCATCACGGCCATGAAAAACTTACATCAAGGATCAAGATAATCTCATCAGGCTAAAGTGCCTTGGGCCTCCAGATGCCTGACATTAGGGTTTCAGATACACCAGACAAAGAACACCACTTTGAGATCTTTAGCTAAAGATGGCACCTAAAGCCTGACTGATTTTTACATCAAATCTTGAAGGCAGTGGTCAGGAACACAGAAATCTGTGACTGCCCAGGGTGCTGATCTAGAGCCATGCAAACAATATACCAAGAACAAAGAGTGTAGTCTGAGGCCTGTCTAGAAGCCCAGCTCCCCCTCAGAGCATTTTGCATGTGCAAGCAACTCATAGCCCATCTCTGTGCCTCAGTTTCCTCACAGACATGTCCAACCTGTGGCCTGCAAGCCAGCTGCTGTCTTTTCTTTACAGTTATAATGACAAATATAAAAGAACAGCTTTGTCACTCATATACATTAACTGTATTATATATTTTATATGGGGCCTAAGAGCCCAAGAAAATTTCTCTTCACTCAGTGGTGCTGAATGCAGTAGAACCTAAGTGGAATAACACATTGCCTATCATCTTGAATTGTAGTAAGACCAACTGAGATCACGCATAAAGAACATGCATGAGTTACAGGCATAGTAAGAACTCATTGGCCCAGTCTCATTCTGCCCTGAGCACTATGGTAACTGAAGACTCGGAGAGGTTATCTCATCAATCAGCTCCTATTGTAGAGGGGAAAAGTGAAACACAGAAGGAACACAGAAAATTTAAAAGGTAGCCTTCTATATTGTGGGGAGGAATATAAACTAGTATAACCACTATGGAACTCAATATGGAGATTCCTCAAAAAAGTTAGACTAGAAATTCCATTCGATCCAACTTCACCTTCTAGGTATCTTCTCAAATTGTTAAAGACATCATATTATAGTCATGTATCCATACCCACGTTTATAGCAGCACAATTTCTAATAGCTAAATCTTGGAAGCAGCCTATATGTCCATCAACAGATAAAAATGTATTTATACAGAATAGAGTACTACTGTGAAATAAAGAAGGCTAAACTTGAATCATTTTTAGAAAAATGCATGTACCTTGAGACCATAATGTTAAGTGAAATAAATCAGACGCACGAGGATGGTTTCTCTTATGTGAAAACCCCAAAAAATAAATAAAGAGGAAAATAAAAGAAGTAGGATATAGGGAGGTAGATCTTTCTCAAATGGAAAGGGGCTGAAAAGATAAAGGGAAGGGGGAGGGAGGAAGGAGAAGAGGATAAAAACGGTATTAAGATGTGTTATGTACACACACTAACTCCCCACAGGGAATGTGACCATTATGTACTGCAAACATGTACAATACTAATAAAATTGTTTTTAATGGTAGTGATTAAATAAGATGATCTAATCACAGAGGTCACCTGAGCTACATAACAGAAGTATGTGTAGTAGCACTAAGAAATTCAGAAGCGCAGAGTAAAAGCCCATGCCTGAAACAACTGACAATTATTTTTACAAAACCCAAAGGGCTGGAATGTTTGCAGGAGCCAGGAGGCCATGGGGAGAAGAATCTTACAAAGGTGAAGCAGGTTACTTTCAGCTGCCTAGTAAATCCTTGGGCTCTTCTCAAAGTAGAAAGCTGAGAAGGCTTCGTATTTGATGCTCTAATTCTTAGGTAGGCAGAAAAAAAAAAAAATCTCCCAGAGGTTGTCTTTGCTCAAGGTGACCTGAAATACAAAAGCAGAATCATGTGCTGCTTACAAGCAGCTGCATTTACTCTAGTATGAGCTTTTCCCAGCAGCACACAGTCATGCTGTAGGGTCTCTCTGCCAAATACCCCAAGAATGCTCAGCAAAGCTCCCATCTATTGTGTCAGGTGTTTCAACATGGCAAGGAATAAGCATCATTGGCTGGCATAAGACTATCTCTTTTTAATTTATACAAGGGAAACAAATGATCTGTCTCACCCTGATCATCTTCTGGCTTTGACACAGAAATGGAGAGTCTAGGTACTGTGAGAAATATACTTGCATTCTCACTCTAAATTTTTAGGGAAGAAATATTAGAGATATAATTAAATTTGTCTGAACCTATTAGGCCCTGTGCTGGCATTAGAACTTGTTTTAGAATGTGAGGCTTGAATATCTGAAATTTAGAATCTTTAGGGCTTCAGAGAGCTGTCCCCAAATCCTCTGAAATGAAGTATAAAAATTATGTTTTATTTGCATGTTTTAAGAGAAAGACTCCAAAAATGTTCTCTGTGTGTGTGCGTGTGTTACTGAGAACTGAATCCAGCTAGTGCTAAACTACATTCTGGCCCATTTTATTTTGAGACAGGATCTCAATAAGTTTCCCAGGCTGACTTCACGCTTTCAATTCTCTGGCTCCAACTTCCACATAACTGAAAATGCAGGCCTAAGCTGCCACTCCTGGATTTCTCAAATTCTAATAAGAATTTTTGTCATAAAAATGTTTAGAAATCCTGGTCTTAACATGCCTCACAGAATACTGAATGTGGTTTTCCATTCCAGCCCTGCAATTCTGAAACTGATAGACTTGAGTTTATAAGTGACTCACATCCTGTTTAAGTTGACTTAGGAGTTAAAGGAAGCACACTGTTTCTTGGTATTAAAAAAGTCCAGGTAGATCTTGAATTGGATACAGGTAGAGGCAAGCTCTTATACGATATCACCAAGAACAACCCCTTATGTTTTTAATTTCTCTTTTTCCATCTCTCCAGTAAATATTTTTTAAGTTCTGGAAAGGCACGGCTACATAGTGACAAGAAATCCACTGTAATTCCAATCTTGCAACACACTAGCTGAGCAAAGCCAGTAGGAACTGTGCATCTCCTACCCAATAATCCCAATATTTGACTTTGACTGGACCAACATGCATTACACCACCTATCCTTGCCACAATCACTATTGGCCAGTAGATTTTAGCTGGGGCGTTTTACACAATTAGCAATAGCAGAGGATAACTTTGACGGTCACAAATTAGGTGTGCTACTGGCATCTAGAGGATAGGTAGGCAGCTCAACATTCCATAATACACTGATCAGTCAACAAAGAAGTATCCAGATCCAAATTCAAGAGCATCAAGTTTGAGAAAATTGACTATAACCAATGTAATGGAAAATTAGTCATTCCTGGAACTCTTGCTTATGCCTGGAATGGGAAAAGGGTGTCTAAAGATTAAAAGTACAGAAAGCAAATATTTCAAAGGGAAAATAAAAATGTTGTGGCCAGAAGAAGAAATGATTTATTCTAGGCAAGCAAAATCAAAAGATATTTTCTTAAATCTTACACAGACATGATCTATTTAAGAGTCTTGTCACTGAAGGTTTATGATGAACATGGTTTTGTATTAAATATATTTTAGACTTATTATTTAGTCATCACAAAACAATGAAGCTGCTATATTATACCCAATGATTAAAAAGCTATTATTATACCCATTTTATAGATTAAGTATTTAGGGTGCACCCAGCTATGAGGCAGAGAATTGAATCAAACTTGATTTCTGACTCCATAGCCTGAGTTATCTCTACATTTTTTGTCTCATGAGATTCAATTTGAAGGAGAATTTTTTTTTAAATCTTCAATTACTTTAAAAAATGACTTGTGTCAATTGCAATGAGCAGGAATCCTTGCCTTACAATGACAATACTTGGGTTGTACACATTTTATAATCCACACATGCACTGGTTTTCATTTATTTATTTTAGTTCACTGAATAATTCCTTTTTCATTTTACTTGCCTGAGCTGAGTTGATTTGGGGAAAATATATTAGTCTTTTAGATTTCTTGCCTCTGTTTTATGAACAAAGGTCAAGTTGAACACTGCTTGCCACAGGGTGGCTGTGATTTATTCTTCTGAGTCCTCAATTTCTGTGAATAGGTAAAATTGTTAGTAATGAGTATCTCTGAAAAATAACACAGCCCTGAATTCATGTATATGTGTATGTTTCAGTGGTTGGACATAAGGAATTAATGGCTTCATTATCACATCTTAAAGACTGATTTTATTTCTGTTTCTACTATTGTAGTTTATTTCTAAGTAATATGAGATTTTATAGATTGGTTATTTTTAAAGCTCTTTATTGTGAAAATTTCTAAAGAAACCTCAAATAAGACATGAAAATCATGCCCATCTACCAATTACCCAACTTCAAAGTTTTCAATATTTTTTGCTTTTATATTTCATCAAATTCTTTGGAATTTTTCCTGAAATATTATATAGGAAATATCAGATATTGTATCATTTAACCCTGAGCTATTTTTAATATGTATTTCAAAAATGATATTTTCTTATATAACCATAATTATATTATCACAGAAAATAAAGTCAACACCAATTCTTTCATGTCTAATACCAAATCTAGATTTAAATTTCTCTAATTATCTAACATGTTTTTGTTTCACTTTGTTCAAATTAGTATTTAAGTGGAGTCCACTAATGGTATGGTTTCTGACTCCACAGCCTAAGTTATCTCTACATTTTGTTAAGTCTCTCATAGAACAATTTCCCCTCTCCCCTACCATTTTTCTGTGATTGGTTTAAAAGTCCAGATAATCTCTATATTCTGAATTTGCCAGATTCCTTCCTCAAGTTATAATTGAACTTATTTAACATGGCTATGATTTCTGTAGACTAGAATGTACAGCAAAATCTGGGATGCAGGAATCATTTGAATTTTCAAGAATTTGTTGTGATGTTACATCCTTCCTATTGCATTATATTAGGGGATATATGTCTCACTCTTAGTTATATTAAGACTGAATAGTAATTATAGGTGAAGGTAGCCTGCTTGTTTCATTATAAAGTACTTCCTTAATTCTTCACTCAATGATTACCCACTATCTGATGACCTTTTACCCAAACAGTTACTTCATTTTAGTTTGTAAAATGGTGATATTTTCCTAATTCTGTCATCACTTTGGCATTAGTTGTAATTTCTTATCAATTTTTTTCTCATTCAATAGTTTCTTTTAATTCCCCTTATTTCAAGTTTATAAGGCCAAAACAAGAAACTTGTATAATTTATTTTAGTGATCAGTGTTCTAAATATTGATTGGTACCCTAGCATTCTTCAGTGGTTGTCATGATGTTTATTTTATTTCTATATTTTAGTTTTGGGGGAAAGGAGTATATCTCTTATGAATTTGTGGTTTTCTCACTTATTTAATGTTTTTTAATGAAATGCAGGTATTATTCTTGTTTTGTAACTATTTAGTGTTGAAAAATTTAAATATGTACAATTATCAAGAAGCTAATAAATAGTGAATGATATATTCATTCACAATCTTCAGAGCAGTTCAGAGCAAATACATTTTGCCTATAGGTTCACATCCTGAATCATTCTAAACCATATTATTTAGAAGCAAATTCTAGTTATATATTTTCTGCAATATTTATAATATATGATTTAAAAATCCATTAAAAACAAAATGTCCACATCACATTACCATGAACAAATTATGATTTCTCAAAACCATCAGATAACAAGTCAATATTCATATATTCTCAATTCCCATATATATATATATATATATATATATATATATATGTGTGTGTGTGTGTGTGTGTGTATGTTTTTGTTTGAATTAGGATCTAAGTAGGGAAAAGGTACTTTAATCAACAGATATGCATCTTAACTATCAATTTTTTAGATTCTTCCATCATCTATTTCTTCTTCTTTTTATTTTTTATTTTTATTGCACAAGATAGCTGTAAGTTCTGTAGATTTTCCAATGGCTTGGAGTTTGGTGGCTTGATAATTATTGAACTGATATAAAAAAATGTAATGCGTCATTCTTTTTAGTGTTTAAATTGACCCATCTTTAGCCTGTGGAGTAAAGTGATAATTATTAACTAAATTCAATATGGTTCCTAATGAAAATAAAAACTACAGAATTTATTAAAATTAGAGAAAAACAGAATGAAGACAAAAAAATATAAACTTTTCTAAATATTAATAATTTTTTAAAAATGGAAAATTGCTCAGAGAGAGATGTCATACATATATATACTTTTTTTTTTTTTTTTTTTTTTTTTTGGTACTGAGGATCGAACTCGGGTCCCTGAGCTTGCGCAGCAGGCGTTGAAACCACTGAGCTAAATCTCTGGCCCTGTCATATATTTTTAAGTAAATCACTGTGCTTGTTAAGCTTAATTGTATCACTCGCTTGGCTTGGGAACCACCAAAGGAATTAGGGAGGCACAGTTTATAGTATGTCTGGGTCGGTTTTGGAGGCACAACTTTGAATATTGTATCTGGTCCCTCACTTCTTTTTCTCTAGTGCTGTTCCTCTGCTCTGCTTCTCAGATAACATAAACTAAGAAGTTATACCCTTCCTCCATGATGTTTCTGCCTTGGAGCCAGGTAACCATGGACTGAATCCCCTGAAACCATGGGCCAAATTAAAGCTCTTCTGCTTTAAGTTGTAGTTGTATGTAGTGTGTCCTAGATATGGTTAAACTAACTAATATAATCACTAAAAAGCTTCAAAATCAAGAACTGAGATTATTTCATATCAATATAGTTAATGAGTTCCCCTTTCCATAATAAAATGATTTAAAACTTTACAAAGAAAGAAAAATACAATTTGGTATTGAGTATAATAAAGTTTTGTGTTATTATCTGTTTCTTTTTGTAAGAATCTTTTTGGTTTATGTCTGGTACTCTGGGCAATTACTTTGAAGATTTGCTATGAAATTTTGTTTCATTTTTTAATAAAATAAAAACGATGCACAATTTCAACAAATGGAATCACAAAAGATAAAAGTAAAAGGATAGGAAAGATATACTAGGAAAGTTTATATAAAAAGAAATGAAGGGTCATTAGCTTGATATTAAACAAGAGAAAATCAGGCCAAAAATAAAATCAAGCAAGGAAGAAAATTTAAAGCACTGGCGACCACAACCCACAAAGGAGAACTAAACATTATTAATACCTGTGAACCAAATAACACAGCCACTTATTTCCTAAAAAAATTATAAGCAATGTAAAGACAAGTAAACAAAATGACTGATAATAGTTTACTTCAACAGAGCCATCGGTCCAAGACAGTTCAAAGAACTACAACTAAAATTATAGAAGTTCTTGTCTTAATCAGCTTAAGCTACTATAAAAAATATATTATACATTGAGTGGTTTAAACATTAAATATTTATTTCCCTCAGTTCTGGAGCCTGGAAAACCTAAGAGAAATGTACTGACAGATTCTTTTCTGATGAGGGCCACTTTCTGACTTGCAGACGGCCAGCCACTTTCCTACTGCGTACTCATAGCCAGGTGAGGAGAAAAGGCTCTAGTGTTTCTTTCTCATCTCCTAAGGGCACTGATCCCATCATAGGGGCTCTACCTTCAGGAGAGCTTCTTAATTTAAAAAACCCCCAAAGGCCCCAAGACTTACTACCATCATATTGGGGTTAGGATTTCAACAAATGAATTGTGGAGTCACACAAACTCTCACTTCATAATGGACCTAAACAACATAATAAATGGACACAACAGATGTAAATAAAAACACAAACTTAGGTAATAGAGATCATACCTTTGTAGTTGCATGTAGAGTATTTATGAAAATTTATTGTATATTTTGCCAAAATTAACTGCAATATATTTTCCCAAAAATATAATGCAAAACCATTTCTATGATCACAATGAAATGTTAGAAATTAATAACAAAGGTTAAAATTAAAATAAATCACAAAAGGCCTTTTCACCTAGAACAAAAGAAATCAGAGCAAAAATAAAGCATATGTATTAAAACAATACTGGGTTAAAGTGGAAATCCAAAATGAAATGGACAAATTTCTCTTTTTTTCTCTCATTTACTCCCAAGAAGAATTTACTGATATTTTTAGTCTTTTCAAAACCCAAATTACTAGGTAATCCACTCTATTTTATGTTTCTTTTCTTTTGTCTTCTTGACTTTCTTTCCTTTATCTTACTTTATGTTTAGATCTGCATTTTTATTTTACTTCTTTTGATTATTTTACTTAGCTTGTTCATTGGGTTCTATATTCATATACTAATATATTAATTATAATAATAATTTCCCATTAGGAATGACTTTTGTTATACCTCACAAATTATGTGTACTATATTTCACAAATTGTGTGTACTATATTTAGTTTCATTCGATCCAAAATACATTCATGGGACTTTGTGTTGACACTTGAGGTTATTAAGAATATTCCTGTGAGGTAATTCTACCAATAGCATTATAGAAGGTATTTCTAATTATAATTTATATTCACTATATTTTTATCACACCTTAAAAAGACACTCATGAAAGAAAACTCCCAGAACTGCTTCTGAAAATGGCAAGAATGATAGGATAATTGTGTTTGAAGCAAGGAGTATTTAAAGGGAGATTAACGGCAAAATGTCTTTTACTGTAATAAATTGAAAAAAATTTAAATATTTACCATAGTTTTCATTCACACCTCATATGTATACATTGTGCAATGATAAAATCAGGATATTTAACATATCAGTTACTTTAAAATTCATTATTGTGGGAGGGTGAAATATTAAAAATACTCTTTTCTAGTAATTTTGAAACATAAAATATTAATTATATCACCTTACTACACAATAGATTCTAAAGCTTATTTTAAATCTTTCTTAATCTTAGGTCTTAAACACATCTTATGAAAAGATAACATTTTGTTTGTTTCTTTGTTTTTGGTACCAGGGATTGAGCTCCGGTCCTTATGCGCGCAGCAGGCAGCGAAACCACTGAGCTCAATCTCCGGCCCCATGATAACATTTTGTTTGACTTGTTAGTAACTCCGATAACCTCTTTTTAACTGGATCATTGTGTCTACTAATAAATAATATATTTATCAAAGTTAAATATTTCTTAATATTTTCTGTCTATATATTCCACATGTCCTATGTTCCTTTACTGCTATTTTGTTGCACTCTGCTACTTTTACTGAATTTTCCTCATTTTATTTTTTTCCTTCCTTAGCTTGAAGGACATCTAGTCTTTCACTATACAAGAAACATTGTTCCTAAAGAATTTCGATGCATTCTTGATTTATTAAAGTCTAATCAAAGTATTATTAAAGTATTAATCATTATGTTCATATGCCTCTTGAATAATTAGGACCTTAAAAATATCTTAATTCCAGTACCTCTTTCTTGATTTCTGATACATCTCATGTATCATAGTTATACTTGTATTTTAAATGCAATAAAATGTTATTAATGATATTAACATTAATTTTTTGGCCTACTTTTTTTTACCTATTATACATTATTTTAATTTTCTTTTCCACTTTATCCATAGGATCATTGTTCTTCTGTCCAAGGGACACCCTTCTGTATTTCCTTTACTACAGACCTGATAATGCTTAATTCCTCCATTTGCATGCCTGAAATTGCCTTAATTTTACTCTTACTTTTGGAGGATTTTTTTGTCAAATATGGAATCTGGGTTGACACTTATTCAATGTCATTGACACCGATTCCCTTTAAACTTAGGCTGTTTCTGTTGAGAACTCAATTGTCATTTCTCTGGTTGCTACTCTGAAAGTTTTTCTGGCTACTCAGGAATTTCTCTTTTGTTCACTGTGTTTGTAATGCATTGTGCATAGGTCTGAGTTTCTCTTTATTTATCTTGCTTGGGATGTTTGGGACTCCTCACCCTGTTCTGTGGCAGAATGCTTTTCAGTTTGGAAAATTTTTTAGCCATTTTGTCACAATGTTACTCTTGTCTTTCTCCTCTTTTTCTGGGACACTCATCACACATATAAAAGACGCTTTCTTACCTCTTTTCTTTTTCTTTTTTCTTTTTTTTTTTTTGGTATTGGGGATCGAACTTCGGTCCTTGCACTTGAGCAACAGGGTGCAAAACCACTGAGCTAAATCCCTGGCCCTCTTTTCAGTTTTTATTTTGGTCCTTTTACCTTTCTGTGCTTTCGCCTAGTTGTTTAACTTACTTAGTTTTAACTATTTTGTCGTACTGATTTCTTTGCCACTTTGTCACATGTCTTCTGCTTTTAACCCATCATTTGAGTTCTTTATTGCATATAACTTTATTTTACTTCATGAATTTTTATTTTTACAGGATCTAGTTCTATGCCAAAAAGTCAAATTTCTTATTTTTTATATAAGTAGCATATTTATTTAAATGTCTGTATTTCCGGACTCCCAGAACTGGAGGATCTGTGTGTCTGTTTTATTATTAGTGTCCCTTTGATAGTATTATTTTATTGTTTTGTAATAGGCACTAAGTGTTGTGTTTGGAAAAAAAATATTCAAGTGGTCTGCGCTGCAGAAACACATTATCTTACTTTAAGAAAGGCTTAAATTTATTCTATAAGAATTAATACTCCAGGATGCCTTATGGCACTAGTAATGTTGGCTCACCTCTATCTAATTTCAGGAATTGAGACTATTCTGTTCCAAAATGCCCCACTCATCATGGCTATATAGCTCTGCATTCTTTTGACGACCCTCCCTAAAGTGAGGGTTTCGCCAGACCTATCCACAACTGAGAGGACTTGGACTAAAAAACCTGCTCATCTCTTAAACTATATATATATAAATATAGGCTGGGCAGGATTCTTTTAGGATGTATTTTTGGAAAGGTTCTTTTTCCAGATACATTATAGTATATAATAGTATGCATATTGTAAAGTATCAGACTTTTTTCTAAGTGAAATATTACTCTTGATGTTTACTAATAATCCAAGAGAACTCTATGCCTACTCCTGCGGGAAAGGATGAATTATCTACTGTGTATTCATTTGCAGGATTTGGAAACTGAACCCTGGGGATACTGCAGGCAACTGCAAAAGGAGTGCTTATGTGTCAACAACCAGAGAAGTATTTTGTGAAGTTTACCAAATGATTCTTATAGATTATACTAAAGTGTTCTGATGTGAATACTGGCTTTTTAACTTTTTAATAAATAAATAATTAACAATCATTTACCATCAGTATGGGCTATAAAATAAGGATGAGCTAATTGGTCTGACACTCATGTCTCCTATCAAATACTTATACTCTTCAAAAACAATTATTTATATTCAGGAGTTCCTTCCATGCCATCTGTTGCCACAGGGAAATAACACAATGTTCTCAGAGTTACCTAAAAGACTCTGCTAAATATTTACAACACAGTCCCAGGGAAAGCAGGGGGCAAAAGGCATCAGCCAAGCAGTGACAAGAATAATAGCAAGCAAGGTTCAAACAAGCAGCTCATTTCTGCTGCCATTCAGGGCCTTTGCTAAATGTCACGGGCATAGATCACTGTCATTGCTTCTTGGCGGACAATTTTTTCTTTCCTTTATCTTTTCTCTCTCTTTTTCTTGTCCCAAAATTTCAAACTCTCATGTTGCAAGAGTTTTTAAATCTTGTGTGCTTTTGTGGGAGAGATGAATTTGGATAAAGACTTTTTTAGGCCTCTTACAAATTAGACACAAACTGTAACATGTGCTTTGTTCATCTCATACAATAGCCTGGAACTTTGGAATGTAAATTAATGACTCAACCTACTCAAAGTAAGAGGAGCAAGAGGGTAGTTTTTCAGTGATGTCAACAGCAAGGTCACCATGTTCTCTGCTGTGTGCCCCTCATGGCTGCAGATGGCATGGCAGGCTCAGTGCTCCCCTAAATCACTTGGGTTTGTAGTGAGATTTTTGTCTATGATATTGCTTACTTAGATGCCAGTTGTTTTTCTCTGTTCTCAGAACTTGATTTTCCAACTTTCTCCCTATGATTATTGGAGCTACCAATACTATGTCAATACAGTTTCCATTTAGATCAGCCAAAGACACTTTCTCTTGTTTACAATTATGGCCCATATATAGTGTAATCATCATTGGTAAAATTAACATACAACCCTTATTACTTTTGCTACCTTGTGATTGCCATATTGTTTCTCCTCTGCGATGTCTGTTTGCCATCCCTGCCTAAAAGGGGAAGAAAGATGCTGTTGAGGTCTCTTGTTGCTTTTGCTGCTTCTGCTGCTATGAACTCTTGCCCCTCTGCCACCTGCCATTCAGCCTGCTGATTATGGACTGAAGCCTCTATGAACTAAACACATTTTTTTTTTCTAAACACATTTTTTGACCACCGCTCCAAGTGCAGAGGAGGAGACTTCCAGGCCCCCACACCACCACTTCTAGCACATAGGAGGCATCCGGGCCATGGTACCAGAGCTCCCAGTGCAGAGGAGGAGGCTTCCAGGCAACCATACCACTGCTCCCATCGCAGAGGAGGCTTCCAGGCCGCCATACCACCATGCCCAGCACAGAGGAGGTGAACCGCACAGCACACACCCCAACCCCCACCCCACCCCCATCAAAATGAAAAGACACATAAACAAGTCTCAAAACAAGACTTTCTGATCACCTACAGCAACCCCAAAGAGAAACAAGATATAACATTTTGATACTCAACAACCTGGACAAAATCCAACACGCATTTATGATAAAAATCTTACAAAAAATCAGAATAGGCGGTCTCTACCTCAATCTGATAAAAGCTATCTATGAAAAACCAACAGCTAATACCATACTAAATGGTCAAAAACTGAAATCATTCACACTAAAATCAGGAACAAGACAAGGATGTCGACTATCACCACTCCTGTTCAATATAGTTTTGGAAATACTAGCCATGGCAATTAGACAAGAGAAAGAAATAAAAGGAAGATAGGAAATGAAGAAGTCAAATTGTTATTATTTGCAGATGACATGATACTCTATATAGAAGATCCCAGGAATGCCACAAAAAGTCTTCTAGACTTAACAACCAAATTCAGTCAAGTAGCTGGTTACAAGGTCAACACATAAAACTCAATATCTTTCCTCTACATGAACAACAGACTCACTGAGACAGAAATAGGGCAAACAATTCCTTTCACAATAGCATCCAAAAACTGAAATACTTAGGAATCAACCTAATAAAAGAAATCAAAGATCTCTTCTCTGAAAACTATAGCACTCTGAAAAGAAAGATTGAAGATGATAACAGAACATGAAAAGACATCTCTTGCTCCTGGGTAGGAAGGATCAACATAGTGAAAACGGCCATACTTACAAAACTGCTATGTAGATTCAATGCAATTCCAATTGAAATTCCAGCAGCATACTTTACAGACCTTGATAAAACAATCCAAAAATTCATTTGGAACAAGAAGAGACCTAGAATAGCCAAAGCAATTCTAGGCAACAGAGACATGGCAGGGAGTATCACAACTCCTAACTTGAAACTATACTACAAAGCTACTGTGATAAAAACAGCACGGTATTGGCAAAGAAACTGACCTGAGGACCAGAGGAACAGATTAGAAGATGCAGAAACAACGCCAGACACACTCAGTCACCTCATCTTCAACAAAGGAGCCAAACACCTTCACTGGAAGAAAGATAACCTCTTTAATAAATGGTGCTGGAAAAACTGGGTTTCAACTTGCCAAAGACTAAAACTAGACCTACATCTCTCACCATGCACTAAACTAAAATTGCAATGGATTAAAGGTCTAAATGGGTTTTTTTGGGTACTGGAGATCGAACTCGGGTCCTTGCGCTTGCGCAGCAGGCGATGAAACCACTGAGCTAAATCCCTGGCCCGGGTCTAAATGTTAAAATAGAAATGTTGAACCGCCTGGACCAGAGGTTAGGTAGCACTCTTGAAGACATTGGTGTAGGAAAAGATTTTATGAACAAAACCTCAGTTGCCTGTGAACTAGCACAAACTATCAACAAGTGGGATCTCTTCTTATTAAAAAGCTTCTGCACAGCAAGAGAAACCAGCAACAGTGTGAAGAAAACCTACAATTTGGGAAAAAATTTTCACCTGCTGTTCCTCAGACAGAGGTCTACTATGTGGAATCTATAAAGAACTTTAAAAAATAAGACCTCCCAAATTTAAAGACCCAATCCAAAATGGGCTTCTGAAATGAGCATTTCTCAGACAAATAAGCAGAAATAGCAAATAAACATATGAAAAAATGTTGAACATCACTGGTCATTTGAGAGATGCAAATGAAAACAACCCTGAGATTCCACCTCACTCCAGAAAGAATGGCTGCTATCATGAAATCAACCAATAACAAATGCTGGCAGGGGTGTGGGGAAAAAGGAACACTTTTCCACTGCTGGTGGGAGTGTAGACTGGTGAAACCACTGTGGAAATCAGTATGGAGATACCTCAAAGAGCTAGGACTAGAAGTCCCATTTGACCCAGCTATTGCCCTGCTGGGGATCTTCCTCAAAGCATTAAAAGAATCATACCACAGTGATATATGTGCACCCATGTTCATAGCAGCACAGTTTGTAATAACTAAAACTTGGAAGCAGCCCAATTGCCTGTGACCTGGAGACTGGATAAAGAAAATGTGTTTTTTTAAAATAAAATGGAGTACTTCTCAGCCATAAAAAATGAGAAATTAGAGACATTTATAGCTAAATGGATGCACATTGAGGTGATACACTTAAGTGAAATAAATAGGACACATGTGTAAATACCGAACAGTTTCTCTAGTGTGAGAAACTGAAAGTGTAAATAAGGACTAAAAGGTATAATAGATAATGTGAAATAGGAAGAAAAGGGGCAAAGAGGAAGGGGAATTGGGAGGGGTAGCGGAAATTCAAGAAGGGAATGGAATTAATATGAGAAAATGAAAAATGGAAACAAAGTCTTTGTTAATAGGGAGGGATGGATAGGGTTGAAGGGAGGGCAGGGGAAGGGGGGAAAATAAGAACCAAGAGAGATTATGTAAAGGTGCAAATTTCCAATGATGAATGTCATTATATTGTATACCTAAAATGTACCAATAATATAAATTTTTTTAAAAAATGAAATAAAATAAAATTTACATAGACCTTAGTAGCTAAAATTTGCTACACATTCAAATTGTGCCAGCTACTTTGATAAGCACTTCATAGACATTATTTCAAACATGTTTTATAGCAAAAATAGACATCCTACAATTCTAAGATATAGGTATCATAATCGTCCTCATTTTACTTTTGATAAAACCAAGCAATGAAAAAGTTAAGGAATTTGGCTGAAGTTAATCTCAGTACAAAACTGAGTTTGAACTCAAGTGGCTTTGATCTCCACTTTGTACTAATTTCCATGAATATTAGTGAAATTATCTATGTTATTATTGTACTTCCTCATGGTTTTTTTGGTACCGGGGATCGAACTTGGGTCCTTGCGCTGGCACAGCAGGCGGCGAAACCACTGAGCTGAATCCCTGGCCCTACTTTCTCATTTTTAACGAACCATTTTATTTCTAATAGTCTTTCTTTATGTTATCCTACTACTGTAATGTTTCCAGCTCTTTGTGGAAAAACATCACAGAAAGTATCATTTGATCATTTTAAGTAACTAATATAATAACTGAATTGCTCAAGGTTGTAGTTAGTAGATATTGAAGGGTAGGGTTAAACCCAGGTCTTTTAAGTTAATTGAAGTTAATTGAATAGTTAATTGAAGTATTATTATATTAGTCAAATCCTAAAATAATTTTGTTCCCACTAAAAGTACAAAGATCACTTTAATAATAGCAATTATACTGTAAAACATTGAAAAATCAGTCTAATTTACATTTCAATTTGCATTGCCAAAAGATCTGTGATCCTAAAAGGCTTTCATTGAAAAGTATTGGGATAAGGTGAATCAAGGGTCACTGGATTTCTTAGCCTTAAAGTTATGATATTGTTAAGAATAGCAGTGATTTTCTTTTTTTTTCATTCATTTTACTCACTGATGACTATGTATGTTCCGTGGCTTAATAAAACATAATCTCATTTAAATGGCATTTAGAAGGCCTTCTCAGTGTTCCCTGATTGCACCTCGGGGCCTTTGCACCACCTATTTTCTTTGCACAGTATTCCCTTTGATATCCAGATGGCCAGTTCACTGATGTCACTCATGTCTCCTCTGTTTCCATGTCAGAGCTCTGTTGGTATCGCTGAACCCATATGAACTGACTTTGTTCTACATTCACCTCCTACCCCTCACCACTCTGCTTCATTCTTCTTCATTCTTATCCATTCATTTATCCTTATTTCTTTTTACTTACGCTTGACCTTTTGTGTGTCACATGTTTAGATATATAAACTTTTAAAAATGTTTGTTGGTTTATTCTCTCACTAAAATTACTAACATACAAGATTCAAAACATGCCCTATTCTGTTTTGTGCCCTACTGAATTTCCAATGACTGACTTAATGCTGAACACATAGTGCTTGATGAATAGTTGTTTACTGAAACAAGTTTGTTTAGTTTGATGTAAACCCACCACTGAATTTCTAGATGGGTTGTCACTCTTATCTTTTTGAAAAATCACTCTCTTTTCTCACAATAAAAGAGCTCAGGCCTTTTGCCTGTTTATGCCTTTCACTATTCTACACAGAGCACTCATTCCATTCCTTAGTATATCATTTTGAATACAGTGATTCTGCCTTAGGCTTCTTATCATTAGGCTGGGATTTTGGGTCTTCCTCATAAATGATTTTTGAATGATATCAAGTAAAATGCCTTGTATATTTAAAAAGGATGTTAAGAATCATATATGGGAATAAATAGAAAAATATTAATTTAAAAACAGAAAAAAGTTAAAGGAAATAGTTTTGGATCTTTTAGCCTGAAAATATGAAATAGTTATCTCTTTACTTGTCTTCATTCCTTTATTAGCTAGAAAGAACTAGCTTCCAACTGTCTTCCCTAGACATGACTTCCTTTCATGCTTTAAAGATTGAAAAAAGTCTGAAAGCTGAACCTGAGCTGATCCTCAATTATCCTTACAAAGTGTTCATCTATAAGCCTATATGTTATTTGCAAATAAAAATGCAAACAAAATTGCAAAAGATAGATTAACTTCACAAACTAAAATTAATTTTATTCAATTACTTGGTCTATACTCAATACAGAACTACAATTGCATATTAGTGAGGTAAAAAGATTTGAACTACAATAACAAATAATACTGAGAAATAGACAAACCTTTTGGAGATCTTGCCTCCACCATATACTAATTGTATATCTCGTGTAAAATTTCTGGCTTCTCTGAGCCTCAGTTCTCCTGAGAACTGAATTATAAAGCAGAAATATGAAATTGTTACTGAAGAACCAGATTATTTTATTGTCACATGGCACATCTTGTAGAGTCCAAAGCATCATCCCATTCAATTATTTTACCCAACCCATGTTTATAAACCTGCTACCTCAAATAGAAAAGGCATGTCTATCACCAAGTGTTTTTAAGTCTGCTCCACAAATAGGCCCATTAGAGACTTTCTTTGTGACATATATGTCAGTCATGTCCAGTCTTTTAAATGTACTCTCAATTTACACCAAAAATATATGTAAAAGAATCTCATCCTCTCTATTGTTGCTTGCAATTTCAAACTGTGTCAAACAACAAGATTATAGCAGTAATCAGGATACAACTTGTCAGATAACTTATCTGCCTATCTTCCCTCTATTCATTCCATTTGTTCTTGTATTACTTTTGGTAACTTGTGATTTTTCTAAAACTTTTCCCTTTCACCTCAATTTTCAAGATCTGTATATTTCCTTTGAGGTTTTTGTGTGCTTTTAGTGTCTATAGGATCTGTAGTGAAGTCTCCTTTTTTGTTCCTGTTTAATGTGTATGTGTGTGTGTGTGGATACATGTCTCAGTGGGCCTCACCCAAAGGCTTATCAATTTCTTTTCTTTTTTTTGGTACCGGGGATCGGACTCCAGTCCTTGCACTTGCGCAGCAGGTGGCAAAAACCACTGAGCTAAATCCCCGGACCCTCAATTGCTTTTCTTAGAACCAATATTTGTATTTGTTGATCCTTCTTTTGCATGGTTTATTTTCTGTTGAGTTTCTTCTCATGTCTTTAAATTGTCCTTATGATTCTTTGGGATTAAGCCGATGTTATTTTCTAAATTCCCAAGATTAATACTTAGTTTATTAATTTTAAGGCTTTCATCTCTTGTCCTATATAAATATAAACTTCAAATTTTCCTATAGGTGCATCCTATATACTCAGATATATATTGCCATTATCATTCATTTTAAATCACTCTAATTCTATTCAAGTTTTGTATTAATTTTTTGTATTTATTTGGAAGTACACTTCCTAAATTGCACGGTTATGTACATTTTTCAAGTCATCTATTCTAGTCTTCTAGCATAAATTCATTGTAGCCATCAAAATGATTTAAATCCTTCAAAATGTTTTATTATATTCCATTTTGCAAAGTTCATTTTTATAAATATCCCATATGTGCTTGTACTTTTCACATACAGATGTAATGTTTCTATATAAATACAGATGTCCACATATGCAGTCTATTTACCTATATATCTATGTCGAGAGAAAGAATCAAATGTGTTGACATTCAGATCTTCTATAATTATAATTTATTTTTGTGTAATTATTCTACCTAATCATGTCCATTCATTCAATAAATATTTATTGAATATTACTGAGTATTGAACCTTGGATCATTTGCTTCAACACTCACAAAAATACTATGAAATTAGAGAAAGAAAACCAAGACTCTAAAAGGTGCAGTAATTGCCCATAGCCCCACAGCTCTGGGAAGACTGTGGCAGGACGAGTGGCACAGCTGAGAGAAGTGAAGAGTACGGGTGGGTTATCCTAAACCAGGACTGGGATCTAAAATGCCCAAAATTCATGCATTCATAACGTTACTGAAAATTAACTAGGTCTTTGCCATGTACCTAACAAAGATATGTTCGTGTTGTCCTATCCCTATGTTCTGAAATTCCCTGCACATTAACTTCTGCTTATCCAAGAATTGACTTTCTTCAGCATTGTTGCAGCTTTTTGTCCTACAGATTGGAAGAATTAGTGTTGTAATTCCCACAAAAAAATATTAAATGCACTATTTATTGGAGAAAATAATAACATCCCTTTGAGAATATGAGCTGAGAAGAGATTTCTGTCTGAGAAAGATGAGTAAGTGGATAGAGAAATAGATACTGTTATTCTATAACATACTTAATTGTCTCGCAAGTCAGAAATGCCTGAGCAGTCTAACTCTCCAGTATGCTGGTCTTGTCTTGATAGGGACTTTATCTCACTTGTTCATTGCTATATCTGCAGTACTTAGCACAATGTGCTTTGTAAATACATGGTAATGAAATAATGAATACATAATATGGAAATTATACAATCAAAGAACTTTTTTTTCATTTTACTTGTATAAAAGAACTGCATACACAATGGATGAAACCTTAAATATAAAATGGGTAGAGCTCCAAAATGGACTTCTTTTGTTTTGTTTCTTATATTATATTTATATATATATATATATATATATATATATATATATATATAACATATGAAACATATCTTTTTTTTTGGACAGGGAATCGAACTCGGGTCCTTGCGCTTGCAAGCCAGGGGTCAGAACCACTGAGCTAAATCCCTGGCCCTCAAATACATTTTTAATCTCTGTTTCAAAGTCTCAATGAATTAGCCAATGTTACTGTAAAATAACAAGGCAGTCACACTCAAAAATGAAATTCCCAATTGGGAACTTATCTGAGTAATTTTCTCTGTAACATCCAATCCACAGAGCCCTTAAGTTATCCAGGTATTATGAGCATTAAATAGTCTCCAGAGAAAATCATCCTAGTAACCTCTTTTTATTGTTAGTAAAACTGTAAGGAATTATGGAAAGTTTCTTACTGAAAAAAATGTACAAGATAATAAAAATGTAGGATTGTACAATAAATTATTTTGACCAGGTATGGAAATAATAAATATAGATCAACTAAAAGACTAGAACAACAGACTAATGGCACTATTATGGTTATTTCTATGAGGACCGACCAGTGCCATTCCAAAAAGGAGAACCATACCAGCTTATTTTTATTGTTGTTGCTTTATTTATTATATTATAATTGAATTATGGCTTAGTAATATGAAAATCCTAAATTATATATAATATAAATATAATATAAATACATTATGTATGTACAAGTCTTGTGATGCTGAAATAATTTTTACATTATTTTAATGTTATCTGTAATGTTCCAATCATTCAAATAATAGCACATGAGAATATAATAAGTATTGTGCAAAATTTGATCAAGAAAAGCTTTGAGTTTGAATTGAACTTGGTAAAAACTTCACATACACATGAAGACTGTTACGGTTTCTATCTACGTGTCCCCCCAGAGCCTCATGCAGTCATAGGTGGAGCATTTCAGAGGTGGCTAGATCTAGGATACATGATGATAAGATTAAGGATGTGATGCTGGGATTGGTTCATGATATGATGCTGGGATTAAGGGTACCCCACCCTGGATATGAGTGCTACCTGCCATAAGGGCAAGTAGTGTAGACAGAATATAAGGGAAAGAAAGAGGGCTGCCGTGGTAACTGCTTGTCACTTTCTGCTTCAGTGCTACTTCACAGCTTTGCTGCCTTCTGCCTGCCTTGAACTATTTCTCCTCTGCATGCTCCTCTGCTATGCCACCTGCCTTGGAGCCAGCCAACTCTGAACTGAAACCTCTATACACTGTGAGCTAAATAAACCTTTCCTCTTTTAACTCTGGGTGGCAGGTATGCTGTTTGAGCAGTGAGAAAAGTAACTAAGACAAAGACCGAAAGTGGACTTGCAGAAATAAGTTGAACAATGTTTCAAATCCCTAGCAGTTTTCACTCCTTGTTTCAGTTAAAAAAGGAAAGACATTTAACTGAATAATAATTTTTTAAAAACCCTTCCAAGAGGAGGTTAACTGGACTTGTAGGAAGCTGCCTTATTGGATTCTCCTGTAAGTAACAGATATCAAGATGTCATGAACATTCTGAACTGTTCTGTTCCTGAGTGTGCCAATTCTAATGTTGATTTTAAATTTTTATTCCAAAATCAAATGGCAGAGTTAAAATCATTTAAAATTTGTGGTACTTAGAAGGGCGAAACTGATCCTTTTTTCAACAAAAAAAGAGCTTTATTGAAGCTATAATTGTCATATAATATACTGCACAAATTTAAAGTTCCCAAGGTGATGTCTTGACAAAGATATCACCACAATCAAGATAATGAACATGGCATCACCTGCAAAATTTTCTCATGCCCCCTTGCAGTATTTTATTCCTCTTCTTCCCTCAACCTTGTCCCAAGGCAATAACTGATATGTTATCTGTCACTATATACTGTACTGGTTTGTATTTCTAAATGCTCTGTGATATATATATATATTCATCAAATTTTAGATGATTTTGTACAAAATTGTTATTACTTCTTTAAATATTTGGAAGAATTCATCAATGAAGCCATGTTGGCTTGGAGTTTTCTTCATTTTTTTAACTACAATTTTAATTTATTTAATAGAGATAAGTACGAAGAAACTTCTTTTGCTGTGGGTGATGCTTGGTAGTGTGTGTCTTAGAAGATTTATTTAAAAAGTCATCTTTGGTATTTTCTTATTACACTATTATAATGTATTGATATAGCCTCGTATCATTAATGTTGGTAACATTTATTCCTTTTACTTTTCTTGATTAGTATGGCTAAAAATTTAAGATTTGAATGATCTTTAAAAAACATTTGAATTTTTTTCTGTTGATTCTCTGCCTTCTATGTCCTTTATTTCAACCTTAGTTCTAATTCTTTCCTTCCACTTATGGAGAATAAACATGAAAATACAGCCAGGCCACAAGAATTTCTTCAGCACCACCCTCTAACCTTATTTGTAAGACTATATCAAACCAAAAGGGTTTGTATAAATAAAAGTGAAAAGAAAGACTCAACAGTTAGACTATGCTACTGAGTTTACCAAAAACTGGACTGACGCAGCTGCTCAGTCTCAGGGCTCTGAGCAAGAGAGACTCCAAGAAGTATCCAGCATGCTGTAGTCCCTTCCTCGATTCCCAGAGCAAGCAGGAGAGTGCAAATCCTAGCCATACACAAAAATATTGTAAAAGAAAATCATCCAGAGCACCTTTAGCATAAGACCTTATTAAATGCTAGGTATGGAAAAAAACCAAATTGTACTATTTAAATCGGCATGACTATTATATGTCATTTACTTCAGTAAAGGTGTTAAAATATGCACACCATAAAATGCAATATAAACAAAAAGAATTATGTTGCCAACAAGAAAGTTTCAGATCCAGTAACCAACCGTAGTTGGGGGAATGAGAAACAAAACTGAGCTCCAAATCTTTCTTTGGTATACCAGCCTGGGGTGAACTACTTTATGTCTTAGTTCTTCAGTTTCAGTATTTGAACAATGAAGATAGTTTATATGGTAAAAACAAAACAAACCAACATTTTCCCATATGAAGAAGAATCTTGAAAAATAATTCTAAAAAGGGGAAAGCAGCCATACCAGAGAAGAAAATAAAAACAATAATATCAAGCTATCATAGAGAGAAGCATAGACCAATACCGAAATGCAGATACCAAAACAATTCCAAAACAGACAGAAAAATCAGTAAAACAGAATAATCCAGAAATCTACCTCTCCACAACCAAGGAAATGTTACATTTGTTGCAAGAAACATTTCAAACACTCGGGAAAATTTGCAGTGACTATATTGAAGAGACAAATGGGTAGCTCAGAAGCAATATGGATGCTCAGAACAATGACAAATGGACGACTGAAATGCTACTCAAGTATTCTTCACTTTTTCTCATGATAATGTGGACTGCTGACATGGAGAACAGGATAGTTCTATTTATATAAATATAAATCCAGAAAGGCTTAGTGTATTAAATGTTCATTTTCTGGGATCATAATAAAACCAGTAGGTCAAAAACTAAGATTTGTGGCATGATCACAAGTCAGCTTTCCCAATCTAAAAGACCTTGCTGTTGTGAGAAATAAATCACCCTCAACTGCTGGTTAGAATTCAAGATTCTAAAGACCAAGGAAATCTCTATGAGAAGATTTTTTTTCTTAATAATCCCAGAGTAGGAAAGTTTCCTAAGTAGAGCTAAGCAAAACCAAAAAGATAAAATGATTGGAAAATTCAAACACACACATGTACACACACACACACACACACACACACACACGCACTAAATAAAATCAAGATGCCCTGGAAAAACTAAAGAAAAATGTTTATTTTTCTCAAGTACTGTAAAGAAACTACTCTTCTTAATGTACAAAATATCTTTATCAGTCCCTCGTTGCTTTGCTACCATCTATGCACCATCAACTGTTGCTGCTCTTCCACCCTGCCTGGGAGACAGCCAATTACGGACTGAAACCTCTACGGACTGTGAGCTAAAGAAACCTTTCTTCCAGGTGTCAGGAAGACTTGGAGACTGGAGTTCACCTTGACCCTGCTGTTAAGGAAGTTCAGTATAATCCTACCTATGAGATCATGTTTGCTCCTGAGTTTGGACCAGAAAATCCCTTTAGAACACAGCAAATGGGTGCTCCTAGAAATATGCTTTCTGGATATGTTGAACAAGCTCATATCAATGATTTCATATTTGAACAGCAAAGGAGAACATTTGTCACATATGGTTATGCATTGGATCCTTCATTAGATAATCATCAAGTAACTGCTAAATATATTGGTTCTGTGGAAAAAGCTGAAAAAAATCAAGGTTTAACTGTATTTGAAACTGGTCAGAAGAAAACAGAAAAGAGAAAGAAGTTCAAAGAAAATGATGCATCTAATATTGATGGTTTCTTGGGACCATGGGCAAAATACGTGAATGAAAAAGACGTAGCCAAGCCATCAGAGGAAGAGCAAAAAGAACTGGATGAAATAACAGCAAAGAGTCAGAAAAAAGGCAAAGAGGAAGAAGAGAAACCTGGGGAGGAGAAGACAATCTTATATGTTAAAGAAATGTATGACTGTCAGGGCAGGTAGGTCCTATCTTCACATACCTCAGGATGTTGGTGTTAATCTAGGGTCCACTATACCACCTGAAAAGTGTTATCTTCCCAAAAATCAAATTCATGTGTGGTCTGGACACACAAAGGGTGTCAGTGCAGTAAGATTGTTTCCTCCCTCTGGCCATTTATTGCTGTCTTGTTCCATGGAATGTAAAATTAAGCTATGGGAGGTTTATAGAGACCAGAGCTGTCTATGAACATTTATTGGTCACAGTAAAACTATTAGGGAGATCTGTTTCAATACTGCAGGAATCCAGTTCCTCAGGGCAGCCTATGACAGATATCTGAAACTCTGGGACAGACTGAGACAGGACAGTGTATATCAAGATTCACAAACCAAAAAGTACCCTATTGTGTCAAATTCAATCCTGATGAAGATAAAATCTTTTTGTGGCTGGGATGTCTGATAAAAAGATTGTGCAATGGGTCATTCGAAGTGGAGAAATTGTGCAGGAATATGATCGACATTTAGGAGCTGTCAACATCATTGTTTTTGTTGATGAGAATAGAAGATTTGTGAGTACATCTGATGATAAGAGCTTAAGAGTTTGGGAATGGGATATCCCTGTGGATTTCAAGTATATAGCTGAACCCAGTATGCACTCAATGCCCGCAGTGACTCTGTCCCCAAACGGGAAATGGCTAGCATGCCAATCAATAGATAACCAAATCTTAATTTTTGGAGCACAGAACAGATTCAGACTGAATAAGAAAAAAAAATTTTAAGGGCCATATGGTAGCAGGCCCTTCTCAAGTGGACTTTTCACCAGACATGAGCTATGTGATTTCAGGAGATGGAAATAGATAATTAAACATTTGAGACTGGAAAATCACAAAACACTACAGTCGGTTTAAAGTTCATGATAAAGTGTGTATAGGTGCAGTGTAGCATCCTCATGAAACATCTAAGGTCATCACATGTGGCTGGGATGGTCTCATTAAATTGTGGGATTAATGAGATTAGTCCTTAAACTATCTAGGATCATTTTTTATCCAATATAATATTTAACTATATTTAATTATTAAATGTGTTGGATGACAACTTGATTTAACCACTGACTTTCTATTTGATAAGTAGGTATTGTTGGCAAGCAATTTGGATTTAATCCCCATGACATTACTGAAAGGTTCTTTTTGGCATCAAGAAAGAATCCCTACTAGATCTGGGATCCACCAGAAAATAATGTAATTAATGGCTCATGAAGGTCCTATACTTACCTACCTGTTCAATCAGGAGGGCAGTAAAGAACAAAGATGATGTAATCAAATATATATATTTGAAAGAAGGATAAAACCACCCACAGTTACTGTTCCCATTACATTTAGTGGGTCAAAATCTAAATTTTTGGCTTCATAAGTTCCACTATTTTTTATGTCATGTGTTGTATATTTTTATTTGGAAATCAGTAACCTTTTACTGTAACATTCCTCTAACTATTAATGTAAAATAAAAATCAGTTTAGAGTTCTTTGACCTTCTTCCTGATCAGTATAGACAGGATTTACATATTTAAGCAGAGAATTACATTACTTTTGAAGATGGAACTCAAGAGAATGAGCCAAGGCTTTGAATTTTGTTTATATTCACTGTCAGTAAAGGCCTGGCTACACTTGAAGAATTCAGAGCCTCCCAGGTCATTGCTTCACCAATCTTACTTCTGAAATCCTTCTCATAGAAGACAGGGTATGAAGACGTAGTCCAAAATGCCAACTTACAGCTTCTATGAACTCTTGTTTTATCTTTATAATGATTCTGATTTTGATTGTAAATACATGCAGAACTTTTACTGTTAGAAAAAAATTAAAATTGTTTCCAAATTTGAAAAAATTTACACTATAAGAAGATGGCTAGGGTTACCAAGTTTGAAAAGCGGTGACCTTGATTTTAAAAAAAAGAGTATAAATGCTTCAGATTATGTAATCAAGATAGCCTCTTGATTAGAGTAGAACACTTTAGTTTGATAAGCCACTTACCCTGTTTTATCATAAGTCTTATTAGGTGTTTTAATGTGGTTTGAAATATTTCAGTACCATGTTTACAAAAGACTTGTTGAGTGCTGCTCAGAGTGCTGACTTGGGAAGTAAAAGTATGTTGAGTGTTGATAACCTAAGAGCATTAAGCTCCACATCCTATACTTCCATCAGAGCAGTGCAGTCTTCTTGTCTTCAGAGAACTTCCATTTTTTAAAATTATAATTTAAAGGCCTGGTCAGCCAGGAACAGTGAGTGGTACATGCTTTGTTATCCCAGCACTCTGAGAAGCTGAGACAGGAGGACCACAAGTTTGAACCAGCCTGGGCAATAGCAGAATTTTTAAAAGGGTTGGGGACATAGCTCATTGCAAAAGCCCTGGGTTCAATCTCCAGTACCACAAAAAGGGGAGAGGGGGAGCTGATAAATATTACCAGGCCCTATAGCCACATGTAAATAAATTTCAAAGAAAACAAAAACAGGAAATAAAAATAGAGATTTGACACACATGCACCCAAAGAAATAGAAGCACGCTGCCTAGCTATAGCCAGGAAGAGTGTCAGCTGAGAGGATAGAATTAAGGCCTTTCTTTAGTGCCAACCACTGGTTTTAACAAATGTGAATTATTAAAATGAGACAGGACAAAAAGGATCATACATCTAAACTGTTGTTCAGGGCTAATATTGTTTATGTTATAAATCCTAATTTCTAAATCTGGATTTATTTTATTGTATTTTTGACTTTCTAAACTAAGTAGCTGTATATAAGAGATTTCTCTTTTTTGAAAATGTCCTATTTTTGAATAAAGCATTTTTTTGTAGAATAAAAAATATCTCTATCAACATAAAAACCATAGTCAATAAATGAGTAAGTGACATGAATACAGTTTCCAAAAAAGAAATATAAAATTTTTTGCTATTTGAAAATATTTTTCAAACTTATTTATCATAGAATAAGTACAAATTATAACTAGAAGCTGTCATCTTCATAGGCCACATTGACAGAGATTAGAATTTTAAAAACTCATTGTGTTAATGAGGGATACAGTAGACAGGCACAGAATTCTTGGACTTATTAGGTGGTAAATTAATAACTTACATGTAGCCCAATTACATGGTATTTTCCAATTTAAATATGTGGGCATCTTTGCCACAGATTCTACCTCTAGGAGTTAATGTAGAAGACTTACTAACAGGCATGTATGTTACAATTTCACCAAAGCAGCAACAAAAGATTAGAAGTACCACAAATGTCCACTAAGAAGTGCTGGGAGAAGTAAATAATCCACATTAATACAATGCAAAACAAGAAAATTGCTTAAAAGAACTGGAAAATTTTCATATATTTATATATAACCTCCAAGTTATGTGAGAAAAGCAAGTGAAAAAAAATGTTTGCTTATGTCAATAACTCATATTAAGCATTAAAATGTGTACCCTCATATGTTCAAGCGTTCGTGAACAACCTCACAATAACATTGATAGTTGTTGTGTAGAGATGTTGGATGTCAGGATCAAGACTGGGAGGGAGACAATTTTACTTCAATGCCTTTCTGAAGCTTTTAATTTATGTAGCATCCTCACCTTGAACTTAGTGAAGTAAAGGAATAATCAAAAATGGGTCATAAATTATAAGTATGTATATATTGGTTACACAATCACTCAGGACATACAGCAAATGGTCAAAGAATTTATTAGTATATTTTTTCTCATATTTATAAAAATACTGATCCTAAAGTTGACTACTCTCTGTGTCCATACACATGTCCATGTACAAACTTATTCCTGTTCTTAAATAAAAATGAATTTGTGTTTACTCAGACATTATTTTCTTAATCACTGATTTGTCTTAATGAATAATTTAGGTACTTCAAATAATAACATCAAATCAAACAAAAAAATCCACCCAATTTCACTCAATTCTGATATTCATCCTTTCATACTTTATGATTTCTTTTTCATTACAATAAGAAAAAATATTTTAAATGTATTCAATCAGTAAATAATTGATATATGGTAAGCTGCACATATTTAATGTGTACATTTGATACATTTTTACCTATATAAATTTTGACCTATATGATTTTGAAATTATCACCACAGTCAGTACATTGGCCAGATACAACATTCTCAAAACTTTCCTCAAAATCCTATGTCTTCCCATTCCCCCAGCAACTGCTGGTATCCTTTCTGTTACTATAGATTAATTTTTATTTTGAGTTTTATATAAGAATGGTGATGGAGACCACCCTGAGAAAGAGACAAATTTATAAACTGGCTTCTCGTATTAAAAGTCTGAGTCTGCCTATTGTCCCACAGTGCCTTGTCGGAAGAGCCAGCAGTTGGTGTGTGAGAAAGAAAGAACTCTCCATGCCACTGGATACAGTAGAGGTCTCAATGATCCACGATGCTGTGACATCTTGGATGGCAAGACAATAGTGCAGCTAAGGGCAACATAACTCATACACAAAACTTCTATACAGGCAAAAATTAATCTGTGGGAAAACACAAATTTCTCATTAATCAATGATCTGTTCTTGCTAGAATGTCTTGTTAACTTGTTGCCAGTACCTTGCTCAGGTCAGTGCTTTCTACTCCACTGTTCCTGCAGCAGCCCTTACCCCTTCAAGAAGATGTGTTTCAGGGAGAGATTTCACCTTCTTCATAGGTGTTAGAATGGACTGGAGCACTGGAAAGAAATGCCCATACTTCTTCTTGAAGCCTTGTGCTAGATCTTCAACTAGTTCAATGTGTTGTACTTGATCTTCTCCAACAGGAACGTGTGTGGACTTGTAGGACAGAATGTCGGCTGCCTGAAGTACCAGGTATGGGAGCAGACCCATCGCTCCATTATGCTTCTGCTGGGCAGCCTTCACCTTCCATTGGTGTAAACGTAATTGAGGCAGTCTTATCATACAAGTAAGGATCCAGTTTAATTGTGTGTGTTTGTACACCTGAGATGGTTGAAAAGGGATGCTTTTCTCTGGGTTTATGACGCAGGCAAGGAGAGCACCAGTCATGTCAAGGATGCTCTGCCGAAGGGCGGTGGGGTCTTGGGGGACAGTGAGAGTGGAAGTCAACAATGCTGTAAAGCACCATGTCATACCCGTTCTGTAACTTCACTCAGCTCTCAATGGCTCCCAGGTAATTTCCCAGGTGGAGGATTCCTGTAGGCTGAATGCCAGAAAATACTCGCTTCATGCTGTCTTTCTGGGGAGTGGACGCAAATTCGGGTCCTTTGTGAAGTGCCCCGGATGACGCTCCGGCACCCACGTGCTTTCCTCACGGAAACCATCTTGAGAAGCTTCATGTACTAATTTGACATCAATATATCTTTAGCAAAATGTCTGTTGAAATTGTCAGCCAATTTTTTTAAACTGGAGTTGTGATGTGGACTTGCATTGCTCCACTGGCAGATAATATTGATCATCTTTTCAAGTGTTTATTGAACACCTGCATCTTTCATTTTTTATTAGTACATGTTTGCTATACATAATGACAATGATCACATTCATTGTGTGAGAAACCCAAAGAATAAATGAGGACCAAAATGGAAGACAGATATTGTGACGTAAGAGGATCTTGTTCAAATGGAAAGGGAATCAAGGGAAAGGGGAGGGAGAAGAAAAAGAAGGGAAAGGGGTTTAAAAATAAAGAGAATGAAAGGGAAAAATGGAAACAAAGCTTTTGTAAATGAGGAGGGGAAAAAAGTTGAAGGGAAGGGAAGGAAATGGAAAAAAGAATGAAGATATAGTATATGTTTTCTTAACACTAATGCCTATTTAAATTATTTATAAATCTTCCAATTGATCTTTTGTCTTTTTGAATTGGGTATTAAAACTTTATCAGATATATAATTAATATTTTGTCCCATTCTTTGAGTTTCCTTTCTTTTGGTAATAATATGCTTCAAAGAAAAGAAAGTTTTTAATTTTGATGAACCCCAATTTATCTACTTTTATTTGTTTAGCTTTTAATGGTATATCTAAAAAATTACTGATCTGTGTTTAGCCTTATGCCAATATCCCCAACATCTTGATTGCCAGATCTCTGTAGTAAGTTTTGAACTTGAGAAGAGTGAAAGAGCAAAGGAAGAGTCTTTGCTCTTGTTTTTCAAAAATATTTGATGATTATGTATCCTTTGATTGCCATATAAACTTTAAGAACACCTTGTCAATTTCTACAAAAATGTTAGCTAAGATTTTCATGGAGATTTAATCTAATCAGTAGATTAATTTGGAAAGTACTGGTCCTAATAGTATCAAGCTTTCCAATTATGAACATTGGATATTTTTCCATTTTAATTTATTGTTTAATGTCTTTCCATACTACTTTGTAGTATATCAGGTGTCTTTAGATAAATTTATTACTGATTATTTTAGTTTTTGTGACTTTATTACAAATTGAATTTTTCATAGTTCAAATTTCAAAATGCATGCTGCTGATGCATATACAATTAATTAATTATTGTATATTGCTCTTACATACTGTAAATTTCCTAACCATGCTTTTAAGGAACAATAGTTTTTTCATATATAGTCTTTCAAATTGTATATATACAAGGTCATATGTAAATACAGATAATCTTAGGGTGAATACTTTCATTCTTGCACCATAGATGTCTTTTTATCAGGTTGAAGAAGTTCACTTACATTCCTAGCTCATTTAGCGAGATCTTGATTGGATTAAGAAACACTTAGAAGATAAGTAATACATGCTTTTCTGTGTGTCTGTGTAGGTCCTGGAGGTGTGACCTTGAATAGCACACGCAATCCCTGGCCCCTTCCTCTCAGACACTATTCTCCTGTTCTGCTTCCTGGTTTCCATGAACTAAGCATCTTTGTTCTGGAGTCCAGGAACCCAGTAGTGAGATGTGAGATCCAAAGAGCTTGGCAGCCCCAGGGACATGGCCTTGCCAGTTGCAGCCAATATGTTCTCTTTCTTGGGTGGGCTCCAGTCATAGCCTTCAGTTTTCCTCAGCAGATGTCACATGTTCGTGGCATCTCCAGCTTCCTGGGGTCTCCACTACACCTTTGGCTTCATTCCCACAGCTTCAGGCACTGCCTTCTCAAGGACTCCTCAGCTGGCCTCCCAGACCACCTTTTGAAATCTATTTTAAAGCCTCCTTGACTCCTGCATTTTGCTTCTCGGTAAAACCAGTTACACTTGGATTATACTATGGTCTGCTCTCAGCAGAAGTAGTAGCCAGGCCTCCCTGGACCATGAAACCCATTGGCCACTTAGTGCCTGGGTGCCTGAGTATAGTGAAATGATTCCTAGAGAACCAATTCTTCTCAAGCAGCCATCCCAGAAACTTACTTCTCAAAAGAAAAATTTACACATTTGTACTATTGGAACTTGCTGATTTCTGCAATATCCTCAAGGTATCTTCTTATCCCAGTGCAAAGTACTTGGATTTTTTTAGTGACAACAATCTTTTCAACAGCTACACTTTCATTGTTCTTCACATTATATGTGCTTCTTTTTGGGCAAATCATGGATTCTGGAAATAGTGTCTCAGCAATGGTAATGCTGGATAATACAGAAAAACTACCAGAAAATTGGGTTTTCTGTGACTGTACCTGCTCATGTGGTTTAGAAGCCTTGGGAACTTGGCTGGCAGCAAGATTTAGAAAGCTTTGGAGATGTGGGCTAGCAAAGCCCTAGAATGCTGTAACCAGAGCCTGATGATTGATTTTGGTCAAAGCTCAGAAAACAGAGAATACTGACAGGAATGAGAACAGTAAAGGCCAGGCTCAGGAAGTTTTAGTGGTGAACAAAGGCTTCATTGGCAACAGGACTAGTAAAATTTACTAGGGTGTGATAAAAATATTGTCTACATTTTGTCCATGTCCTGAGACTTTGCAAGAGACTGAAACTAAGGACAGTGTATTGTTTGACTGTTGGATAAAATTTTTAACACACTTAGATGGTTTTAGTCAGATATACAAAGAGGGTCAGGAGCAAAAGCAGAGTCATAAATATAATATTTTTATAAATTTTATAATTTAAACAAAAGTTTAATTTATCTTATAGTTTCATATAGCTGGTATGGTCAGCTGGTTCTAAGGCAGGAACACCATGATGAAAGGGAATGGCAGAACAAAGATGCTTAGTCTATGGCAATCAGGAAGCAGATCAGGAGAATAGTGTCCAAAAGGAAAGGGCCAGGGACCACATGTAACACCCAAGGTCATACCTCCATGACCCGCACAGATACGTACAAAAGTGTGTTTTACTCATCTTCTAGGTGTTTCTTAATTCAGTCAAGTTGGATAACAGTTACACTTAGCCAGTTATGCTTTTTATCTTGATAAATTCTGTTTTCTACAATTTGCTGAGGATCATTGTTTCTATCTTAATGAAAGATACTGATTTGTAGTTTTCTTACCATATATTTTTTCTTTTAATTTTAGAGTAGTATTGTCTTCATAAAATGAAGAGAGAAGTGTCCCCTTCTATTACTTTTTTGAAGAGTTTGTGAAGTACAGTGTTAATTACTCCTTCAATGTTTGATAGACTTTATCAGTAAAGCCATCTAATCCTCACCTTTTTTTCATGAAAAATTTTTAATTTTTAATTTAATCTCACTGTAGATCTATTGAGGATTTTTATGTGTAATCTTGACTCATTCCAATATTTTGTGGCTTTCTAAGAATTTGTTCATTTTCTCTAAATTACCTAATTTGTTTACATACAATCATTTATAGTGCCTCTTGCAATTCTTTTTATTTTACATTCATTTTTAACATAGTTTTGTTGGGTATAGATATGTTAACCTACCCTTTTTTTTTCAGTTCTTTAAAGATGACTTTTCACTCACATTATTTTATTGTTTGTGATGGGAAGTTTGCTATTATATTTTACGTTACTCCTCTATATATGTATAGTGGTAACTCAATTCACAAATGCTTTCATTCATGAACAATTTGGTTCACAAACAAAAGTGTTTGGCAAAATTTTTTGTTTGCAAACTCTGCATTAGGTAACAAACATGACCACAGCCATTTATCACACATAAACACAAACATGGCAATTTTTTCCAAAGTCACAGAACAAATTAACTTCACAAACTGCAGTACCACTGAATAAGAACTTCTCTTTTACTGGCTTCCAGCAATTTTAGGGATATAGTCCTATGGGCCTATTTTTAAAAATATGAGTCCAACTCTGACCATTTTGTAGTATGTCACTTTAATTAAACTATATTTTCGAATACTAATTTCTGGCTTGTCTCTGGTTATAGTGTATTACAGGTATAATTCTAGGGATATTTGAAAGAAGAAAGGGAAACACCAGCCATTATTTATCTCATATACACATTTGCTGATCTGTTGACTCTTTAAGGTGAAGTAGGAGCTAGACTCTAGTTGAGGATATAAGAAGCTCAGTGTTTTTAATCCTCAACTTTGGGCTCTACCATAATTTCAGAATAAGAGGAAAAATGCATCCCATGATTCTATTAAATTTTATTCTGAAAATAATGGAGTCACTGAAGGATTTTTAGAATAAGACATGCTGTAAGATGTGCATTTCAGAAAAACTTGCTCTGCTTCTTACGTGGAAAACCATAAAGAAGATATAAGGCATGATGTTCAATTAAGATGCTGTTTGAGTAGTCCAGGAATAATGTGATAAAGACATGACAAAAGGACTGGAAGCATTAAGCTGCTGCAATAGAGATATTAGGAAGTAGATGCAACAGAATTTGCTGAAATTCAGTGTATTTTATCTCACAAAGTATTCCATACTAAAAAAAATAAGAGGTAAAACAAAACAACCCAAAATACAGTAAGAAATTGTTCGTTAGAGGTATTCTATGTATCAAGACTCCTAAGTGAGAAAATATATTTAGGAACAAGGATGTCTTTTTAGGATCTCTCCATAGCTCAGCATCACCCTACTTCTCAAGCAGATTGTATAACTCCTTGCAAACTGTGGCCAGTGTACCAGTACCACCATCATCCTTGGGAGTTTATTAGAAATGCAAACTGTGAGACCTCACCCATAACTTTGGGAGCCAGAATCTGAACTTAATGAGGTCCCCAGATAAACCCACTCTAGAGTTAGAAACACTGCAAGGATTCTGCAAGGATTCTGGCAGGTTGGAGAAACTCTAAATCATGTTTTGCTCTCCTAACCCTTTAAAGTCTAACATTGCAGACCAAAAAAGGAAATGTTTAAAATGTCCCCTCCCCACTCTCAGAGCATCACAGAAAAGCTTCAAGTCCTATTTCACACTTATTACCTCCAAAGTACTATTTTAGCCTCTTCCAACTCACTGGAGCAGGTGGGACTCCTGACATCTTATCACCACTTGTAATTTTCAAACATCACAACAGCCATGGCTGTCAGTGGGATTTTTCCAAAGCATTTGGCTGAAAGCAGACTTTGCACAACTCCTGCAATGCTAATAATAAAAGCCCTCCCTTTGGGATGCCTCAGAAGCAGATGTAAAACATAATCTAGTTATAACTAGATTAAAGAAGTTTCTTCTGATGAAGAATTTTTCCCCTTTTGTAATTTTCTCTTACTAATAATGAGCAGGGAATAGATGAGGCTATTTATATCTGAGTGCTTTTAATGCAACCAAGGGTAAGCACTGATCTGGAGAGGGAAACATCACATCTCAGCCAGGCACCCTTATCGACAGAGAGCAATGGTTCATTGTAGCAGCATTCAGCTGATGTGAAGTAGTGCCTAGCACCGTGCCCACTCACTAATTAGCAACTGATAGCTAAATAAATGAGAATGTGGGATATTGTTTAATTTTCATTCTTTTCCAACTAAGCAAATTATTTGCAATGTCCTCCTAGCTTTGTATGATCACCTCACTTCTGCAAACTCATCTCAGGCCATTGTATTCTCTTTACTGCCACCATGTATGTGACTTTCTTTCATTTCTTCTAATATACCAAGTCGATTCCTTTATTAGGTTCTTCACTCGTTTTATTTCTGCCTACATGCTCTGTCCACTTATGGACTATGTCATTCCCTTTCTTTAGGTCTAACCCTAAGTTCTACCCCCCAGAGGTCTTTCAAGGCTACTTTTATCTTTGTTGCCCACTTATTTAGGTCTCCTAAGATATGTTTCTTCCTTTCATAGCAATTATCATATTTTTAATTATATATTATTTTACTTTTTAGTCTAGTTTACTAATGACACCAATTTTGTGCTGCCATTCCAGGAACTAGAACATAATCATTGGTTAGATGCAAAAATTAGTTGCACAAACACAGGCAGGCAACCCTCCCACCCAACATGAGCTCTTATACCTGTAAATTTCCCAGCCCCTTTTATATGCTGTATATTTGTTATGCATTTAACACTGTGTTGTTCATAACTCTGCTTGGTGCTCAGTCAGGATACACATTGAGGTTTTCAGCAACTGGCCGGAAAATATGTCTTTTGTGTTTATTCGTTTTGTATTCTATTGGGGAAAGATTCCTATACATGATAAATGTCAAAAATACACTTAGCTTAGATGGTTATTAAACTAGTCTAATACACTACAGCTAATTCTTCTCATAGAGTATTTAATCATTGTAAAGCTCAAAGAAAGGTACCTAGCAATTTTACCTTTGTAAAATTTCAACTGAGGTAAAGGATTTCCTTTTCTCCTCTAAACACTATTCGTTGCCCAGTATTGGAGATTAAGCTATGTTTCTTCCTGACTGTAAGATTTAGGGAGGAAAATGAAAGACAAGAGATGCTTGAAATCGTTAGGAACTTGAGTTAAATATTCTAGATGTTTAAATACCCTGGGGATTGTCTTTCACTGAGGTAGGGGATAAAAATGGGGGATATAATTTAAGGAAAGAAATTAAATCTAGAGAAATTTACCTCTTGATATTTTAATTATCCCTAAGATATCAGGCAGAATTGTACTACATGAACAAAGATACATTTAATAAATGGATTGATTTATAAATAAAAAATAAAAAAATAAAAAGTCTCTTGTCCTCTTCAAGAGTCCATTGGACAATTGAATGTTTCTCTATGCCAGGCACTGTTTTAGGCTCCAAAGGTATACTAACCAAGGAAAACGAGGTCATTGCCTGCACGGTTATCATTGCAGGAAAGAGACAAGCAGTGAAATATATAAACAAGAAGAAAATCATTCCACATTTTCATTCATGATACAAAGGGGTCAAAACAGGGGACTGTTATATCTAGAGTGATGGAGAGGCTGTTTCTTTCGATTGGTGTGTCATGTAATGCTTTTATGAGGAGGGGGACATTTAAGCAGAGAACTAAATGATAAGAAAGAGCCATAATGCTTTCTGCTTCTCTCCTCCCAGAAGTTTTCTTCTCTCCTTCCTTCCTCAGTCAGGATACATGTTGACCCAGTACACTTGACCAGTGTTTGTTACTTTTAATCATATCATCATGTCTGGGTATCACTTCCAAAGATTCTGATTTAATTGATCTGTGGCAGAGCCTGAGAATTAGAATTCTTTTAAAGTCTCCCAGCAGATATATTATGAAGCTTTGTAAGTTAAGAATCATTACTTTATAATGTCTTTTTGGGAGGAACTAAAGAACAGAGGAATGCTTGCCTCAATTTTTTTATTAGAAAAATTGGATCTTTTAAATAATATTTTTTCAATCATCTTTTAAAGAATAGAGTTCTTTGTATGAAAAACAACAATCTAAGGTGTGAGATTTACCCAGTTTGTAAAGTGATAGGTTGGATGGTCTGACCCTCTGGTTAAAGGTAGGGTGGACAAGAGACTGAAAGTGAAAGGAGGACTATCTCAGGCCCAAATCATTCTCCTCACCTATCTTCCCTCAGCTTCAGCCAAAGCCAACCTTAAGGCAGCCATTTTGCTTCCAGGCAAACATAATGAGTTGATTCTATTTGTGTGGTTCACCAAGGCAAATGGACAGGCTGCTGATAGAACAGTTCGGAAATAAATGGCTTGGGCATTTAGCTGCCTCTCTAAGGCTATTCCCGTGCTGAGGGAGTGATGATTTGAATACACCTGAAGCCAACTTATGTCACTGCAGTTAGAAGTCCACCCTGCTTCAGACATAGACACAGAACCAAGGACTCCTAAGAGCACCCTGAAAACCAGAAAGTGTTTCCTAGGCCCTATGTGGACTGTGAGAATGGGTGGCCCTACAAACAACTATGTGTATGGATTCATTCATTCATGCAATAAATATGTTTTGATGATCCACCGTAAAAGGTATTCATCTAGTCTCTGGAGATGCAGCAATAAACAAATTAAGTCTGGTTCTTGTTCTCAAGGAATTTTCAGTGTACTAGAGGAGTCATGACAGTAAATAACAGACATCCATGAGAAGACATAGTCTTTGGTAAATGTTAAGATAAATGTGAGAGAATAACCACACAAAGCTTGCTTTAGTCCAGGAGTTAAGGATAACACACTCTGTGAAGAAAATATTTGTACCAAGGTTTAAAAATTGGGAAAAACCAGACACATTGACATGGATGTTCAGGTGCTGCTGGGAGAACAGGAATTTTAGAGGCAATGGTGTTTGTAAAGACCCTAAGATGAAAAAGCACTTACTGAGCTTAAGAAAGCCAAAGTCAGCCAGTGTGGCTCATTCTTGGTAAGCAGGTGGCTCAACACAAGGAGATAGGTATTTAAGCACCAGGTCACATGGGGCTTTTGAGGTCACAGCAAGGGTTTGTGACTCTTTCCTAAGGGTATGGGAAGCCATTAGAAAATGTAGATATCGTATAATAAAACTTTAAAGTTGATCAGTTTGGCTGCTACCTGGCAATGAACTGGAGGGAAACAAGAGTCTGTTTAGGTGAGTGTTTGGGGATTTCAGGGTAGAACCATGGCTTAGTCCATGGTTGGTCCAACCTTTGGTACAAGTTTCTGACCTAGATGGGGAGAATTGGGAAAACTTGAAATTCCTTTCAATGAATTTGTGAGATTTACATGTGGGTAAGGAAAGGATAAGGGCAAATGAATCCATTCAACCCCAGGCTCTAATTTGAAGAGATTATTATCCAGTCCCATCACAGAGCCACAGATGCCATGAGCAGAGATCTGGATAGATATAGATTTTAATTTCCTGACCTGACTAGAAAGTAGAGATACAATCTATCCTGATTACAAAGGATTATGGTGAGGAAAAAATAGCATCATCCCTAAGAAGCCTTAAAAAATACTAAATTCAATGGAAATGCAAGATCCCAGCTGTAGTATTGTCCGAGTACTGGGAGTCACTGAGAGCAATTTTAAGAAGTTGTCAAAAGTAAAGAGACAGATAATTTTACACTTAGTTCAGTAGTTAGAGTATTTGCTTGTTAATAAGAATTGATATCTCAGGCTTGGCTTGGTGATTTTGTAGCTGTGTAACCTTGAAAAAGCCAGTAACAGGTCACATATGTATACCAGGTATTGTGTGATGTAAGCACTTTACATACCTTCCATCATTTATTCCTCACAAAACTGAGGTATGTAGGATTCTTCCTCACTTAGTAGTTAAGGAAGCTAGAGTTAAATGAGATTAGGGCATTTGATCTGACTTAATAGCTAGGAGTTTTCTGATAGCACGAATTCAAGCCTTCTCAATACTGCTCTCAGCTTTCATATTTCAATTCACATTTTAACACAGGTATAGTCCTGGCAACTTCACGTTGGTTGCAAAGGTCCAATTAAATAGCATAGGCAAAAGATATTTATATGTGGTACACGTTAGCAAACGTTAATTACAGCAGGTTATAAGATCTATGTATTTTATTCTGTGAGATGGCCATGAAATGGATGCTCACAAACCTAACTCTCCAGTGTCCTGTGGAAGCTAGGAGGGGTGCTTTTTCTACTAGATTTCCTCTCTTGGGTCCTGTGGAACCTGATCTTCTTGAGATAACATAATTTTGTCTTTCTAAGTCTATGAGTTCAGAGCCATCAATGATGAGATGGCAGCTTTTAGGACGTTTTGAGATGTTACAATTTGAAAGTAAAGTCTGCCAATAGCCAAGAATTGTAACTTCATAGAGCTGGACATGGTGGTGTACTCCTGTAACCCCAGCTATTCAACAGACTGACGCGAGAGGATCACAAGTTTCAGGCAACCTTGGCAACTCAGCAAAACCCTGTCTCAAGAAAAAAAAGTTTTTTAAGGGACTAGGGATGTAGTTCAGCGTTTGAATCCTTGCCTAGCATGCACAAGGCCCTGGCTTTAATCTTCATCACTGAAAAAAAAAACAAAAACCCTAAGTCTTAATATATACAAAGCACTAGAAAAGGTCATATCCAACAGAAATTTGGGCAGATATCTTTTTCTCATTTTTCACAGTACTCAAAACAGAAAACAATTTAGAGAAGTAGGGGAATTACCTAAATAATCTATGACCAAATAACTCCATACTCATATGAAAAGCATGCAAGAGAGAGTAGGTTAATTTAAAGGATGAAAATTGATGCCAAAGTTAACAGATAATTTCTTTTCAGACTTAGACCCGAGCATGTCAGATATGATCTCAATTTATTGGGAAGGTCTTTGGGACATACAAATACTCCAATTTGTGTTTAGACCAATTAAAGATACAGAAACACAGTGGGATTTATGTGTTAAGTATTTCTCACCTGAGCTTTTCCTGGATATGTCCCTTTCCCTAGTACTTCCTGTAGGGTAAGATTATATTGTACTTGAGAATACCCAATTTGTGGTGATATGTCACCATTCAGAAAGAGCTTAAGTTAGCTATTTACTTCCATTTAAGGGAATATTGATGTAGTCTAGACTTTTCTAGGGTTTGAGTTGTGCCCAGCTGAAAAAGGCCAAATCCTCATCGGAGAAAGAAAATGGTCACTGTGAAATTTCTCGACAAAAGCTCTGCCTCCATATTTTCTCTAGTCAAAGAAGCCTAAATAGTCACTTTTGCACTGTTAAAACAATGGAATAACTGAAGTTTTCATCAAAAAATCAAAACCTCAAGGGAGTAAAACAATTTCTGTGCAAGACTCCCTAATTACAAATCCTATATTCTAGGTCTGAGGTAGATCTTAAGAGTTCAACACAATTGAGTGTAAAGTAAGCACAGTGACACCAAAGACATCAGAATTCTTTGCCAAGACCCTGACCACTTGTAATCACTGTATCTGCTAATTAATTCTCATCATGTGCAGAAAGTTAGTGCCCAATAATGGTCTCCCTCTTGTGTGCAGAGGGAAGGGATAAGAAGCACAGACTCTGTCCTCAGGGTTCTCCACCTAGCAGAAGACAGAAGATGTGTGTATGAATGATATTCACAGTAGCATTCAACTGACAAACAAGTGAAACAATAAATTCTACTTTGTTTGTGCTGGTCAACATAAACAGCTTCCATTTATTCAGCAGCTTTGCTGTAACTAGTTGTCAGTTAGGAGATGGAGCTCATTTTTGCCACATTCATCAAGACTGTACTGGCAGAATCTTTTTTTGAGCTGATCAAGAACCTGTCAGGTGAGGCAGTAATAGAAGCAATGATGGATTTGAACTAAGGCCACAGTATAGGAACTTACACTGGCAGAGGAGAAGTGTAGATTAGAGGTTATCAAAGTGATTTTCCCCCGCGAGGTTGTTATTAAATTTGCAGTTCATAATGATTACATTCATTGTGGGGAGTTGGTAGATGTATATAACACCTTAATTACTGCTTTTCCCCCATTCCCCTCTCTCTCCCCCTCCTTCCATCTCCTATTAAATTTTAATTTTTTCTTTTGGCTAAAAATATTTGATCTCATATCTATGTCTTAAGTTTTCCTTATAGAATTGTGTAGAACACTGACCCATACTTCATTCCAGGATTTAAACATGGTTGACTATGGCACATGAGGATGAGAGAAATCTCTACCTGAGAGAACAAGTAGCTATCAGGAGGTACTGGGTGAACACACAGAGGTTAAATGGGCCTAGATTCAAATTCTAGCACTGCAAAAATCCTTCAAGAAGTTGCTTTATCTTGCTGTATTTTAGTTGTCCTGTGTATGAGATGGAGATTCATTAGTCTGAGCACATACTCTGTTCTTGACTCTGCTCTGAATGCTCGAGAAATAATAGGAAATAAAACAGATAAAACTTGCACCATCTCAGGAAGAATAACAATATCTACCTGTAATAGTTAATTTTGTGTCAGTTTGACTGGGCCACTGAATGTCCAGTTATTTGGTCAAACATACTGTTTAGGTTACCAAGATATTTTTTGTGAAGATGCTTTCGGATATGTTTTACCTTTAAATTGATAGACTGAGTAAAACAGATTGCCATTCCCCATAAGCTAGGCCTGAATAGAACAAAAAGGCTGACTCTTCCCTGAAAGAGAAAATTTCTTTTGCCTGACTACTGCCCCTGAGCTGGAATCGGGCTGGAGCTTGAGACATGTCAGTAGCTCCCATGGAATCAGGAAGATGTGTGATTAATCATCAGATGGGGAATGCAATTACTGCAGAATTGTTTCTTACATGTATACCTCAATATGAGTCCATGGAAAAAGCTTCATAGAGGAGAATACCGGGATCCATGATTCAAAGTAATGCACTCAGCAGGAAGCACTAACTTCTGTTAAAGGCCATGTGAGAGAGCGACCTACAGAAAGAGGGAGATTCAGTTCTTGACTTCCTGAAATAGTTTTCCCTTGGCAACTTGGATACTCCAGTGACTAGTGGCACTGTTACCCACCAAGAGTGACACAGGATACCCACTGTATGAGGTAGTGCACAGGGGAGTCCAGCAGTGAATCACACAGAAACCACTGTGCTACCTAGAAGATTGGAAGATGCAGAGCTATGACATCCTTAGAAGGGAGCCAGAGCCACAGGAGAAAAGATACTGCTCTTTTGTGATAACTAGCTAGACTTGTTTACCCATGTCACCTCTGTGGTGTGAGTCTGGGGGCAGGATGATAGCCCTCCAAAGGCTGGAAGACCTACAAAACATGTAGAAGAAAGAGCCAGTCACTGTGCTGGCCTTGATTCCTGCTTAACACTACTGAATCCTTGGTCTCTGTACCATCTCCATACACAGTTGCACAGTAGGTAGCATAAATGGTCAGCCAGTGCTACATACTGGCTATTCTGTTTATAAGTAAGTATGTTGAGAAGAGATCCTTACTGGAAGAAACAGTAGGTCCTATAGTAAAAGTTACCAAATGCTTTCATGGGGATGTGGTTGGAGCAGTAATACAAAAGAATGAAGAACAAAAATATTCACTATGAAAAGAGAGGTCAATACTTGCCCCTAAATGAATATTGAGTAAATAGTAAATATTCAAAATGATTAAGATCAATTGTGGAGAAAAATCAATGTGCTCAAGGTATGGGAGAGCATTAAATTTAATGGTTCTCATTTTTATTTATAAATTCTACTTCCCAAAGATCAAAAGAACAATACAAGAATATGAGCCAGACCTTTGCTACTTTTGTTATATAGACGTTGTATTTCTGAAACCCAACCTAATTCCATGCTAATCACAAGTAGGTTCCAAATAACTGATTTGACTTATTTTTTCAGCAAATCAACTATTTAAAAAACTGGAGTATTTACAATAATCCTTTGTTTGATTGTTATGATTAAATTCATCCAGTAATTCACCAAGTACTGCTATGGATATTAGAAATACAGAGATGAGGTCCAGGGAGGTAGCTCAGCGGTCCCGCTGCCTGCCTTGCAAGCACAAGGTCCCAAGTTCGATCCCCGGTACCACAAAAAAAATAAATAAAAATAAATAAAAATACAGAGATGAACAAAATGAATAAATTAATGATGGTTCCCATGAAATTTACATTTTATGATGTGAGCTGAACCATAAGGGAAAAAACAACTAATCAAGATTACTTCATAAAGTAATAATGCTATAATAACAAAAGTAAAGTTATGCACTAAAGAAAGTGTCTGTGTGGTAGGAAGGTGCTCATATATATGTACCATAGGAAATAGGGAGATCAGGAACAGCTCTCTGAAAAAGTGAGCTTTTGAGTCTAAATAATGAGAAACTAGCCATGCGAAAAGTTGCGGGAAGATCATTGTAGGCAGAGTGAACTGCAAGTGAAAAAGTTCTAGGTCAGGAATCAACTTGGAGAGAGTAAGTTCTTGAAACAGAAAGAAGGCCAATGAGGTGGACTAGAATAAAAAAGCATAGAATAAAAGGAGATTAGAGAGGGAAAAGGGCTCAGGACATGGAGCACTTTCTAAACTCTGGAAATGAACTTACATTTTATCTTGAGTGCACTAGGAAAACACTGGATGATATTAAATAGCCTGTGGCATGACTGACTGATTCTTCAATAATTTTCACTTTCGTGTAGAAACTTGGTTGACTGACAAATCCCTGACAATAACTGCTTGGTTAGATAATAATTTGAAATTCAGTTGCCAAACTCAAATGCAAAAATCCATTCATTCAACAAATAATTATTGGTTATCCTTTGCTATGCACAGCAAATATGGTGGCAAAAATGATATTGCCTCTGATCTCAAGGATTTCAGTCTAGCAAGAAAAATAGAAATGAAAAAATAATCATTTACAATTTTGACTATATCCAAATAAAGCACCGATGAAGCTCAGTTTCTACCTAATTTGATTTTTTTTTTTTTTGGTACCAGGGACCGGGGATCAAACTCACAACCTTGTGCTTATGAGGCAGGCACCACTGAGCTAAATCCCCAGTCCTCTACCTAATTTGAATTTAGCATGGACTACAGTTTGACCCCCATGACTCCCCAAGTGAACAAAGCTCATTTCTGCTTAAGGGTCTACTAATTAGTAACAGCTTTTAGAGTCATCAGGCCTTCTTTAGGTGAAACAGATGAAAAACCAAATCAAATTACCTTGAGATTTAAAAAAGAAGTATATGGGAACATCTTACTTCAAATAACCACATACTCCAGGTCTGAATAGAACAGCTGACCTCAAGAGAAAGGAGGCAGACAATGAAATTCAGTACAGACATACAGCCAGGAAAATTGAGGTGATAATTTTTTGGGAAAAAAGCAACAGTCCCCATCCCCAGTAGCTAGGAATACATTTTGCTTAAATTTGTTGTTGATCCTTTGAACTGCTTACAAATCAGGGAAATGCCAACATCCTCAAAGTGAAAGCACCATAAGACTGAAAGTCCTGGCCAGCTTCAGCTGCTGCCCACCATAAGGAAAACAGTTTGAATTTTGAGTCCTATACCAAATACTTTCAGGATCCTCAGGGAAAAATGTGCCCATAATGAGGAGAGAAAAGAAATGAAAACCTAGCAGAGAGGTGGAAATGGTAAGAACCAAGTAAAAAATGTATAACTACAAAGTATAATATTTGAAACAATGCATATGCTGGATGGGCTAGACAGCAAACCGGCATATGAAAGGATCATAAGGCAAAAATTTAAATAACTTATCACCAACTGACACACCTCACGAAAACTACTAAAGACAGCCCTACACCTTGGAATGAAACCAAGGATATACCTCATGGAAACCTGTACCTACACAAAGAAAGAACAGTGAAAATAATCAATAATAAATTATTTTTTCTTTCCCTAGTTTGTTTAATGACTGTTCAAAGAAAAACTGCAACATATTCACTGGCTTCTTATACCTATATAATGTATAAAGTTATAATAACACAAAGAGCAGAGAGTGCTTGAAACTATACTGCTGCCACATTATTCTATTTTATTAAGATGCAATGCAAATTAACATAGAAACACTGTGATAAATTAAGGATGAATATTATAATCCCAGAACAGCCTAAAATAATGCTAATAGGTTTAGCTAAAAAGCTAAGAGATATTAAATCAAAAAATGTAAAAATCCTAATAAAGGAGAAAATAAACAAAATAAAAATGCAGAGCAGTTACATTTTAATGGACCGATTAAAAGGCAAGGATGGTTGGATTAGATTTAATAAAAGACCTCATTATATAGTATATGTGGGAAATCTACTCTCATTGTAACAACATAGCTAGATTAAAACTAATAGGATGGAAAAACAAGTGTGTAGACAGTAGGCCTAGAAAGCTTCAAAGCTCTATTAATATCCAAAAATAATGATCTTAGAGACAAAAAGCATTATCAGAGACCATGAATGTGTATGAACCTAATATAAATACATTAAAATATATAAACAAAATATTTATAAGACTGTAGGCAGAAAAAGTCTCCAATCACAGTTAAAAATTTTAACACCCTGAGCCAATTCATATTTGTAGACTTCACGCAACTAAAGGATGCATATTTTTTTCAAGTGCACAAAGAATGATCCCCAAGATAATACATATGCTATGCTAAAAATAAGCTGTAAGACTTTTTTAAAAAATCAAATCTTAAAAAATGTATTCTCTGACCAAATGGAACTAACTTAAAAACCAATAGAAAGATTTTTAGAAATCTCAAAGATTGGTCGTGAGGAAGATGCTGAATCACCCTGCTGCAGACAGGCAGGTCCGTGCACGCCCTGCCGAGGTCCCCAGTCCCACTGAACACACTGAATCACCCCGCTGCAGACAGGCAGCCACCTGGTTCCACACGACAAACACGCAGAGGACACAAGACCACCAGACAAAGGTACTGAGTCCCGCTGCTCCCAGCCCAGAGGTAGGAGCTTCTGAGCCGCTGTCCCACTGCTCCTGGTACAGAGGAAGGGGCTTCATGGTCACCATCCCTTCCGCTGCTCCCAGCCCAGAGGAAAGGGCTTTTGGGTGACCTTCTGTCCCGCTGCTCCTGGCCAAGAGGAAGGGGCTTCTGGGCCACCATCCCTCCCACCACTCCCGGCCCAGAGGTAGGGGCTTCTGAGCCGCCATCCCACTGCTCCTGGTTCAGAGGAAGGGGCTTCCCGGCCACCATCCCTCTGACTGCTCCCAGCCCACAGGAAAGGGCTTTTGGGTCACCATCCCTACCGCTGCTCCTGGCCCCTCTCCCACCTCTCCCAGCTCAGAGGAGGTAATCTGTGCAGGTGCTAACAGCCCCCCACCCCAGTCGAAATGAGAAAACACATAAATAAGTCTCAAAACCAGACTTCCAGATCACCTACATCAACCCCAAAGGGAAATGAGATGGAACACTCTCATACTCAACCACCTGGACCCACTGAATTGGCAACAAAAGGGGATCAGGAAAAGATGAAATCAGAAATAATTTTTCAAATAACAGGAGAAATTGTGCCCCTAGTGCAAGACATGATTAATAAATCTAGAGTGGAGCTGAGGAACATGATGGAATCCCAACATAAGAAACAAATGGAATCCATAAAACAGACGCAAATAGATTTCCAGGACATGAAAAACTCCATTGAAAGTCTATGCAGCAGAATGAGCCAATGTGAGGACAGAATTTCAGATATAGAAGATAAGATTGCAATTACTGACCGGGAAAAGAAAAATTGCTTCAAAATTATAAGGGAACATGAGAAATCAATCCAGCAGCTGCTAGATGATGCAAAGAAGAATAACATAAGACTGATTGGGCTCAATGAAGAAAAAGGAGAGAGTGAAGATGACATAAAAAAATCTCTTCACAGAAATAATGGCAGAAAACTTCCCAAGCAGGGGAAAAGAGCTTGACATACAGATAAGTGAGGCAGATAGGACTCCAAATAGCCTTGATCAAAAAAAATCTACACATAGGTATATAATTGTTAAGATTCCAGAAACACAACAGAAGAACAAAGTTCTCCAAGCAGTCAGAGAAAAGAAACAAATCACATACAAAGGAAAGCCCATCAGAATCACAGCAGACTTCTCAACACAAACCATCAAGGCAAGAAGAGCTTGGAGTGACATATTCCAAGCCCTAAAAGAAAACAGCCTCCAACTCAGATTGATGTACCCTGCAAAACTGTCTTTCAAAACGGATGAAGAAATAAGATACTTTCATGACAAAGAGCACCTTAGGAACTTTCTGAATACCAAACCAGCACTCCAAAGAATTTTACACAATATCCTAGGAACAGACATTGAGGATCACAACCCCAGGAAGCAAAGCAGAATTAACCTATCTGGCATGACAAGAAATTAAATATAAAGGGGGAGAACCCAACAACAAAAAAAAAGTCATGGCAATGACAAGTCAATAGGTTTCAGTTATAACCATCAATGTTAATGGTCTCAATTCACCAATCAAAAGAAATAGACTGGCAGAATGGGTCAAGAAGCAAAATCTAACAATATCCTGCATACTAGAAACTGTGGGACCAAAATGACTCCATTTTGGAGCCGTCTCCTTTGTTCTCTCAAATTTGTGCTTAAACTAGGAATTCACCACTTGAAATTCCTGAGTTTATTACCCAACCACCTGTGTACCCGGGGAGAGAGCGTTCCAGGCACACTATCTGTAGGATAAGCAGTTAATGAGCTGACTGTCCACACAAGATAGATGCGGCCATTAGTGGGTCTGCTAACGATCAGTATGTAACAACCGGCCGTTAATCTTTGCCCCTTTTCTCCCTCACAAAAATCTATACGTAACCCCCTTAACCCCCCCTAAGCCTAACCAATCAAAACCCTACACTTCATATGTATTTAGTATTAACCAATCACCTGGCTACTAACAACCAAAGCTTGTTGTATACTCAATAAAAACCCTGCTAGTTTTGAGGCTCGGGGCTCTCAATCTCGATCCGCTGCGTCGGTGACAATTGAGAGTCCCTGCTTAAGCTTGAATAAACGACCCTTGTGTGCTTACATCGAAAACGGTCTCCTGGTGGTCTCTGGGACTTCACAATCTGGGCACAACATTTGGGGGCTCGTCCGGGATCCCAAGACCTTCAGGACTCCCGTACCGGAGGGTCAACGCCGGCTGGTGAGTGTTTTTTGTGTTTGTAAAGTCTGGGCCTATTTTCTGGGAAGGTCGGCAGACGGTCTAGGCGGACGCGCTGCAAGGGCCGCCGACCCGGGATCCTGGAAGACGTTCCGGATTCCGCTGGTGGGGACGGAGTGCCCCAAGAGTACGAGTCAGTGAGACTCCTGGAGGGACGGTGCGGGTCGCTCCCGCGGCACGGCACGAGGCCGTCGTCCCATTTGCATTGCCTCCGATCAGGCGGAGGACGGTTTTGTCTCTCGTGTTTCTTTCTGTTGTGTTTGTCTGTGTGTTGTACTGACTTGGACTGAGACGATGGGACAGACTGTGACTACCCCTCTTTCCCTCCTGAAAGATCATTTCAAGGAAGTTAGGGAGAGCGCTCGTAACCTAAGTTTAAAAATTAAAAAGGCTAAGTTCATCACCCTCTGTAGCTCGGAGTGGCCCACCCTTGGGTCAGGATGGCCCCCCGAGGAAACTTTTGATTTGCAAATTATACGCAGAGTTCGTAAAGCCATCCTTCATCCCGACCAGGTACCCTACATTGCCATTTGGGAATTTCTGATCTCTAACCCACCCCCATGGGTTAAGCCTTTTTTGCCTTCACAGCAGCAGCAACCGGAGTTAATCCTGACGGCCAATGAGAAGGCTCCTAAAAAGCGCGCGGATGAAAAACAAACCGAAACCAAGCCAACCGGGCCACTTTACCCTGTCCTCCAGGGAGGGACCGAAAAAGATCTTATATTTCCTCCCCCCTATTCCCTCCCCTTTCTTCCGCCACAGCAGGCTGGAGGAGGTGACCCAGTCCCAGCCGGGACTAGGGAGCCCGCCCCGGGCGCCGCCGACAACCATGATGGTCCCGCCCAAAATACTCGTCACCGGCGCGCCGCCTCGCCGGCAGGACCGGCAGACTCAACTGTCTGCCCGCTGCGAGCAATAGGGCCCCCTGATGAACATAGAAACCAGCCTCATCATTACTGGCCCTTTGCTACCAGTGATCTTTATAATTGGCGCCGACAACACGCCAATTTTTCTGATAACCCTAGAGATTTGATTAACCTGTTAGAAACTGTTTTGTTTACCCATCAGCCCACTTGGGATGACTGTCAATAGCTTCTGCAGGTCCTGTTCACCACTGAGGAACGAGAGAGGATCCAGAATGAGGCCAGGAAATTGGTTCCTGGTGACAATGGTCAACCCACCACCAATGCTGACACTATCAACACTTCTTTTCCTCTGTCCCAACCCAACTGGGACTTCAACGTGGCAGAAGGTAAGGAGAGGCTTTGGGTCTATCGCCAGGCTCTATTAAAAGGTCTGAAAGCAGCAGCGAGGAAGCCTACAAATTTGGCTAAGGTAGGGGACATACAACAAAAGTTAGATGAAAGCCCTGCTGCTTTCCTAGAAAGAATTCAGGAAGCTTTTCGTAGGTACACTCCTATGGACCCAGAAGCAATTGAGACAAAGGCAGCTGTAATAATACATTTTGTCAACCAGGCGGTGCCAGACATTAAGAGAAAGTTACAGAAAGTAGATAGGTTAGGAGAAAAGAGTATTCAGGACTTAGTGGCAGTGGCAGAGAAAGTGTATAACAATAGAAAAACCACAGAGGAGAAACGAGAAAAAGCTGATGACCGCCAGACCCGAAACTTAGCTCGGATCTTTCTGGCTGCCACTGCGGGAGAACAGAAGGAACGTGAACGTAGACTAAGAAAGATTGTGGTGGAAGGAAAAAACAAAGAGAGACGCAGAGAGCGCCCCCAGTTGGAGAAAAATCAATGTGCTCATTGCAAAGAGTATGGACACTGGGCCAGAGACTGTCCCAAAAAGAAACAACAGGAAGGACGCCCCAAGGCCCCTATCCTGGCTATGGATGAATCAAATGATTAGGGGGGACGGGGTTCGACACCCCTCCCCGAGCCCAGGGTAACCCTAAAAGTGGAGGGGAGACCTATCGAGTTCCTAGTGGATACAGGGGCTCAACATTTGGTCCCACTTAAACCATGTGGCCATGTTTCTGATAAGACCTCCTGGGTTCAAGGAGCTACAGGCATGAAAAAGTATTCATGGACAACCCAAAAAACAGTAGACTTGGGAGTGGGCCAAGTAACCCACTCATTTATGATTATACCAGACTGCCCCTACCCCTTATTGGGAAGAGACTTACTGACTAAATTAGGGGCTCAAATTCATTTCCAACCCGGGGGCACAAAAGTCCTTAATCAGGAGGGAAGGCCCATTCAGGTACTAACCATAAACCTAGAAGATGAATATCTGCTACATCAGAAAAGGGCCCCTCCTGATCCTGACATGGAACAATGGCTCACCATGTTCCCACAAGCATGGGCAGAGACTGGAGGCATGGGGTTAGCTGCACACAGAGCACCAGTGTTCGTGAAAATAAAACCTGGGGCAGATCCTGTACAAGTTCGCCAATATCCTATGTCCCTAGAGGCCCAGAAGGGAATAACTCCACACATCAGGAGGTTGCTTGCTCAGGGGATCCTTAGGCCTTGTCAATCAGCCTGGAACACCCCCTTGTTGCCAGTTTGAAAACCTCATTCTAATGACTATCGGCCAGTGCAGGATCTCCGGGAAGTGAACAAGAGGGTTATAGACATCCACCCCACAGTGCCTAATCCATACACCCTTTTGAGTTCACTTACCCCGAGCCACCGATGGTACACAGTCTTGGATCTCAAAGATGCTTTTTTTAGCCTTCCGCTAGCACCCAAAAGCCAACACATCTTTACATTTGAATGGAGTGACCCAGAACAAGGCCTCAACGGACAGCTGACATGGACCCGATTACCCCAAGGATTCAAAAACTCTCCCACCGTCTTCGACGAGGCCCTACATGAAGACCTGGGTGAGTTTCGCCTCCAGAACCCCCAACTAACTCTGTTACAATATGTAGATGACCTCCTCATAGCAGCTGAAACGCGGAAAGACTGCCTAAGTGGAATCAAGAGACTCTTGATAGTCATAGGAGAACTGGGGTACCGGGCGTCCGCCAAAAAGGCCCAGATCTGCAAACCCGAGGTAAGCTACTTGGGGTACATGCTTAGGGAAGGACAGAGATGGCTGTCGGATGCTAGAAAAGAGACAGTTCTTAAGATACCCACACCAGATTCTCCTCGAAAAGTCAGAGAGTTCTTGGGATCGGCGGGCTTCTGCCGCCTATGGATACCGGGGTTCGCAGAGCTCGCAAGGCCCCTTTACGAGGCAACCAAAGACAATCAGGCTTTTCAATGGACAGAAAAGCTACAAAAATCTTTCGATCAAATTAAAACAGCCTTGCTGACAACACCAGCCTTGGGCTTGCCCGATATTACTAAGCCATTCCACCTTTACATTGATGAAAACAAAGGAGTCGCTAAGGGCGTCCTGGTCCAGCATCTAGGGCCATGGCGCCGCCCAGTGGCGTACCTATCAAAAAGACTTGATCCAGTTGCATCAGGATGGCCCCCGTGTCTAAGAATGATTGCAGCAGTGGCTCTAATGGTCAAAGATGCTGACAAGTTAGACATTAGGCCAAGAACTGTGTGTGACCACCCCTCACGCTATTGAGGGAGTCCTAAAACAGCCTCCGGATCGATGGATCAGTAATGCTCGCCTGACCCACTACCAGAGCTTACTCCTAAATCCAACCCAAGTTGTCTTTCAGGCCCCGGCTGCTTTGAACCCAGCCACACTGTTGCCAGACCCGAACTTAGAGGCTCCGCTTCACGACTGCACAGACATCCTAGCCCAGGTACATGGAATTCGAGCAGATCTGAGTGACCAACCATGGCCAGATACAGATGATACCTGGTACACTGATGAGAACAGTTTTGTTCGTGATGGCCACAGGTATGCAGGAACAGCAGTGGTGACAGAGACTGAGGTCATTTGGGCAGAACCATTGCCCACCGGGACCTCAGCACAACGGGCGGAGCTCATAGCTCTGACCAAGACATTGACTCTAGGACGGGGCCAAAAGTTAAATATATACACAGATAGCCGGTATGCCTTTGCCACTGCACACGTCCATGGGGCCATCTACAAAGAAAGGGGACTCCTGACAGCTAAAGAAAAGACTATTAAAAACAAAGAGGAGATCCTTGCCCTCTTAACAGCCCTCTGGCTACCTAAAAAATTAGCCATTATCCATTGCCCAGGACACCAAAAAGGCGACACTCCAATTGCCAGAGGAAATAATTTAGCTGACCAGACAGCCCGAGAAATAGCCTTAAAGATTAATCTGACACTGGCCACTCAGCTGCCCGATCCGGGAAGTGCAGCCCTACCAAAAAAACCCCAGTACACTGAAGAAGATTTAAATTGGATAAAACAATTACCTATGCCTCAGTGCCTCAACGGGTGGTGAAAATCTTCTGATTGTAAAGTCATCTTGCCTAAAGCGCTGGGAGAACAAGTTCTCTCCAAGGTGCACCGGACCACCCACATGGGCACTCAAAAAATGCAAGATCTCCTGAGACATGCTGAAATTAAGATCCGTGATGCTAATTCTAAAATTGAACATATTGTTGCTACCTGCAAAGCCTGTCAATTGACAAATGCCACCCACAATAGGGCCAACCCAGGAAATAGGCTGAGGAAAAAGCCGACCTGGAGCCTATTGGGAATTGGACTTCACCGAGGTAAAACCTGAAAGGTATGGTTATAAATACTTGTTAGTTTTTGTAGACACTTTTTCAGGATGGACAGAAGCGTTTCCTACCAAACATGAAACAGCGCGAAGTGTGACTAAAAAACTGCTAAAAGACATCCTGCCAAGGTATGGTTTTCCAGTAATGCTAGGATCAGATAATGGACCCGCCTTTATTTCCAAGGTGAGTCAAACCCTAGCACAGATATTGGGGACGGATTGGAAATTACATTGTGCATACAGACCCCAAAGTTCAGGACAGGTAGAGAAGATGAATAGAACATTAAAAGAGACCTTAACTAAATTAACCTTAGAGACTGGCGGTGACTGGGTGACTCTCCTTCCCTTCGCCCTCTATAGGGTACACAATTCACCCTATAAGATGGGATTAACTCCCTTTGAAATCATGTTTGAAATTCCCCCTCCCATTATTCCCAACCTTCAATCAAATGTGCTTGTTAAATTTGATGACCAAAAGTTACTTTCTTTAAAAAGCCTCCAAAGTGTGCACGAGGATATCTGGCCTAAATTAGAAGCCTTATATCAAACTGGACTGCCTCCCAAGCCCCATCGCTATCGACCAGGAGACTGGGTCTTCGTCCGGAGACACCAACAAAAGGACCTTGAGCCCCGTTAAAAAGGACCCTACGTCACAGTCCTGACCACGCCCACCACTCTCAAGGTCGACGGGATTGCCTTGTGGGTGCACTACACCCACGTTCGCCTTGCAGATCCTCACGCTGTCCTAGAGGACTTCGTTCCATCATGACAGGTGTCCAAAGACCAAGACAATCCCCTCAAACTCAAGCTACATCGTCGACGGTCATGATTGTGGTAACTGTACTTTTGACACCGATTTTAAGAGGACAGAACCCACATGCTCCCCTAAATTTGACCTGGATGATCATCAATACCGCCACAGGTGACATTATTAACAGCTCGTCCAAAGTGAGCCCACCATTAACCTGGTGGCCTGCTCTAGAGTTTGATCTCTGTCGGCTAGCCACTGGCAGCTGGGATATCGGACACTGGAGCCTAGAGTCACGGGGAAGGCCTGAATGTGGGGAAACAAAAAAGGGGTGTACCCTCCCCCCAGTCAATTCACAAACACTGGGTTACAACCATGTAATTCGCAGGGCAATATTACGAGACACCCCCTTCTACAGGGAGGACTCTGCGTTGCCTTAGGTGAAAAATGTTGCTTCTATGTAGATCATTCAGGAGTGGTCAAAGAGTCCATGGCTAAAGTTAGGGAGGACATCGCCAAACGTAAGCGAGAAAGAGAACTATCTCAAAACTGGTTCAAATCTTGGTTTAATTCTTCCCCTTGGCTAACTACCCTAATCTCTACCCTGCTAGGCCCCTTGCTTATCGTGTTACTACTGTTGACCTTTAGACCTTGTATACTCAATAGACTAGTTTCGTTCATCAAAAAACAAATTAACGCTGTTCAGTTAATGGTGCTCAGGTCCCAATACCAGCCAATTCCTACCGACTTGATAAAATTAACCTCCAGAGGCCCATGATTGGCCCTCTATAGCATCATGAGAAGGGGGGAATGTGGGACCAAAATGACTCCATTTTGGAGCCGTCTCCTTTGTTCTCTCAAATTTGTGCTTAAACTAGGAATTCACCACTTGAAATTCCTGAGTTTATTACCCAACCACCTGTGTACCCGGGGAGAGAGCGTTCCAGGCACACTATCTGTAGGATAAGCAGTTAATGAGCTGACTGTCCACACAAGATAGATGTGGCCATTAGTGGGTCTGCTAACGATCAGTATGTAACAACCGGCCGTTAATCTTTGCCCCTTTTCTCCCTCACAAAAATCTATACGTAACCCCCTTAACCCCCCCTAAGCCTAACCAATCAAAACCCTACACTTCATATGTATTTAGTATTAACCAATCACCTGGCTACTAACAACCAAAGCTTGTTGTATACTCAATAAAAACCCTGCTAGTTTTGAGGCTCGGGGCTCTCAATCTCGATCCGCTGCGTCGGTGACAATTGAGAGTCCCTGCTTAAGCTTGAATAAACGACCCTTGTGTGCTTACATCGAAAACGGTCTCCTGGTGGTCTCTGGGACTTCACAATCTGGGCACAACAGAAACACACTTAATTCAAAAGGAAACTCAGACTGAAAGTTAAAGGGTGGAAAACAATACTCCATGTGACAGGAACCCGAATAAAAGCAGGAGTAGCTATCCTCTTTGCAGATCAAGTAGATTTCAAACCAACACTGATTAAGAGAGATGAAGAAGGACACTACATCCTTGTAAAGGGAAGAATCCAAGAGGAAGAGATGACAATCATAAATATCTATGCACCAAACACTAGTGCACTCAACTATATAAAACAAATACTAACGGACATGAAAAGTGATATATGCACTAATACAATTGTAGTGGGGGACCTCAACACCCTACTGTCACCAATAGATAGATCAACTAGACAAAAATAAGTAATGAAATACTAGAACACAATCCAACTCTTGAACAAATGAACTTAACAGATGTTTACAGAGTGTTCCACCCCACAAAATCAGAATACATATTCTTCTCAGCTGGACATGGGTCATTCTCAAAAATAGACCACATACTCACACACAGAACATGTTTAACTAAGTGCAAAGGAATTGAAGTTATCCCCTGTATATTATCAGACCATACTGTGATGAAATTGGAGATCCACACCAAAAGAAACTCAAAAAATTTCATAAACATATGGTAATTGAACAACACACTTCCGAATGACCAATGGGTCACAGAGGAAATTAAAAAAGAAATCAGACAGTTCTTTCACTTAAATGACAATGACAATACAACATATCAGAATCTATGGGACACAATGAAAGCAGTCTTACGAGGGAAATTCATAGCAGTGAATATGCATATTAGGAAAACAGAAGGAGCCCAATTAAACAACCTGATGCTGAACCTCAAGCTTCTAGAAAATGAAGAGCAGGACAACCCCAAAGCTCATACAAGGGAGGAAAATATAAAGATCAGCGGAGTAATCAAGGCAACGGAGACTAAGAGAACGATACAAAAAAATCAATGAACCCAAGAGTTGGTTCTTTGAAAGAATCAACAAAATTGACAAACCTTTAGCCAACCTTATCAGAAAAAGGAAAGAAAAGGCCCAAATCCATGCAATTAGGAATGAAAAGGATGAAATGACAACAGACCCAGCAGAAATCCAGAGGATCATCAATACCTACTTCCAGAACCTATACACCAATAAGATGGACAACACAGAAGAAATGGACAGATTCCTAGATACATATGAATTACCAAAGTTGAATGAAGAAGATCTAAAAATTCTGAACAACCCAATAACAACCAATGAAATTGAAAATGTAATTAAACACTTATCAACTAAGAAATGCCCGGGCCCTGATGGCTTCACTGCTGAATTCTACAAGACATTTAGAGAGGAACTGCTACCACTACTGTTGAAACTCTTCAATGAAATTGAAAGGGAAGCAATACTCCCAAATTCATTCCTGGAAGCAAGCATCACCTTGATCCCCAAAGCAGAGAAAGACCCAACTGAAAAAGAGAACTATAGGCCAATCTCACTAATGAACATAGATGCAAAAATCCTTAATAAGATAATGGCAAACAGAATGCAGAAGATCATCAAGAAGATCATACACCCTGATCAAGTGGGATTCATCCCAGGGATGCAGGGATGGTTCAATATATGAAAATCAATCAATGTAATACACTATATAAATAGAGCCAAGGACAAAAACCATATGATTATCTCCACAGATGCAGAAAAAGCATTTGACAAAATTCAACATGCATTTATGATAACAACCCTACAAAAAATTGGAATAGATGGTCTCTACCTCAAACTGATAGAAGCCATCTATGAAAAGCCAACAGCCAATATCATACTAAATGGTCAAAAACTGAAATCCTTCACACTAAAATCAGGAACAAGACAAGGATGTCCACTATCACCACTCTTGTTCAAAATAGTTCTGGAAACATTAGCCATGCCAATTAGACAAGAGAAAGAAATAAAAGGAATAAAGATAGATAATGAAGAAGTCAAATTGTCATTATTTGCAGATGACATGATACTCTACATAGAAGACCCCAAGAACTCCACCAAAAGTCTTCTAGACTTAATAACCAAATTCAGTCAAGTAGCTGGTTACTAGGTCAACACACAAAAATCAACAGCTTTCCTCTACACGAATGACAGACTCACTGAGAGAGAAATAGGGCAAACAATTCCTTTCACAATAGCATCCAAAAAACTGAAATACCTAGGAATCATCCTAATGAAAGAAATCAAAGACCTCTTCTCTGAAAACTATGGCACTCTGAAAAGAGAGATTGAAGATGATATCAGAAAATGGACAGACATCCCCTGCTCCTGGGTAGGAAGGATTAATATAGTGAAAATGGCCATACTTCCAAAACTGCTATATAGATTTAATGCAATTCCAATTGAGATCCCAGCAGCATACTTCATAGACCTCGAGAAAATAATCCAAAAATTCATTTGAAACAAGAAGAGACCCAGAATAGCAAAAGCAATTCTAGGTCACAGAGACATGGCAAGGGGTATCACAATCCCCAGCCTGCAACTATACTACAAAGCTACTGTGATAAAAACAGCATGGTACTGGCAAAGAAACAGACTTGAGGACCAGTGGAACAGATTAGAAGATGCAGAAACAACGCCAGACACACTCAGCCATCTCATCTTCGATAAAGGAGCCAAACACCCTCACTGGAGGAAAGATAGCCTCTTTAATAAATGGTGCTGGAAAAATTGGGCTTCACCTTGCCAAAGATTAAAACTAGACCTGTATCTCTCACCATGCACTAAACTAAAATCAAAATGGATTAAAGATCTAAATATTAAAATGGAAACTCTGAACCAGTTGGAACAGAGGTTAGGTAGAACCCCTGAAGACACTGGTGTAGGAAAAGATTTTATGAGCCAAACCTCAGTTGCCCATGAACTAGCACAAACAATCAACGAGTGGGATCTCTTCTTATTAAAAGGCATCTGCACAGCAAGAGAAACCACCAGTAGTGTGAAGAGACAACCCACAGCGTGGGAAAAAATCTTCACCTGCTCTTCCTCAGACAAAGGTCTACTATCTCGAATCTATAAAGAACTTAAAAAGATCAGACCTCCCAAATTTAAAGACCCAGTCCAAAAATGGGCATCTGAAATGAACAGACATTCCTCAGACAAAGAAGTAGAAATAGCAAATAAATACATGAAAAACTTTTCAACATCACTGGTCATTCGAGAGATGCAAATGAAAACAATGCTGAGATTCCACCTCACCCCAGAAAGAAGGGCTGCTATCAAGAAATCAACCTATAACAAATGCTGGTGGGGCTATGGGGAAAGAGGAACCCTGATCCACTGCTGGTGGGAGTGTAGACTGATGCAACCACTGTGAAAATCAGTATGGAGATACTTCAAAGAACTAGGACTGAAAGTCCCATTTGACCCCGCTATTCCACTGCTGGGGATCTTCCCCAAAGAATTAAAAGAATCATACCACAGTGATCTATGTGCACCCATGTTCATAGCAGCACAGTTTGTAATAGCTCAAACTTGGAAACAGCCCAAATGCCCATCAACTAGAGACTAGATAAAGAAAACGTGTTTTTTTTATAAAATGGAGTACTACTCAGCCATAAAAAAATGAGAAATTTCAGACATTTGTAGGTAAGTGGATGCACATTGAGGCGATACTCTTAAGTGAAATAAATAGGACACACATGAATTTTGAATAGTTTCTCTGGTGTGAGAAACTGAAAGTGTAAATAAGGACTAAATGTATAATAGGTAATGTGAAATAGGAAGAAAAGGGGCAAAGAGGAAGGAAGTGGGAGGGCTAGGGGAAAGGACAGAAGGGAATGGGATTAATATGAGAAAATGGAAAAATAGGAACAAAATCTTTGTAAATAGGGAGGACTGGAGGGGTTGAAGGGAGGGCTGGGCAAGGGTGAAAAGTAAGAACCAAGAGAGACTATGTAAAGGTGCAAATTTCCAATGATGAATGCCATTATATTGTATACCTAAAATGTACCAATGATTAGAATGAATAATCGATAATGTAAAATAGGAAGAAAAGGTCCAAAGGGGTAGGGGTAGTGGGAGGGGCAGGGGAAAGGAAAGAAGGGAAAGGAAAAATGATGAGAAATGGAAAAAATGGAAATAAAGTCTTTGTAAATAGGGAAGGGTGGAGGGCGTGAAGGGAGGGCTAGGAATGGGGAATAAATAAGAACCAAGATGCATTATGTAAAGGTACAATTCCCAATGAGAAATGTAATTGTGTTGTATACCTACAATGTACCAATAAGAGAATTTTTAAAAAACAAAGAAATCTCAAATGTTTGGAAATGAAAAACAAAGCACATTTCTAAATAATCAATAGCTTAAAGAAACAGTGATAAAGAAATACTAGAAATTCTTACCACCTGAAAGATAAAGAATCTATAGAACATTGGACAAAGTAATCAAGACTAAATAAACATAATTAAACATAATGATGTAAATCCTTTGCTATGTTTCACTGAAAAGTACATATCATTGGTGATATTCTTGCAAAATACACATAATCATCTAATTGTGAGAAAATACCAGGCAAACTTTAATTGAAAGACATTTTACACAACAGTTAAATATTGTCGGGAATGGTGGTGTATACCTGTGATCCTAGCACTCAGGAGGCTGAGGCAGAAGGCCTGAGCTCAAGGCCAGCCTGGGATACATAGTACATCCAAGGCCTGTCTGAACTGCATAGAAAGACTGTCTCAAGAAAACCAAACCAATAATAATAATAATAATAATAATAATAATAACTGACATGTATTCTTTAAAAATGTTAGGGTCATAAAGGCAAGAAAGACTCAGGACCTATCAAATTCAAAGTAGAAAAAAAGTAAAACAATGGAAAAAAAATTGAAAAACTATTGAAATTCTCATACATTCCATGGTTAACAATATTGTGCCAGTATTAACTAAACTGGTTTTATCCTAGAGTTAAGTAAGAAAGTAAAACTGGAAAAAGGAAGGATATCAATGAACTCTGTACTCTGATTTTTAATTTTTTTTCTTTAAGTCTAACAGTTCAAAGTAGAGTATAAAAATGCAAAATGTTCATGTGGATTTATAGCAAATAGTAATTTATAAACTTAAGTGTTAAGAAGCATTTGAAATCAATGATCAGAATGTCAATCTTGTGACGTGGAAAAAAGCAAATTAAATTCAAGGTAACTAGAAGAAAGGGAAACTAAAATATAACAATATAAATTAAAATAGACAATACACACCAATATAAAATTAGCAGAGAACAAGCCAATTTCTAAATTATTTTTATCTATTCATGAAAATAAAGAATTAAGTAAGTAGAAGATATCTATTGAATTTCTATAATTTTATGTCTTCACACCATCCACTTTGACTATAAGCTGGTCTTTCTCAATCCAGAAGCAGACTTTAATCGCATCTCGGCCTTTTGGCTAAGATCCAGTGCAGAAGCAGACTTTAGTCACCTTTGACACAGATTCTAGTCCCGCATCTTCCTCAGTTCCTCAGTGTGACCAATGCATCATCTGCCTTACAGAATTCAAATCCTGCATGGATTTAACTGAGTCTTTCTGTGCTAAAATTAGACTTCACAGGACTCCTGTACACCGAGCTTGCATGACTCAGGCACCTGAACCCAGCTGACCCGCCGTCCTGCATGGAGCTTTCCTGGAGAGAGACTATTTGGAGAGGGAAAGACTGCACACAGATCAGACAGGAGCCACAAGGGCATCTGACAGTATAAACAAATGTTTTGTGGAAGGGGCCCCTGGTCATGGATCAGAAACTTAGGCACTCAGCCATAAAGTAGGATAAAGAAAGACCCTGTGAAAGGCACTTTAAGCATCTGTAGGGAAATCCTTCGGAGTCTCATTATTGCAAGACTAGAATTTATAGAGCAACAAGATCAAATTAGGAAAAAATATAAATATATTACATTATATATAAATGTATTACCTATTAATTATATAATATATAATTATAAATATACTATATAAATATATTTGCTTTTACCAGAAACCTAGAATTAGGTAGGAACAAATTTAAAATAAATTCACAAGTTGAAGCTTTTTAGCCTATCAAAATAATATTAATTTGTTCTTTAAACCCCCTTCAAGGAAGGCTTCATATTAAATGTTTCAAGGATTCCCATACTCTGCTCAGAACTAAGACAACACTCATCATAGTCTCTAGGATCTGGGGGACATGTTTATTTCTGATTCATAACTTATACTAAAATTATTGCCTTACATGCTCCAGATTTATACAGTGAGAATTTCCTATTTGGACTTCCTTTTTTTAGTCTTTCACAGAAAGACCTAGAACAGAAGCTCAAATTCACCATCTTCAAAAGATCCTTAGGTCAAAAACTATCAGTGTTCTGCCTACCACTCTGGATTGTAAATGCACACATAGGTCAGCCAACATTTTATGTAGTTAGAAAGTAAATATTTTAGGAATTGATTATGACTTACAGGGTCTCTGTAACGATCCCTCCACCCTGCCAGCATATTGAAGAAGCAGCCATGAATAGTAAGTAAACAAATGAGCTGGCTGCATTTCAAATAAGCTTTCAATTTACAGAGATTAAAATTTGAGTTTAGTTTAATTTTTGTGTGATTCTTCCCTCCAACCTTTTAAAAGCGTAAAATCATTCTTAGTACAGGTACTGCCTGAAATGGCCAGTGCCCCAGATTCATCTCACAGGCTACAGTTTGCTAGCTACTGAGACATTTTCTCAACAAACTGTTCTTCTTTGGGAATCTTTACTAGCATATATGTAAGTACACACACAAAGAACACAAAGAAGCAGCCTATGATAGATATCTAGCTAACCATATTAACAAATGTTCGGGAAAGGCAGCAAAACTTGTAGTTAGAAATATTTAGAGCTTCTATTAATCTTCCTAAATTTTTAAGCCAGTTTTAGATTTCATTCTTCTTTAAGAACAATTTCTTCAGTAGAATTGAAGTTGAAGAGCCTATTGAATAAATTTCATAAAATATAAATTAAGTTAAATATAAATTACTTATGTGTACTTATTATAGGTCCTTATGTTGAAACTTACTCATTTCATCTTAATATAATGGAACTGAATAGAAATAATGTGGTAGATACAGTATAATCAAAAGACATCAATTTTAGCGCAAAGTTTAAAAAGCTGATAATAAAGAAAATACTAGACTCTACATGTTCAAAATGTTTACCATTAATGGTTTTTTCCTAGAGCTATCTTAACTGCTTTGTAACAGGCTAGAATACATGATGGATGTTGTAAATATTTCTTTTGACATTTAATAAAATTTAAGAATCAAGATAGCAAGTACAGCACTAAATCCATAAATAACTTTGGTCTCTAAGGCAAAAGCCACAATTTCACAATAAACGTACAGAAGAACAAAAGAACAGTGCAGTGTATTATAGAGTGAGTCAGTATTTAATACATAAAATGTAGAGATTGAGCTGATTTGTGAAAACAAAGTATGCAAATTAAAGAAAAAAATACATCCAGTTTCTATTACCCAAGTAATCTTTTTAAGTGGTAAAACATTGACCATATATCTGTGGTCATTGGCAAAGTTGCCAAAGACATTAAATGTGGAAGGAATAATTTCTTTAAGAATTGATCCTTTGGCAAATGGAAACCACGTGCAAATGGATAACCCTGGACCCAAATGTATTCTGTATATAAATATTAACTCACTGTGAGTTAAATATGTAAATGTAAGAGCTAAAGACATAAAATCCTCAAAAGAAAACATAGAGATAAATTTGCATGAATTTGATTTTGAAAATGGGAATTTAAATGACATTGAAAGCATGAGCAACAAAAGAAAAATTTTATACTTCTTCAACATTATAAATATTTCTGCGTCAAAGAATAATATCAATAAAGTGAAAAAAAATTCAAAATGTGAGAAAATATTTGCATTTCATGTATCTGATGAAGGTCTAATATCCAAAATATATTTTTAAAATTCTTAGAATTTAACGACAAAAGACAAAATGCCCAGTCTTTATGAAAATGGGTAAAGTAATTAAATTGGTATCTTCCAAAGAATATATACCAATAACCCGTAAGGATGTGAAATGATGCTCAATTTCATTAGTTATGAGGAAAAAGCAGATAAAACCACAAGATACAGCTGCACACTCAACTATAATTTTAAAATGTCTTAATAACTTGTTTCACAGGAACAGCAAAGAAAATAACAAATTTTGATGAGGATATGGAAAAACTGGAAGCTTCATACACAGTTCTGGGAATGTAAAATGGTTCAGCCACTGTGAAAAGTAATTTAGTTGATTGTCAAAATGCTAAAAATAGAATTATCATAAGACCAGAAATTCTACCTGTAGTTATATATCTAAAAGAAATGAAAATAAGTACTCAAATAAAAACTTGTACATAAATAGTTGTTCATAATAGTAAATTCACAATAGACAAAATTGGAAACAGATGAATGTCTAAGCAAACTGTGGTCTATACACAACAATGGTGTGTTATTCATCAATAAACATCGATGAAGTACTACTGATTATGCCACAGTGTGCAAGAAGGCAGACAACAAAAGATCACATGTCGCTTGATTCCATTTATATGAAACACTCCAAATAGGTAAACCCAAAGAGGCAGAAAGCCAGTTGGTGGTTGGTTGTGGTTGGAGAGTGGAGAAAATGAATGGCAGTGACTGCTTAATGAGTAGGGTTTTGCTTTTGTGGTGATGAAATTGCTTGAAAGTAGATATAGGTGATGGTTGCATGACATTGTAAATGTACTAAAGTTCATGGAATTTTACTCTCTAATATAGTTAACTTTATGTTGTGTATTTTACTTCAATAAAACAATGGCAATGCACTGTACAGTGCAGACATGGCTGCAGTACACATGTCCTACTGTTTTTTCTTTCATTTAGTTCCTAAAAAACAAACACAAAGAAGAAAAAAACCACACAGCCACTTGACTATACAACCCAACTGCCATTTATCAAGTAATTCCAAATAAATAAATGTATCCAGAAAAACAGAAGTCCATCAGTCCTCCAAAGAATACAAAACCTGAAATCAAGGACATATTTGGGGTGACAAAATGAATTATCTGACTGTTCTCTTGACATGTAAAAATTATGTCTTCTTTAACTGTGAAGGAAAGAGATAAAAGGTGTTTTCCAACAAATCCACTTCTCCCATCTTACCAACATCTTCCACAGGCTTCATTGTGCGTGATTCTGAATCCACAGCTCTGATTTAAAAACATAACCTCTTTTTAAATTAAAATTTTATGAATTCCAAGATGTTTGTATGTATGTATGTATTTTTGCATCTTGCATTACTGGGTCATTGCACCAAGCTAAATCCCCAGCCCTCTTTAATTTTTTTTATTTTGAGACAGGGTCTCATTAAGTTGCCCAGTCTGGCCTTGAACTTGGAATCTTCTTGCCTTAGCCTCCCAAAATGCTTGCAGTGCAGGTGTGAGCAACAACATCCAACTAATTTCTTTTTCAAAATCAGAATATAAAATAAAAATAATATTGCCTTGGGTCTGCATCCCACAAAAGCATTCAGGATAGTCAAAACTCAACTTATTATCATACTTGACAGCTACCAAGAGTGAATATGCAAAAAGAGGGTCTAAATTTCCAAGAACACAACACTGAGAATGAATACAATTATTGTGTTCTAAGTGCTGAAAAATGCTGAATTTTCTAATTATAGAATGTGTGATTTTCTCAATTTTTCAGTAAGACTGCAGGCTATGAAATTCTCAGTCTACAGAAACTATAAGGGGCCCAGAGTCTATTATTAAACACAGTAACTTTGTCTTGAAATCCTAAATATAGAACTAAAATATTTACTGTTGGAAGATACTGTTTCAGAAAGAAAATGATAATACAAATCACCCTAATGATGATGAAAATATCAAGGACTCGGAGCTTATTACAGGGATCATCTCCTAATGGGACACCCAAGAAGACCTTACCTGAAGAAGCTGATATTTGTGCCAAGAACTCAAGAAGGAATGAGTTATTCAACAAAGAACAGCAAAGTGTTTCTGCTCAAAAGTAGAAACAGAAAAAAAGTTCCCTATGTCTAGGCAACAACAGGGAAGTCTGTGACACTGAAAAGAAAGAAAGAAGGGCATGTGGCTGGAGCTCACAAAGAAAGAAGGCTTGAGCCAAGAAATTAGGAGCCAAATACATGGTCTTGTGCCACAGGCGGAATCTGAAGATGGTCCTTCGCCTCCTCCCTACTCCCTTTCTCCTCCATAGATTAGACAGTCAGTATTGTAGACCCTGGATGGCACAGCCTCAGGAGGCAGTTACATTACGTATCCTTCCCTGTTTTCTTCCTGTTCATGCCCCAATCACGAAACAATCACGCTATGTTCTGTCTAGGCCAAGTAGGCCATGCAGCACTATTTGCCCACCTTCTCTTCCTGTTTGCCGTCCACTATAAAGAACACGTGGTGCTCCAGGAGGCCATTAGCTCCCAACAAGCTCTGGTTCCACTTGGTCCCAAACTTTCAGGAATAATCTTGGTCTCTTTGTCATCTTTTCTTCATCTCTCACCACTTTCCCTGGCTTAGAACCCAACCCTGTGTGGGTTGTGGCAGTCTTGTTTATCTGAGAAGTTGGACTTTTCAGATATAAGTACTGAGGATGCATTTAATAATTTTTAATCAGACAGTGCCCTACCTGGATTCATACTGGAGTGAGATCTCTCTGACAAATGTAAACAAAATTATTTTAAATTGGAGGTTTTCACACAAGAGTAGATTCAAAGAAACCAGTTAAACAGGACAGTGATACATATGGGTTGGCAGCTGAGCTACAAAGAAGTGACCAGATTTGGAAAGTATTCAGAGAGCAAAATTAACAAAGTTAGGAAGTCATATGTAGTTGAAGTATAGCTGAGATGTGTTATAAACCCTTTGCTTAGCAGCAGCTAGTCATGACAGACTGAGACCCTAACTGCTGACTACTCTACATAAAACCTGGACATAATAAAAAGAGTGGCTACCTGAGACATGGGAGGCTGAGAAGAAGGCCAGCTTTGGTGGGAGCACACATAGGAGCAGGAGCAGGAAGCTGAGCAAAATGCATTCTGTTTTCACAGCTATCAGCCCAGGGTTAAGTGCAGTTGGTAGGGCTCAAGGGAAGTGGTTATGGCTCACTGAAAGTGGCGAGGGTGCATTTATTTTTGGTTTTGTTTTAGTTTTTTTCTGGCTGCTGATGAGAAGGGGGGATTTTCAGAGATGAGAAAGAAGATCTCCAAATTGTTTCTACTCACTTCTCTGTGAGTGGACGATATCTGATCAGACTTAGAGCCTCTCGGCTAAAGACAAAATAAAAGGAGATGACACAAGTAAGCGGAAGTTAACTTGAAGGCTGACTGGAAGAAATTATTTAATGTAAAAAAATTAAACAAAGAAAAATTAAATTGGTCACAGCCTCAGGGGCCTCTTGAATAATATCAAATGATCTACTATATATGTAATTAGATCCCAAAATGAGAAAAAAGAAAAAAAGTGTTACAGCAAAAATATTTGAAAAATTATGGCCAAAACATTTCTGCGTATTTGCTTAAATTTGCAGATATAAGAGGGCTAATAAGCACAAAGAAGAACATGAAGAGGCCCCTGTGCCTCTTATCTCATTGTCAAATTGTAAAACCAAAGATGAAAAGCAAATCTGGAAAGCTGAAAGGGAAAATATGACACCAGACTTACAGGAGAGAAATGATTAATAGGTGATTTCCTATCAGAAATCACAGAGACCAAAAGAGAGGAAAAAAGCATTTTTGAAGTACCAGAGAAAATAGAAAAAGATTGTTACATCAGATTCTAAATCCAGACATAAATAATGCCCTTCAAAATAAAGAAAGGTTCAGACAAAGGAAATCAAGAGAAATATTTACCAGCAAAGGAAGTTCTACTGACTGCCTAAGTTCCATAGACTGGAAAGAAATGGGTGGAAACTCAGATCCTCAAACAATACTAGAAAACACTGACATTGTTAATATTTGGATAAATGCAAAAGATTATTTTATTCTTTATATCTTTTCTCAAAATTTTTATAGATTATAAAACTTATAAGAACAAAATTTATGAAAAATTATCTCATTAAATTTTTCACACATACTTATAACAAGTATAACAAAATTTTTGATGTTTATAGATGTATATTTTTGCAAATTTTCTGTTTAAAAGTTACAACATATCTGAGTGGATTGGAAAATATTAAAGCTATATATTGTTTTACTTAAGACAGTAACTTTTTAAAAAAATTCAGCAAAGTGTAACAAGTATTTGAAGAGACTGCAGGATGCTAAAAAATACTTTAAGAGATTTGAGGACTGACCAATGACATGTGAGAATGCTAAGACTACTAATGGACTACTGTGGCAGCCAGTGAAAGCTGATGCTTAACTCTCCCTGCGTGAAAGAACTTGCCATTCATTTGCAAGGAGAGCAGTAAGCTGACAGCCTCTAGCTGTTAACACCTTCAGAGGCTGCTTCTTCAGCTTTTAAGCTGAAGCCATGCTCTTCCTGAGAAGCTCTACCCAAAGGCTGAGCAAGGTAAGCACACCAGGGCTTGGATATTCCTGTCCACCAGAGAGCTACTTTAATGGGAAATATTTATTCTGGAGGTCCCCCATTGGGTCTGCCAAGACATTTTCCTATCTACACTGTGGTTGGAAACCTTTTCTGTCCAGTACTAGTTCCTTCACTTTTATCTTTTACATTCAATATATCTCTTTATACTCTAAACTCCACATAAGCATCTATTTCCCAGAGGATCCAACTAACACAATTCTCATTCTAAATCTGGAACCCTATCTCCTTTTCTAAATAGCTCTCCAGATAAACTTTTGACTTGTCTGAAGCAGGCAGAGGACAGAGAATGAGGCATCACTTCTGCCTAATGACTTGGAGAAAGGGTATTTTGCCCATAAGATGCACACGTCCCTTCCTGAAGAAGCAAAAGACAATGGTATTGAAGCACAAACTGTCTCATGGTGTCATTACCAAAGGACAGTCCACATCTTCTGTTTTGTTCTTCCCTATCCAGTAGAGAGGTGCTATCAGTATTCAAACATTACTAAGAAAATTCACACCAGGTATTTGCCAGAGTAGACCTGGCATTTGGAATAAATTGTAAATTCAAGCTATTTATAGTTCTTGTCACAACACATCATTCATGGCAAATAAAAAAATGTTATGCTTTTTTCATTCCTACACAAAAATAAGTATCTAGCCATTACACAGGAGTAAAAGTGATGTGAATAAAAATGTGAGAATGAGACCAATCTCTTAAGTGTCCATGGCCTCAGAAAGATATTCAACTCAAGAGGAAACTTTTTTAATAAGAGAAAAAAAGGATAATTTTAAGAATGGAAACATACGAAAAGCAATTTGCACCAATTCAAAAGAATAATATTGAGCTCCAAAAAGAAGACAATGATGCATTTAACACTTTACTAATCAGAAAGTTAAAAGACGGTAAGACACTTCTCAGTAAAAAAAAGAACACAGGCCTGGACATGGCACCTGTTGGGACTACATATTGACTGCAGCCGCGGACTTGGAACTTAATGTCCTCATCTGCACAATAGCTGAATAACACCTGGCAGGAGCAGTAGGCAAAAGAAATCGGAATAAAAGATAAAAAAAAAACAATCACAATAGCTAACTTCAAAAAAACTCTCCAATAATTATATGCTCAACTTTGTTAGTAACAAATTATCTGCTAAATCTCTGCTATTCCTAACCAAGAAATTCGTGTCATACAAGAAAGTGACTGTGAATACAGAACTTCAAGCAAACACTAAGCAAACTTTAAGATCCTTAAGGGCCCAAGGAGTTGTATAAAATACCTAGGATGAACAGCTAAGGCTGAAGTGGCAGCAGCAGTGTGACTTTTCTATAAGGAGAAAGTATGTCGAATGTAGGAGTTCATCTTTGAAGCAAAAAAGAGAGAAAATAAAAAAGTGTATGGCATAAGACAATGTCAAAAGAATAAGAAGGCAAGCCACACAGTGAGAAAAACATTTCCCAGAGACACATCTGTTAAACAACCAAAATATCCAAACAGCTTTTCAACTCAACAATTAAAAAGCAAACCAAATAAAAACTGGACCAAAAACCACAAAAGATACCACACCAAAAAAGATGTACACATGGCAAATAAGCATACAAAAAGATGCTCCATATTGTGAGTCATCAGGAAAACACAAATTAAAACAACAGTGTCATACCACTACATCCCTAATTAGAATGCCCATACTCCAGGAAACTGACAATATCAACTACTAGTGAGGATGTGGAGCAACAGCAGCTTGCAATCACTGCTGGTGAGAAGGCAAAGTGGTACGGCTACTTCAGAAAACAGTTTAGTGAAATCCTTAAAAACTAAACATACTCTTACCACATTAGCTGATAATCATGCTTCTTAGTTTATCCAAAGAAGTTGAAGACGTATGTCTATACAAAAACCTGCACATGGATGCTATAGCAGCTGTATTAATAATTGACAAATTAAAGGTACAAGATCCCAGTGATGAATGTAACTGTATTGTATACCTAAAATGTACCAATAAACTTAATGGGAAAAAAATAATAATAATTGACAAAAGTTGGAAGCAACCAAGATGTCCTTCAGTAGGTGAATGCATAAACTATGGTACATCCAAACAGTAGAATACTATTCGGTGCCAAAGAGAACTGGGTCATCAAACCATGCCAATACATAAAAGGATTAAATTTATATTATTAAGCAAAAGAAATCAATTTGAAAATCAAAGTGTACTGTATGATTGTAACTATATAACTTCTGGAAAAGACAAAATTATGAACACCATAAAAAAGACAGTGGTTGTGAGAGGATGTGGTAAAGGATGAATAAGCAGAGCACAGAAAATTTTTAGATCAGTAAAAGTACTCTACATTGTACTCTACTTGTGGATACATGTCATAGATCTGTCCAAGTGCTTTAATTAATTATGCTGCATCATTGTGAGTTTATCATTTATAACATATGCACCCTTCCTTCCATCTGTAGGTTCATCATTTGTAATTGATAGACTCTCTGCGAGAGGCTGGGGAACTATGGGAAATCTCAGTACCTTTCTCTCGTTTGCTATAAACTGAAAACTTCACTTACAGCATATATTTTTAAAACTAAAAAAATGAGGGCAAAAGGTATGCTGGAATATGACCCACTTTACTTTAAAAGCTGAAAATTATTCAAGGACTAAAATCAAACATTCTTTGAAGGTTTTAAGTACTAGCTATCCATTTGTCCACCCACTCATCCATCCTCCTTTCCTTTTTTTCTTTTCAGTCTTTCTTTTTCTCCCTTCCTTCCTTCCTTCCCTCCTTCCTTCCTTCCTCCCTCCCTCCCTCCCTCCCTCTCTCTCTCTCTCTTCTTTCTTTCTTGTGCATATGTTACTGGGGACTGAATCCAGGACCTTCATACTGATCTATATTCCCAGCCACTTTTAAATTTCTTTTGAGACAGTGTCTCACTAAGTTGCTTCAACTGGGATCAAATTTGCAATTCTCCTGTCTCAGCCTCCCAGAGCGCTGAGATACAAGTGTGTTCCACCAGACCTGGCTCCATCCATCTTTTGATTCAACATCTATTTTTAATTTTTAAGAAATACCTTACCTGCTGAACTTGGATAATAAAGTCAAAAACAACAATGTCATTTTCTTTGATCAAATCAGGCTCTTTAAAATACAGAGTCTAGAATCCCAGAATACAGGTTGTTAAAGTTATTGACTTCCTGGACTCAGCTTCTGACCCCATCATTATGACCTTGGTTAAGGTGACAGCTGTGCCTCATTCTCCTCATTTACAAAGCGCAAGTGATAACAATACTTAATACAAACACAGTAAGATTAAATGAGATAGTCCTATGAATACTTAGACTATAATCCATAAATTAGCTCTAATTATAATTATCTATAGATCTAGTTGTCATTAGCTACTGTAAATATGTCTAGGAAAATGCTAAATGTTTAAGATCTGTTTTTGAGGAGGAAAGCTCAACACTTACATGGTTTCCCTTTCACCCACAGCAAAGTGGGCTTGTTTTCCACTCTCATTTTTAGAGGTCAAGTGAAAGAGTAGAAGAAAAGCTGGCAGAACAGTGAGTAAGAGACAGTGAATTAACCTTTATCAAGGGTCCACTTTGCAGCCTAGCAGAGTAAGACTTTACACTGCTATCTTCTTATAATCTTTGCAATAGTATTAACTGCTATAATAATCATGTTATAGATGAAGAAACTGAACCTCAGAGAGTCTTATAAAAACATCCCAAGCCACGCATCCAAATCTGGCAGAGTGGAGATATGACCTCCCTGTGTCCTGAAACCAAAACTCAAGGAAAGAATTCTGTAAAACTTTACAGTTGAAAGTTCTCTGTATTTGATTTTATTTCATCTTCTCAGAAGTTTGGGAGGTCAGTAAATCTGGCAGGTTGGACTTTATAGATGAGGCAAATAAAGGCTCCAAAAGGCTACATAACATGCCCAAGTCATACTACAAATAAGTAGAGGAGCTAGGAGTACAACACAGGTATTGTGGCTCCCATCCCACATTCTTTCTCTTGCTCTATTCTCAAGAAGCCAAAGCACAGGGGGAAATCTGATGCCCCTAACTATCTCAAAGAAGAGAGTGTAATTTATGTCTTCTGAAAGAGTATGTGACAATTTCTCCTTTCGAAATGCAAGGTCCATGATGGCAAGAAAAACAAAACCTGACTTTATATAACTGTAGTTCCAGGAGCTATCACAATGCCAGCACTAGGTAAGAACTTGATATGTATTTGTTGAATAAATGTTACGTAGATGCAAAGAAAACAACATACCCTCCAATCCCTGATAAGAATAAATTTGTTGCATTGGCAAAGGAAGGCACATCTACAAGAAAGATCTTCCTAACAGTCCTCAAATTAGCCCTTATTGTATGCATGGATGCTTCTTGAGTAAATTTCAGTTATATTTTTCAGACTGTTCCTCACAGTTCTTTATACTCTATTTTCATGGAAGGATAAACTTCAATATTTCCAGTAGTCTTCCATATTTCTCCTCTTTCCTTCCAGGAAGAAATAAAACATCTCACTAAGCACTGACCTATTAGCCTTTAAAGCAAAGCCAGTCCTGCAGCATCGGGCCTGCATCCAAGTAACCATGATCTGGAAGCCTGGTGGATGTCTCTAACCTCCTGCCAGGTTAGAGGATGCAGAGAGAGGATTTGCTTTCAGAATTTAATTACACAAAGAGTCAAGTTGTTAACCTTCTTCAGCAATCAACTTAAGATAAGTTAGTATGACTCCGTAGGCTAGAATCATGTAGAACACTAAATCAAAACCAGTAAATAGTTGGAAAAGTTCATTTTCTTCTCAGAAAAAGCATGAGTGGGAAAACCTAACCCCCATGGCAGAGCAAGCACACTACTTCTTTTAGCTGCCAGATGGGGATCTGAGGTCCCAGAGGGAGGGACTGAGCCATGGGGTGCCTCCTCACACTAATGAGCTTTGCCCTAGAATTGGAGGAGACAGATGGATCTGCAGGTTGGAACCCCTCAGCAATCTCCCTGGGAGCTGGCACAATTGCACTGGGACAATTCTTGCCTTTGGTCACTGCCCCTTTTGCTGCCCTCTCTCCCCTTCTTGTAACTCTTCTGCTTGTTTTTGTGGTTTTTGCAATGCTCTAAGCCATGGTAAATATTCTCCCCTGAATATCAGAAAAGGATATGTCCTCTGTATCTCACTGGCTGACGGCTTGTCCAGCCTCACAGGATTCTCTGCCTCTTTCCTTTCCAACCCCCTTTCCTCCAATACTTTAGTCTGTAATAGCTCCATCTTCATCCTCTTCTGACTCCATTAAATTCCTGTTTATTCACAAATATTTTCAAAGGGCCCAGATTTAAATTAGTGAGAAGGAAAGGAAGATGCTATTAAAAGCTCTTATTTCTGTGTCTAGCATTCAATTTAAAGAGTTTTTGGTTTAGGAAAAAAAATGGAAGAAAGTCCTTTGGCTTTGAGGAAGTATTAAGAGCCTTCCTACCTACAGTTAGCCTTTAGAATTCTGCAGACCTCAGGTAAAGTGGATGACCTAATCTCACACAGAGAGATAAAAGTGGATTCCCATTTGTTATGGCAGAGCCACCACAAACATAAAAATTCCCTGGCACCAGGCATGATACTAGATGTTTATGGTACTCTGGAGAAGAGAACTCTGGTTAACTGGTATTTTACAAGGGAATGCACTGGATCCAAGGAACAATCTTTCTACTGGAATTTGAATATTAAAGCCCTTCTGTGGATATTTCATCTCTCTCTCAACTTCATCAATAGCAGCTAGAGTACTCCAACAAAAATGAAAGCAAATCTTTTAATAATTTAGGAGATGATGTGCTATATCCATGCAATAGAAAATTACTCAGCATTAGAAAAGAAATCATGTAACATGCCACAATACAGATGAGATGATCACATTATGCTAAATGAATTACTCTAGTCACAGAAGGGCAAGTACTGTATGATTCCATTTATACAAGGTATCCAAAGCAGTCAAACTCATAGTAACTGAAAGTGGAGTGATGTTGCTAGGGCCAGAAAAAGATATATTAAATAGATGCAGGGTTTCAGTTTTGCAAGATGATAAAATTCTGAATGTCTATTTCACAATAACATGGCTATATTTAACATTACTGAACAACATACTTAAATGATTAAGAAGGAAATTTTGTTTTTACCACAATATAAAAAATTTTAAAACAATATATGTAATTATAAAAATATTTAAAAAGAAAAGAAAAAGATAAACTCAGAATTTAGAGTACTGATTACCTTGAGTTGAAAAGGACCAGGCAATAAGATAAGATGGTTGCGGAAAATCAAATAAACAAATGAAGGCTACTACCATCAAATCATTATTTTCAAAATGGGTGGAGAGTCCAAAGGGGTAACCATGTTATAAAAGTAACTAATCAGTAAGAGAGGACAATGCATTAATCAATGGTGAGACTGTGGAATAGGCCAAATATTTTGGAGGGGCAAAGATAAAATTTTACAGGATCCAAAAAAAGGAAGTAAAATTTGGTTCTACCAATCCACTTTAAAACTTCATGATTCCTCATTTTGCTTCATTAACAAAACTCCCTAAAAGAGCTTTCTAGGCCCCCATGATATCTCCCTTCATCTACTCCCTCATTACCCTCATCATGTCTTCTTCCCTTGTACTCTTGTCACAGTGTGCTTGTTTTCATCTTCACATACTCTGTTGTCTTTCTCCAGCCTGTCAGGATGCTCCTCCACTACCCAGAATATGGTTTTGCTCATTTGTTTTGTGGATAACTTAACCTCTGCCATCTTGCCTAGAACACCTTTTGCACCTCCAGAGAGTCCTTCTCTGACCTTCCAGACAATGTTCTAGACTTCACATCCTTGTCACACCCTAACTGCAGTTACTGTAATTGCTCTCTCCCCTATTGCTGGCAAGAATGTGTCTGTCTTTCTTACCACTTTAACCACTAGCACAATACTGGGCACTTTATGCATAGGAAAGGATGCAACAACACACTGACAGACCTTGCACTAAAACTCCAACCACCTTTTCCATGAAATTATATACCCGAGCACACCCAGCTATAGGGAGTAATTTGCAAAGGCAAATTTATTGATTTTTTGTTATTTTTCTAACACAACAGACATGTTCTTACCATTAGCTCTACTTTGTATGCTCCCACTGTCTGAAAGCTTGCCTTTCCCATGTAATTCACCCCCTAACCTTTAAGTCTTTGCTCAGGTAAGACTTTTAATAAAGTTTTATATGGCTACTTATTTAATATTGACCTTCCCTCTGCAAGTGACCCTTTGAATTCTTTCTAATGGATTCTACCATTTACTCTTTCTGTAGAATTTCCCATCTTCTAATATTTTATAATAATTTTTATCATTTGTTCTATAAAGTCAGTTAGTCCTACTGCATCCCTACTCTCACTAGAATAAATAGAGTCCATGAGGCAAGGATTTGTTTTATGGTGGTCAAAACCACACATCATAAATTTTACAGTCTTAACTTTTTTAACTGTATGGATATTTCTGTGACAAATCTCCATATTTTCAGAACTGAAATTCTACACATATTAAACAATAGCTCCTCTTACTCCTCCCACTCCCACACTGCCACTCCAGCCCGACCACACCACTCTTTCTATTTCTATGAATCTGATTGGTTTAGATACCTCATATAAGTGAAATCATACAGTATTTGTCTTTTCATAATTAATTTCACTTAAAATGATATTCTTGAGGTTCTTTCATGATATGAGATAGAATTTCCTTCCTTTCAAAAACTGTACTGTATTTCATTGTGTGTATGCGTGTGTAACACATTTTATTTATTCATTCATGTGTCAGTGGATATTTCAGTTGATTTCACATCTTAGGATTCTCCTGAGAAAAAGAACCAGCAGAATATATAAAATTATAACCAACAAGTATTAGATTGGCTCAGAGGCTGAATATTCCCACAATGTCTGTGGGCTGGAGAGCCAGGGTAGCTAGTAGCTGATCACTCCAAGAAGCTAGAAGCCTCAACATTAGGGAGGCAAATGATGCAGCCCCAGTCTGAGACAGAAAGCCTGAAAGCCCCCTGGAGAGCCACAGGTTCTAGTCCAAGTTCAAAGGCTGAAGAACCCACAGTCTTATATCCATTAGCGATGGAGCCCAACAAGAGTTTGGCATAAAACAAAGAGCTAGTAGGCCTGGGATTTAGCTCAGTGGCACCAAGCCAGCCTTGCAAGCTCAAGGTCCTGAGTTCATTCCCCAGTACCAGAAAATACATAATAAATAAATAAATAAATAAATAAATAAATAAATAAATAAAATGCACACTGCAGTCATACATACTCCAATTTAGGGAGGATTTAGCCATTGGTGCTGAAGACTGTGTGAATTTTTTTGACAATCACATCTAACTCCAGGGATTCACCAGGCTAAAGACTAAAATTCCGCTATTTCTTTTGAAAAATCAGGAAAAAGATTCTTTTCAACCCAATGATCTTTAAAGAGGGTGGCAAATTTATTGTAACTTGCCACTTTTACCTTTAAAATGAAAATCTCCCCCCTACTTTAATGCTTCCAAGATCTTCATAGCAAATTTGCAGGTAATTACCAAGGTTTTCATTGCTTAATTTATTCTCATCATGGAGTTCTTGGCTATTGAATTTCATAATCAATTTTAGGCTTTCATGGGTAAATTATGTAAAAGTGAGATGCGAAAAAGACTAGCAGTCTCACTGCAGGGGCCTATGCATAGGCATTCCCAAACCTTTGTTTGTAGATATACTTGACATTTTGAGAAAAGTATCTACAGATATTCAGAAGTCTCCAATTTGTAAATATTTCCATAGCAAAAAAACTTTTTTTTTTAAAGTAATGTTTATACAAGTGAAGTTTCCTTCACATTTTTGGTTCTACATAGTAGGAAAAAAAATTGCTTCTAAATCACAGCTCCCTGGAAGACCATGTTTTTACTCTTAGCCTTTAGAGAGACATTCCACAAGAGGTACAGCACATCTTGACTAAAGAATCGTGTATCAAGGAAGGGCCTCTCCCTGCTCCCTGCTTTACAGTGCACAAAACTGGGTATTTCCACAAAATTAAAATTAATATATCATGGGATGTAAGAATGTCTTAGAATATATTTGGTTGTTAGAAAAAAAATCTGTAGAGTTAATGTTCATGGAGAGAATGAAGCAATAAGAAAGGAAGCAAAAAGACTTTGGAGTTGTTTGAATGTACATTCAAATCTCAGCTCAGTCACTTCATAGAATTTTAGGCAAATTTCCAACTGGTTCTTTATTTAGTAAATACAAATAAAACCAATGCATCTTCAACCTAGAGGGTGATTTGTCAGGCATGTGGTACTAGGGAGATAAGAGACAAGGAAAATAATATTTTTTTACAATAAAAATTGCAGCTTCAGAATACAAGCCCAGTTTGTTCATTTATTATTTATTTACTTTTCTTCTTTCTTTCTCCCAAAAGGTAGTAATCCTGGACAATTCCTTTTCACCTATAAATCGGTCCAGCTATTCCCTTTTTTACTTGTAAATTTCCTCTTTCACCTGTCAATAGGCCACCTTTTCCATCCATAAATTAGGATTACCCTGACTAGACCATTATCTCACCATGGGTGGGCCAGTCTCTCCCACCTACTAGACTAAAGACTACAGACTAACACATTCCACGGATTTCTACCACTGAGAACACTAAAAGATTCCCAGTTCCCAAGTATAATGTGTCTCATTTCTGTGAGCGCCTGTACTCCACCCTTGAGTCTGTCCTAAAAGCTCTGCCTACTAAGCCCTTCCTGTTCCTCTCATTGGTGTCCCCTGAAAATTCGTTTTCTGCTACAGGAGTCAGCAGACCTGCAAACTTACTCTACAAAAGAGTGGTTTGAGCTCATCATTTCAGTTTCAGGAACCTCTCAGACCCAGCCAGGTGACAGTAAGCACTGGAAGGAGACGAAAATGGCAGTTTCTACACTTGCCTCCTGCCCCATCCTCATTCCCCTCTTAGTGCCCAGAGTGACTTTTGGAAACTTAAATCAATTCCTGTCACATGAGGGTATAAAACCCTTTCAGTGACCTTCCACTACAGTTAGTAAAAATATCAAAGGGGTGAATCTCCTGTTCCAGCCACATGGACCTTCTTTCCTTTTCTCAAATGCATGGAGCTCATTTCCACAGTAAGGCCTTTTTGTTTCATGCTTCCTCATTCCTGCAGACTTCCACCCCTGTATCAGACTGTCCATCCCTGTATCACACATTACCTCAGAGAGGATTTTTCTTACATTCAATCCTTCCCTCACTCTGTATACCATTATTTGATTTTACAAGCTCCTTAACTCACATTGAAATCCATAAATACCATGCCAATTTGTCTTCTCATTTATTCTCTATCTTTCCCAACTTGTGCAGAACTAAGCTCTTTTCTCAATAATTCTGAGAAGCCCTACCTGTAATTAACCCAGGTGGATGGATGGATTGATGGATTGGTGGATGAGGTCTATGACAGGAGTTATTGCATTGTATATAGTGGTTGTGCATTCAAAACATGATATAAAAGTCTACATGACAATGAAAACATCACAAAAGTACTGATATAATCTAACACTGCTCAGAAAACATAAGACATGATCTGGCCATTAAAGGAAAAGTGGAATTGAGATAGAGCAAGTTTTAGAAAGTTATTTAACCTCTAAATCTCTGAGGTTTTCTTCTTGTCCCATGGGGATGGAGACAAACCTGCCCCTCATTTATGGGAATGTTCTGGAGTCAGAGATAATACATAAAAGCTCCTGAGTGCTAATTAGTTCTATCTGTCAGGGCACAGGAAGTCAGCAGGTCTGACTGGTTGATTGCAAGGTCTGTAGCTGAAAATACTTCTTGCCAACTGCCTGGAGGGGCTGATAAGGGAAATGACTATGTTCTGTAAATTAACATATTCTAAGCAGGTCAGAAGTCCTGGGTTGTAGAAAACAGTGATAAAGATGGAAAAAAAGGTGAAAGCACTCCCATTTTAGTTACCATGCCTAAGTAATGAAGCTATAAATTTCTTGACAAGGCTGTTGCCTTGGAGTCAGTAGTGGGTGGCAGACGAGTATAATTTTTAGGGATAACTACTTGCAAAATTAAGAAAGAAGTATACTTATATTCATTGTCCTCACTTATTTCTCTTTCCATTTTGTCCTTTTTACCTGGAAAATCAATTCCACAGTGTTGTTGTTCCTCTTTCTTCTAGCAGCGGAATATTGCTAATTCTGCTCCCCATCTAAGCGTGCCTGTTCTTGGTGATTTCTCAGGCACCCAATTTGTTGTGCGTCACAGTTTAGGAGAAATGGCACTGAACTAGAAACTAGAAAAGATCAAGATTCAGGCTCTGACTCCTCTTCTGCTGGTGTATTTGCCATGATTTACCTGGTTGGAAGTTATAGACACCCAAGTCAAAGTATTTTAAGAAAAAAAGAAGGAAAAAAAAAAAAGAAAATCATTGTTTTATATACTTGAGGCTAAAAGGAAGTGAAGGTTTTGGGTATTACTGGATCCTGAGATTTTTCAATCACAGAAAACTCTATCTTTTCTTCATCTCTCAACTCTCCTTCTTTTGATCTAATCTAAACTCTAACACATTTTAAATTAGATATTCTTCTCATACTGATTCCACGTGGCAGCAAATATGACCATTTGAAGACCCACGCATTTTACCTTACCACTCACCGCCCAAAAATCCGAAGGATCTCTCCATCTCTCAACAGCCATCATATCAAAGCTCAAGGAATCCAGGAAATGTGATCATTTGAGAACCATGTTCAATCCTGTGTGTGGTCAGGCTAGAGGGTAGAGCAGCAGCAGCTAATGAGTACCATGCCTGACATCCCTGCCAAGAACACACAAAAAGGAGAGAATTCACCATATTCCTGCTATTTCCTCATTTGTAACATAACTGAGTTCCATAAGAGTATGGGTAGGGATATGGTTCAGAAAATATAAACCCAAGTATAAATGAAAGCTGGTATTATCAGAGAAACCTTTTCTGTTTCTCATAATTTCAGAACTGTGTTATGTAAGCAATCAGTTGGATTGTTAGGTTGTTGGAGAAATAAAATGTGGCAGTGTTTATGGAGCTTTTCATAGAGTATTTGGCAAGAAGTCAACGCTCAATGCTAATAATTCTCCCTCATACCACATAATGTCTGGTTTGCCAAAAGTTTTACCTGAAGAGAAGAATCTAAGGGCTGGAATTTGTCTTTGTTCCTGCCAAGTGACAAAGTTGTTTGGGAAGGAGTGAGAAAAATTACTAGCTTATTTTAACATACATATATACACATACATATATATGTGTGTATATATATATATATATGTGTGTGTGTGTGTATATATATATATATCTTTCCCTATCTTTTCCTCTTCTGTCTCTATTTCACTCCTTCACTCCATATATACTTTTAGGGGGATGCGTGTAGAAGGGATAATCATGAAGGGTTAAAATATATATATTTTTATATATATATATATATATATATATATACACACACACACATAAATATATACACACATATATACACTATATATGCTGCTTAAAAAGGCATAATAAATGTAATACTTTAATGTTAGTTGTGTGAATGATGCCAATGACTTTGACACTAACATCAAACACTAATAAATGTTAGTACTATGGGACAAAACTTTTTAAATAGAGCCTTTCTTAAGCCTTTTTTAATGTGACCTGCAGCTCAACATTCAGTCTCTCACTGCAGGCAGTGGATCCGCACCACTGGAGGGGAACAGTGATACACTAATTATTAAGGGCACTGAGGCAAGTTACAAGGGTCTCTCACTTGTATGTTATGTATGCAGTGAAAAATGAGTTGCCTGACCCGGTTTCTGGAGGAGTCCCCTCTCAGTACCAATATGCAGCTTCAGACAATGGCAATAGGGTGTGGTAGAAAGAACACCAGACTAAAAGTCAGAGCTCCTTTGCTCTCACCTTGGCTCTCTTCCTAACTCACTATGTGACCTGGAATAAAGCTTACTGCTGTTCTAGTCATGACAATCTGCTGAGGTTCAAGGTAACAGTTGTCACCTTGTGCTCCCCTGTGCTTCCTGGGACCATTTTTTATTCGGAACTAGACTAGGGCCTATTTATGACTGTTCTTTCCTTTTATCAACTTCCCTAACCTTCATAATGGACTACTAGACACTGTAGTTTCAGAATAGAAAGTTCAACCCTAGTTCACCAACCACACCCACCCAGTGCACGCACATATACTATACGTGCATAGGCATGTGTAGCAGGAGATTAAGGGGTGGTATAAAGGCTGAGCAAGTGGGTGTGACCTGTCAATCACAGAGATCCAGGAGACATGCACCCAAGCCCTGCACCTGGAATCTGTCAGAAACTGCTACTTTTAATTCTTTTCCTGAGAAGTCAACCAGGTTTTTGATAAGACGGCCTAGGCATGGCATCTGCCTGAGGACTGGGGGATAGCAAAGATGGCTGCCATTAGACTCTTGACCACTGTGTTCTCTTTCACCGTGGTCTGCTCTCACCTTGCAGAGCCCTTCTTTTTCTACTTTCAGTTGGCCCACACTCACTCTCTAGAGCATGTTTCCTTTCCTACCTTTAGTAAATTTAATACTTTCCTATGTTTTGTTCTTGTTTTGTCCAATCTTTGTTCAGAACAAGAAGAACCTAGAAAGACTCTCTAGGAGTCCTCAGCACTCCAGACCCCAGTAACACACATGTACACATCCTCACACAAACAAACACACATCCAACAACTCATCTTTTGAGGGTCACCTACCATTTTCACTGACTATATCTGAGCAGGATGAGTTTTGGATACAACATGAAGAGTGCTATGCTAACATAAAAGAGTCATTGTAAAGCCAGAGAAGAGACAGGATCGGTCCTAAAAGCAATCCCCTTTACTTTTATGAAAATATAAACTTCTCTTTGCAGTTACTTTTTCCCCAGTTTAATCCTTTTTCCCTTCTCTCCAGTGCAATCTTTTTTCCATTCCCTATAGATCTACACAGTGACTCAAGTTTAATCTCCACCTACAGATGAAACTGACTTACTAAAATATTACTGAACTTCATTTCTAAGATCCTGTTCCTTGATTCTTTTGACCTGTATAAAATAGCATGATTCTATTTCCTCACAAGACTGTAAGTTCTGTGAGAGCAGGTTTATCAGCGCTTTTATTTATTGCTGAAACTGCAGATCCTGGCATACTATCACATATAAAATTAATCAATTAATCAAATAAATAATGTATAAGTGAATGAAGAAGTGATTCAATGACTGAATCATTTTTCTAATGAAATTTATATAGGAAGCATATCTGGAGTTTACCACTTATATTTAGTATAGGTTCCCAATCATCTTTTATAATGCTATCTACTATGAAATTCTGCATTGCTTATTACTTTATTGTCTTATGCACATGTGTGGGAAAAATATTCTGAATTATTGAAAACAACTTGTTGGGTACAACTAGTGTTTCATTTTAGATACAATCAAGTGTAATATAAAGGAGAGATTTGATTTATTTTATGTTGCACCCAGTGAGAAAGAACCAACCAGAGACCGATATTAAATCCACACAGGAGTTTATTACCGGCTGGGACCTGAGTGGAGCATCGGACTCGAGCCCCGACTGGGAGGAGACAAACATGTTTTATACACCTTTGAAGCCAGCAGTCCCTAGGCCCCCGTATGGGATAGAACTAGCAAAGCAAGCAAAAGGTACAGAAGCGGAACGTCCTGCTGTTAGAACATTTGTAAGACAATAGTTGATTAATTATCATTTCTAAAGAGACTTTCTAAGGGGAGGAGGTTTTTAAGCTTCCTCCTTCTGAGTTCATCTAAAGGGCAGGCAGGTGGGTCAAGCAGCAATATGGAGTCTGTCTTGCTAACTAGGGTCCTTCATTTTAGAGCAGATGTTTTGCTTTACTTGGAAATAAAATGGAAGGAAGGAGTAAACAATAAATAGGTCCCACGTGGCTAGGGACCTTGCAGGTAGCTAAAAGCCATCTACAGAATAACCTGTTGGTAAGCAAATCTAAAAACTTAAAAGGAATGTAATAGGCAGTATTTTATTCAAGATAGTCTGAGAGTTGGTATAATCCTTCCCGTTTTGCGGATAAGGAAACTAAAAATCAGAGAAGCTAGATACCTCGTCAGTGATCATATTTGTAATCTTAGATTCTGATCCCAATTCAAAAAGAGTCAAGTATGCAGGGCTTTAAAATGTATGGTAAGTGGTAAGAGGCCATAAAAGAAGGTAATAAGATATTAATGAATGGAAAGCCAGGATTGTCTGAGAATTTTTCAGAGATCCAAGATCCCAGGGATCTTTGATTTCACTCCCTCTCAATCTGGGATCTTACCTCTGGAGTCTAGCCTAACAAAACTCAGCTCCTGAAAATACCCCTTCAAGTTCTACAGCATCTTTCCACATATCCTCTAGGTCATTGGTACTTTGTATCTAGGGACTAATACATGCCTCTGAATAACTGCAGTTATTTATCTATCCTCCCTAAATCTTATTTGGAAGAATTTTTATGAAGTACAGTTGGTTGGAGTATTCATTTTAACAATATAGTAGATATATTTTCTTTTTGCAACTTTAAAATTTGAAGATTCTTGCCAGCAATTAATAAGACTGCTAGGAGATTATGAGACAGCTGGTCCACAGACCACACTTAGAAACAAATAACAGATAAGAAACAAATGAGCACAAAGTGCCTAAATAAAATATACAGCAGTAAATGGGTAGCTCCTGCCTAAACTATGGGCAGTTTGTGCTCAGCAAATATTCATTAGATATAGGCAGCCAGGTGGGCGTGGCAGGATAGGTAGGTAGATGAATAGATGGATGGGTGGATGGATGGATGGATAAAATGGAAAGATAGATAAACTACTGGATAAAAAAATTGCTTCCTTGTCCTTTGTAGCTATTCCAACTGGTTAATTTTGCTACTGTTTCCAAAAGGTTTTCCTCAGATGAGGTGAAATTCATAGAACACACAATAGGTGGATATTTACTCTTTCAAATTAACTTGTATTACTGCAATTGTTACACATTGGGTAGAACTAATGTCACTTTTATTTTTATTTTTGAGGGCTGATAGGTTAATATATATATATCCAACTTATTTTGCTTGATCAGTGCTTTAGTTTATAGACAACATATTTTGTTTCTGTTATTTACAAACCACTATGGCATTATAGTTGTTGCCCTTTGTAGATAAGAGTACCTAAAAAATAATTTACTATGTAAGGTTACTAATTATGAGGCTAACACATTAAAGGAATTTACCTTGTAATGCATGATGAGAGACTCCAAGTGAAATAAAGCATGAAATATGATTATTGTGGCTGAGAATTTAAGGCTATTAAACACTCATTTATTTTAGGATGAGTAGTTAATTTGGCGTGATATGTTAACTTTGGAAAGGGAACTGCCACAAAGCAAAGCTCTTTCTACCATCTCTTCTGGACCAGCAGAAATTTCACTTCAGGTGCTCGCAGTCTGTGCCCAGCTCCTTAGTTGCCTGACCTCCCTCCCACCCCTTCACTTCTGTCCTAGAACTCCAAATTTTAATGCCCTTGACCTCTCTTTTTCGCTAGATTCATCCATTTAAGAAGCAGTATATTATAGGAGTTCAGTGCATGGGCTCTGGAAAAAAGAATGTCTGGCTTTAAATCTTGCCTTTTCCATTTTTTACTATTAAACCTCTCAGAGCCTCAGTTTCCTCATCTCTAAAATGAAAATAATGATAATAATTAACTCACATGATTAGTGTAAGGATGAAATGATCTAGTAGTTCCCTAAACATTTAGAACTTAACAGTAAGTTTTCTATAAACATTGTCATAATTTTTTCATCATGAAATCAATTTAATAACATTATAGAAATCATGAAAAAAAAATAAAGGAAGACACTTATAATCAACACCTTGATCCACAACCAGTATTTTTCATTTTAACACACTAACTTTTTGAAAGTGGAAGTTTGCCTTCTTGATCTTTGCTTTGAATAAATCATAAACCTGACAAGAGGCCTTTTACTCATTTCTCCAATAGAAAAAAATGTATGCTTTGAATTACAAAGGTAAAAAATTTACTTCTCAATTTGAGATTCTTTGTACAGCTAAATGGTAGTTATTAAGAGTAAAGTATGTTGCCTAGGAAAAGTATCTTATTAAGCCAGTAGCGAATCCATGAGTCTGGATTCATTTATTAGATTAATTCCACATTCTATAAAGGTTCATCCATTTCACAGAACGCTTTGGAAGAATTTCTTATATTCATGACAGTCATGTGCTTGGGCTTTGAGGTTAGCCTCACCTCGACTCAAACTCAGAATCTAGACCTGTGATTCTGGGTAAGTGACCGAACTCCTCAGATGGCTCGTGTGGAAGGATGAGGTTAATAACACCACACAATGTGAGGATTATAAGAAAGATAAGAAAAGATGCTTGTTTTACCTACCAAGGTGAATAGTGGTGAACTTTCCCTAAGAGAATGGCAGTGTAACAAAATGGGACTTCCTAGAAAGAAGAAAACTTGAGGCAGAGACATTCCTCAGGGACTCTGCTCATTCACTTTGCTCTTTCTCTCCCCATGTGTCCCAGGCCTACTGCAATGAAGAGAGTGATTGAGTTGATGCTAAAGAACATAGAGTGCTTTATAGACATTCCCTAAATCAGAACTACTAAATGATGGAAACTTACAGGCAAAAGGGTAGTAATATGGAAAAACTGGGGTTTTCATATGCAGCACAATCTCTCATGTGGACTGTGTCATTACCAGCTGTATCTCCATCAGAGCCTCTGGGGGCTATCCTGAGCAGCTCAGGCTGCCATAGCAAAATGCTACAGACTGACAACAGAAATTTTTCTCCCACAGTTTTAGAGGCTGCAATGCCAAGATCAGGTGCCCATTGATTTGATTTCTGCAGAGGGAGGCCTGGTTGCTGGCTTGCAGATGGCTACCTTCTTGTGTCCCTACTTACGTAGTGGTGGGGACAAGAGGGAGCAGGCTCTGAGCCTACAGTCTCTTCTGATATGTCTTTTAATCCCATCATGACAGCTTGACCTCTAGGCCTCACTTAACTTTAATTATCTTCTCATAGGTCCAATCTCTAAATATATTCACATGGCAGGGATAAGGCTTCAACATACAAATCCTGGAAGACCCAATTTAATCCATAGTAGGGCCTCAATTAAGCAATACTGGGTTGCATTACATCTCTTCTTTCCAGTGAAAGTTGTATTGTGACCGAATTAAGCAGTACTTATCCTCAGCATCCTAGGCATGTGGATAAGTGTATGTCCTCTTCCTACACACCTGTAAACTACCAGAGTCACTGCTGAAGACCATTTTCCCCTTTCAAGGATGTTTGAGGCAATGGCTGGGACTAGGAAATACTGTTGACAATGGAAGGGAGGTTAGTGGTGCTGGCTTCTTGCTCTAACAACCAAGAAAACTCCCAAATGTTACTTTCAAAAGTCTGAAGCCATACTGCCAGTTTTTTGTTAAGTTTGCCTGTGAATAAACTGTAATAGCCCAGGATGTTACAGTTTATTAAGAGGCACATTTCACATTCAGATTTCCAATCATGATTTCTTTCAAGAGTTTGCAATGTCAGCTTCCTGCCTGTCTTGATGACTCGTCTTCTTCAACCTTACTCCTTGCTAATGTATGGTACCAGATGGCCTCCTGAAGAGAAGTGATAAAGGGGTACGAGCTCCTTGCTGAGAAACACATTAGCACACTTTCTAAAATATGTTCTTTAAACATTGATCTATAATATGTTGCTATCATTTAATAAATATTAGGCTAGCTTAGATTCTGTCTACATGCCACAGAAACATATGCTTCCATGTTTCTTTAAGCAAGATAAAATAGGTACGTTAGTAATTTTTTCAAAGTTTTTTTTTAACTTTCAAAACAAACTTGTGCTTCAAGGAATTTAAATGGCATAATTATAAAGTGGGCATTAAGAGTTCATTCCCCTCAAAAATATTAATTAGGCTCTTCTTAATCTTTATTGCAGATTTTATTATGAACTTGTTTTTCCTCTAAGTGCCTCTTCTGATTATGCATAAATAGGATACAATTACATATGGGTGGAAGGTTATTTGAGGAATTATGTGAGTAAAATGCACAATAGGCTTGGGTAGTCTCAAAAAATAATTCAGATTGGGATTAAAATAAGCAATTTCTCTTTTTAGTATCTGTCTTATCTATAGCACTGTGCAGTATATCATAGAATAGGAAGAAAATAATAGGCATTATAATCGCTGGTTGAAATGAAATTTGGCTTATTTACATATTTCCTTAATAGGTGAGTTCACTCTTAGTTCTACTATTGTTATTGCTGCCTCTCTGCTTTATAATTTCTTCTCTCAGCTCCTCACTTCAAACTTCAAAATGGATACTTATTAATCCCAAATTTTATTTTTAATAGAGTTATAAAAGAAGCAATATTTAAGGAAGGGTTGAGAATATGGTTGGTTTAATATTTGTCTATGCCACAAGTATTTTTGTATTCTCAGAAAATGCACAATGGGAAGATTTTAAAAAACAAAACAAAAAAACCCATAATTTTAAGAACAGTCTACAAATAGATTTCTTTTCCTCATTTTAACAGGCTGTTACAGCAAGAGAACTCCAGCTTGAAACTCTGTGTATGCTTCTGAGTGTGTGTGATAAACAGCTAATTACTTGTCGGTTACCATAGCAATGTTTATAGAAAGACTGAAAAGCCCACATATCCCTGCTGCCCAGTTTGAGGGAGGAAAACTCACACAATTTCTTCTTTTCAATTCCTAGCGGAGTTTCTGGCAGCAATTTTTGGATGCTCTTTGCTTGGCAAGTTCTTATATAACCAATTTAGCTTCTTTACTTTGAGCAGAGAATGTTGATTTGAGTGAGAGGTGCAGAGAATTAGCTTGCAAGAAACCTTGGGATGCTGAAACAATAGATTAATGGCTGGGTTCTGAAGAATTCTCTTAATGACAGTTCAAATTGCACTAGTCCAGCATGGAGCCATCTTCAAAGAGCTTTGGCCAGCCCCATGAATACTCCAAACAAATTTCTATTGATTGCCAAGAAAACACAGTATTTTATTATTTCAACAATTATTTTGAGCACCTGCCACAGGCCAGCTCATTCAAGCTTCAGGGGTGCCATGGTGAGCATGCTTCAAGGTAGACGGGAGGAATGTGAGAGAGATGCAAGCAAAGCTCAAATCATGAAAGACCTTAAGCAAATTCTGGGAAGATGACTATAACTGTATCTTCCATTCCACGTACTCTTCCAAAATGTGACCACCCTAGGTTTCTCCTACCAAATTGTGGAGTCCATGCCCTCCCCCCCCCGAACCTGGGTGAATATTCTGATTTCTGAACTTAGATAACAAAACATCATGTACTTATGTTTTACTCCCAGAGGACATTAGATTTTTAGACTCTGCCATCTTATAGTCAGGGATTCCTAAACTAACCCTTACAAAAAGAAAACTGGAAAAAGTCACATATAGGTAGCTTACCTAATCACTGGCTGATGTCCGGATAATAGCTAATACTAGTCATCAGATATATAAGTAAATTTTCCCCTAGTTGATACCACCTTCTACAGATTGAGTGATTGCAGTTTTTAAATTTTCCCAGATGAGACGTTCATCACTGTAGAACAGAGACAAGCTGACTTCACTATTTCTGGGCTAAAATCCTAACATGGAATGGACTGACTATTCACTAGTGGTAATTAGAAAACTTACAGAGTTTATTTCTCTTTTCTGAGCTACTCAAGGGTTTTAAGCCATAACCAATTGATGTATTAGAAAGATCATTCTATCTCTGACATGCGAGAAACATTAATCAAGATAAACGCTACAAGTGGAAAGAATAGTTGAAGGGATATTGTACAGATTCAAACAAGATAAGTATGTCCTACACTAGAGTGATAGTAGAAGATATGAAGAAAGTACTTCAAGAATTACTGAGGAACTGGAATCCACCGTTCTTGGTGCTACACTAGATAAAGTGAGTGGAGGTCAGAAATAAGAAACAGATTGTGTTATGGTTTCTATCTGAATTACAAGGTAGCTGTTGGTGCTTTTAACTTTGACAAGAAACATTAGATAATGAATCACACATTTAAGATGAGGAATGTACTGGAGAGTCAGGTAGTAGGAGATGATACAATAATTCCTGGGTACTCTATAGCTCCCTCAAACTCAGCAGCAGCTGCTGAATATGTCCAGAAAGGACATATTTATGACGATTTCAGATATTGTCTTCTGTTCTCTTAAATCGAATAACATAAAGTGAGATATCCATTCTCCAAATCTGTGCAGATGAGTTGGAGGTGATTAACTGGCCAACTCATGTGAAAAACCTGTGTAGGTTCCAAGGCCCTGTACTAAGCACTTGGGAGCCGTAAGGGTAAATCAGACAAAATCAGACAGAATTCCAAATCTAGTTCTATATCTAGAAGTCTAGTAAGGAAATAAAATTTTGATGATAATAAATATAAGAAATGAAAAAAGTCATTTCAGTAAGGTAACATTTAGGTAAAAATAAAGAAAATCAGTGATTAAGTTGGAAGGTAGAGTCTTTGTACCTGTTTTACCTAGTTTAAATACCTTGTCTTACATTCATTAACTTGGAAAAGTTTTAAATATCTCTTTCCATGTTTTCCCTGGAGACAACAATAATGGTACCTGCCTTCCAGGTTGGTTGAAACTATTGAAATGTACATCATGCATATAAAGTACATATGTCTGAATGGAACATAGTATTTAGTGAAAGGTCAACCACAATATTATTATCATTTTAATTACTAAAGAGTAGTGTTAATAGAAAAGAATGAGATTGCACGGGTAACCAAAACGTTTCTCCTTTTTGGAAAGGACAGTCTCAATAGTTTTGTGAGCACTTTTCTAGCTAGTTCTGCTTCTACTGAAGATTATAGAAATTTGGAAAGAATCTCACTCACACATGAACAATTGTGGTGGAAGCTGAGTAAACTAGAAAATTACAACTTTTGTTATTGTTACATCCCAAAGAGGTGAGCTGTCACAAGAACCAGTAGCCCAAAATTCAGGGAGGAATCCTATAACCACAAAGAGGAGTGGAACATGACTATATTATCTGTGACTGGATACAAGAAAAATACAGGACACCATATGATGAGGGAGAAAGGTAACAATTAATTTTGCAATAAGACCCTGCCACGCCATGATGCCACGTGAGTAGAAGCACACTCACTACACCATCACCACATTGTGCCACACAAGGAGGAGGTGGAGTCCACCTGCCCAACTAGCCACAAGGGTCAAACTATAAACTCCTAGCTGGCTCTGCACTTTGGTTGCCCTGAGCACAGGATGGCAGTGGCAACCAAATGATGACCAGACAGACCTGATTGAGGACAAAACCAACACCCTGGAGGAAAGTTTCACTCTGAGACCGAAATGTTAGAGAGACTGGGTGACATGGGAGACAGACACAGAACGGGTGATGGCTAGACATAGATACCTTGAGATTCCCTCAGGCCAAGGACACAGGGCCTGCATTCTGTGCTGGGAGGCCAGTTTCAGTGGGTGTAATCTTCAGAGAAATCTGGATCGGAAGGTGATGGTATTGAGTCCTGTGGTCTCCTTGAACTCTTGCACTGCTCCCTATATCCAGTGGAGACCAGTGGTCTGATTTATCATAGGTCAATGTCCAGTTTACCTTAGTGCTTATAACGGATCTTTATGCTTTGGTTAAGGATGGCACAGGATTGGTTCTTACGGTTTGTCAGTACCAGTATATAACTCTATTGTTGTTGCTGACTATATTATTGTACTATAGTCAAAGTAACATAGCAGTTGCTGTCAATTGGTTTTCTCTTTATGCTAATATCTGGATTGTTTTGGTGTCGTAAACAATACTGCAGCCCATTTTTGAAGAACTGGGTATGAACCAAATAAGCTGCAACCTCCTCTCCCAATAAACAGAGGTACCTAGATCCTGGAATAGAAGCAAAGGCCAATAGTTAGCCACATCCAGAAGATATCTCTGAAAAGGAGACATTAAAGAGATTTCCATAATAGCAACAAAGCTACCAAACTAAATTAACCAGAAAACCTCAACACAGAAAACCAATAGACAAATAAAATAGAAATATGAGAAGATAAAGCAATAAAACACCTCCAAAACCTCCCAACTTTCCCAAAACAGATCCACGGGACATGGAGGGCAAGGGAATCAAAGGCCATACAAAAGAAATATTTGAAAGAATATCAGTGGAGGTAATAAAACACATCAATCATGTGCTTGGCCAAGTCAAGGAAGATATAATTAAATAGATAATGATCCTAATGAAACAAATTATCAGTGAGTCTACAGAAGACACTCATAAAGATCTAGTAGAGCTAAAGAAAGGAATGAAAAACATGAATACTCAGCATAGGAAAAGAATTTGAGTGTGTAGTAAGTTCCAAACAGAAGTTCAGGAGATTAACAGTATGACTGAAAGTGTAGGCAATAGAAGCAAACAATGTGGTGCCGGATCTATAAGACAGGTGTGTGGTTGTTGACCAATTAATCAGAGATACCTTAAAAACAATTTAAAAAATGAAAACCTGATCCAATGGGCTCTAGATGACATAAAGAAGATTAATTTAAGAAGAACCTGGGCTGGTGATTTAGCTCAGTGGTTCCGCCACCTGTCTCACAAGCACAAGGTCCCGAGGTCAATCCCCAGTACCAAAAAAAAAAAGAATAATTGGAATTAGTGAAAAATCAGAAGACAGCACAAAGGGCATAAAAAGTTGTTTACAAGATATGATAGCAGAAAATTTTCCAAACATGGAAAAAGAATCAACATACAGATAAGTGAGACATATAGAACCACAGACAGCCATGATAAGGAAAAAAGAAAACATTCCGCATTATATTATAATGAAAATACCAAAAACTCCACTCAAGCACAAAATCTTTAAAGCTGTTAGGGAAAAATGATGAATCATATATAAAGGTAAACCCATCAGAATTACAGCAGACTTTGCAACACAAAGCTTAGAGGCAAGAACAGTTTAAAATGAAGTGCTCAAGTGCTAAAAGTAAACAACTTGCAACCCAAACTTATATATCCTGCAAAATTATCTTTCAAAATTCATGGAGAAATAAGGTATTTCTATGATAGAGACCACGTAAAAAAATTCATGACCACCAAACGAACACTCCAGAAAATTCTCAAAGATCCTATAAGGAGATGATGAAGCTAAAAATACCAAAAGATCCATTAGTATGAATGTACCAGGTACAGCAAGCTGTAAATTAAAAGGGAAAAAAGGAAAACAGAAGCATGAAAATAATACATTAGCAGGAAAATTTAATACCTATCAGTTATAACTATCAATGTAAATGGTGTCAATTTTCCAATCAAGAGACAAAAATTAGCAGAATGGATCAAAAAACAAAATCTAATGACATTCTATATATAAGAAACTCATTTACTCCCCCAAAATATTTGTAGAGTAAAAATCAAAGGATGGAAAACAATATTCCATGCAACAGGAACCCAAAACCAAACAGGATTAGCTATCCTATATCACAAAAAATGGACTTTAAGACAAAACTGATCAAAAGAGGCAAATAAGAATATTACATATTGGTTAATGGAACTACTACACAAGAAGAGATAATTACAAACATACATGCACCAAACTATGGTGCACTCAAGTTTATTAAAAAAACACTACTGGACATAAAAGATCACATAAAGATCAATGCAATTATTGTGGGAAACCTCAATATCCTACTATCAAAAATAGATCAACTACACACACAAAAAAAAGAAATATCTAAGTTGAAAAAGCCTTCAAACAAATGGATTTAACAGATATATGCAGAATGTTCTACCCAACAACAACACAATATACATTATTTTCAGCAACACATGGAACTTTCTCCAAAATAGACCACATACTAGCTAATAAAATATGCTTAAATAAATGCAAAAATATCAAAATTTTACCTGGCACACTGTCAGACTACAGACCAATAAGGTTAGAAATCAATGGCAAAAGAAGCCACAGAAATTATGCAAACATATGGGAATTAAACAACCCACTTTTGAATAGTCAATGGGTCATAGAAATTATGGTAGAAATAAGATAGTTCCTAGAACTAAATGCTAATGCCAATACAACAAACCAGAACTTAAACACAGTGAACGCAGTCCTAACAGAGAAGATTAAAGATATGACAGTCCAAATCAGAAAAACAGACTGAGCCCAAATAAATAACCTAATGTTGCACCTCAAAGTCCTAGGAAAAATAAAGAACAATACAAATTCTGAGCTAGTACAAAAAAGGAAATTGTAAAGAACACAGCAGAAATAACTGAAATGGAGACTACAAAAACAATATAAAGAACCAATGAATTGAAGAGCTGGTTCTTTGAAAGAATAAAAGATAGAAAAACCCATAGCCAATCTTACAAAAAAAAGGAAAGAAAAGACATAAATCAATGCAATTAGAAATAAAAAAGGTGAAATCAAAATAGACATCACCAAAATCCACAAGTTTACTAAAAACTACTTCACAAACATGTATTCCAAAAAATTGGAGAATTCAGAAGAAAAGGAAAGATATGAATTACCAAAATGGAATGAAAAAAACTTAAAAATCCTGAATAATCAAATAACTGACAATGAAATTGAAATCATAATAAAAAACCTACCAATGAAGAAAAGCCCAGGACCTGATGACTCACTACCAAATTCTACAAGAACTTCATTAAATATCTAATGTCAATACTCCTCAAAATCTTTAATGAAATTAAAAGGGAGGGAGTACTACAAAAGACATTCTTGGAAGCTAGCATTATCCTTATTCCAAAATTAGACAAGGATCCAACTAGAAAACAAAATTATAGGTTAATCTCTGTAATGAACATAAATGCAAAAATGTTAACAAGATACTTGCAATCAGAATGCAACAAATTATCAAAAAGTTCATATATGATGACCATGTAGGCTTCATCCCAGAGATGCAAGGATGGTTCAGCATACACATATCAATAAATGTAATTCATCACACAAACAGAAACAAGGACAAAAATCATAGGATCATTTCAAAAGATACAGAAAAAGCCTTTGACAAAATCCAACATCCATTCCTGATAAAAAGCCTAAAGAAAATAGGCGTAGAAGGACCTTTTCTCAAACTGATAAAGTCCATTTATAACAAACATACTACCAACACCATATTAAATAGGGAAAAACTGAAAGCTTTCCTTATAAAATCAGGAACAAGACAAGGATATCCACTATCTCAACTCCTGTCAATATAGTCTTTGAAACATTAGCTAGAGCAACCAGGCAAAAGAAAGAAATAAAAATATGTATAGGAAAGGACAAAGTCAAAGTATCATTTTCAGATGACATGAACCTCTACTTACAAGATGCAAAAAACTCCACCAAAAGACTCCTAGAATTAATAAGCAAATGTAGCAGGATATAAAATAACCACTAAAGTAAATAGCATTCCTATACACTAATCATGAGCTCACTGGGAAATTAAGAAAACAATACCATTCACAATAACATCAAAAAAGTTAAATACTTAGGAATTAACCTAACTAAGGAAGTGAAAGACCTGTACAGTGAAAATGACATCACTGTGAAAAAAGAGATCAAGGAGCACATCAGAAAATGGAGAGATCCCCTATTCCTGAATAGGAGGAATTACTAGAATCAAAACGGCTGTACTTCCAAAACTGAAACATAGATTTAATGCAATCTCAATAAAAATATGAAAAGCATTTCTTAAAGACCCAGAGAAAACAATCCTAAAATTCATATGTAACCAGAAGAGGCCCAGAATACCAAAAGCAATTCTGGGCAACAAAAGTAAAGCAGGAAGAATCACATTCTCAGTTTTGCAGTCATATTACAAAGCTACTGTAATTAAAAATAGCATGGGGCCAGGGATTTAGCTCAGTGGTTCCACCACCTGCCTTGCAAGCACAAGTTCCTGAGTTCGATCCCTGGTTCCAAAAAAAGTAGTATGATACTGGCATAAAAATAGGCAGGTGGATCAATGGAACAGAATAGAGAAAGGAAAAACAACCTCAAGGCATATTCCACTATTTGATCTTTGGACAAAGGTGCCAAAAACATACATTGGAGGAATAATAGCCTTTTTAAAAAATGGTGCTGGGAAGTTGGATATCCACATGCAGAAGACTGAGTTTACATCCATATATCTTATCGTATACTAAACTAAAATAAAAATGGATCAAAGATCTAAATGTTAAAACAGAAATCTCTGGTCTACTGGAAGATGATCTTCTTGAAGATGCAGGCCTAAACAAGCACTTTCTGAGCAGAACCCCAATGGCACAAAAAATAATACTGAGAACCAACAAATGGGATATATCAAATAAATCAATATAATATATCAAATAAATATATATCAAATAATATATCAAATAAATATATCAAATAAATATATATCTATATATCAAATAATATATCAAATAAATGATATATCAAACAAAAATCTTCTGCACAGCAATGGAAACAACCAACAGAATTAAGAGACAACATACAGAATAGAAAAAATTCGTTGCCAGCTATTCCTTGGACAGTAGACTAGTATCTAGAGTACAAAAAGAAGTAAAAACAAAAAAATTAGAACTTCCAAAATAAAAGACCCAATCAAAAATAGGCAACTGAAACGAATAGAAATTTCTCAAAAGAAAAAGTACAAAAAGTACAGATGGCCAGTAAAGACATGAAGAAATGCTTAATATGGCTGGCCATTAGAGAAATGCAATGTAAAGCGATACTGAAATAACATCTTATTCTAGAAAGAATAACTGTCATTAAGAAATCAAATAATAACAAATGTTGGGGATTTGAGGAAAAAGGGGGAATGTAAACTAATACAACTACTATAGAAATCAGTGTAGCAATTTCTCTAAAATCTAAAAATAGAAATTCCATTTGACCCAGCTATTCCCCTTTTAGGTATCTTCCCTAAAGAGTTAAAGTCATCATATCATAAGGATATATACACACCAATGTTTATAGCAGCACAGTTTATAATAGCTAAATCTGGAAAAAGGCCTATTAGCCCATTGATGGAAGAAAAGAAATAAAATGTGGTATTTATTTATAGTGGAGTACTACTCTGCCATAAAGAACATAAGCTTGAGGCATCTGTAGATATGTGGATGCACCTTGAGACTGTAATATTACGTGAAACAAGTCAGACATACACACTTAAATATCACATGGTTTCTTTAACATGAGAAACTAAAAATATGTACATACACATAAAAATCAAAATAAAAGAAAAGTAGGAAGTAGAAATTTTTTTTTTCAAATGGTTGGGGGAACAAGAGACAGATGGAAGGGAAAGGAGGGAAGACAAAGAGTATAGAAAAAATAAGAATTCAAGAAAATAAAATAAAAATAGAGCTTTCTCAAGTGGGAAGGAAACCAAGTTAGAAGGAGCAGGGAAGGAGGAGAGGGGAAAGGATTAAAATAAAGAATTATTATGTGTTATGTACATGTACCAACTCCTCATGGTAATGTAATCATTGTGTACTGCAGATGTTTACTAATGAAAACATTTTAAAAATTGTCAGTGAATTGTTAAAATTCAAATGTGGATTAATGTGACAATGTAAACGCTGGGAGCCATCAACAAAAAGAGAATTGGACATACTTGAAAATTATTTTATGGAGTTTCATCAGTTATTTAAAAAAAAATTTCCAATCACATGACACAGAAAGCCTCTCTGACAGTTAGAAAAATAAGCCCTGACCTCCAAATCGGTTCTTTACTTAAGGATCTGAAAGAAGCAACCCACTTCACAACTCCTAAAGGATAAAGAGTCTACAGTATTGGGAATAAATGAGAAATAACATTCCACCCAAGAAGAAGGGACCAAAAAGGATTTCTGAATGCATGATCTCTAAGTAATGACACTATAGGTCTCCTGCCACTGGATGAAGAGTATAATGCTTTCATTCTGCAGATACAAAGTAGAGTTTGGCTACTGGCAATGAAGAAGTACAGGAGTGTTGAGAATCCTCATTCCTAAGGCCAAGGCACACGTGAGTTTTCCTGACTGAGGCAATAATAGGATCACAGAACACATCCTGACCTTATCCACCAGCCTAAAGCAGCAGAATCTGCCACAAGAGCATGCAGAGCTTCCTCTGGGCCACTGGCATCCACAGAAGGTAGGAACCTTAGAGGGGAACCAAAAAATTGAAAAATAAACCAAAAAGTCCGCTGGCAACCTTAACCTCAGCTTATGCTCAAAACACTATTGGTAATTAAAAACCTGTAGAATGTTGAAGAAATCTATGGTAAAAAACAAATCCAAAATGAATAAAACTCCTGAGAAGATTAATTCAATCCCCCACACTTAATGCATGAAAAGAAATGTATTTATTTCCAAATATAAATGTTATTCAGTATTCTTTATGTTACAGGAAATGTCTGGCATTCAATCAAAAACTACTGGTGGAAGGGTAGACTGCTGCAACCACTGTGGAAATCAGTATGGAGATTCCTCCAAGAACTAGGACTAGAGGTCCCATTTAACCAGCTATTCCCCTCCTGGGTATCTTCCCCAAAGAATTAAAAGAATCATACCACAGTGATATATGTGCACCCATGTTCATGGCAGCACAGTTTGTAATAGCTAAAGTTTGGAAACAGCCCAATTACCTATCAACTGGAGACTGGCTAAAGAAAATGTGTTTTTTTTTATAAAATGGAGTACTACTCAGGCATAAAAAAATAAAAAACTAGAGACATTTACAGCTAAATGGATGCTTATTGAGATCATACTCTTAAGTGAAATAAATAGGACACACATGTATAAATACCGAATAGTTTCTCTGGTGTGAGAAACTGAAAGTAAAAATAAAGACTAAAAGGTATAATAGGTAATGTGAAATAGGAAGAAAAGGGGCAAAGGGGAAGAGGAAATGGGAGGGGTAGGGGAAAGAAAAGAAGGGAATGGAATTAATATGAGAAAATGAAAAAAATGGAAACAAAGTCTTTGTAAATAAGGAGGGATAGAGGGGTTGAAGGAAGGGCAGGGAAATGGGGAAAAAAAAAAAGAACTAAGAGAGATTATGTAAAGGTGCAAATTTCCAATGATGAATGTCATTATATTGTATACCTAAAATGTACCAATAAAATTAATTAAAAATTTAAAAAAATAAAAGCAAAGAAAACCTCTATGGTACACACACACAAAATCCAAAACAAAATCCATGATCAGAAGACAAAAGAATGAGAATCAAAGATGACCCAATTATTGGAATTATTGGCAGTCTTTAAATATATACATGATTAACATGTTAAAGGATTAACAGAAATTGCAGGCATTTGCACAGAGAATTTTAGCAGAGATGGAAACTATAAGAAAGTTACAGGAAACCGTTAGAAATTAGAAGATGTCATAGACAAAATAATGGTTCCCCAAAATATCCATATCCTAGCTTCCAAAATCTGTACAGATTAACTTACATGACAAAAGAAACTTTGCAGATGTGATCTATTTAAAAATTTTAGATGAGATTATCCTGGATTTTTCAACTGGGACCAATGTAAACTAGAGGAATGGGAAAAGATTCCACACAAATGGAAAACAAATGTCAACAGGAGTACCTATACTTTTATCAGATAAAATAGCCATAAGTTAAGTTTAAGAAACCTACAAAGAGACAAAGAAGGCTACAGTATAGTGATTAATGGATCAGTTCAACAGTACAGTATTATAATTGTAAATATATAAGTGCCCAATACCAGAGTATCCAATTATATAAAGCAAATATTAGATTAAAGGAAATGATAGACTTCAACACAATAGTAAAGACTTCAACCCTCCATTTTCAACCAAGTAGAGAAAATTCAAAAAATCAACATAAATTATGCTATAGACCCAATGTATTTATTACACATTTACTGAACGTTTCCTCCATTAGCTGCAGAATACACATTCTTCTCATCAGCACATGTAGCATTTGCCAGAATAAACATGTCTTGCACAAAACAAGTTTTAACAAATTCAAAATAATCAAAATCATGTCATATTGTTTTCTCTGACCAAAATGGAAAAAAAGTAGAAATGAATAAAGAAACTTCAGAAATTGTAGAAATACATAGAATTTCATTCAATTTCATAATTAGTTGTATGATAGTATATGTTTTTACCTAGTAAAAAGGTTACATTTCTTGTTGCCTACACTAAGTTAACTGCTGAATGGTCTCGCATTATAAAGTCAAAGGACAAAACAATTAAATGAAGTAAGCATGTTCCCAGGCAAAACACTAGTTTCTTCTAACTTTGTAACGATTTAGAAAAACTTCCTATAGTCTGAATTTGCCCACAAATATTTATAAAGATTCTTGAGCAGCTTGAGTAGTCAACACACATACCCTTTAAAAGTTGCCAAAAAACAAATTCATTCAGTTGACACAGATCAAGAGTACACTGATAGGGCTGGAGATTTAGCTCAGTGGTTCTGCCATCTGTTGCACAAGGTCCTAAGTTCGATCCCCGGTACAAAAAAAAAAAAAAAAGAAAGAAGAAAGAAAGAGAGAAAGAAATAGAGAGAGAAAGAGAAAGAAAGAAAGAAAGGGAAAGAAAGAAAGAAAGAAAGAAAGAAAGAAAGAAAGAAAGAAAGAAAGAAAGAAAGAAGAAAGAAAGAAAGAAAAAGAAAGAGCACATTGATAAAGCTTAACTTAAGATTGGTCTTTTAAAAATGCTTTCCACTTGGCCCCTGGGACCACTATGTTGTCTGAAGAAGTCTTCATATTAGGTAAAGGAGAAATTTTGCCTTTAACAAAAAAGTGCTAGGACACAGTGATTTAAGAAAATAACACCCATCAATTTGGAGGAATGCAAAAGTGGAAGTAAGAAGTTTTAATTTAAATACTTTCAGTACTCAAAAATAATGCAATCATTGTACTGTATATAATGATTCATAGGTTGGTCATTCATCATAATTGACTCTACAGAATTTGTTTAAAAAACAGCAAAAAGATTCAATCTTGAATTAAGTCTGGGGGGATTTGGCCACTGTGCAAATGTATTGAGTTTTAGAACAATAATGAAATTCTACCTAGAATACAACTTTGAGCATATGGATGATGCAGGATGTTGTGATGGTTGTTAATATGCAGAAGATCAAAGCTACTTAGAAGGAGTGCCTACGATTTGCCAGTAAGATACAAGTGAAGATTATATATATATATATATATATATATATATATATATATCAGCAGAGCAGCTTTAGCTTAGCGGGAAGGTGGGAAGGTGGGTGTGGGTTGTGCAGAGTCAGTGAGACCTTGATAGAAAACTTTATAAACGTTTTCTCTTTAGTAAAGACTTGTCTTGCATCTTGCTATGATTAAAGGCAGTTGTTCCTAAAATTTCAATCACTTAAATACACCCACAAAACAAGAATATATAGTCTCCATTTCCCCTGGACTTTAACTTGCTCAAATATACCTCAGTGTTGTAGCAGCACTGTGTACCTGACACAGTGCTTTGTATCTTATCGAACCTTTTGTACTGATCTGAAGGAGATCTAAGAGTCCTTTCTCCTTTTGAGTTTGAATCACAGCCTTAATGTGGTCTTTCTTGCTTTATGTCCTTTTTCCTAATGTAAAAGTGTTTTAATGCTTCTTGTTTGTATTGGGTAGCATGGGGATAAGATTTTAACCAGTTATTCTTGAATTGCTTTTACAATAAACCAATTTTATAATCTTTAAATTAAAAAAAATAACATTTGTGAAATTTATTGGACCTACATGTCCTCTTACTAGTGGTGTGACCCCAAGAAAATTTCACTTCTCTCATCTAACTCTTCATGAATAAAATGATAATTAGGCTGCAATCATAGGATTTTTGTTACTAAAAGGAAGAGAGATATCTGTGCTTTTCAAAGTCCTTTGTGCAAGTGAAAATAATTACCAGCCTCAATAAAACTGATGAAAGCAGAGTAGCTCTAACAGCCCCCAGAACCTCACTCACTCTTATTCTTTCCCATCCCTACAGTGGTCCACGAAGAGGATTCACAGAGCCAATTTGAAAACACTTATCCAAGACCCTAAAATCTCAGGAAATGAAAGCAAAATTAGAGAAATCGGATTGTATCGAACTATGAAACTAAACAACGTGCTCATATGTGAAAAATGGGTCAATGAAAAAATTAAAAGGGAAATTTAAAAATTTCTTAAAACAAAAGAAAATGGAAACAACATAGAAAAATGTATGGGATATGGAAAAAGCAGTACTAAGTAGGAAGTACAAAGCGATAAGCACCTATACTCAAAAAAGAAAAATTTTAAATAAACAATCCAACATTGCAACTCAAGGAACTAGAAAGATTACCAAACCAAATCTATGATTAGTAGAAGAAAGAGATGATAAAAGTCTAAAATAAATGAGATGAAGACTAAAAATATATGAAAGATCTATGAGATAAACAACCTTCTGAAAAGATTTTAAAAATTGGTAAAACTTTAGGTGGTTTAAATAAGATTAAAAGAGAAAATCTCCCAAAAGTAAAATCAGAGCTACAAAGAAGACATTATAACTAATATCATATAAATAAAAAGGTTTATTAGGAAATATTCTGACAAACTATACCCCAACAAATTGGAAAGCCTAGGGAAACTGGAAAGCCACATATAACCTATCTAATTGGAATCATTAAAACATAGAAAATCAGAACAGACCAATAATGCATAACAAGAGTGAGAGACTAATAAGAAGTTTCCTAAAGAAGAAAAATCTAGGACTGAATGGCTTCATTGTTCAATTGTACCAAACAGTATAGAATGACCACTGATTCTTTTCAAACGCTTTCCAAAAAATTGAAAAAAATTGAATTCCAAACCCATTCTATAAGACAGCATTTCCCTGATACTGAAAGCAGACAAGGACACAATAGAAGTGCAGATCAGTATCCCTGATAAATCTAGATGCAAATATTCTCACAAAAATACTAATAAACCAAATTCAACAACACATAAAATAGATTGTGCATCATGCTCAAGTGGGATTTATGCCAGAGATACAAGGATGGTTCAATAAACACAAATCATTAAATGTAGTATATCATATCAACAGAAGTAAAGGCATCTTATCCTCTCAACAGATACACAAAAAGCATTTGATAGCATTCACCATGACTTCATGATAAAAATTCTGAACAAATTAGTATATAATCATACCTCAATATAATAAAGGCTAAGTAGGACAAAGAAAAGACATTATCTCAAATGGGAAAAAACTGAGTGTTTCCTGTAACATCTGGAAGATAAGGATGTCCATTTTCACCACTTTTATTCAGCAGAGCATGGGAGTCTGACAGAGCTATTAGGCAAAACAAAGAAATAAAAGGCATTTAAATTGGAAAGGAGGGAATAAAATTATCCCTTTTTGCAGATGTCATGATTTTATATGCAGAAAAACCTGAAGACTTCTTTACTAGAATCAGTAAATGCAATTAGTAACAAGATAAAAAATCAACACCCCAAAATCCATGGCATTTTTATACACCAATAATACATTTGCAGAGAAAGATGCCAAGAAAGCGATACTATTTATAATGACTGCAGAAACAAACAAAAAACCCAAGAATAAATTTAACCAAGAAAACAAATAACCTCTACAATGAAAATTACAAAACAAAGAAATTGAAGAACCAACAACAAAATCAAACTGAAAGACCTTCCTATGTTTATGAATTGGAGGTAAAATGTCAGTTGATTTTTAAGAAAAATTCCAAAAATATACATTAGAGAAAAGATGGCATTTTCCATAACGTGTGCTGGGAAAAATGGATATCCATACAAAGGACAATGAAACTATAACTTTATCTCTAGCCATATACAAAAATCAACTCAAAAGAATCAAAGACCTAAATGTAAGACCTGAAACTGTAAAACTACTAGGAGATAACATATGGAAAACACTTCAAGACAATGATATAGACAAACAATTGTTTGCATGATCTCAAAATTTCAGGCAATGAAAGAAAAAATTTAGATAAATTGGATCATATCAAACCATGAAGAGTAGAGAGACACCCAAAGAATGGAAGAAAATATTTGCTATTAATATCCATATATATTAAAAACTAAAAAAACGCAACAGGAAAAGAACAACTATTCTGATTTAAAGTGGGAAAATTATCTGAATACACGTTACATAAAAGAGATGTGCAAATAACCAACAAGTACACAAAAAATGTTCTACATCACTAACCATCAGAGAAATGCAAATCAAAACTACAATGAGGTGTCATTTCACCCCTGTAAGAATGGCTATTATCAAGAAAAAAATTATTGGTGAAGATGAGGAGAAAAAGAATTTGTGATTTGTAGGAACATAAATCAGTAGAGCCATTAATAAAGAACAATAATTAGAAGTTCTCCAAATACTATTACCGTATAATCCAGCTATTCCACTGCTAGGTGGGTATCAAACGAAATGAAATCAGCTTATCAAAAAGATATCTTCATTCCCATGCTTATTGCAGCACCACTGAAATTAGCCAAGACATTGAAATCAATCCATTGGCAGGCAGATAATGAACTAAAAATGTGTATATTCATAAATTCAACTACAAAAAGAATGAAACTTTGTTATATGTGGCAAAATGAATGGAACTTGGGTCATTATATTAACTGAAATAAGCCAGTTATAGAAAGACAAATATTGCATATTTTCATATGTAGAAGATGAAAATGTTAAACTCAAAGAAGAGAGTAGATTAGTGGTTACTAAAGGATAGGAAAGGTAGGGTAGACAGAGGATTGAAGGAAGTTGAATCACAGGTACAAAAATAGAGTTAGAGAGGAGGACACAATAGGGTGATTGTAATTTACAACATCAACATATATTTTATGAAGAACTAGCAGAGAGGACTTTGAAAATAATAAATGTTTAAGGAGATGGGAATGTTAGTATTCTTGATTTGATAAGTTACACATTTTACACATGTATTGAATTATCACGCTGTACTCCAGAAATATTCTGGATTGTGTCAATCAAAAAGATAAGTAGGCTTTAGAGAAAGGAATATAACCAGAAAATAAATGTGATATTATATAACAGTAAAAGGGTTAATGTACTAAACAATCACAACCATTCTAAATGTTCTAACAATAAAGGAACTTCAAAACATTAACACACAAACTAATAAAACTAAAAGATAAATGAACAAACCACAATTATAGTTAGAGTCTTCAATATTCCCTCCTCAGCAGTTGATAGAATAGACACAAATATTAACAAATGTATAGAAGATATGAACAGTGCTACCAAGACATTTCACCTAACTGGCAAATGTACAGTGTTCTACCCAAGAACAGTAGAATACAAATTCTTTTCAATTGCACATAGACCATATTTTGGACCATAAAATAAAGCTAAGTAAATTTTTAAAAGTTAAAATCAAGGCATGATCTTTGGCAATAACGGAACTGAATTACAAATATAAATATTGGTTTCCAATAAACAAGAACCACTTCTTCATTTAGAATTTATCACCTGGCAATAGCAGGAATACTTGTCCATAAAGATCAATTTCTTAATAATATTATACTTGACCTCAATTTTCGGAATTTCAGTGCTATACTCTATTTTGGAATTTAGTTTCAGTTCTCTTGATACATAAAAGGAAAATGATGATACTGAGATTGTCCGGGAACTGAATTTATCATGGTGCTAGAGCAGTCTGTAAAATTATGGTAGCATTTGGAGGAAAAGATAAAATATTTTTCCCTTAAAGTAGATCAACAACTTTTTTGCAAAAAAAAAAAAAGCCATCTTTGTTTAGTGCTAATTCACTAAACTGGGAGTCTATGCTTTAATCTGCCTGTACACTAGAGAATAAAACAGAAAATCTACATCCTGTATGATCACCTCTCTCCTGATGGAAATACAGGAAAGATACATTCCAGCCTCATGGGAGAGGGAAGGAATGGGATTCACAATATAATGTTGTGCCTGTACATTTGGTCACTTGAGTTTTTAAAAAATAAGATTAATATCTATGTATCTATAAAAAATAAGCACACTTTTTAAAGTACTTTTTTAGACACTGTGAAGCAGTTTGGATAACCTCGGTTTTTAGAAGACAGACATTTATAGTTGAAATTGTTAAGAGCTTGAGTTCTAGATTTAAATGGCCCTTTGTTTACATTCTCAGATCTGCCACTCCTTGGTCATATAACCCCATTTGTATACAATGATGGTCCTAGCAACATCTTCATGCAGCTTTGCTGTGTAAATTTCTGATAGGATACATGAGAAAACAATGTAATGCTTGGAATAGCAGAAGTGTATGTGGTCTGTCCCTGTGTTCTGTTACACCATTCTGCTTACATTGGCTTGTCTTTCTTTGCTTCTGCATGAATGTTATTCTGTTACTGCTCTAATAATCACTCTTATCAATCAGTAAGTTCTTTTTGAATATTTATATATGTACAGATTTTTGCTGAACGTTGGGAAAACAGCAGAGAACTCACTCCTTTATAATCTAGAAAGCTTTTATATTAAATAACCCACACAACTAGGAAAATTTTCAATAATGAGCTTACCTTCCTCTTTGTGCTATCTTACATGTTCTCAACAGAGTCCCCTTCTGCAATTGGGAATAATGAAATTCAAACATTCTTTCTGTAGAAAATAGGAGGTCTTGGATGACATCATGAAAGTATTCGATTAAAATGACGCGGGGAAGACGACAGGGTCTGAAAGTACAGATCAAGTTGTTAGACTCCTGAATCCCTAACCACACTCTGAAGAAACTATGAACAAACACAGTATAAAGTCACATTTCTTCCTAAAAGACTATTAGTTACCCAAATCTCCTGTTTCAAATTTACAGGTCAGCAGGCGCTTATTTCAGTCAAATGGGTCAGTCCATTCACAGACAAGACTTAAGAAAATATTACCTTTCTACTTAAAGATTCCAGGAATTGCACTTTCTGGGCCCAAAGCCTCCCTGCCTGCCCTCACACCTTTTCTACAGCTGCTGGGTCAGACTGAAGCCTGGGGCCGGCCTACACCTCTGCCTTCGAGTCTTATCTTCAGTTGCCTGGGCTGCCTTCGGCCGGAGGCCCGCCTACCTGCCCATGCGCCGTTCTTCAGCAGCCCGGCTGCCCGGCTGCCCGCCATCAGCAGGCCCACAGCAAGAGTGACGGCCATATCGGAGTGGCGAGCAGCAGAGAGAGAGCCTCTCCGAGGCTAATGGCTGAGAATTGAAGCCCACCGGGAGAGCGAAGATAGTCACTGCAATAAAAGACCCAGCAGACTACAGCGGTTGGTGAGTGGTTGAGAACCCAGACTCGCTGTAGGGGAGGGACGGCTCCAACCTGCCTCAGAAATGTGCAGAGTTCAAACCTGCGGGAGGCCAGAGAGCTCACTTCCGGCCTCGCTACCAGAAACCAGTCAGAAACCAGGCTGGCTCTCTGAGAATAAGTGACTCGGATCTGCGAGCTGCTGCCCACATTGTCTACCCAGAGATATGCCTAGAAGCGGATTTTATTTTCTTTCCTTCCTTTTTACTTTCTTTTTCTGTTTGTTTTCCTCCTCCTCTCTCCTTCTCCTCCTTCTCCTTCTCCTCTTTTTTGTCCTGTTTTCCCCATCTTGTTTCTTTTCTTGATTGGTCTTATTTCAATACTGTTGCAGTTTGTTCTTTTGTTCCTTCCTTCTCTCTTTCCTCTTGTCTTCACCAGTTTCCCGAAGCTTACAGGATCTTCCTGCGTCCTGTAACCCATTCCTTTTTTTTTTTTTTTTTTTTTGGTACCAGGAATCAAACTCGGGTCCTTGTGCTTGCTGGACAGGCAGTGGAAGCACTGAGCTAAATCCCTGGCCCTCTGTAACCCATTTCAACTTTTCCCTTTCATTCTATTTCTCTCTCCCACAACCCTCAACTCCTTCTAAGTCTTTTTCCCGTAAGGTAAATTCACTATACGGAAGGGCTTGTTTACTGCAAACATATTTCTGGCTGGTCCTAGATTTTGATATATAACCTCAAGTCCAGCTCATGTAGTAGAGAGTGACAGATAGTTACCACAATTTGACATTTACTAAGCTGTGTTTGATGCTATTATTGATGCTGATTTCATTACTTTGGCCAATGTGATTGCTCTAGTCAGTTGTTCTTCCTGGTATACCAAGACTGAGATTGCCCAAGGATCATTACAGACTCAAAACCCAAAGACCAGCTAGCTATACCTGGAAGACACCTCTGAGAAGTAGTCGTTGCATATAGGTTCTAAATACTGGCAATAAAGATACTGTAAATAAATAATATACAAACATCAAGCCAGGAATTAAACCAAAAACATAGTAATGAGAAGACATCTAAACAAGACTGAAAGTGTAAATGAGGACCAAAATGTATAATAGATAATGTAAAATAGGAAGAAAAGTACCAAAGGGGAAGAGGAAGGCGGCGGCGGGGGAGAAAAAATATGAGAAAAGAAGAAAAAACAAAATTTTTGTAAATAGGGAGGGGTAGTGAGGTGGCAGGGAGGGAAGGGGAATGGAAAAAAAAAAAAAAGAACCAAGATATATCATACACAGGTACAAATTCCCAATGTTGAATGTGATCATAATGTATACCTAAAATGTACCAATAAACTTAAAGGAAAAAAAAAAGAAATTTCATTTCCTGGCACTTTGATTGCTGTCACACAAGCGGGTGAGGGATGTACTAAAAATTCATCCTGCATGGTGTAATTTGCCTGCATTCTGTGATACACCAGTTGTCCTGGAATTGCTGGACCCTGGGTGAGCCTTGCAGACTGAACTCACCAGCTCAGCCATTGTCTCTAAGCTTGCCCTAAGTGGGAAAATGCTTCTTTCTGTCCAAAATTGTTTTCTCTCAGGACTGCCTCACTCCTCACCAGATTTTCCTTTCCTTGTGATAAATTTCCCTTTCCTTGTGATAAATTTCCTTTCAAAGGCCCCCCCTTTACAATAGAAAAACTTTTATAAAACGGTTTGAATTTAATCAGAACTTTTAATAACTTCTCTGAGAAAGAATTTTGTTTCCAGCCACTCCTTCCCAAAAGGCTCATTGAAATCTATAGAAATCAGTGAGCTTCCTCTCTAACCCAGCTCAGCGATGCTGTCAGGATAGTGTTACAATTTGCCCAAGTACTGTGGGTATCTGTATCTAAGCTTTGCCTCAGAAGAGCTGGTCAGATAGTTCTCAGGAAAAAAAAAATTACTGCTCTAAGATTTGTCATCTTTGACAGCTGGAAACTCTAAAATGGCAGCTTTTCTTCTAAACCAATTAAACACTTTATAATAATTAAGATTAGAGAGAATTCTATGAAGCTTAGCAACAATATGCTTTGAATAAATAAGTTAATTCTGAGTTGCAAAGTGGGAGCTATTCATATGCAATTTTCTTGAAGCTGTGCCTTTATGACCAACATGTTCTTAGAAGATAGACCTCAACTGGGGATCTGCTAAGCTGTTTGTGAAAATGACTCTGTACACAGACTGAAACACCCAGAGAATCTGCACCCTCATGAAGCTAAAGTTAGATAGAATGAAACTCAAGTTGAGTATCCTAAGTTCTGCACCAGGTAAGGACATTATAAATGCTATGCTAGAGCACCTTGTACAACCCAAATTACATACTTCTAGCTAATTTATACTCAAGTAGAATTAAGTAAAGGAAGTTGTAGAGACTCTAATAACCAACGAGCTTTACATCTCTCAAAATAAATTCTAGATTATTATGATACTAGCAAAAAAAGCTGTGAAACTTCAGATGCATCAAAAGTAAACAGATTTCTTTATGGTAAATCTTTCTAACATGCTTTGCAAATCTCCAACTCAAATGGAGAGTGTACAAGGTTTTCTGCATGTGCTGATAAAATCTTATTTTCTGTGGAGTATATTTCAATGCTGGGGTGGTCAGTGCTACAGAGCCCTCTTTGTAAATCACTGTAATCCATGTTTTAGTCTCCTCAGCTGTAGTACTTTGGGACAGAAAGAATAGCACTGTTCAGGCTCTAAGTTTCCCACTCAAGCCAACAAAGTAGAAAGTATAGCAATATGCCAATATCTATTAACTTCTTTGCCTCATTATGCAATTACTTCAAGATTTTTATTAATGGAAGCATGATTAGAAACAACAGTATTTGGTTCTTCCTCATACAAGCAGAACATTTAAAGGTAGATACATTAATCTTTCTTACTTTGTTTACTTTTGCTCTCCTTTACAAATAGCTACCTATATCATTTTTGGAACATCTTTCATTTAGATGTATCTGACCATCAGAAAATATCTTTCAATAGAAGGGGATCTACAATCAGAAATACATGTAATACATATACCACTAATACACTTCTCCAGTTGTAAGACCTGACTTGAATAAAACAAGCTATTTCAACTCCTTTTTAAGGAGATAAACTTACATAGTTTGGAAAGCTAGGAGGTGAATGTGCATTAACTAAGGAAATTGCCTGTTCAACCTAGAAAATGTAAAATAATTAAATTAAAATGAGACACCAAGGCAGACCTTGCTATGACTTTGGAAAGAAGGACTTCTGTTCTTGTAAGAAAACAACAACCTGTGTGTATTGGATAATAGAGAAGCAGGTGCTGCCAGGGATCAGAGAAGGAAAGAGCTGGGATAAACCTCAGAAATAACCTAGACTACTTTACTCAACTAAAGAATGAAAAGAATCTAGTACTTCTTTGGCATGTTAGAGGGAACAGTTGCTATTAGCAAGAGACTTGGCCTTGGAAATCAGTTCTCCTAAAGTACAATAAATTGTTCTTTTGCCTCCCTTACAACAATCTAAAAGGGTTTGCTGTCCCAGATATCTCATTAGATTGGTTCCAGCCCATTGTTTCTCATCTCAGTAACTGTCATCACCACCCATCTCATAGTGCATACCCTCAAACAAGAACTCATCCATGATTTCTCAGTACTTTCTCTCAATCCATCCTCGAGTCCTATTGGCTCAGCCTTCAAAATATATTCTTCAAACCACATGACACCAACCAACATTTCTTGTATTTCTAGTTTGTCTCCCTATTTTTGTCTATGTCTTCTTCCGTATTTTATTCTGAAAATCCGTAATTCTTATGAAGTCAGAGAGCTATTTTTAAGACTGCCGGAAACTTTTTAAAAAACCTTCCAGCCTATAATTTCATCACCAGGGAGGCTGAGGCAGAAGGATCACTGTGAGTTGGAGGCTATCCTGTGCTACACAATGAGTTCAAGGCCAGCCTGAACTACATAGCAAGATCCTGCCTCACAAAAAGAAAAGAAAAACTTTCCAAGGAAAGGGGGCTTAATTGTAGTTTCCTGAGTCCCATTGTGTAAAAACCTCCATAAAGCCTGACTTTAACACACTGAAGGCATAATCTGGAAGAAATGACCCAAATCTGTCTGTAGTTGGTCAGATGCTTCATTTGCAAACTACAAGAAATTGGGAGGGGGGGAGGGAAGAAGAGCTTTTCTAGTTCATGTAACAGAAATGATGAGAGTGATACCATCTGGCATTGCTACATTCAGATGCTCAAATGTTGGGTTAGGAATTTTTTTCATTCATTCCTTCAGTCATTGATTTATTCAGAAATATAGTTCAATACTCACCTTGTGTCAAGCACTATTCAGAAATGCTGAATGCAGAGTAGTAAGTTAGACATAGTTATCCCTTCCTGTTCTAGTGGTGGAGATAACCAGTAAACAAATATTTAAATCAGCAGTAGTAATAAGTGCTGTGAGCAAAAATAAAACAAGGCTAAGGAAAAAGGAGTTATGGTGAGATTTTAGAACAGTCTTCCAGGTTGGGCAGTTAGGGAAATGGCAGTGAACAGGAGGCATAAGGAAAAGGGAAGAGCAAGTGTGCAGGTGCTGAGCCTGGAGCATGTCTGCATGTTGAGGATAGCCAAGGACTTCTGTGTGCTTGGAGCCAAGAGAGTGAAAGGGAGAGTAGGGAAGAGGTTTGGAAAGGGAAAGGAATTGTAAGTGAATGACTCTGTAGTGAAAGGAAGTTGTTTGCATTTTGTTACAAAACTGATAGAAAATTAATGGGGGCTTTGAGCAGTGAAGTACCATGGCTTTATATATATTTAAAAGAAAACATTTCTCCATGAGTAGTGTTTTGTGCAAGAAGCAGGATTCTCCAAGAAGCAGGAAACCCAGGTAGGGGATGTTGATAATCTAAATGCCAGATGAAGGGGTCCTAGAACCAAGATTCAGCTAGAAAGATGGAGAATGGTGGACAGATTTGTGACCAACAAAACTTAGTGATGGACAAGATGTGTGATTTAAGAGAAAGAAGAGAGTTATGATTGACTCTAATATTTTGGAATCCAAGCAGAAAACCATTATCATGTATGTATATATTGATATTTACAGAGATACATAACAGACTACTACAGGGGAAAAGTTAGGGATGGAGATTAAAACATGATAACTATTCATGAATGGAACAATAATGTTTAGAGCCGTGGGCATTGAATGTAAATAGAGAAGAGAAGAGGATCTAGAACCAAACCCTCTTCTGGAAAAACAGGCCCAAGGCACAAAACTAAGAAACAAAGTGACAACAAGAACAAAACAGATGTCTTCAAAGTCAACTGAAATCATTATGTCAAGCAGGAAAGAGTGATGAAATGTGGTAATGCTGCTGAGACACTCACTAGGTAAGATAGCAACATGATGAGAGCGATTTCAGGTGGGGTCATGGCCTGATTGGTAAGAGCTAAAGAGGAAAAGAGATGATGGAAAAAGGACACAGGGAGCATAGAAAATACTTTGAAGGACGTTCTCTCTAAAAGATGGTAAAGGAAACAGAACTAGACAATGTAAAATGTAAGCATTTTCTTTATGTGTTCTTGTTTTTTAAGTTCCAAATGTCACAGAAAGTTCATAAACTAATAAGAATAACACAGTAGACAAGAGAACATTGAAAATAAAGTAAAGCAAGGGGTAAATACAGGTGTAAAACTGAGCAGTGGGTGGTGTGATTTGGGATCCAGTGCACCTAGGCAGCTGATATTAAAAAGGAGGATGGACATAACAGTGCTATAGTAATGAAGGGAAGAAAAATACGTTACTACTGAAGCTGGAAGGTTGACAGATTGCTAGTGGAAACACAGGGAATTCTCTTCTGATTGAGTCTATTATAGTGAAATAAAAATCTGTATCATCAGATGTTAATGAATAGGGAGGAAAACATATTGGAAGCTTGAAGAGAAAGGAGAGAATTTGAAGAAGACTTCTCAGAAAATGAGAGAGAATGTTGACCAGGAAAATGTTAGAACTGCTAGGCATTGCCAAGGGCTTCCCTGAGGTTTCCAGTCAAATTTCTGGATGCTGCCATCATTTTCTGGCAAGCTCAACCACATGAGTGGCAGAATGACAACCTGCTTGTGTTGGCTTCCACTTGAGCAAATCTGGTGGGGTAAAAAGCCTATTTCCCAATAGCTCCAGGAAAAAAAAAGTCTAATGAGTCTCGTGGTGTACTTCAGCCCTTGCTCTGGTTTGATCTCATTGCTGTGTCAGGGGATACTGTGCTATATTGTATTTCTCCAGGAAACCTGGAGTTGGGGTGAATTTAGCACACTTGAGAACCAGTGGTTTACCCCAGAAAATCATAGTATACATTACCATACAAAGGAGAAATTAAGGCTGTGAGAGCAAAACAACAAATAGCTACCGCTGTATAGAATTGACGTATTCACTTACAAAATTTTACAGTCATCAAACATCATAAAGAACCTTTAAGAATCCTTACAACTCTAATAGTTTTTAATTCTCAAGCTCTGAAATTCCCAAACTGGGAGTGTTTGGCTAGGGAAGTGAATGATATCTTCCCTATACCTACTCAGCTCATTTTTCAACCTGCTTCTCTCAGTAGCCCTGTCTTATAGTGCTACACAAGTACTGTTTTCCTCGGGAATTTTTTTTTTTACATTTGTCATATTTCATTGCATTTCCTTTACACAGTTTTTAGTATTTAAAGACTCAAATTAACTTTTAACACATTTTGCACCATCACCCCTCTAAAATACAATTCAGTTTTTTATTTAATTCTTACTGCATATGTGTTTAAAAGCTTCTTTTCCAGCATTTCCTTGTGGAATCATATTCTTAGTGTCTGCACATTCACATAAGTTGCTATGGTAATATTACAAATTATTCCAAGTCATGAGGCTTCCCTGAAACTATGCATGCTGGATATGAAAATAGCATTGTTTAAAATCCCGCTATTTCAGTTATGAATGTCCCAGATAAGCAGACTATCATGGAGAGTATGATAAAACAAGCAAGCAGAAAAAAAAAGAAAAGAAAAAACTTCTCAAATTAAAAAAAAAAAATACTGTCCTACTGCCATTCTAAGACTAGAGATACAATGTAATGTGATGGTTAAAAGCATTGGATCTAAGGTTTATAACTGATTATCCTCTGAGATCAAAATATTTATGTTTAATATTTTCCATTCCTTGGGTTTGAAATGTGGCATTGTCCTTGCCTCTCATTCTTTATGCTTACATCAATGTAGAAGATACATTAGTTCAGTGAAACAAAGCACTTCCGGGCTGTCAAGTTGCACTTCAGGACACAGCCTTCTATTACAGGAAACAGTTTGAACTTGACCCCAAGAGCCAGAATAGATGGACAGAAGCATTTGTGATCCCATAGGGACTGCTAAAGTTCTGCATCAAATACCTCTCTGCTCTTTTTTCCTCTTGAACAAGTCAAGAAACCTAATCAGTCTCCTTGGAGAGGCCTATTTTCCCCTTCACAGATTCCTCACTTATTTATTGTCATTTTACAGAGTGTAGAAATTACTTGCAACCTAAGAATTTAAGGGGAAAAGTTGGGCCTAAAGTTTTTTCCACAGAGGCAGCCAGGAAAATCCCCCCCACCCCAGCCACCACCCTGTAGTTTGAGGGAACTCAAACTACAAGCCATTCCTCCCACCATGGAGGGCAGAAGAGCTAGGAAAAAGGCTTCATGGGTCGGTGGGGAGCTTCTGATTGGATTGACAGTATTTGAAAAATAAGTTTTACATATGGTGCCTTAGGATGAACAAGTGAGAAAATATTTTCCTGAAAAAAATCAAGTACAAATAATTATCAGAATCTCTGATAACCTATTTATAAGTAACTCGCAGTCAACTAATATATCTTTGTTTTCCAAATATGTAGGTAGGAAAACTTCCTCTTATTCATTACATTATTCCTCTGCTCATTATTAATTATTTTTTTAGTAATAGAGATTGAATCCAGGGCTCTCACATTGAGCTACATCCCTAACCCTGTTTTATAAAAACCTTGAGATAGGGTCTAAGTTGCCTAGGCTGCCCTTGAATTTGCAATCCTTCCGTATCAGCCTCTTAGAGTGCTGGGATTTCAGGCCTGCACCACCAAACCTGGCTGATGATGAATTATAAATATGACCATGATATACCAGGAGATTTCCATAAGTCCTTCCTTTTCACTCTACATGACTGTGAGGGTTCATTTTAAGTACCAAAATGATGGACCATGGGGTGCCCAGATACTTGGCTAAACATTTTTCTGGGTGTGTCTGTGAAGGTGGTACCCCCATAACCTTAACATTTGAATCAGTAGACTGAGTAAAGCATATTTCCCATTCTAGTGTGTGTAGACCTCATCTGATCCAGTGAAGGCCTGAGCAGAGCAGAAAGGCAGTGTAAAAGAGTACTCGATCTCTCTGCCTGATGGTCTTTCAGCCAGGAGACCTTGCTCTTCTCTTGCCTCTGAAAATAAACTTGGGCTGGAACTTACATCATCAGATCTTCTGGTTCTCAAGCCTGTGGACGCAGACAGGAACTATCTTGTTGACTATTCTGGGATTTAGCCCACCCCTAATAATAAGGTGTGCATTGCTATTTATATCCTATTAGTTCTGTGTCTCTGAAAACCCCAGACTAATACAATGGACATTACTTTGGCATGAGATTGCTTACTGAAACTTCACCTGAAGCTGATCACATATGGATTTATTGAACATCTGCTGTGTGGTGGAGCTGTAAGGGAACATAGCCATAAAGAACCCACCCTTGGCCTCAAGCAGCCAGAAAAGTTGATTTCAATGTTACCTAAAGGGAAGAGGGCTCTCTGTGAACATAGAGGAAGAAACCATGAGCATCTCATCTAGGTTAGAGAGCAGGGATCTTGGAAATGGCTTTGGAAAAAAAATGAACTGAGGGTGACTGAAATAGAGGTGATATTTTAATAGGTCAAGAGAACTCTGGAAAGATTGAGAACTTGAGAAAAAGCCTTATAGGTGGTAATGAAAATGGTGAAAACCTCAGCGAGAAACTCCTGCTTAGATAATATTGTATACAAATTGTTGAACGCTTGGTAAGTACCAGGTATTAGGCATTGCTCTGTGTACACACAGACTCATTTATTAATTTATTAGATGTGCAAACTAAATCCACGGCCCATGCAAACTATGTTTAGGATCAGTTAGATGATAAACATTGGAAAAAGCAGCTCAGCTCAAGAAGATTGTGTGGGCATGTGTGTGTATGTGTTTGTGTATGTGTGTGTGTTACTGAGGATCGAACCCAGTGCCTTCACATTGAACTACATCCCCATCCCTTTTTTGTTTTAACACAGGGTATTGCTAAATTCTGTAGATAGGACTTGAACTTGCAATCCTCTTGCCTCAGCCTCCCAAAATGCGGGGATTACAGACATCTGTCACTGCAGCTGATTCCGGGGTAGATTTGATTATAACAATGGAGAATTTATGGGCTCATATAATTCAACAGTCCAAAGGTATATCTTAGGGTGTGAGAAGGCTCAGCATTGCAAGAGAATGAGGAAGGGAGCCAGATAGTTTTTCCACCTGCAGTAATACTTTCTTTTGTCTGTCATTTTTAAACACCCTTCCTGGTCTCATATCCTGACTCTTCCACTAGCTACCTGTGTGACCTTTAAGAAGTTAGTATCTTAACCTTCCTGTGCCTCGGTTTGCATTCACAAAATGAAAATGATTGTAACAAAACCTACCTTACAGGGTAGGGATGAGGACTACAGGAGTTAATTCACGAAAAATACTTTGAAAATTGTCTGGCACAAAGTAAGTTAAAAAAAAAAGTTAGAAGCTTTTAATCTATTTAGAAGTCCTGGCTGTATATTAAACCAGAAACATTTTTGCTGACCTTGAGAAATAAGTGGTTTCCTGTCATCAATCGTCATCAATCATTCTTTTTTTTTTTTTTTTTTTTTTTGTTGCCAGGGATCGAACTCAGGTCCTTGCGCTTGCGCAGCAGGCAATGAAACCACTGAGCTAAATCCCCGGCCCACTCATCAATCATTCTTAAAATCTAGAAACCTCAATTTAAACTCCCGCATCTCTTCATGAGGGTTATTATGCCTAACAAGGACTCAGAAAAAAAAATGTAAAAAGTTTCAGGGCTGGTAAAATCCTATGATAGTCACTGTTATACTTTAAAATAAATTATTTTAAATTTTTAGTGTTTATAAACAGAAAGCTACCATTGTAGTCCCAATTTGCCATTTCCTAGAGTTATGAAACATTGTTCAAAATGTGTAGCTGTACACAGAAAGGCTCAACAAATCCCTCCCATAATATATCTTGATTCTTATTTTTTCCCCATTCTCCTGCCCTCGCTTCAACCCTTCCACCCTCCCTATTTACTAAGACTTTGTTTCCATTTTTTTCATTTTCTCATATTAATTCCATTCCCTTCTTTCCTTTCCCCTACCACTCCCACTTCCTCTTCCCCTTCCCCTTTGCCCCTTTTCTTCCTATTTCACATTATCTATCATACCTTTTGATCCTTATTTACACTTTCAGTTTGTCATTATATTGTATACCTAAAATGTACCAATAAAATTAATTTGAGAAAATCCCTTCCACTGGTAGGGCATGGCTCTACTCATTGATATATTATGTGTACTATGTATGATAACTAGAGACTTTGCATCATTAAATCTTAAAATGATTCAAGAAATATTTACTAATTTCTTTCTACATATCCCAATTACTGACAAAGGTGTTGGGTACATATTATTGAACTAAAATAGACTGCTAGCCTTTTTGGAGCTCACTGACCAGTAAGTGGAATTAAACAAGCTATTGTAGTACACTGTGTATGAGAGAGTGGGACAGTACAGAACTCTGAACTGTGACCTGGATGGAAAGTTCATAGGATGTTAATAGAATCATAGAATGTCTAGTTCGATAACCATAGTTTAGAAGTAGGTAGAGGCCAAGGAGAAGGAACCAGAAAGCTTAGATAATGAAAAGGTAACAATCTATTGGAATTGAGATATTATAATGGGCTTGCTTTTTAAGCAGTGAAACATCTATTCTGATAAGAATTTTCTTCTTTGTTCTTTAGGAAAAAGGCATTTAGGATGCTGCATTCTTTTTTTCTTATGTGTTAGATTTGTCTGTGCCATCTGGTAATAGCCTGTAGTCCATTATTATCTTAGAGTGCTTTTTTCTTAAGTTACCCTTGGTTGATATGTAGGATCTATATAATTTTGATATTCAGATGTCATGTTAATTCTGAGCATGAAGAAAGGATTCAATCAATGATTTAGTCATCAAAGTATCTCGACAAGTCCAATCATTCAGTAATTATCAGTGAATCCTAATGATCAAGAGATGTCAAGAACAAAATGGAAAACTAGAAAAAGGCACAGAAAGGTGAGTGTCTCTGAATTAGTGGAAAGATTTCCATCTAAATGATACAACAATCTTATTTTATCCAGTGTTTATAATATATATGTGGTTATGGTGCTTATGATGATATGTTAGAATTGGACTGGAATATATATATTTACAAAAATATAACCCTTTCATCCATACATACATTCCACAGATAGCAAGAGAGCACCAGTTGTAGGTCAGTCAGAGCACTGCCAGGGGTCACAGCACAGGACACACAAGGTCCTTGCTCTCAGGGAATTTATAATCTAGAGAAAAGACTGGCAAAAAATGAGAAAACAATAAATACGATAGTGACGTACTGTGTTTCAAGTTATAAAAAATTATAGGCTCAACAAAGACCTTCTTAGGTTGCGCAGTCACTTATGAGTGATTTCAGGGTTGAGTTATGCTTGCCTTTTTTACACTTAGTTAACAACAGAAGGAAAGTAAATTACTGAAATCTGGGTTGTTCTTTAGCAACAGACCACCTATGCTGAAGGGTACTCCTTCAGTCAATGAAGAGTTATTTTCCAAGCCAATTAATGACAAGGGAGAGATGAGAATCCTAGACCAATTTTCTTCCAGAACCTGCCTAAACTTTATTCATTTCACAGAAATGAATTCTTTCTACAAGAAGATTTTTCAGATATCCACTATCCAGGTAAGATTCTTTTTATTTCATGTATTATCCTACTAATGTTTTGAGAGGGTTGTCCTAAGGACAAAAAACTACCCAGTGTGCTGGGCATTTCAACAGAGTTTCATCTTAGACTCCGGCCTTGAAGGATCTTAAATATTTTGGTGACATTAACTTATAAGAGTGCCAGAGTATAGTTACATTTTAAGAGATATCTATAATAACTCTAGGATTATGGTAATTCTGAAAAAGGATTGGTCTCTGAGTACAGAACAGAGTGGGCTTTATCAGCTTCTGGGAGGAGAAAAACAACAAGGAGAATAAGAACTGAGAAGAAGCAAAGAAGTAGATTAAAGAGGGTGTTCAAGTGTACAGGAGGAGGAAATAAGAGGGATGTCTTTGAAGGAAGGGAAGAAGTTAGGCACCATCAGTCATTGTGGATCTTTCACCACCACATGCTTATTTGCAACTAGCTGTGGCTTCTACTACTAGCCCCAGCCCCTACTTATCCAGGTTCTCTTTCCATTGGACTCAAAAGCATCCCTGAATGAACTCAGAAGCATCACTGAAGACCCAAACAACTCTTAGAAACATCATGGACTGATTCTTCATAGCTGCTAAAGACCATGAAGTTTCCAATGTAGTAAACCCAAATGAGCCATCACACTACCACAGCCCAAAGCTGTGTGTATTTCCACACTCACACTCTGCACAAATAGACCTAGTGGTACAGCATGCTTTCACATGTACCCTTTGTTGGAGATCCCATTTCCTTGCCAAATGAAGATCTCTCCTTACAAAAGCCATGCTGCAAAGTCCGAAAGAGGTCACCACCTCTTCAAATGCTCAAATACCAATGCAAAAACATCATAAATGTGAAAAATCCAGGAAGAATGACACTATCATAGAAATAAAATTAACTACCAGTTGCTAACTACAAATAGATGTAGATGGATATACATGAACTTCTTGACAAAGAATTCCAAAGAATCTCAGGAAGCTCTAAAAGATAAGGCTAAAGAGTTAGAAAAAATATATAAAAACAAGACAAGAAGCTCAACAAAGGAACAGAAATTATAAATAATAATTAAACCAAAATTCTGGAGCTGAAAAATGTGGTGAGTGAAATTGAAACTACAGTGAATACTTTCAAGAGTAAATTCAATCAGGCAGAAGAAAGAATCACCAAACTTTAAGACAGGTCACTTGAAACTATTCAGTCAGGGGTTAAAATAGAGAGAAAAGAGAAAGAATGAAGAAAGACTACAAAATTTATGGGATAATATCAAGTGATCAGCATTTACATTATGAATTTCAGAAGAAAAGAATAAGGAAAAGGTCTAACTTAAATAATAAATACTTTCCAAAATCTGGGGAGGGAAATAGACATCTACGCTCAAGAAGGCCATAGACTTCCAAATATGTTGAGCATAACAAGATCTTCAGCAAGACACGTTATTATTAAGTTGTCAAAAATCAATAGCAAGAGCTGGGGATTTAGCTCAGTGGTTCCACCACCTGCCTCACAAGCACAAGGTCCCAAGTTCGATCCCCAGTGCCAAAAAAAAAAAAAAAAGGCAAGAGAATTTTGAAAGCAGTGTCAGTAAAGAAAATCATTACATGCAAGGAAAACCTTATAAAACTGTCAGTAAGTTTCTCAACAGAAAAATTCCTAGCCAGGACCAAAAAAAAAATTATATATTCAAAGTATTAAAAGAAATACAATATCTAATCAAGAATATTATACCCTGCAAAGCTATCCTTTAGAAATAAAAGGGAGATAAAATTTTTCCCAGAAAATAAAAATCCAAGTGTTGCTATTAGACTTGCCTTGTAGGAAATAGTTAAGAAAGTTTTTCAAGTAGAATCAAAACATGCTAAACTGTAATATGAAAGCATATCAAGGTATAAAACCTATGGGTGGAAACAAACATATACTCACATAAAATATAACGCTGTGATGGTGGCATAATATTTACCCTAATCCAAAGTTTAAAAACAAAGTATTAAGAGTAACTGTAGTCACAACAATTTGATAATAGGCTTAAATATGAAAAAGAAGTAAACTAACTTCAAGAAAACAAAGTATGTGGGGGAGACAGAATGATAAAATCATAGTCTTTTATGTAATTGAATTTAAATTGTTATCAAATAAAAATGATTGCTAGAACTAAAAGAACATTTATACTAGCCTCTTGGTAACTTCAAAGGAAAAACTTATTGTAAGTATACACAGTACAAAAAGAAAAGAATCGAACCAAACCACTAAAAAACAAGTCAAATAAAAAAGCATATAGTAACTGGATTAAAAAATTAGATCTGGCCAGGTGTAGTGGCACATGCCTGTAATCCTAGCACTCAGGAGGCAGAGGCAGGAGGATCACTGTGAGTTTGAAGCCAGCCTGGGCTACATAGTAGAGTTCAAGGCCAGCCTGAACTATATAGTGAGACCCTGTCTCAAAAACAAAACCAAAAAACAACAAAAAATTAGATCTAGTGATATGCTATTTACAGGAAACTTACTTTAAATATGAGAAAGTGAGAATATGGAAAAGATTTTCCATGTACATGGTTACTAAAAGATAGCAGAGGTGCCTATAATTATTTCACACAAAGGAAACTATCAGTCAAATGCTGTCAATAGAGGCAAGGCCATTATATAACAATAAAAGCATTAATTTAACAAGAAGATGTAGTAGTTGTTAATAAATATGTAAAAACATCAGAGCATCTAATTATTTAGAACAAATATTGACAGACCTGAAGAAAATCTTACAATACAATAAAATCACCAGGCCTCAGTCCTCTACTTTCATTAATGGATCAAAAACCATTCAGGCAAAAATCGGTAAGGAAACAACTGACTTGAGCAATGGTTAAAGGGACCTAATATGTGTACAGAATTTCTATCTAAAAGCAAATGAATTTGCATTCTTTACAAGGACATAATAGAACATTCCCCAGAATAGACTCACATGTTGAAAAAAACACACATTGAACATAAAGCCTATTTTATAACAAAAAAATATAGACTCACATGTTAGGTGTCAACAAATCTAAGAAGATTGAAATCCTTCAAGTATCTTCTTAGACTATAAACAAAACATTAAAATGGATCTTTAAAACTTTGAATACTTTTTAGGCATAAGCTTCTTCTCCAGCTTCCTTGGGCTGAAAGTGTAAAACACTACATCCTGACCTGACACTGATAAGGAGGACTCAGCATTCTCTCAGCACCTCTGCCTCAAAACCTGGCTAAATCTACACATATATATTTCCTGCTTCATGGTGTATCCTTTCTATAAATTGGAGTACTCCTGGGCTTGAGGGAGGTGGACCAGCTACCCTCCCGATTTGGCCAAATTGTGAATTAGCACACGAGCTTTTCTCATACTCTTGATGATGGGCCGAAAAATCCAGAGAGCAAGGGCTCAGATTCAGGCCTTACAGATCCCTACCAGCAACAAGACCACGTTGGAATCCTACAAGACAGATTTCAGTAATAGAAAGCAGGATAATTCACAAATGCATAAAAATGGACAACACACTTTTAAACAGTGATTAAGCACAATGAAGAAATCAAAAGGGAATTTTGGTTTTTGGGGTTTTTTTTGTTTTTGTTTTTGGTACTGGGGATCAAACTCAGGTCCTTGCACTTGTGAGGCAGGTGGCAGAACCACTGAGCTAAATCCCCAGCCCTCAAAAGGGAATTTTAAAAGGCCTTTAGATAAATTAAAAGTGAAATACAACTTATCACAATTTATGAAATGCAACAAAAGTAGAACTAAAAAAGTTTACAGAGTTAAGTAGGGATGTAGCTCAGTGGCACCACACCTGCCTGGCAAGCACAAGGTCCTGAGTTTGATTCCCAGTACACCCTTCCCCTCCAAAAAGAGGGCCTGAGATGTAGCTCGGCACCACAGCACCTGTGTGGCAAGCATGAGGCCCTGAGTTCGATTCCCAGTTCAAAAAAGAAAAAGATCTCATTGAACAACCTAACTTTACAACACAAAGAACTAGTAAAAGAACAACAAAAATCTAAAGTTAGCATATGGAAGGAAATTAGAAACATTGGGGCAGAAATAAGTGAAATAAAAGATAGAAAATCAGTGGGAAAATCAAAACTAAGAATTGGTGTACTGAAAATATATACAAAATTGACCAACCCTCAACTGGACTAAACAAACAAAGAATCAATAGTATCACAAAGAGTAGAGAGTACAAGAGTGTTAGGCAGAGTTAGGCATTGACAGGTCTGGAGAAGGGAGCTAGACCTACGTAAAAAGCAAAGAAGACTTTTCTCCATTTTCTTCATCATTATCTATAGATAAAATCCAAACAAGGTATGGTTTCAAGCTGTAACCCAAGGGAGTGTAATATATCAGCATCCTCTGAGCATGCTGATAAGGTCCTGACTATGGGGATGGCTTTTGGACAAATCTCCAAGATCTCAAAACAAGCTGTATGGAAACACTCCACCTACAGAGTAAATAGGAAACTTCTTTCCACTGAAGTTAATCAAAAGAACCCCTTTCCTTGTAAAAGATCAGTGACCTTGGAGGAAGGAAATGATGTTCCTTAAAGACCCGTTTAAACATCTGAGCGTAACCAGAGCCTTATAATTCCACACAGCTGCCCTCTTGGCACTTGCCCACATTTACACTTGAAGGTGTACTTTCTTTCTCCAGGGCTCTAAAATCCTATCACTTTACAAAAAATCTCTGTGTGCTCTAGGCTGCCAACATGGCTTGCCTAAATTATTTCATTGAAGGCAAAAAAAAAAAAAAAGGTGCTAATAAAAAAATTCAACTCATAAAATAATAAATTAATAAATTATAATAAAAATAATAAATTGACAGCCTGAATAAAAGAATAACAAAGAGATTGAATCAGGAATCAAACAAAGTTCTATAACCAAAAAATAAAAAGCCAAGGACCAGATGACTTGACAGGTGAATTCTACCAGAAACTCAAAGAAATGATACTATACCATCTTAAACTCTTTTTAAAAGTAGAAGAGTAGGGCTCTAAATATAACTTAGCAATAGAGCGCTTGTCCAGCATGCAGAAGGTCCTGCGTTCAATTCCCAGCATCACAAAATGGGAAAAAAGACTAAACAGTCCCAAACTCATGTGAGGCAGCATCACACCGGTTTTCTTTCATTTGCTCAAACAAGGCATTTCTGTTTCCCACAAACACTCAGACACACACACTACCTAGCTTCAGTTTAACTGTATAACCTTTATACCAGATGTGTCCAATCTTTTGGCTTGCCTGGATGACCTTGAGCTAAGAGGAATTGTCTTAAACTACATACAAATATTTATGATGAGTTACTGTATGTAAGTAATGAAATGTCCCTTTTTGTGTGTTTGTTATTATGACATTTTAATAAAACAAAAGCAAGTGACCTGTAGTCCACAGGTGTAAAATTTACACCTTACCCCAGCAGTCTTTCTTTGGAGAAATCTCCCTAGATAGGTTAATCAAGATCCATTTCCTATTTACTCTCTTACAAAACTTCCTACAATGTCTCCTCATCATACTGATCAGTTTGGCATTTTTAAAGATTCTTTTATTGGTACATTTTAGGTATACAGTATGTTTACATTTATCACTGGGTGCTTGTACCTGTACATGATGTATCTTGGTTCTTATTATTTTCCCCACTACCTGTGCGCCCTTCACGCCTCCACCCTTCCCTATTTACATAAATTTCGTTTCCATTTTTTTTTCTTTTCTCGTAATTTTCCCTTTCCCTTCTTCCCTTGCCCCTTCCTCGCCCACCACCCCTACACCTTTGGACATTTTCCTATTTCAAATTATGAATTATTCATTTTAATCCTTATTTACACTTTCAGTTTCTCACACTGGAAAAACTATTTGGTATTTACACGTGTGTCCTATTTATTTCGCTTCAGAGTATGGCCTCAGTATGCATCCATTTATCTATAAATGTCTCTAGTTTCTCCTTTTTTATGGCTGAGTAGTGCTCCATTTTATAAAAAAAAAAACACATCTTCTTTATCCAGTTTTCAGTTGATGGGCACTTGGGCTGTTTCCAAGCTTTAGCTATTACAAACTGTGCTGCTATAAACATGGGTGCACATATATCGCTGTGGTATGATTCTTTTAATTCTTTGGGGAAGATACCCAGCAGGGGAATAGCTGGGTCAAATGGGACCTCTAGCCCTAGTTCTTTGAGGTATCTCCATACTGATTTCCACCGTGGTTGCACCAGTCTGCACTCCCACCAACAATGGAGAAGGGTTCATTTCTCTCCACACCCCTGCCAGAATTTGTTATTTGTTGATTTCTTGATAGCAGCCATTCTTTCTGGGGTGAGGTGGAATCTCAGTGTTGTTTTCATCTGCATCTCTCAAATGATCAGTGATGTTGAATATTGTTTCATATATTTATTTGCTGCTTTTACCTCTTTGTCTGAGATATGTCTGTTCATTTTAGATGCCCATTTTTGAATTGGGTCTTTGAATTTGGGGGCCTGATTTTTTTCAGTTCCTTGTATATTCTAGATAGTAGACCTTTGTCTGAGGTGCAGCTGCTAAAAATTTTTTCCCACATTGTAGGTTGTCTCTTAGCTCTGTTGGTAGTTTCTCTTGCAGTACAGAAGCTTTCTAATAAGATGAGATCCCAGTTGTTGACTCTTTGTGCTAGCTCCCATGCTACTGAGGTTTTGTTCATAAAGTCTTTTCCTATGCCAGTGTCTTCAAGAGTTCTACCTAACTTATCCTCCAGCAATTTTAGTGTTTGTGTCTTAATGTTTAGATCTTTAATCCACTTCAATCTTAGTTTAGTGCATGGTGATAGGTATGGGTCTAGTTTTAATCTATGGCAGGTTGAAATCCAGTTTTTCCAACACCATTTGTTAAAGAGGCTATCTTTCCTCCAGTGAGGGTGATTGGCTCCTTTATCAATGGTGAGGTGGCTGAGTATGTCTGGAGTTGTTTCTGCATCTTCTAATCTATTCCACTGATCCTCCGGTGTGTTTCTTTGCCAGTACCATGCTGTTTTTATCACAGTGTCTTTGCAGTATAGTTTCAAGTTGGGGATTGTGATACCCCCAGTCATGTCTCTGTTGCCTAGAATTGCTTTTGCTATTCTAGGTTTCTTCTGCTTCCAAATGAATTTTTGGATTGTTTTTCTCTAGTTCTGTGAAGTATATTGTTGGAATTTCAATCACCATTGCATTAAATCTATATAGTAGTTTTGGAAGTATGGCCATTTTCACTATATTGGTTCTCCCCAGGAACAAGGGATGTCTTTCCATTTTCTTATATCCTCCTTGATCTCCTTTTTCAGAGTGCTGTAGTTTTCAGTGTAGAGATCTCTTGGCATTTTTTGTTTTATTATTTGAATAATATTTGCCTTACTCATTAGACTTTAAATTCTGAGAAATTTGCTTTAGTCACTATCGTGTCTATCTCTCCCACTGCCTGGCATTTGGCAGGTGCTCAGTAAGTAACTGCCAAATGAAAATTGAAACATATTGTTTATCTAAACAGGATCAGGGAGGAGTCATGATGTGAGAAAGGCTCAGGTACAGGAATTTGCATGGATGCTTAAGAAACAAGAATAGGGGGCCAGGGATTTAGCTGAGTGGTTCTGCCACCTGCCTCATAAGTGCAAGTTACTGAGTTTGATCCCTGGCTCCAAAAAAAAAGAGAACAGGTTGACTAGAGAAGTTATTCCAAAGAAAGCACTGAAGATAAGAATGGAAAGATTTATTCATATGTCAGGTTGGAGCCATAGCTAAAGAACTTTCATTCTCTCCAGTGAATAATGGATAAGTGTCTAATATTCCAGAAGAAAAGGGAGACTTTCCAGGTGAAGAAAAAAAGACTCATCAGAGCATTAAAAATGGAGTGGAACTATCATATGGTTAACTGAAAGCATGGCTTATACAAAGAAGAAAAGCCAAATAAATGGTTATTCCTGCTCTACTCCGCACTAGTGGCTGAAACAGAACTTGCTCCCGGTGACATCCTTACCCTCGCAGACCTTACTCAAGCAAGTTCTAGACACGACCACTTGCAGCTCCGCCTCATTAAGCTTGGTGGATTTAGAACTGCACTTAATTCTAATGGGAAATTCTGCTGTGACCACCTGAGTGAGAAAGAGATTTGTTTGCTTTCAGAGCAGGGGTTATTAAGCTGAATTTGAGAAACAGCTACGAGCCTGTACTTTTAGCTTCTGGGAATTCTCTAGACATTTGAAAGTATGTGCAAAAATTTGTGAATGTATAATTTTCTTGGCAGGGCTTCTGTTGGATTCACTATAGAATATATAATCCCCTCAAATATAAGTATTCTGTATTTAGAGAGATGGATACTATCTGTTTTGGCCAGCAGGGCCATCATCCATTTATGTGAGGATTTGGGGGGTAAACACAAGCTCCTTTGAAAATCTTCACTGGTGCTAAAGGATAAATAAATCAAAGATAACCTCAAAGAATGTGATTGTTTCCTGACTTCCCACACATTTTTCAAACTTTTCTTGATTTTGCCTAGATATTTATGTACATGGCATATCTTTGAGCAATGAAATGTGCCCAAATTCAAGATACCAACTCCTGTCTTAAATTTCTATTGCTACTCTGACAAATTCCCACATATTCAGTGGTTTAAAACCACATATTTTCTTCTTTAATTCCAAAATGCTGGGAGGATGAGGCAGAAGATCACAAGTTAAAGTTCAGTTTGAGCAATTTAGCAAGACCCTATCTCAAAATAATAAATACATACATACATACATACATACATACATACATTTTTTAAAGGGATGTTCCTTAGTTCAAAGGCCCTGAGTTTAACCCTCAGTACTAAAAAAACCCCAAACAAACAAAAAAACAGAATCAACCAAAACAAAAAACCCAAACAACAAAAGACACATTCACTATCTTATACTTCTGGAGGTCAGAAGCCCAAAGTCAGTCTCACTGGAATGAATACTGGTACAGGGTAGTTTCTTCTGGACCTCGAAGGAACAAGCCATTTCCCTGCTTTTTACAGCGTCCAGGGACAGCTGAATTCCTTATGTCATAGCCTGATGTTCCACATCACAGTCAGCATAGCAGGATCATCAAACTTTTATTTCCACTATCATTCCAATTTCTGTTTAACACTAAAGTTATTGCTTCCTTCTTATAAGGCCTCTTATGAATACATTAGCCCTAGTGATAATCCACAGTAATTTCCTCTTTTGAAATTCTTAGCACATCTGCAAAATCACTTTTGCCATGTAAATTAACGTAATTATAGTTTCCATGAATTAGGACATGGACATCTTAGAGGGCTCATGGTTCAACCTGCCATATGCCTTGACTGTACATAAAATGTTCTTAAAGTGCTGAAGTATTATATTCACCTAGGTACCTTGGCTCTACAGAATATTGTGCCACTATTAGTCTCCTAACCTAATGAACTATAGTGTAAGCCCTAATAGCACTCTGAGGAAATGCGATACTGTACAATTAAGATTTTATATTTTTAGGGTGGGACTGTAGCTCAGTGGTGCCTTACCTGGCTGGCAAGCACAAGGTCATGAGTTCATCCCTGGTACCAAAAAAAAAAAATACATATATATATTTTAAGCTCATGAATTTACCTAGTTTTGAAGGCAACCTCACATTTTATAAAAATTTTAAATAGGAAAATATGATAAGATTTAGCATAACTTTCTTATCCATGAATAGCCACCATTAATATTTTAGTGAATTTTCTTCTACTCTTCCCATGAGTGGGTATATTTATATGTATACAAAAATAAACAATTTCTCTACAAAATTATATCAAAAGATAAAAAATTTATGAGTCTTTTTTCCTTTTAACATTATAAGTATTTCCTATATCAAGTATTTATAACTTGAATATCACATAACTTTTTTCAAAATTTTATTTTTAATTAACAAGTAATAATTGTATGTATGGAAACTTGCCAAAATACTTACCCCCAGATTTTAATCACTCCTTTGTATTAAAGTTCTTTTTAAAAAAACACTATCAGAATTTATAGAGCTATATTAGTAGTGGAAATGCAAAAATATTAACTTATTTACCCAGGAAAACACCCAAACCAAGATGGAGAATATTTCCGTCAAGACAAATAGTTCACTTTTCCCTCCACTCAATTCCTTGCCTAATATAAAAAGTATTCTTATTTATATCATCACAGATTAGTTTTGCATGGTCTTGATATTCTTCATTTACATATAAATTATTTCATGTTAAATGTAAAATGAAACTCCCTTTTAGGAGATCTAGTTCTTTTACTCAACATGATAGCTTGAAGATTTATTCATATTGTTCCATGAATGCTTTTCTATTTTGAAAAGCATTGCTGAGAAATATTCAAATTTATTAGTGTACCACAATTTTGATATTGAGCATTGTTAATGTACATTTAGATATTTGGAATTAGCTCTATTATAAATAATGCACTGTTGAGCATTATGATAAATGTTATGCTGTGGCTATATACATTTATTTCTCTTTGGTAAATACTAAAAATGGAAATGCTAGACTACTGAGTTGGCTTCAGTTTAAGTGTATTAGAAACTGACAGATGATTTTCTAAGTAGTTGAATCACTTTACACTTCCAAAGATATATAAGAATCCCCACTGGTTCACATCCTTACTAGCACTTGATATTTTAGCTGTAGCTATTCAAATGCTTGCAGTTATATCACTGGGCTTTTAATACACATTACTTAGTAGTATTATAGATCACACAAATATTTTCTACTGTGGGGTGATTTATCTTTTTACTATTGATTTGCATATATTTTGCCAATAAATTCTTTTTGATGTGATATATATATTTCTTACTAGCTTGTGGTTTGCTTTTTACTTCATTAAGCTTGTCTTTTGAGGAGAAAGTTTTAAATTTTGATGAAGCTTAGTTTATAATTTTTTTCTCTTATGATTAGTTTTGTTTGTATTGTCTTTAGGAAGTCTTTGCCTGTCTCAAACCTGTACATATATTCTACTAACTTATCATCTAGAAAACCTTATAGGTAGTCCAAGGTTTCATTGCTAGTCTATGACCCATCCTATATTAAAGTTTATTTCATTTTTTACAAATATCTACATAATCTCTTGAAAAGACATTTTCTTTCCTATTTAACTACTTAAGAGCCTTTGTCAGAAATCAATTGACCATGTCACATACATTGGCCCAAGTCTATAATCCCAGCACCACAGGAGTCTGAGGCAAATGGATTGCAAGTTTGAGACCAACTTGGTTAGACCCTGACTCAAAATTAAAAAAGGGATGGGGACCACAGAGGAGGAGGCTACCAGGTCAGCATGCCACAGCTCCCAGAGCAGACTGGGAGGCTTCCAGGTCGACATGCTAGAGTTGCCAGCACAGAGGAGGAGGCTTTGGGATCAACTGCCACAGCTCCCAGTACACAATAGGAGACTTCCAGAACAACATACCACTGCTCCCAGCACAGAGGTGGTGACCAGGGTGCACTGCCCTCCCCCCACCATGCACCTTGGAAAGGAAAAGACATGTAAAAAAAGCCTCAGAACCACACTTCCAGATCACCTACAGCAACCCCAAAGGGAAATGAGATGGAACACTCTGATACCCAACCACCTGGACTCCCTGAATTCACAACAAAAGAGGATCTGGAAAAAATGGAGTCAGAAACAATTTCTCACATAACAGCAGAGATTGTGCCCATAGTGCAAGACATTATTAATAAATCTAGAGAGGACACAGATAAAAAAAAATAGAGGAGATGAGGAACATGATGGAATTGCAACATAGGAAACAAATGGAATCCATAAAACAGATGAAAACAGATTTCCAGGAGATGAAAAACTCCATTGAAAGTCTACACAGCAGAATGAGCAAATGTGAGGAAAGAATTTCAGACATAGAAGATAAGATTGAAATTAGTGACCAGGAAAAGAAAAATTGCTGTAAAATTGTAAGGGACCATGAGAAATCAATCCAGTAAAGTTGCTAGATGATGGAAAGAAGAATAACATAAGACTGACTAGAGTCAATGAAGAAACAGGAGAGAGTGCAGATGACATAAAAAAACTGTTCAAAAAAGTGATGGCAGAAAACTTCCCAAACAGGGAAAAAGAATTTGACATACAGATAAGTGAGGCATATAGGACTCCAACTAGTCTTGACCAAAAATAATCTACACATAGGCATATAATGGTTAAGATTCCAGAAACCCAACAGAAGAACAAAGTTCTACAAGGAGTTAGAGAAAAGAAACAAATCACATACAAAGGAAAGCCCATCAGGATGACAGCAGACTTCTTAATACAAACCCTCAAGGCAAGAAGAGCTTGGAGTAACATATTACAAGCCCTAAAGGAAAACAGCCTGGAACCCAGACTGATATACCCTGTGAAACTATCTTTCAAAATTGATGGTGAAATAAGATACTTTCATAACAAAGAGCACCTTAGGAACTTCATGAATACCAAACCAGCACTCCAAAAAATTTTAGACAATATTCTAGGAAAAGACAATGAGGATCACAACACAAGGAAGCACAGCAGAATGAATCCAGTGGGCACAACAAGAAATTAAAAGCAAAGGGGAAGAATCCAACAAAAAGAAAAACTTGTGTCAATGATAAGTCAATATGTATCAGTTATAACCATCAATGTTAATGGTTTTAACTCACCAATCAAAAGAAATAGACTGGCAGACTGGGTCAAGAAGCAAGATCCAACAATATGCTGCATAGAAGAAACACATTTAACTAAAACAGAAACTCATAGACTGAAAGTTAAAGGGTGGAAAACAATAGTCCACGTGACAGGAAACAAAAAAAAGCAGGAAAAAAAGCTATCCTCTTTGCAGGCCAAGTGAATTTCAAACCCACACTGATTAAGAGAGACAAAGAAAGACACTTCATGCTTGTAAAGGGAACAATCCAACAGGAAGAGATGACAATCTTAAATATTTATGCACCAAACACTGGTGCACCCAACTGTATAAAACAAATACTAACGGACATGAAAAATCATATAAGCACTAATACAGTAGTAGTGGGGGACCTCAATACCCTACTGTCACAGATAGACAGATCAACTAGACAAAAAGCAAGCAATGAAATACTAGAATGCAAGCAAACTCTTCAACAAATGAACTTAACAGATGTTTACAGAGTGTTCCACCCCACAAAATCAGAATACACATTCTTTTCAGCTGCACATGGTTTGTTTTCCAAAATAGACCACATACTCGCTCATAGAACATATTTAGGCAAGTGCAAAGGAATTGAAGTTATCCCCTGTATATTATCAGACCATAGTGCAAAGAATTTTGAGATCAATAGTAAAAGAAACCACAAAATTTCATGAACACATGGAAATTAAACAACACACTTCTGACCAACCAATGGGTCACAGTGGAACTTAAAAAAGAATCAAACAGTTCCATCAATTAAATGATAATGACAGTACAACATATTGGAATCTATGGGACACAATGAAAACAGTCTTATGAGGGAAATTCATAGCAGTAAATACACATATTAGGAAAACAGAGTGAACCCAATTAAACAACCTGATGCTGAACCTCAAGCTTCTAGAAAACAAAGAGCAGGACAAACCCAAAGCTCATACAAAGGAGGAAATTATAAAGATCTGAGCAGAAATCAGTGCAATAGAGACAAAGAGAACAATACAAAAAAATCAATGAAGCCAAGAGTTGGTTTTTTGAAAGAATACCAAAATTGACAAACCCTTAGCCAACCTTATCAGAAAAAGGAAAGAAAAGGCCCAAATCCATGCAATTAGGAATGAAAAGGATGAAATTGCAATGGACCCAGTAGAAACCCAGAGGATCATCATTACTTACTTTGAGAACCTATATGCCAATAAGATGGAAAACACAGAAGAAATGGACAGATTCTTAGATACATATGAATTACCAAAGTTGAACGAAGAGGACCTAAAAATGCTAAACAACCCAATATCAATCAATAAATTGAAAATATAATTAAAAACATACCAACTAAGAAAAGCCCAGGTCCTGTTTGCATCACTACTGAATTCTATAAGACATTTAGAGAAGACCTACTGTCACTACTGTTTAAATACTTCCATGAAATTGAAAGGGAAGCAATACTCCCAAATTTGTTACTGGAAGCAGGCATCACCTTGATCCCCAAAGCAGAGAAAGACCCAACCTAAAAAGAGGAATATAGGCCAATCTTACTTGTGAACATAGATGTAAAAATCCTTAATAAGATACTGGCAAATAGAATGCAGAAGATCATCAAGAAGATCGTACACCCTGACCAAGTGGGATTTATCCCAGGGATGCAGGGATGGTTCAACATAAGCAAATTAATCAATGTAATACACTATATCAATAGAGCCAAGGACAGAAATCATATGATCATCTAAATAGATGCAGACAAAGCATTTGACAAAATCCAACATGTACTTATGATAACAACCCTACAAAAAATTGGAATAGATGGTCTCTACCTCAATCTGATAAAAGCCATCTATAAAAAACCAACAGCCAATATCAAACTAAATGGTCAAAAAAATGAAATCCTTCACACTAAAATCAGGAACAAGACAAGGATGTCCACTATCACCACCCGTGTTCAATACAGTTTTGGAAACATTAACCACAGCAATTAGAGAAGAGTAAGAATAAAAGTAATAAAGATAGGAAATTAAGAGGACAAATTTTCATTATTTGCAAATGACATGATACTCTATATAGAAGACCCCAAGAATGCCACCAAAAGTCTTGTAGACATAATAACCAAATTCAGTCAAGTACCTGGTCACAAGGTCAACACACAAAAATCAATAGCTTTCTTCTACACGAACAACGGACTCACTGAGACAGAAATAGGGCAAACAATTCCTTGCACAATAACATCCAAAAAACTGAAATACCTAGGAATCAACCTAACAAAAGAAATCAGAGACCTCTTCTCTGAAAACTATGGCACTCTGAAAAGAGAGATTGAAGATGATATCAGAAAATGGACAGACATCCCCTGCTCTTGGGTAGGAAGGATCAATAGAGTGAAAATGGCCATACTTCCAAAACTGCTATGTAGATTCAATGCAATCCCAATTGAAATCCTACCAGCATACTTCATGGACCTTGAGAAAACAATCCAAAAATTCATTTGGAACAAGAAGAGACCCAGAATAGCAAAAGCAATCGTAGACAACAGAGAGATGGCAGCGGGTATCACAACCCTCAACTTGAAAGTGTACTACAAAGCTACTGCAATAAAAACTGCATGGTACTGGCAAACAAACAGACCTGAGGACCAGTGGAACAGATTAGAAGATGCAGAAACAGCTCCAGACACACTCAGCCATCTTATCTTCGATAAAGGAGCCAAACACCCTCACTGGAGGAAGGATAGCCTCTTTAATAAATGGTGCTGGAAAAATTGGGTTTCAACTTGCCAAAGACTAAAAGTAGACCCTTATCGCTCACCATGCACTCAACTAAAATTGAAATGGATTAAAGATCTAAATATTAAAACAGAAACACTAAACCAGCTAGAAGAGAGTGTAGGAAGAACTCTTGAAGACATTGGTGTAGGAAAAGATTTTATGAACAAAACCTCAGTTGCCCGTGAACTACCACAAACAATCAACAGGTGGGATCTCTTTTTACTAAAAAACTTCTGCACAGCAAGAGAAACCACCAACAGTGTGAAGAGACAACCCACAATGTGGGAAAAAATGTTCATCTGCTGTCCCTCAGACAAAGGTCTACTATCTCGAATCTATAAAGAACTTAAAAAGATCAGACCTCCCAAATTTAAAGACCCAATCCAAAAATGGCCATCTGAAATGAACAGATATTTCTCAGACAAAGAAGTAGAAATGGCAAATAAACATATAAAAAAATGTTCAACATCACTAGTCATTCGAGAGATGCAAAAGAAACCAATGCTGAGATTCCACCTCACTCCAGAAAGTATGGCTGCTGTCATGAAATCAACCAATAGCAAATGCTGGTGGGGTTGTGGAGAAAGAGGAACCCTGCTCCATTCCTGGTGGGAGTGTAGACTGGTGCAACCACTGTGGAAATCAGTATGGAGATACTTCAAAGAACTAGAACTGGAAGTCCCATTTGACCCAGCTATTCCACTGCTGGTTATCTTCCCCAAAGAATTAAAAGAATCATACCACAGTGATATATGTCCACCCATGTTTATAGCAGCACAATTTGTCGTCTCTAAAACTTGGAAACAGCCCAAATACCCATCAACTGGAGACTGGATAAAGAAAATGTGTTTTTTAAAAAAATAAAATGCAGTACTACTCAGCCATAAAGAACAAAAAATTAGAGATATTTATAGCTAAATGAATGCACATTGAGGCAATACTCTTAAGTGAAATAAACAGAACACACGTGTAAATACCAAATAGTTTCTCTAGTGTGAGAAACTGAAAGTGTAAATAAGAACTAAAAGGTATAATAGATAATGTGAAATAGGAAGAAAAGGGGCAAAGGGGAAGTGGAAGTGGAGGGGCAGAGGAAAATGAAAGAAGGGAATGGAATTAATATGAGAAAATGAAAAAATAGAAACAAAGTCTTTGTAAATAGGGAGGGATAGAGGGGTTGAAGAGAGGGCAAGGGAAGGGGGAAAAATAAGAACCAAGAGTGATTGTGTAAAGTTCCAAATTTCCAATGATGAATGTCGTTTTATTGTATACCTAAAATGTACGAATAAAGTAAAATTTTTTTTAAAAAGGGGAGGATGTAGCTCAATAGGAGGTCTTGTGTTCAATCCCCAGTACCACAAAAATTAAAAAACAGCAAAAACAAATAACAAAAGAAAAATCCACTGATCATATTCCCAAAATTGTAATTATTTCTGCTTTTGTTAATTTATAATTTATTTATTCACAAGCATTTTATCATATCATTAAATTATATTCCTAATATAAATGACTGAAGTTGAATTGTTGAACTCAAGAATATGAATGCTTTATTACTTTTAGTATATATTGCTGAATTTCTTTACAGATTGCTCCAGTTTATACTCAAACCAGCAGTGTATGAGAGTACCCATTTAATTACTGTACTACTAGAAATAATCTTAAGCTTAAAGTATAATTACCATTATAAGTAAAAGGATATCATTGCTTTACTTTTCTTTGATTCATAATGAACCTTGTTAAGAGCAAAACTCAGAACTAGAACACTTGAATTTGTGATTCTGCTGCTTATGAAACTTGTACTATTGAGGAAATAACTTAAGTTCTTTTTGCCTTTATGTTTTCACCTTTAAGTGGAAATAAACCCCATATTTATCTTTAAAAATTCTATGGGAAAGTAGAGGTATAAATATTAGACAGTTCTAACACAAGTATAGTTCAACAAAAGTTGGCATTTAGTAAGTGTTTAATGTGTATTGTAGATAATATTATTACATGATTACTAGGAGTTTGAATTTCTTTGGCATTTTTTTCTATTTGTGGGATAAGTAATAACTTTTGGAAATTTGTTTGAGAGATTTTACACTAAAATTGAGAGCAGTTTCAGAAGTTTACCTACAGGTGCCCTTAGAAGTCTTTATAAATTTCATTTGAGGCAAGGTGTCTCATCCTAAAATTCTAAGCAAAATGACCAATGTCATGAATGCATACATGTGCATTTTCCCAAGAAGTCTAACATTTTCTTTAGACTTCCTAAAACTCGGTTATAGGGAGAGATACTTTCATTTTCAAAAGTTTTTGTGATATCCAGTCTTTATAATTGAAGGGTTGTCTCTTATGGTTCTCTTAGGAAACCCTTAAACATACGCATTCATTCTGGGTGGTCATGTAAAGTTTCTCTACTCTACAATTTACACAAAGGTAAATCAAGCCCTAAGCAAGGAAGTGGCTGGTGGAAGTTTATATAGCTACTAAAAGGCAGACCCTATCACTAAAGCCAGAAGTCTAACTTCTGGCAAGCACCTTTTGTCTTCTTCCTCATTTCTTTCTGTATACACATAAAGGTGGCAATTGTTGACTTACTTATGAAAATAGAAAAGTGATGTTATGAGGTAACGTGTTCTTTGAAAGAATGAAAAAATGAGCATTTAAAATAATAAAAATGTACACTATTATTTTGATAAATAATTATTAGAAACCTACCTGGCGCTGTTGCTAGGCATTGAAGTAGCAATGTTTTTTTCCCTTATCCCCATAAGATAATAGGTATTCTTCCGATTCAGACAGTCTAAATACTCAAAAATGACATTGAATGAGACAGTGTCATTCATTTATTCATCCAAGATATATTTTTAATATCTGCCAGGTCCAGGCCCTGTGGCAAATGTGGAGGCATGGCTGACTGCACAGCTGAAATATCTTGATTTCACTATATCTGTAGCTCGTGGAGCTGTTTCAGCATATCTAGGCTGCAGGAGTTGGGAAGGAAAAACAATGGTTGGTATATATTTACCAGTTATTTGCTGACTAGTGATATAAACTAGTTTGCCTGGAAGGTCTTTATATCTCTGCTTTTCTCTTTTTGAAGTGTGGAAATGTTAAAATCAATTTTTTAAAAGAAACTATCCACAGAATGGAGCACAGGTATCCAAGGACTTAATTCCAGTTAAAAGCAAGTTAAGGGTGGTGGGGGGAACCTTGTCTCTCAAGATGGACAGAATATTACCTACTGGCTAATTTACTGTCTGCCCTATAAATCAAAGTACAATTTTTCTTGCCCAAGAAAAATCTGTCTATCAAACTTATTCAAAGGTTATGTTATTTTCTTTCTAAGCATGAAACTGTTGAACAGCTTGAAAATGTGAATAATGAATGTCTCACATAACACTTGCCTTATATGAAATCCTACCTCAAAAACTACTCACTGAGCAACATATATGTGGGAGACACAGAAATAAGAACATTTTTCTATATGCTAGGATCTTATCACCTCCTCAGTAAAAGTAGAACTAAAATAATGTAGAATATTAAATTCTGGAGATGGGAGAGGGAGAGGTTTTTTTTTTCATTATACAGAAGGTGATATCTGCTTCATTTTCTAGAAGAAAACAATGTTGGAATGAGCAGTTTTAGTCAATCTTGGTATCTTATTCATTTCTCTCCATATGAGAAAAAAGAATTTAACCAATTAGTGATCTCAGAGAATTCTAGGTAAATAAAGAGGACAAAACCCTCTGCTTTTAAAAGGCAATGATAGATCAGAATCATTTTCCTGATTTTCTTATTTTAATATAGTTATGCAAGATATCAAAATTGGTAGAGACAGGATGAAGGGTTCATAGGACCTTGCTCTACTTTTTGGGGAGCAGTTTCTTATAAATCTATAGTTGGTTCAATGTAAACTTTTGAAAAAGTCAATAATATCCTCTAAGGTAGTGATGGTAAACTGTTTAGAGACAAGTGCCCAAATTGCAACCTGAAACCCTCTTATTTTATTGCAAAGCACCAATACTGCAATTAAACTTGAATACTGGGGTTTTAGTTTAGAGAAAGCAACTCATACATCTTTTGTCTTCAAAGAAAAACAACACATGTGCCATAGGTTAGCCACCACTGGTCTAAGATATGCTAATAGGGTCAGGTACATGTAGCCAATGAGAATTTGCAGTACCTTATAAGTGTGAGATATATAGCCAGGTTTTGTATTTTTAAAGGCAATGAAATATACCTTTAATAATTTTTTATTAATTGCTATTCATGTTTTGGATATGTTGGATTAAATATAATATATTGTCAAAATTAATTTTATCTTTTTAAATTTCTTTAGCCACTAGAAAATTTAAAATCAGATAAAAGGTTCACTTTATATTTCTATTGGTCAGAGCTATTTTAAGAAATCTTCATTAATAAGTTTGTGAGGAGAGCTACAATTTTTCAGTTAACTAGCTGTATAAGCATAGGCTTAGAAGAATCAACTTTTCCCCCATGGGATGTAGACGTGGAGAAGGATAGAGATATAGAAAAGCTCTTCAGTTTAAGATGTGTTTAACAATCCAAGAAGATTTGTCCTTTATGGGCTTTCAAGCCTCATTTATTAATTATTCCTTTTGGCTTCTTGTGTCTGTTTTAACATCTAGACAAGAAGATGAGAGTGATTATACCCCTTCAACTTCCACCATAGACCGATGAACTAGCAAGGAAATATAGGGAGGAACTTTTAATCCAGGGTATAAAAAAGGTGAATGATAAAATGAAATTTATGTTGAATATATATATATAAACCTGAAAATGTGGGATGGATTTGGGAGACAGGTACCAGACTGGGTTGCATAATGCATAGGATCCCCAAGTTTCTTCAGGATAGAACATGGAGGAACTTAAATGCAGGCTATAAGTTTGGGGATTATTCCAGAGACAATGAGGAGATCTAAAAGAATTTTGTATAGAGGAGTAATATGACTGTAAATCTGCTTTGAAATAGCTTCTATTACTATGAAGAAAATCTAGACATAAAGAAAAATCGAAGTTACAAAGTACCAAAGTACTCAAGAATTGCCCGATGTCCTGTATAACATGGGATTAATTGTTAGGACAGTCAGACTGGGAACCATAATTGTTTCATTTGGACTCAGTAAGTAACTGTTGAGAACATTCTCAAACCCAGCACTATGTGAGGTAGGTGGGTGGGTTACCTGTCCCCATCATGTATTCACTCTACTGGGGAGCGAATGTGTCACTGAGCTTTATGAATGTCAAGTGCAAATTATTTCTCACACATTCAAGAGAGATTCTTCATATTACAAAGTCTTGGGGGTCAATAAGTGACTTTTTAGCCAACTCCTGAAAAAATAGTTCACCAGAGAGAACTCAATGAGCCAGGGCAAGGGAAAGTGAATGTCCCAGACTGAGGAACCAACAAGTTCGAAGGCTCAGATATGAGAAAGAGCATGTTGATTTTTAAAAACTTCATGGAATCCAGTATGTGTAGAATGGGAGAGCAAGAGGAAAGAAAGGCATGATGATGAGAAGGTCATGGACAGCCTACCTATGTCCCAGTGTGGATTGTAGTCTACAGTCTTCAAAAAGTGAGAACTTACTGAAGACTTCATATGGGGCAGAAAGTGAAAAGACAGACATTAAAAACTGGGATGGGAAGGTGGGTGGAACCTACCGAAGCACATGGCTGAGAGGCTAGAACAGAGGTGTGCTGGAGTATATTGAAAAACTTGTTGCCAAAAGAAGACCAAAAAATTCTTAGTCAAGCATTACAGATATCCTTTGCTGAGAAAATGAATAGATAATTGATGGGAAAGGAAAGGTAGAGAGAGAAACCTTTTAGAGTGTTGTTAATTTTGGATCAGGGTTGGGGGTTAGTTGAACTTTAGTTGCTCCAGTGGAAATGGCAAAAAGAAACAAAAGAGCCTAGGATTATTTGGAAACTGGAGGAGACTTGAAGATTTATTGAATGAATATAAGGGGATGAGGTGTAAGGAAAAGCCATGGGCAATATTTGTGTTGCTGGCATAGTAGAACATACCTTCCACAATGAGAAAGAGCGAGGAACAAGGAAAAGTATATAGAGAGGATTTTAAAACACCATGTGTAACATACACAGTCTTTTCTATCCTGTTAGATTAGATTTACCTGGGATTTTTGAGGTGATTAAATCCAATTCCATCATTTTATATATGAAGAACAGTCAGAATTTAAGTGATATTAACAAGTTTCTTAACTAGCTAATGATACAATGGGAACTAAGCCCAGACCTCTTGAATCCTACATAACCCTCTCTGTCTTCTATGTTTGCTTCTCAAAGTGATCTGTGGACCCAAAATGATCAGTATCACCATCATAGGGATCTTAAAGGAAATGCAGATCTAAACCCCCATACAGATCTCCTGAACCTGAATCTAGATTTCAATAAGATATCTAGACAATTTGTATGCATAGCCTTATTCTATATCACAAATTCTTCTATCATATGAGGTCCAGGGCTGAGCTCACAATATTTGTATTTATAGCTAGAAAACAGATATATTTATTTTCCTTTTCTATGTATAAAATCTAGTACTATAATTCCCAATTTTCTGTTCAGTAGAAAGGACCATTTCTAGTCATGCCAGGGTACTGCTTCTACTCCTGGAAATGAAAGGTGAAACATTTTCAGCCATTTTTCCTGTGACTGAGGATACAATTGAATATAACTATGAGCTCAAAATGCAATCAATCTGCTATTTATGACAGCTTAAATTGATCTTAAGAATAAAGATAACAGCAGATCTCTTAGACATTGCTGGCTTTGTAACTTATCCTTGACAGTAATCTAATTATTTCTAGACAGACATCTTATTCTAAATTATTGTTGGAGAAAAGAACTTTCCTCTCAAAAGCTGCTGTCGACATGCCCCAAATCCTCTGTTCTGCGCAAGTCTTCAGGATACCTAAGTGTTTTTTCATAGAAACTGGGTTGATTCGAATTGAGATCAAGCTCTGGAGACTTTCAGATAATTTGGGGTTCATTGTTTACCCTATACATGGGGGTACTACACACTTCAGTTATCTATTTCCATACCCTAATCCCACCCTGGCCACATGTTTCTTCCTTTTCTTTACTCTTACAATTTTCTTTTCCAAGAATCTAACCCAGCCATTTTCTTCTAGTGCTGTAGTCTTTCACCTAAAATTACCCAGATCTTCAACAATTTAATGCTCGGTGATCATGTTTCCATGACAAAGGCAGCATCCTAAAGCCATAGCATAGTTGTATTTGTCTTGGTTCCCAGAACCTGGGACAATGTACTTTGATTCTGCAAAGACTCTGGAAATCAAGAAAGAGAGAAAATAAAAAGAGAGAAAGTGAGAACAGAGGAGAGGAGAAAAAAATACAGAAGGAAGGAAGGAAGGAGAAAGACAGAGAGAAAGAAAGAGAAAGAAAGAAGGAAGGAAAGAAAGAAAAAGAAAGAGAAAGAAAGAAAGAAAAGGAAAGAAAGAAAGAGGAAGGAAAGGAAGGAAGGAAGGAAGGCAAGCCAAGAAAACTTACACAACAAAGAAAGTTTATTAAGTCACAAAACTAAAAAGTGCAGAGTATGTTCTGGCTCTGGGTGGTTCAAACCCACCAAGTCCCAGGTGTCTTTTCTTGGCAGTATAGTAGCCCTCATGGCTATAGCCTCCACATCTTCACATCACATCAACGAGACGGAAAGAATCTCTTCTAGTTACTCCCATGATAAAGAGAGGAGACTCATTTTCTCAAGAAGCCAGATAGCTTCTGTTAACATTTAGTTGGCTATGGTACAGCCATCCCTGAAACAACCTTCATGTCCAGGGAGGTAACATTCTTGATTGGCTTAAACTAACCCAGGACACTCTTGAAATCAAAGCATGGTGGATGAGCCCAGCAAGGCCACTCATTATGTCTACCAAAGAGGATATGTGTACTAAAGAAAAATTATAATGTTTTGCAAAAGAGAAGAGCAACACATTAAAGATTTCCATTTTTTAAATAAGTGACTGAAAATCACATTTATATTGGGTTTAGAGACCTTAATACAGAACCAAGGCTTTAAAATACAGTCTAGGAATGATAAGAATTGTTTCTTGGATAACTTCTAGGAGTAAAGAACAGTGTCAAAAACTTCTGTTTCACATTAAAAGTGTCTGTTTCTTCAAACTGATTTAGCTCTTCTTGGTTTTATTCCTCTATACATGCAAATTTTTGAAGGGAATATTTTACCCCATTTCCTCTGTCTTGATTAAATGTCTGAATCCTGCAGCTCACTAATTTTGCTGTTATTCTGAGATCTAGAGTTTGTTTGGACTCTCAGATCAAATCTAACATCAAATACCATTTGCCTGTTAGTTCATTCTTTCTTCCCCTCCAAAGATCAAAGTCTATATGTTATAGGAGCACTGTGCTTTCTTTATTTACCTTCAGGCTATTATGTCCCACAACTGTACTCAGGGTTCATCTAGAATTAATCATGGGCTCCCATTCCAGTTGGGCACCCCCTTGCTCTGGTGCTGCATCAATTCAGCATGGACCAAAGGCACTATCTATTAGATGACCAATAGTTACGTGGGAGGGAGACATTGGCCCATGAGTACAAAGTTGCTGCAAAGATAGAAATGAATTCTAGAGTTCTGCTGCACAACTTGTTGACTATAGCTGATAATATTGTATTATATTTTGTTAAATAGCTAATAGAGATCTGAAATGTACTCATTATAAAGAAATGAAAAACTTTGAGTGATAGATATGCTAATTAGCCTGATTTGATCATTATGTGTATACATGCATCAAAACATTACATTGTATTCCTTAAATATATGTAAGTATTATTTGTCACTTTAAAACACAAAGCTAAAAAATAATAATGGCTTGTCACCTTAGATTTCAAGTCCTTCCTCTTTTTTACTACTGTTCTTTTAGTCAGACGCTGCTGGAAATATACTGCCATTTACAGTGTTAAAAATAGCTTCTTGTTTATCTAAAATTTTATTTTATACCATTCTAAGGAATTTATAAATTACAACTTGTATCTGAAGCTGAATATTTAAGTTATAGAGTAGAATTCTGGCTTGTTTTTATTTTTTTAATGTGTTTCCCTTCTAATTAGCTACCGTCTCCATGACAATTGTCAACCTCTGTAAATGCATGTTCAGTATGGATATAAATTATTTAAATTTAATGCTCTGCTTCATTCTTGGACTAATCCCAATGAACTAACTATGAAAATCTAATTTTAAAAATTACTATGACATAATTAGGACCATGTTCAATGTGACAGCACCGACGCATTTTAGACACTTTTAAAGTTGTAAAAGTGGTCATTTATTCCAAAACTGTGTGAAATATTTTGACAGAATGGTAGGCATAATTTCCTTAAGACAATCACACTATTTTTTTCCTTTCTTGGTTTAGCCTCCATATATTGAAATATAATTTGCTGTTCTGGAAAAGAATCTTGTTGGCTTTGCAGATATACTTCAGTCCATCATGTGGTCCTAAGAACACATACTTCGGAGATGGACTTGGGTTCAAACATAATTTGCACCATTTGTTTGTGGTGAAGATGTGGGAAGTTGCCTAGTCCCCCTACCTGCAGTTCCCCTTGGAAATGAATGAGCTAGGACAAGGACACCTCTTAGTGTAAGCCCGGATCATGCTGGGTTCGCGGTGAATGCTGCTATTAACTTGTGATTCCTCAGACATTCACCTCAGGCCCTTCCTAGAGTTGCATATCTCATCCATGTGGGAAGTGGAGAAAGGGTACTTAGAGACACACTTGGTTATTCTAAATATTTTGAGAAAAACATCTTCAGGGTAGGAAAAAATAATTCATAACTTTTTAATAAATTTCCCTGAAGACAGCTTGGATTATATAATGTATCTATACTGCAATCCTGAACCAGCCATATATTTTTTATACATGAAGACTTAATGAGACACAACCACCCCCATCCTATTTATTTATGTTGTTACTTTCTACTGCTTTCATGCTACAAATGTCGAATTGGGTTGATGCCACAGATCAGCTGGCCTGAAAAGCCTAGGATATTTACTGTCTATCCCTTTAAGGAAAATGTTTGTCAACTTTTGGGTTAAAATATCTCACTTAAGGTCATTAAAGGAATGACCTTTAGATGAATTCAATGGAGTTGGAGTAGTGTGAATTACTTTTAAGATCAATTTCAACAATCTTTGAACAATATAAAAAAACTCCATATAATTGTAAGGAAATATAACTGTGCAAAATTACATTTATTTCACTTAAAGCCAAAGATTATATCATTCTTAGTTTTCCAAAAACAGCTGGAGATAAGCACTTATGTATAGGTGGTTTATTTTGGGGAGGTGGTAACAGAATTGGAAAGATTGAAAGAAAGATGAAGGAAAGGAAGTGTTGTTGAACTGATCACTGCTATGGGCTTCTGAGCTTTAATCCTATAAACACCAGCCAAAGAACTGTGTCAAATACAACTAGAATGTCTACCTGGGGGCTAGCAAAGGGAACATGTGCCTGCCAGCTTCAGTCTTTCACTGAGCAAGCTCCCATGGGATGTTAACTCTCACAGTTCTAGGCTGGCACACACCTCAGTGCCAATGAGATTACCAGACAAATCCCTCAGCTCCCTGAGCCATCGAGAAGGCCTGTGCTCTCCAAAAGAAAGTGAGTTGCCCAGCACTGGCTGGAGAAGGCAGGTCAAGGGGACACAGAAGGTATCCAACACAGTGCCTGGTGTTTATTGAGTACTCCAGTTCTTTAAATCAGAGTAAGAAATGCTTTCTCTTCCTTTGCTAATGAACTCTGATACTCTGATACAGATGGAATGAGCAAGTAAGTTTCTTTAACCATTTTTTATGGTCAAAGTAATTGAAGAGGGAACTTAGAGACGTGAAATAAATAATAACCATCGTAAAAGTTATTGTTCATTTTCTGAAATCATATGATATGGTAGCTCATTCTGTAATCTCTTTACTTCAGTTGACTGACTTAAACCAAACAGTAAAGAATCCAGATAGATGAAATTGTTTACTGGACTCTATGGAAGAGAGCTCTGAGGTTCAGAAAGGTTAAGAAACTTCCCTAAGACCTCCTTACAGCTAGTAAATGGCAGGGCTTAAGGAAGACTCACACCAGGTCTCCCTGACTGCAAATTCATGCTCTGAAACATTTGCTCAACCTGCTTTTTAACATTCTTTAGTTGCCTTTTGGGGAACATGAATCTTTCATTGAACACGTTCTTCAATAGAATTTTTGTGAGCATTTTAATGATTCTAACACTATGACCAGGCTGTACACAAAATCTAGGCCAGTCAATAAAAAGATCGAAAACTCCAACATGTTTATCATTTAATCGGTTATTTTAATCACTTGCTATTGATTAGATTACTAGAGAATAGTGTATATCCAAAGTAAGTTGTAATCAATAAATATGTTGGAGTCCTTGCAGGCTTTTCAACTTTTATTATTTAACTTCTAGGGAGTAGAAAAATGATTTGAATCTGTAAATAGTATTTAAAAACACATTAATACATTGTAAAGTGACTTTCATAGCATAGTGTACTAGGGCTTTACAAAACATAGTTTCCCAGGTTGGAAATATAAACTAGGTCTCACCCTAGCCAATAACCCTGAAGTTGGAATCAGCAGTTCTGAGTTCAAGCTCAGCCCTGCCACACCTGTGGTTCCAGTCAAGCTCTTTAACCCATCAAAGCCAAATTGCTAAATTTTAAAATAAGCTACAGTCTACCTACCAGACTATCATAAAGATGTGGATAAGACAGTACACTTTAGAACACCCAATGTGATATAAATGGAAGGGCACCTTTGAAAGATCCCATAAAAGAATTGAATTTCTCAGTTTTTCACTGTATTTACAGTCTTAAAGTTACATGGGTGATATTTTCCCATCTATTTGTAGGCATTCTGCTACATGTTTCTAGAACCTGATTTTTCTGCATTTGAATTCAGATTACTCAATATTCTGTGAAGATGAAAGGGCTTAGACCCCAGAAAGCCCTGCACCTGCAAAAGAGACGACTGACAGATAGGATGGAAGTTCATTGGCTTTTAAATAAACTTTGCTGGAAAGCCTAAGGCTTGCTTTATTCCTGCCTCCGAAGTTTCAAAGGAAAAGTTTCTCCCTGCCAAATCCCAGGACAAAGAGTAAATGACCTGCCTATTCTCTGTCTCTGAGCAAAAGAGCCTGAAGGGACATGGCACTGGTTGAAATAAACTTAATGTGAAGGTTCTGCAGGAAAGTAAAACCTGACTCTGATGTTGCTCCTGATTCACTTGTCAAACTCCCCTTGTAGCTTTCTCAGTTGGTGATTTAATTCCTCCTTTCCTTTTGTAATGTTCCTGCCCACCTTCATTCTGCATTCTAGTACATTTGGAATAAAGACCTGTGCTGATAGGTTCCTCCAGTTCAATCTCAAGGCTTCATGCTGGAATGCTTCTGGTCTCTCCTCCTCAACACACTTATATGTACACAACAGGGTAAGTCCCTGTCAGTGTAGAGATACCCTGACTTATATACATGCTTTACTTTTATGGGTATGATTATTATGGTAAAAACAATTAATGTCAGAGCTACCCACTTAACAAAATTTTAAGTGTATAGCACAGTATTGGTAACTATAGGTCCAGTGTTGTACAGCAAGTCTCCAGGATTTATAGATTAAGTATAATTGAGAAATATTGTCCATTGACTAGTAACTCCCCATTTTCCTTCCTCCAACCCCTTAAAAGCCATAATTCTATTCTCCCATTCTATGAGTTTGACTCTCTTAAGCACTACACATGTAAGTGTGATCATCCAGTGTTTGTCCTTCTCTTACTGGACATATTCAATTCACATAGCGTAAAGTCCTCAAGGGTTATCCATTGTGTCACATATGGCAGCATTTCTCTCTTTTGACCATCATACCATCCAGCAATCCCACTTTTGAATTGACATCAGAATCTCAAATAGGTATTAGCATTCCAATGTTCATTGCAGCCGTATTCATAATACTCAAGATACAGAAACAACCTAAATAGGTGGATGAGTGGAGAAAATGTGCTGTCTACCCACTAGAATGTTGTTCAGTCTTAAAATACATCTGTGTGAGCTTCTTAATTGACATACAATTTTTGGTTTTATTTTCTTTTTATTTGAAATTAATCTTCCAACATTTCAGAATCAAATGTTCTATACATGCGCAATGTGAGATTTCTGCCGTGTTCCTATGTCAGAGGCGTTGCCACTGGTCCACATGCCAACGGCATAAGTCCGGGAGCGGAGATGGAGCTGCCCCGTGTGACTGAGTGAGGGCTCTGTAATGCAGCACAGTCCCTTCTGGTCCATTTTCTGTTACATTCCTGGCCACCCCCTATGACGTGAAAGTTTGTCTTTTGTTTTAAAACTTCATTTTTACCTCCAGAGGCTAAATGCCTTTTCTCTGAGTCATCTGACCCCAACAATAAAGCAGTCAGTTACATCCATGCTCTCCCTATGCCAATAACAAAAGATTTTTTTTAACATCACTTGGACTGATGTAGGTCCCTTTGAATAAAATGTGAGGAACTAGAATGTACCAGAATGCAAGTGTGAAGAGGATACGGTCTTTCTTTTCTTTTTTTATTTTTCCATTTTTTTCTCAGTACTGGGAATAGAACACAGAGGCTAATATTGAGCTGTATTACCCAACCGTTTTCTTTTTTTTTTTTTTTTTCAGTACCAGGGATTGAACTCAGGACCTTGCACTTGTGAGGCAGGCATGGTGCCACTGAGCTAAATCCCCAGCTCTCCCAACCATTTTTTAAAAAAAATTTTGAGGTGAGGTCCGGGGCTCGTCTTGCAGCCCAACCTCCATCCCACGCTCTCTAAGCTGGACCTGCTAGGTGAGAGGAGCAGCTTGAAGCCCCGCCCACCCCCAGGCCCAAGCCATGGTGAGGTCTGCTTACCAATGCCCCCCACCCCGCACCCCGCCTTGCGCCTCTGGCCTTCTGGCTTTTCTGCTACCTGATCCCACACTACAGAGGCACAGGAGATTATAAAGACACTTGTCCTGAGCGCCACAAGGTAGAGCAGAAATTAGAAACAGAAAGAGGGCTTCTCAGGCTCCTCGATTAAAACTGAAGCTCAGCAGAAAAGTAAAGAGAATCTCTACAATAAAGGCACATCGGACCACTGTACTTGGTCTGCTGCTGGCTTGCTGAGACTCATTGACTCGTATATGCACAGGGATTCCTACGCTGCCTATTGTGACAGCAAAGATATACCCTGAAGGAGGCCCATAATTTCTAGTGCTATTTGCAAAAAAGAAAAAAAATTTTTTTTCTCCTATTTTCAATTCTTAATTTTTACTTTCTCTCTACTCTTCAAAGTTATACTTTTCTTTCTTTTCTTTCTTTTATCTTCCCCCCCCTCACTTACTCTCTTGCTGTCCCACATTGCTCATCTCCCCATTTGTTCCTTTCTGCACTGAATTCGGATTTCTCCCTTATTGTTTTTTTCTTCTCTTTTTCCTTCTCTGGATTATCATTAGGTTTAAAGGAAAGTAAATTTGGTATATAGCCTCCCTGCTGCTGTTAGGTGATTCTATTCACATCTTTGTTCTTTCATTCTGCCATTTTTCTCTTGCCTTTAACAACTTCTTAGAGTTTGTGTGATATTTCTGTGTTTTCTGGCCTCATCGCTAATCTTACCTGTTCTTTCTACCTGACACTCCCTCCCCAACTCCTTTTAACTCCCCAGCCCGAAGGGGAAAGATGCTATATTGAAGAGCTTATTCATTATAAACTTATGTTAGGATGGTCCTCGGTTTTAACTCACAGAGTTAAAATTGATAGATTAATAACTACCACAAATTGTCATTTTCTTAGCTGTGCTTGATGCTATGGTATTGCTGACTATGTCATTTGGGCTAACATGTTGTGATTGATCTGATTAGTTTTCCTTCCTGGTATGAGGCAAACAAAATAGCCTCAGAGTCATTTTCCTACCTGGTATAAGGAAAATAAAATAGCCAAACACAAGCTATATCTAGAAGACACCTATGAAAAGCAATCATTCCACAAGGGTTCTAAACACAAGCAATAAGGATACCTACGTTAAGCAATTTTGAAATATCAACCCAGGAATTAAACCAAGGACAGTACCAAAAGCAAAAATGAGAAGACACTTAAGCAAGGCACAAACGCAGGCTTCCACACCACAAAAAGGAAATTCTGGGGGAAATGAGGTGGAAAAGTCTGACAAGCAACCACTTGGACAACCTGAACTGATAGCACAGGAAGTAACAAAGCAGATGCATGAGGCTCTAGAAAAATTCAAAGCAGAAATAATCTCCTAGGTAAATACAGACATGGTGAGCACAATGAAAGGCATGATTAGAAGCTCTAGAGCAGAAACAGATAAGAAAATAGATGAAATCAGAAATATGCTGGAAGCCATGAATGCCCAGCATAAGAAAGAAATGGAAACCATGATTGCCCAACATAAGAAAGAAATGGAATCCATGAAACAGATTCAAACAGATATTCAGGAGATCAAAAACTCCATTGAAAGCATGCAGAGCAGACTAAGAGAATCTGAAGACAGAATATCAGATATAGAAGACAGGATTGTGCTTAAGGACCATGAAAACAGATTTCTTAAGGATAATAAGGGACCATGAGAAATCAATCCAACAGCTGCTAGATGATGCAAAGAAGAATAACATAAGACTGATAGGAGTCCACAAAAAAACAGGAGAAAGTACAATTGACATACAAAACCTGTTCACAGAAGTAATAGTAGAAAACTTCCCAGACAGAGGTAGAGAATTGGACATACAGATAAGTGAGGCATATAGAACTCCAACCAGCCATGACCAAAAAAATCTACACCTAGACATATAATAGTCAAGATCCCAGAAACCCAACAGAAGAACAAAATTATATAGGCAGTGACAGAAAAGAAACAAATCACCTGCAAAGGAAAGCCCATCAGAATCACGGCAGACTTCTCAACACAAACCCTCAAATCAAGGAGAGCCTGGAGTGAAGTATTTCAAGCCCTAAAAGAAAATAACTTCCAACCTAGACTGTTGTATCCGGCAAAATTATCTTTCAAAACTGATGGGGAAATTAGATACTGTCATGACAAAGAACACCTGAGAAACTTCATGAGCACCAAACCAGCATTTCAAACAATTTTAAGCAATATCCTAGAAAAAGACAATGAGGGTCACAACTCCATGAGGTCCAGCAGAGAGAAGGCACCATGCAAGGTAAGACACTAAAGCAAAAGGGGGGAAAATAAGAAATAAAAGAGCTAACAACAGTAAAACATCATGACAAGGATGAGTCATTATCTGTCAATTATAACTATCAATGTTAATGGCCTCAATTCACCAATCAAAAGAAATAGACTGGCAGAATGGATTAGGAAGCAAAACTCATCAATATGCTGTATAAAAGAAACACACCTAACTCGGAAGGAAATTCATAGACTGAAAGTAAAACAATGGAAAACAGTTCTCCATGTGACAGGAACCCAGAAAAAAAGCAGGCATAACAATCTTATTTGCAGACAAAGTAGATTTCAAACCAAAACTAATTAAGAGAGACAAAGATGGTCACTACATCCTTGTGAAAGGAACAATGCAAGAGAAAGAGATGACAATCCAAAATATATATGCACCAAATACAAATGCCCCCAACTATACAAAACAAATATTAATGGACATGAAAAACCAAATAAGCACTAATACAATTGTAGTGGGGGACCTCAACACCCCTCTATCACAAATAGACAGATCAACTCGAAAACAAATTAACAATGAAATTCTAGAACTGAACCAAGCTATTGAACAAATGGACTTAATAGATGTTTACAAAATGTTCCAACTCACAAAATCAGAATACACATTCTTTTCAGCTGCACATGGGTCATTCTCCAAAATAGATCACATGCTAGCTCACAGGACATATCTAAGTAAATGTAAAAGAATCTAAGTTATCCCCTATATATTATCAGACCATAGTGCAATACAATTGGAGATCAATAACATAAGAAACCACAAAACACACACAAATACATGGAAATTGAACAACACCCTCCTGAACAACCAATGGGTGACAGAGGAAATTAAAGAAGAAATTAGACAGTTTCTGCAAGTAAATGATAATGCCAGTGCAAGATACAGGAATCTGTGGGACACAATGAAAGCAGTTCTATGTGGGAAATTCATAGCAGTGAATGTCCATATTAGGACAACAGAGAGAACTCAGTTAAATAACCTAATGTAGAACCTGAAGCTCCTAGAAAAAGAAGAGCATAGCAAACCCAAAGCTCGTACAAGAAAGGAAATTATAAAGATCCGAGCAGAAATCAATGCAATGGAGACTAAGAGAACAATACAAAAAAATCAATGAATCAAACAGTTTTTTGAAAGAATAAATAAAATTCATAAACCTTTAGCCAACCTTATCAAAAAAAGGAAAGAAAAGACTCAAATCCATGCAATTGAGAATGAAAAAGGCAAAGCCACAACAAATCCAGCAGAAATTCAGAGAATCATCAATACTTACTTTGAGAACCTGTACTCTAATAAAATGGAAATCACAGAAGAAATGGACAGATTCCTAGATACATATGAATTGCCAAAATTAAATGAAGAAGATATAGAAATTCTAAACACCCCAATAACAATGAGTGAAATTGAAAATGTAATAAAAAACTTACAAACACAGAAAAGCCCAGGTCCTGATGGCTTCACTGCTGAATTCTACAAGATATTTAAAGAAGAACTATTGCCATTACTCTTTAAACTCATCAAGGAAATTGAAAGGGAAACAAGGCTTCCAAATTCATTCCTGGAAGCAAGTATTACTTTGATCCCAAAACCAGGGAAAGACTCAACCCAAAAAGAGAATTACAGACCAATCTCCCTAATGAACATAGATGCAAAAATCCTCAACAAGATACTGGCAAATAGAATACAGAGTGTCATCAAGAAGATCATACACCCTGACCAAGTTGGATTTATCCCAGGGATGCAAGGATGATTCAACATCCATAAATCAATAAATGTAATACACTATATTAACAGAGTCAAGGACAAAAACCACATGATCATCTCAATAGATGCAGAAAAAGCATTTGACAAAATCCAACACCCATTCATGATAAAAAAGCTACAGAAAATTGGAATAGAAGGGCTTTATCTCAATCTGATTAAGGCTATCTATGAAAAACCAACAGCCAACATCATACTAAATGGTCAAAAACTGAAAACTTTCATGCTAAAATCAGGAACAAGACAAGGATGCCCACTATCACCACTCCTGTTCAATATAGTTCTGGAAACATTAGCCACAGCAAGTAGAAAAGAAAAAGAAATAAAAGGAATAAAGATAGGAAAGGAAGAAGTGAAACTGTCATTATTCGCTGATGGTATGATACTTTACATAGAAGATCCAAAAAACTCTACCAAAAGACTTCTGGACTTAATTGACAGATTCAGTAGAGTACCTGGATATAAGGTCAACACTCAAAAACCAATAGCCTTCTTATACGTAAATAGCAGACCCATTGAGAGAGAATTTCAGGAAATAATTCCTTTTACAATAGCATCTAAAACAGTGAAATATCTAGAAATCAACCTAACAAAGGAAGCAAAAGACCTCTGCACTGAAAACTACAGCACTCTGAAGAAGGAGATTGAAGAGGATATAAGAAAATGGAAAGATATACATTGTTCCTGGGTAGGAAGAACCAGTATAGTGAAAATGGCCATACTTCCAAAACTACTGTATAGATTCAATGCAATGCCGATTGAATTTCCAATAATATACTTCACAGAACTAGAGAAAACAATCCAAAAATTCATTTGGAAGCAGAAGTAACCTAGAATAACAAAAGTAATTCTAGGCAACAGAGACATGGCTGGGGGGATCACAATCCCCAACTTGAAACTATACTACAAAGCTACTGTGGTAAAAACAGCATGGTACTGGCAAAGAAACAGACCCGAAGATCAGTGGAATAGATTAGAAGATGCAAAAACAACTCCAGACATACTCAGGCACCTCATCTTTGACAAAGGAGCCAACCACCCTCATTGGAGGAGAGATAGCCTATTTAATAAATGGTGTTGGAAAAACTGGATTTTAACCTGCCACAGATTAAAACTGGACCCATACCTATCACCATGCACTAAACTAAGATTGGTGTATTAAAGATCTAAGTATTAAGCCAGAAACACTAAACTTGCTGGAAGATAAGTTAGGTAGGACTCTTGATGACATTGGCATAGGAAAAGACTTTATGAACAAATCTTCAGTAGCCCAGGAGCTAGCACAAAGAATCAACAACTGGGATCTCATCATACTAAAAAGCTTCTGCACTGCAAGAAAAACTACCAACAGAGCTAAGAGACAACCTACAATGTGAGAAGAAATATTTAGCAGCTGTACCTCAGACAAAGGTCTACTATCTAGAATATACAAAGAACTGAAAAAAAAATCAGACCCCCCAAATTCAAAGACCCAATTCAAAAATGAGCATCCGAAATGAACAGACATTTCTCAGACAAAGAAGTAAAAACAGCAATTAAATATATGAAAAAATGTTCAACATCACTGGTCATTCGAGAGATGCAGATGAAAACACTGAGATTCCACCTCACCCCACAAAGATTGGCTGCTATCAAGAAATCAACAAATAACAAATGCTGGCGGGGTGTGGAGAGAAAGGAACCCTTCTCCATTGTTGGTGGGAATGTAGACTGGTGCAACCACTGTAGAAATCAGTATGGAGATATGTCAAAGAACTAGGACTACAGGTCCCATTTGACCCAGCTATTCTCCTACTGGGAATCTTCCCCAAAGAATTAAAAGAGTCATACCACAGCGATATATGTGCACCTATGTTTATAGTGACACAGTTTGTAATAGCTAAAGTTTGGAAACAGCCCAAGTGCCCATCGACTGGAAACTGGATAAAGAAGATGTGGTTTTTGTATGAAATGGAGTACTACTCAGCCATAAAGAATGAGAAACTAGAGACATTTATAGCTAAATGGATGTATATTGAGGCCATACTCTTAAGTGAAATAAATAGGACACACATGTGTAAATACCTAATAGTTTCTCTAGTGTGAGAAATTGAAAGTGTAAATAAGGATGAAAATGGTTAAAATGAATAATTGATAATTTGAAATAAGAAAAAGTCCAAGGGTTAGGGAATGGTGGGAGGGGAAGGGGAAAGGGAAGAAGGGAAAGGAAAAATTATGAGAAAGGAAAAAAAAATGGAATCAAACTCTAAGTTAATAGGGAAGGGTGGAGGGGGTAAAGGGTGCACAGGTAATGGGAGAAAAAATAAAAACTAAGATACATCATGTTCTGGTACAAACACCCAAGGATAAATGTAAATGTATTTTATACCTAAAATGTACCAATAAATATATATATAAAGAGAAAAATATTTTGAGATGGTGTCTCAGTAAATTACCTATTTTGACCTCAAACTTCTTCTTGTGCTCTTCCTGCCTCAGCCTCCCAAGTAGCTTGGATTATAGCTCTGTACTGCCGAATTTTGTTTCCTTCATTACCATGTCTACAGTGCTGAAAATTGTGCCTATATATAATTGGTGCTCAATAAACTTGTGTTGAATGACAAAATAAACTGAACTCATGTTGTCTCTACATCTTCCAAATTCTTAAGGTGGAAAAACAATTTTTTTAATTGAAAAATCATCCTAAATCTTATTTTCACTTGTTATCCTGTATGTTGACCAATGAAGACTACCAAAGCTTTGATTTCTATCTAGACAGAATTAGTTGTTAAAGCAGTAGGGCACTAAAATTTCAGTTCAGATTCCATTTTACCACTGACTGTTGTATGACCTTGGACAGATTCCTTGTGCTTTATCTATAAATGGTATTTACTTCATGTAGTCTGGAGTTAAATGAGATGATCTGTGCAAATCCTCTGGGAGAGAACTTAGCAGGTAGTACATACATGATAAATATTAAATATTAATGTTGTACCTTGAAGATAATTTCAGAATGGAGGCTAGTAAATCATTCTATCTGGAGAAGAGAATTTATGTAGGACAGTAGTTGGGGGTGATAAAGGTAGAATTAAATAGTCCAGGAAATGAGAGTTGCAGAATATGTTTAAGAATGGAAATAATTTAATTCTTATTCTCACCCCTCCCTAACACATACACTATGCACTGGGAAAGTTAACCTGGTGGTAGCAGAGGATGAGCTAGACTAAAGGTGAGCACTACCTATGGTCTGTACATGTATACACAGATGCAGATTCCAGGTTTTCTTCTGCTTGTTTTTTTATGTACATAGAAGTTGTTATTGCCTTCAGTTTGAGAATTTGGAGTTAATTCTAAAAGGCTAATTTGTTCCCATATGTATCACTTAGGCAGAGCACTTGGAGGCTCTGGCCCCTCCCCAATCTGCATCAGCGCTTCTAAGAATAATGCAACAATCAAGGAAGGAAATTTCTCCCACTCACTTTGCTCTCTCTATGGTACTTAAGCTTTTCAAAGTAACAGCCCCTTGGGAACAATTGGTCATCTGGAAAGCTATCTTGGGAGCTCTTCAAAGTCAGCATTCTCAGTGCATTTCTTTATGACCTAGTGAGTGGAGGAAGCTAAGAAGAGCAGATTTTTTGAGGTTGTTTTCAAACACTGTTCCACTTGGATTTTTTTCCATCCATGGATGGAAAATTCAGCTAGACTCCAGTTGTTTTGGCTATTTCTCCCAAAGTAATAAAAAATATTTCCTCAAATGAAAAATTTATTGAACTGAAGAAACTTAAAGTACTTTCCAGCCAAATAGCCAAAGAAGGATACCATTTAATAGTGCTCCAAGAAGTGGTCCGGTTTGGAGAAGAAAAAGGAGTTAATTCAAATTTATATTCAGATCATAAGCGTTTCATTCATGTATGTATGAATTTATTCATTCAGAAAGTATATATATCAAGTATCTAGTCTATTCCTGGTCCTTCCTGTTTAGTGTTGAACAACATAGAAATGTCCCCATCAATAGTGGACATACATAGAGATCCACCCTATATATGTTATGTGTAAGATCATGATTAATGTCTTTTGGAGGCTAAATGCAATAAAAATTAACAGTTTGAATTTTTGAGTCACATAAACCTGGGAAATTTCCCTGAGCAGCAGCTACTATATTAGTAAATTGGAAAAAGTAATAGTATATCATTCATATACTGTTGAAAAGATTAAATGAGAAAATGCATATTGAATGATTATGTCAGAGACATAATCAGTGCTCTATAAAAGTTAGCTATTATGACAAAGTGGTGCCTAAAGACACACTACTCATTGATTGTCATTCTTTTTAGAACAGATCATTCCAGTAGTAGTTTCTGTCCTCACTCCACTTATCTGTTCTCATACAGCCACTGGTAGATGTAAAAAAACCCTAATCTGATGAGGCAAGAAGAGGGCAGATGAGGGGAGAAGATGGGAGGGAAGGGAGGGGGAAGAAGAGGAAGAGAAAGTAGGAGAAGGAGACAAAGAAGAGGACTGTGGGAGTAGGAAGAAGAATGAAAGATACTGATTTTTTGAACAGGAAGAAAGCAGTAGATTGATTCTATAAACTTGACTTGATCAGTAGTATTAAATAGTCATCAAAATGTGAACTAGAATAATAAAAACATTGGTTGTCTTAAGCATTTTTTATTTGGGATGATAAATCAATTATAAAATATCTAATCAATTAGGCATGGTAATCATTTAAAGCTTTAAAATTAATTTTAGCTCCAAATAATATTTATAGTTCTCAAAATTTTGGGTCAGTGAAAATGACTTTATTCTAATTCAGAAACTGTACAGCCAAGAAGTGCTAGAATAAGATAATAGTTGAGTAAGTTGTCTTCATGGATCAAATCAGAATTGATGGCATGTAAGGTGTTTTTATTATAAAATTCATAAGGGCTTCATCTGGAGATCCATTGTTATGGCTTTTATTTAAAATGCCCCCTAAAAGTCTCATCCTTTTGAAGTTTGGTTTGCTAGTTGATGGGCCTTTGGTAGTTGATTGGATCTTGTGGGCTGTAACCACATCAATGGATTAATCCACCAATAAATTCATAGCTCAATGAGCTTACTAGGATGTGGGGCCTAATTGGATAAAGTGTAACAGTGGTTAAGGTGCTTTGAAGGGTATATTTTGTCCCTAGTCCCTTACTGGCTCTTCTCTGTCCCCTTTCTGGACTACCATGAGGGGAACAGCTTTCCTCAACAGCCCTTCAGCCATGATGTTTCTGCCTTGCCGCAGGCCTAAAAACAATGGAATCAGCAGTGTATGGACTGGAACCTCTGAAACTATAAGCCAAAATAAACAACTTCTTCTTTGTTATTTTCAGGCATTTTGTCACAGTGACTCAAAGCTGATTAACACATCCATCTTTCACCATTTTAACAACAAACCATTCGTGAGGAAAGACTAGCTGTAGAAATAGCCAAAGTAGTGACCACCTATACTGCATAATTTTAGAGTTAAAGAGATTGTATAGATATTTTTTTCCTATTTAATTGTAATTCCAGTCAATTCTTTTAATTACTATTGGACATCAAAGGCTCTTAGAAAAATAAATATTTAAGCTATCAAATAGTTATATATGTGTGTATATATAAATACATATTTTATATATAAATGTGTTCATATTTTATAGGACAGGAAATCAAACAAGAGGCACTCTACCATTGAGCCATCTCCAGCCCTTTTTATTTTTTGAGATCAAGTCTTACCGAATTGCCCAGTCTGGCCTTGAACTTGTGATCCTCCTGCCTCAGCCTCTCAAATAGCTGGGATTATAGGTGTTTGTTGCTGCATCTAGCAGTAGTTTACATTCACATGAGTAAATTTGTCAGTATCTTTTATATGTAAATATATGCCCGTTGACCAAGATTCAAAATGTTCTGAGGATTGTTAAGAATAACTGAAAATCTCACATTTCCTATAAAACAATCACATCTCAAAGTTTCATACATGCACATATATATTTCTTTCACAAATGAGTCTGCATTGTACATATTATTCTTTGATACATCTTAATCTACACTATATTTTGATGGTCCTATGTTTGTATGTGTAGAGTCTCTCTATTTTATACTTACAAAATAATGATGTTAGATTTAATAATTTTCCTTAATGGTAAACATTGGATTATTTCCAAATATTTGCTATTTCAAAGAATGTTAAAATAATTGTTTTTATATAAATGTCTTTGTGCATATGGTTGAATATTATTTCTTTAGGATAAATTCCTACAATCCAAACATAAAATTCCAAAATAATTCTGAGAACATTTTAAAATTTGATTGATTATGCCAAATTATCCACCCAAAACATTTCATAAATTTAGAATCCCATTGCTTTACTTAGAAATTTTGCAAGTGACAAAAAGTCCTATTTAAAAGTAATCAAAACAAATAAAGGTTTATTTTTTTTATGAAAGAGTAGGCCTGTGCCAGGGATTTAGCTCAGTGGTTCTGCCGCCTGCCCTGTAAGCACAAGGACCAGAGTTCGATCCCTGGTACCAAAATAAATAAATGAAAAAGAGTGGGCCTGGAGGTAGACAGCTGCTGGTATTTGTTCAGTGGCCTAAAAATACCATAGCTGCCTTGAGAATCAGCCTGAACTCGATTCCCAAGTGTGGCAGAGGAGACTAATGGTGGGGTGTGCCGTCAGTCATTTGGGCTTTTCCTCATGTTGGCCAGATGCCAGCCACTGCTCCAGGGATTCTGTCTACATTCCAAGCAAGTTGAAGCTGAGAAGGAAGACCCTCAATATAACTCTACCTTGTTACCAATAAACACTTTCTTGTACACTTCCCCAGAACAGCTATGGGTTAGGAGCCTTCCACAATATTTTTGTTGGTTATAACATTTGGTTATAACAGTGTGACATGACCACAGTGCACCAAAGAAGGCTGCAAAAATAAGTATTTATATTTCTAATCTCTAAAGTTGAGGCAAATAAAAGAGAAGGTAGTAGAAAATGTATTTGTGTTAACAAGATGCCAGTCTTCATAAAACCCAAAGAAGTACCAAAAAACATTGCCATTTTATTGCATCTTTGCCAATATTAGAAATTCCAAGCTATCTTATTTGACTTACAGGTCACAAAAATAGTATGTCTAATTGTGAAAATTTAATTTAGCTGTTAATTTTCAGGGCTGGGCATTTATTTATTTTAAATTGGTCCTTTGAAGTCCTTTTCCTTGAATCTCCGATTTGCTAATTATTCATGAATTGTTCACCTTCATACCGAACGCTCGTATATTCAGGAATAGGTTTCCATACAGAGGTATAATACAGGGATGTTAAGTCTCTGACTTAAGAGAAAATGACAGCCAAATATAAAGCCCTTCAATTGAAAGGCAAGACTTTAATATGTGCTCAAAATAACTTCCTTTATTATTTTTGTTTTTAGTTATGTCATTACACTGAAGAAAAATAGCTTGCCACAGCACCACACAATCTCAGAGGAAGGGTAGAGATAAAGGTAGGAGCCGACATCCTTTGATAAAACCAGTACACAGGTCAAGCATTTCATACATCACTGAAATTCATATTAAACAAAGGATCATACTCAATACTCTTGATCACCATTCTGAAGATTATAATTAAGATTGTTAGTAGTCTTTGAAATCAGTATTTATTGGGGTTTTTGCTTGTTTGCTTGATTGTTTGCTTTTGTTCTCCCTCTAAAAAGCACCAAGTGGATTTCAATGTCTACATCCTTCAGGTGTGTACGCTGGAATCATCAGTCTAAATGGGATGGGTTCTCTCCATGGTCCTGAAATCAAATGTCTTAAAAACCAAATGCAGCTTATTTCACAGAACTAGAGAAAACAATCCGAAAATTCATTTGGAACCAGAAGAGTCCTAGGATAGCAAAAGCAATGGTAGGTAACAAAGAAAAGGCAAGGGGTACCACAATCCCCAACTTGAATCTATACTACAAAGCTATTATGATTAAAATAGGATGGTACTGGCAAAGAAACAGATCCCAGGATCCGTGGAACAGATTAGAAGATGCAGAAACAACTCAAGACATACTCATCCAACTCATCTTTGACAAAGGAGCCAAACACCCTCATTAGAGGAAAGATAGCCTCTTTAATAAATGGTGCTGGAAAAGCTGGGTCTCAACTTGCCAAAGATTAAAATTAGACCTATATCTCTCACCATGCACTAAACTAAAATTGAAATGGATTAAGGATTTAAATATTAAAACAGAAACACTAAAAATTCTGCAAGAGAAATTAGGTAGAACTCTTGAAGACATTGGCCTAGGAAAAGACTTCATGAACAAAACCTCAGTAGCATGGGAACTAGCACAAAGAATCAACAACTGGGATCTCCTCCTATTAAAGACTTTCTGCACAGCTAGAGAAACCACCTACAGAGTAAAGAGACAACCCACAATGTGGGAAAAAAAATTTATCAACTGTTCTTCAGACAAAGGTCTACTATCTCAAATATACAAAGAACTTAAAAAAAACAGGACCCTCCAATTTTCTTTTTTTTGTACCAGGGATCAAACTTGGGTTCTTCTGCTTGCAAGGCTGGTGCTGGAACCACTGAGCTAAATCCCTGGCCAAGACCCCCCTCCAGTTTAAAGACCCAGTCCAAAAATGGGCATCTGAAATGAATACACATTTCTCAGATGAAGAAGTAGAAACACCACATAAACATGAAATATTGTTCAACATCACTGGTCATCCAAGAGATGCAAATGAAAACAATGCTGAGTTTTCACCTCACTCCAGAAAGAATGGCTTCTATCAAGAAATCAACTAATAATAAATGTTACTTGTGGGGAAAACAAAGGAACCCTTCTCCAATGTTGGTGGGAGTATGGACTGGTGCAGCCACTGTGGAAATCAGTATGGAGAGTCCTCAAAAAACTAGGCTTCAATGTCCCATTTCACCCAGCTATTCCCCTGCTGGGTATCTTCCCAAAAGAATTAAAAGAATCATACCATAGTGATATATGCACACCCATGTTTATAGCAACACAGTTTGTAATAGCTAAATCTTGGAAACAGCCCAAATGCCCATCAACTTGTGACTGGATAAAGAAAATGTGGCTTTTTTTTTTTTTTAGAAAATGGAGTACTACTCAGCCATAATGAATGAGAAACTAGAAACATTTATAGCTAAATGGATGCACATTGAGGCCATACTCTTAAGTGAAATAAATAAGACACACATGTGTAAATACTGAATAGTTTCTCTGGTGTGAGAAACTGAAAGGGTAAATGAGGACCAAAATAGATAATAGATAATGTGAAATAGGAAGAAAAGGTCCAAAGGAGAAGGGGAAGGGGAAGTTAGGGGGGATAGGAGAAAGGAAAGAAGGGAAAGAAAAAAATATGAAGAAAGAAGGAAAAAACAGAAACAAAGTCTTTGTGAATACAGAGGAGAAGAGGGGTTGAAAGGAGGGCATGGCAATGGGGAAAAAATAAGAACCAAGATATGTCATGAATAGATACAAATTTCCAATGATGAATGTTATCATAATGTATACCTAAAATGTACCAATGAACTTAATGAATTTTTAAAAATGCAAGGAAGTGAATTCCAACACAATTCACATATTAAGAAGTTTCTCATATGCATTACCTTGAGAAAAAGTTTGATTGATGTTGAAAGTAACTAGAAAAGTCAAATATTCATGTTTGGAAAAATGCAGTAGGAATGCTAAGGGGTTTGCTGGCCTAATATGCCCCAATCTTCATACTTAATAATAATAAAAATCAATCTTCTACAAATTACCTGGAGAATATTGGTTGGAAAATTTCTTTATAATTGCTTTTCTTTCTTTCTTTGTTTTTCAATTTATCAGCACTGAGGATTGAATCCAGGTTCTCATGTGTGCTAAGCGTATGCACTAACATGGAACTACTCCCTCAACCTGTCAGCATTGACAATAGGGCCTTAAGCCAACAGTGGGCAACAGTTAAGTGTATAGTCAAAAGCCAGATTACTTCAGTTACAATTCCAACTCTACTGTCTATGTGACCTTGGATAAAGCTATTATCCTGTTAATATCTCAAGTTTCTTTTATGCAAGGTAGGTATAGTAATACTACATATCACACAGTTATTGTGCATATTAAATGAATTAACACATGGAAATATATCTATATCCTATGGTAAGTGTTCTAATTTTTCAGACATTATAGCATGTTTTCTATTAAACATCGTAGATAAGCATTGAAAAATTATCATATTGTCTATGCCAACCCTCAATGAAACATGATAAAATCCACATAAGATTGTAACACAATTTTTATAATCTTTTAAACTAGGGTTTAGATTTATAAAATAGATATTTTCTATTGTGCTAATACCAAAATAATTACATAAGTTATCTACTACTAGAAAACAAACTGTCATAGAGTATTAAGGCTTAAGACAATAAAAAATGATTATTTTTTGAATTTTAGTTGTTGCTTGGGCAATCCCTCTGCTGGTCTCACCTGCATTCACTCATGCAGCCAGTGTGCTGGAAAATCAACAGATGGTTTGACTCTGCTGAAACAGTTGGAGCATCTTGGCCTTTTCCTCTAAATTGATTTTGTCCCAGCTGTTTTTATTGAATAATAATCTCAGGAAAGTATTCCCAAGAGGATGATTTTTAAAAACCTACAAACATTTATATGACCCAGGAAGTCCTCTACGTACTCAATTTTTCAGAGAAAGTCACAATGCCAATTTTGTTAAAGGTTGTGAAAACTAGACTTTGCCTCCTGAAGGGACAAGCATTAAAGGAAAGCTGCAGAAAATAGAAGTTGATGCAGCTGTATTTGAAACTACAGTAATATGTTTCATGCTCCAATGTTACCTAGTATTATTAATAGAATTATTGTAAATGAGTGAAATGCAAAAGAGAAACTTTAAGTTGCTCTATCCTTTGTACATTATATGGCCTTACTTATTTTGATCCTATGGCCTTTTTATGAAGAAATCTGCTAATTTTGAGTTTATAGATGAGGAAACTGAGATGTAAAAATGTTAAGCTGTTACCACACCCTACCACTTAATAGCAAACCCTTTTCATATAGATCTGCCCTAAACTGTTGGGCAGCCAATCAAAGATTCTGGGTTGTTTAGAAGAGATGTGATAAATAAAAGGTCTTAGAGGAAAAAGACAGGACAACTAGATGGCTGAGATAAAATCCACCTTGAGTTTTTGTTTTTGTTTTTGTCTTTGTTTTTAGCATAATGTATTGTTTATTGGGAGGAAACGGCATCTGCTATAACAGATGAAAATGACCAAAATGAACCCATCATTGTAGCATTGCTAAATTCACTTAGTAATTTTTTTCAGTACAAATGATCCACAAAACCTTGTCTGCCAGCATTTTAACTTTAAAAGGAGAATACACACAAGCAGCAGATATTGTTGTGTATACATGTGTTTTATATATATATATTTATATATTATATTTATATATTTATATACTAATTATATACTATATATACTTATATACTATATATATACTACAGATATATATATTTAATACTACTATGTACATGTCACTTTAGATGTCAGTTGGGCATGTTTTAAATTATATATTTAAATATACCAGGAGAGTAACCCGGAGTCCAGGGAAATGGAGACCTGTGGGCAGTCTGCTAAGACAGGATCAGCATTCCACTGCTCCCAACCAAGAGGTAGGGGCTTCTGGGCTGGCATTCCACCACTCCCAGCCCATAAGAATGGGCTTCCGGGCCACCATTCCACCACTCCCAACACAGAGGAGGTAAGGCCTGCAGGTGTCAACAGCACACCCTCCGATCGAAATGAGAAGACACATAAACAAGTCTCAAAAACAGACTTCCAGATCACCTACAGCAACCCCAAAGGGAAAAGAGTTGAACACTCTCATACTCAACCAGCTGTACTCCCTGAACTGGCAACAAAAAAGAATCTGGAAAAAATGAAATCAGAAATAATTTCTCATGTAACAGCAGAGATTATGCCCATAGTGCAAGACATGATTAATAAATCTAGAGAGGACACAGATTTAAAAAATAGAGGATATGAGGAACATGATGGAATCTCAACATAGGAAACAAATGGAATCCAGAGTCACTCAGAACACGCTGAATCAGCCCGCTGCAGACAGGCAGGTCTGTGCACGCCCTACTGAGGTCCTGAGTTGCACGGAACATGCCGAATCAGCCCACGCCCTGGCAACAATCCACTGGACACCCCCCCCACCCCGGACAGCCACCTGGTTCCACACTACAAAGACGCAGAGGACACCGGACCACCAGACCACAGTACTGACTCCTGCTGCCCCCAGTCCAGAGGTAGGGGCTTCTGAGCTGCCATCCCACTGCTCCTGGTCCAGAGGAAGGGGCTTCACAGTCACCATCCCTCCCACTGCTCCCATCCCGGAGGAAAGGGCTTTTGGGCCACCTTCTGTCCCACTGCTCCTGGCCCAGAGGAAGGGGATTCTGGGCCACCATCCCTCCCACCACTACTGGCTCAGAGGTAGGGGTTTCTGATCCACCATCCCACTGCTCCTGGACCACAGGAAGGTGCTTCCCGGCCACCATCCCTCCTGCTGCTCCCAGCCCACAGGAAAGGGCTTTTGGGCCACCATCCCTACTGCTGCTCCAGGCCCTGTCCCACTTCTCCCAGCTCAGAGGAGGTCATCTATGCAGGTGCAAACAGCATCCCCCAGTCGAAATGAGAAAACATGTAAATAAGTTTCAAAACCAGACTTCAAAACTCACCTACAGCAATTCCAAAGGGAAATGAGATGGACCACTCTGATACTCAACTACCTGGACCCACTGAACTGGCAACAAAAGGGGATCTGGAAAAAGGGAAATCAGAAATAATTTCTCTGATAACAGCAGACATTGTGCTCATAGTGCAAGACATGATTAATAAATTAAGAGAGGAGCTGAGGAACATGATGGAATCCCAAGATAGGAAACAAATGGAATACATAAAACAGATGCAAACAGATTTCCAGGAGATTAAAAATTCCATTGAAAGTCTACACATCAGAATGAGCCAGTGTGAGAACAGAATTTCAGATATAGAAGATAAAATTGCAATTAGTGACCAGGAAAAGAAACATTTTCTTTAAAATAGTAAGTGGGCATGAGAAATCAAACCAGCAGCTGCTAGACGATGCAAAGGAGAATAAAATAAGACTGAATGGAGTCAGTGAAGAAAGAGGAGAGAGTTCAGATGACATGAAAAAACTGTTCACAGAAGTGTAGGCAGAAAACTTCCCAAGCAAGGGAAAAGAGCTTGACATACAGATAAGTGAGGCATATAGGACTCCAAATAGCCTTGATCAAAAAAATCTACACATAGGCATATAATTGTTAAGATTCCAGAAACCCAACACAAGAACAAAGTTCTACAAGCAGTCAGAGAAAAGAAACAAATCACATACAAAGGAAAGCCCATCAGAATCACAGCAGACTTCTCAACACAAACCATCAAGGCAAGAAGAGCTTGGAGTGACATATTCCAAGCCCTAAAAGAAAACAGCCTCCAACTCAGATTGATGTACCCTGCAAAACTATCTTTCAAAATGGATGGAAAAATAAGATACTTTCATGACAAAGAGCACCTTAGGAACTTGGTGAATACCAAACCAGCACTCCAAAGAATTTTACACAATATCCTAGGAACAGACATTGAGGATCACAGCCCCAGGAAGCAAAGCAGAATGAACCCATCTGGCATGACAAGAATTAAATGTACAGGGAGAGAACTCAACAAAAAGAGAAAGTCATGGCAATGACAAGTCAATATGTTTCAGTTATAACCATCAATGTTAATGGTCTCAATTCACCAATCAAAAGAAATAGACTGGCAGAATGGATCAAGAAGCAAAATCCAACAATATGCTACATACTAGAAACACACTTAATTCAAAAGAAAACTCATAGACTGAAAGTTAAAGGGTGGAAAACAATACTCCATGCGACAGGAACCCGAAAAAAAGCAGGAGTAGCTATCCTCTATGCAGATCAAGTAGATTTCAAACCAACAATGATTAAGAGAGATGAAGAAGGACACTACATCCTTGTAAAGGGAAGAATCCAAGAGGAAGAGAAGACAATCATAAATATCTATGCACCAAACACTAGTGCACCCAACTATATAAAACAAATACTAATGGACATGAAAAGTCATATATGCACTAATACAATTGTAGTGGGAGACCACAACATGCTACTGTCACAAATAGATAGATCAACTAGACAAAAAATAAGTTATAAAATACTAAAACCCAATCCAACTCTTGAACAAATGAACTTAACAGATGTTTACAGAGTGTTCCACCCCAAAAAATCAGAATACACATTCGTCTCAGCTGCACATGGATCATTCTCAAAAATAGACCACATACTCACACATAGAACATGTTTAATTAAGTGCAAAGGAATGGAAGTTGTCCCATGTATATTATCAGACCATAGTGCGATGAAATTGGAGATCCATAGCAAAAGAAACTGGAAAAATTTCATAAACACATGGAAATTGAACAACACACTTCTGAATAACCAATGGGTCACAGAGGAAATTAAAGAAGAAATCAGACAGTTCCTTCAATTAAATGACAATGACAATACAACACATCAGAATCTATGGGACACAATGAAAGCAGTCTTACGAGCGAAATTCATTGCAGTGAATACACATATTAGGAAAACAGAATGAGCCCAATTAAACAACCTGAGGCTACACCTCAAGCTTCTAGAAAAAGAAGAGCAGGACAACCCCAGAGCTCATACAAGGGAGGAAATTATAAAGATCAGTGGAGAAATCAAAGCAACGGAGACTAAGAGAAGGATACAAAAAATCCATGAAGCCAAGAGTTGGTTCTTCGAAAGAATCAATAAAATTGACAAACCCTTAGCCAACCTTGTCAGAAGGAAGGAAAAGGCCCAAATCCATGCAATTAGGAATGAAAAGGGTGAAATGACAACAGACCCAGCAGAAATCCAGAGGATCATCAATACCTACTGCCAGAGCCTATAGGCCAATAAGATGGACAACACAGAAGAAACGGACAGAATCCTAGATACATGTGAATTACCAAAGTTGAACGAAGACCTAAAAATTCTGAACAACCCAATATCAACCAATGAAATTGAAAATGTAATTAAAAACTTACCAACTAAGAAAAGCCTGGGTCCTGATGGCTTCACTGCTGAATTCTACAAGACATTTAGAGAGGAACTGCTGCCACTACTGTTTAAGCTCTTCATTGAAATTGAAAGGGAAGCAATACTCCCAAATTCATTCCTGGAAGCAAACATCACCTTGATCTCCAAAGCAGAGAAAGACCCAACCAAAAAGGAGAACTATAGGCCAATCTCACTCATGAACATAGATGCAAAAATCCTTAATAAGATAATGGCAAACAGAATGCAGAAGATCATCAAGAAGATCATACACCCTGATCAAGTGGGATTCATCCCAGGGATGCAGGGATGGTTCAATATACAAAAATCAATGAATGTAATACACTATATCAATAGACCCAAGGACAAAAACCATATGATCATCTCCATAGACGCAGAAACAGCATTTGACAAAATCCAACATGCATTTATGATAAAAACCCTACAAAAAATTGGAATAGATGGTCTCTACCTCAAACTGAGAGAAGCCATCTATGAAAAGCCAACAGCCAATATCATACTCAATGGTCAAAAACTGAAATCCTTCACACTAAAATCAGGAACAAGACAAGGATGTCCACTATCACCACTCTTGTTCAATATAGTTTTGGAAACAGCCATGGCAATTAGACAAGAGAAGGAAATAAAAGGAATAAAGGTAGGAAATGAAGAAGTCAAATTGTCATTATTTGCACATGACATGATACTCTATATAGAAGACCCCAAGAACTCCACCAAAAGTCTTCTAGACTTAATAACCAAATTCAGTCAAGTAGCTGGTTACAAGGTCAACACACAAAAATCAATAGCTTTCCTCTACACCAATGACAGGCTCACTGAGAGAGAAATAGGGCAAATAATTCCTTTCACAATAGCATCCAAAAAACTGAAATACCTAGGAATCGACCTAAGAAAAGAAATCAAAGATCTCTTCTCTGAAAAGAGAGATTGAAGGTGGTATCAGAAAATGGACAGACATCCCTGCTCCTGGGTAGGAAGGATTAATATAGTGAAAATGGCCATACTTCCAAAACTGCTATATAAATTTGATGCAATTCCAGTTGAGATCCCAGCAGCATACTTCATGGACCTTGAGAAAACAATCCAAAAATTCATTTGGAACAAGAAGAGACCCAGAATAGCAAAAGCAATTCTAGGTAACAGAGACATGGCAGGGGGTATCACAATCCCCAACCTGCAACTATACTACAAAGCTACTGTGATAAAAACAGCATGGTACTGGCAAGGAAACAGACCTGAGGCCAGTGGAACAGTTTAGAAAATGCAGAAACAATGCCAGACACAGCCATCTCATCTTTGATAAAGGAGCCAAACACCCTCACTGGAGGAAAGATAGCCTCTTTAATAAATGGTGCTGGAAAAATTGGACTTCGACTTGCCAAAGATTCAAACTAGACCTATATCTCTCACCATGCACTAAACTAAAATCAAAATGGATTAAAGATCTAAATATTAAAGTAGAAACTCTGAACCAGTTGGAACAGAGGTTAGGTAGAACCCTTGAAGACATCGGTGTAGGAAAAGATTTTATGAACAAAACCTCAGTTGCGCGTGAACTAGCACAAACAATCCACAAGTGGGATCTCTTCTTATTAAAAGGCTTCTGCACAGCAAGAGAAACCACCAGCAGTGTGAAGAGACACCCCACAATGTGGGAAAAAATCTTCACCTGCTCTTCCTCAGACGAAGGTCTACTATCTCGAATCTATAAAGAACTTTAATGATCAGACCTCCCAAATTTAAAGACCTAATCTGAAAATGGATATCTGAAATGAACAGACATTTCTCAGACACAGAAGTAGAAATAGCAAATAAATACATGAAAAAATGTTCAACATCACTGGTCATTCGAGAGATGCAACTGAAAACAATGCTGAGATTCCACTTCACTCCAGAAAGAATGGCTGCTATCATGAAATCAACCAATAACAAATGCTAGCAGGGCTGTGGGGAAAGAGGGACCCTGCTCCACTGCTGGTAGGAGTACTGAAAGTATAAATAAGGACTAAAAGATATAATAAATACTGTGAAATAGGAAGAAAAGGGGAAAACGGGAAGGGGAAGTGGAAGGGGTAGGGGAAAGAAAAGAAAGGAATAGAATTAATATGAGAAAATGAAAAGAAGGAAACAAAGTCTTTGTAAATAGGGAGGGCTGCAGGGCTTGAAGGAAGGGTAGGGGAAGGGGGAAAATATAAGAACCAAGAGAGTATGTAAAGGTGCAAATTTCCAATGATGAATGTCATTGTATTGTATACCTAAAATGTACCAGTTAAAGGACATACAGTTAAAAAAAAAAAAAAAAAAAAAAAAGTAGCATCCAAAAAGCTGAAATACCTAGGAATCAACCTAATGAAAGAAATCAAAGACTTCTTCTCTGAAAACAATAGCACTCTGAAAAGAGAGATTTAAGATGATATCAGAAAATGGAAAGACATCCTCTGCTCCTGGGTAAGGTGGATCAATATACTGAAAATGGCCATACTTCCAAAACTACTATATAGATTCAATGCCATCCTAATTGAAATCCCAGCAGCATACTTCATGGAACTTGAGAAAATAATCCCAAAAATTCATTTGGATCAAGAAGAGACCCAGAATAGCAAAAGCATTTCTAGGTAACGGAGACATGGCAGGGGGTATCGCAATCCCCAACTTGAAACTATACTACAAAGCTACTATGATAAAAACAGCATGGTACTGGCAAAGAAACAGACCTGAGGACCAGTGGAACAGATTAGAAGATGCAGAAACAACTCCAGACACACTCAGTCACCTCATCTTTGACAAAGGAGCCAAATATCCTCACTGGAGGAAAGATAGCCTCTTTAATAAATGGTGCTGGAAAAGTTAGATTTTAACTTGCCAAAGATTAAAAATAGACCTATATCTCTCACTATGCACTAAACTAAAATTGAAATGGATTAAGGATCTAAATATTAAAATAGAAGCCCTGAATCAACTGAAACAGAGATTAGGTAGAACTCTTGAAAACATTGGTGTAAGGTAAGATTTTATCAACAAAACCTCAGTTCCCCATGAACTAGCACAAACAATCAACAAGTGGGATCTCTTCTTATTAAAAAGCTTCTGCACAGCAAGAGAAACCACCAACAGTGTGAAGAGACAACCCACAATGTGGGAAAAAATCTTCACCTGCTCTTCCTCAGACAAAGGTCTACTATCTCCAATCTATAAAGAATTTAAACAGGTCAGACCTCCAAAATTTAAAGACCCAATCCAAAAATAGGCATCTGAAATGAACAGACATTTCTCAGATGAAGAAGTAAAAATAGCAAATAAACATATGAAAAAATGTTCATCATCACTGGTCATTGGAGAGATGCAAAATGGAACCAATGCTGAGATTCCACCTCACCCCAGAAAGAAGGGCTGCTATCATGAAATCAACCAATGTCAAATGCTGGCAGGGCTGTGGGGAAAGAGGAACCCTGCTCCACTGCTGGTGGCAGTATAGACTGGTGCAACCACTGTGGAAATCAGTATGGAGATACCTCAAAGAACTAGGATTGGAAGTGCCATTTGACCCAGCTATTCCCCTGCTGGGTATCTTCCCCAAAGAATTAAAAGAATCATACCTCAGTGATATATGTGTACTCATGTTCATAGCAGCACAATTTGTAATAGCTGAAGCTTGGAAACAGCCCAAATCCCCATCAACTGGAGACAGGATAAAGAAAATGTGTTTTTTAAAAATAAAATGGAGTACTACTCAGCCATAAAAAATGAGAATTTAGGGACATTTATAGCTGAATGGATGCACATTGAGGCGATACTCTTAAGTGAAATAAACAGGACATGCATGTGTAAATACCAAATAATTTCTCTAGTGTGAGAAACTGAAAGTTTAATTATGGACTCAAAGTATAATAGATAATGTGAAATAGGAAGAAAAGGGGCAAAGAGGAAGGGGAAGTGGGAGGGGTAGGGGAAAAGAAAGAAGGGAGTGGGATTAATATGAGAAAATGGAAACAAAGTCTTTGTAAATAGGGAGGGATGGATGGGGTTGAAGTGAGGGCAGGAGAAGGGGGGAAAATAAGAACCAAGAGAGATTATGTAAAGGTGCAGCTTTCCAGTGATGAATGCCATTATATTGTATACCTAAAATGTACCAATAAAATAAAATAAAATTTAAAATATAAATATATAAATAAATGTACCAGGAGTGGTGTCCATATTAAAAAAGAGAGGCTTGGTTTGTGAAATTCATCTTCCTGGATAATTTCCACTTCCTCCACCCACCATGAATTTTCCCTATCCCACCCCACCTCTCCAAGAAATGAATTTTTCTGTCTATTCCCTTCATGACCTAACATCATTCACCATATCAAAGCAAAGAGCTGCATAACTGAAAGGTCTCTCCACAGAGACTTCAAAATAAAGACAAAGTGTTATATAATTAATTTGAGTTATAAAACCCTCAAGGATCTCAAAACTTAAGACTGTAAGAGAATTCAGAAAGATTGTAATTTTGTTAATAAAAACTTTATGTCATAAATGAGAATTGGCTTTACTCAGAGTTTGCTGGGTCTCATGAACTCAGATATTGAAAGGGTCAATTTGGAGAGAAGGCTCCTAGAGACCTTTGAAGCTTACAAAGGATAATGAAACATATCTTTGCTGAGTGTTCTGAGAAAAAAATGATTTGGTTTCAATTTTTGAAATGGTTTGTTGGCAATAACATGTAAGGTAACTATGCTATATCACACAGGCAGAGAAAATCAAGATCTTTTTATGTACTAAGCGACAGAGGGGAATTAGTGATAGACATTTTAGGTCCTATAAGAGGTCAGAGTGATGTTTCTGAATGAGAGAGTTCATAGGTCTCTACTCTGCCATTGTTGGGGACCACATTCATGTTGCACACACAGACATCTCCATACCACAGGGGCTGGTCTGTGATAATTATTATGCCATGGAAGCATATTAATGAAAACCACATTGGAAAAGAAAGATAATTTATTTTCAGTCTTGGGAAATTTCTAATGTCTCTTGGGAATTGAATTTGTTAGGAAAACAAATGAAAATGAATGTGCTTAATTTAATTGAGCTGATAGCTGGGCTTATTCAGTTACTTAGACACACAACAGCCTGTGTGGCAATTGGTCAATTTTCCCACATCACCCTTGTTCAAAACTGGATCCTATTTGGGGTCTTTAAGTCTTACAACTCACCAAACTCATTTGGTGCTCTATTTTGTGGCAGTAATTAACTAGTGTTAGAAAACCTTGCTTAAAGCATTATGATTAATTCAAACATGCTCATTTCCACTTCATGAGTTCTGTTCATTTGAATCTGTACTTAATGCCTGTTTTTAGCCACTGCTTCTTTATTTAAATAAAAATGTCAAAATATCTTTTTTATGCCACTAGCAGGATTGTGGGGAATCTAGGGTACTGAAGGGTTGTGTTTTGATCTATTTGCAGGTTTTTCCACATCTGGGAACCTACAAATTTATTTATGCTAAGAATATGTTTAGACTTGTGTTTTATATCCTATGTAGATTTCAAAGGAAATTTAGGAAGCACATTTCTCCCTCATTGAAGTATTGAGTTTAAAAGTGGTATTTGATGTCCAAGAACTTGTAAAGCTTTCATTTTCCTTTGAGCAAAGGTCATAAGTTTTCACCATCCAAAAGGATTTAAAGTCCCAGTTTCTATATTTTCCTCACAAGTACTGCCTCCTACACTTTGATTACTTTCCCCTCTAGCTAGCTTCTCCTCTCCTTTTTCTTAGCAGCTTTTCTATTCCCAGATTCCTTGGGTTTGTTCAGTAAAGTTACCCTGTAGCTTCACATGCCACCTATTCTCAAGGAAGAAGGGGAACTTATCTGCTGAATAACGCACTAAGAATTTAACTGAAAATAGACTCAATAATTCAACCTTGAAGGAGAAAAAGTATTTAAAAATTGAGCTTGCCGCCAGTAAATGCATGGGTTAGGGAAATTGCAGCCACACTTTCTCATATCTACTAATCCCTTATGTGTTTTTCTACTCCACTGTACCAAGATGAGCCACATATAGATTACCCCTTGTTTATTCCACTCTTTGAAAATGTGGTATTTTGAGAAGCCAATACTTAACAAAGCCACAAAGATTATGTTTCAGCTATTTTTAACATTAAAATATTATTCACTCAATTTATTCCTACTAATAATACCATTAATGTCCCCATCTACTAACCCAGTTAAATCAGAGGAGTGGCCAACATGAAAACTGCCCTAGTCACTACCACATGCCCTGCTAAGGGTCACTAATCATCCAGAAAAGTGTTACGAATAAATAGCATGATGATTATATCATACTGGCATTGTACAATTTCTGTTATGCCCAGAAATTGAAATAAACTATGCAAGGAAGTCAGGTTGATACTATAAAAATCATATGATTCAATAGCACCCACCATGTGAAAGTGATATTGTCGGAGGAAATTTATACACATGCTTCAACAGAACTGTAGATGCTCATTTGTGAGAATGGGGATAGGGATTCTCAAAACTTTATTCATATACATGTGTATTGTTAAATAAAATTCATCATTTTCTATAATTCCTGCACCCGTGTTTCTATGCCACTGAATACTTCCAGTAGGTTCTAATGTACAATGTGAAATTTTAAGGTGTTCAGAAAGACCTGGTAGATCTCTCACCAGAAGATTCTATTGTCCCAAATCAACAATATTTGGATTCTCAAAGGGAAGTAATTATTTTGAGTTAAGGCACAATATTATCAAATAGAAAATGTTGCTTAATTTTATTTTAAAGTCTCCCCCCCCAACTATAGTTATAGGATTAATCAATTATCATCCACTCTCATGAAATAGTGAGTTTGTGGAGAGGAGAACATTGGATTAAAGGGTAAAAAACTGAGATATAAATCCAAATTCTGCCTCTAGACTTTTCATATAACCTTGAGGTAAAATAATTATTCTTTCTGAATATCAGCATCTGCATCTTAAAAATAGAGTCACATAAGTTAGATTTTGAGTCCCCATGAGACCTGTTGTGTAGATATAATGAGAAAATGCCTGATTAATTTCATAAAAGTACAGATTGGTTTCATCTCACAAGATGATTAGGTCTAAAATCTGTAGATGAAAGTCAGTTTTAATGTTTCCTTTAGGAAACATTACTTGCAGAGAGGGGAATCCTTTAAACATAGGATTTATAGTAGAGTTGTCAAATTTTGCAAATAAAAACATGAAGAAAGTATTGTTTACCAGCAATTCAAATTTAATAGGATATCTTAATTCATTTAAAGTGCACTAATAAAATACTGTAAAGTGGGTGGCTTTTCAATAAAATAAATTTATTTTTCATAGTTCTGAAGACTGGGAAGTCTAAGGCACCAGGAAAATCCATTGTCTGGTGAGGGCTGCCTTCACACTGTAACTTCACTTGGTGAAAAAATTGGCAAAACAGTTTTATGGGGCCTTTTTTTATAATGATAAGAGTCTTATTCATGAGTTCTAAGCCCTGGTGATCTAAGCCCTGTCCCAAAAGGATAACCTAATACCCACACACTGGTGATCAGATTTTCAATTTTTCAGGTGACATAAACATCCCCTGAAATGCACATCCCCAAATGCAGAGTCTGAAGTAGTGCTGGAACTGTGGCACTGAGCATCTCGTATTTTATCTGGAAACCCTAATTCATGGCCCCTACACTCTCTGGGAGAGAACTAATGTGATCATCTCTCAGAGAGTCCAAATCACCCTGCTCCTTCTCTAGGCTTAGAACAGATTTATGTTTCTTCTTTGGAAAATGAAGTATAGAAATTTTGCTTACAAGCCTGACTGTATGAAAAACGTTCCCCTCTGTACAGCAGACTAATACTCCAAGAGGTGAAGGTTTAAACACAGAGTGGCCTATAAGACCTGAGAGGGAGAGGAACAGGTTTATTTCTCTTGTCTCATTTAGTGAATGGAAAAGTAAAATAAATTGCAGCTTTTGTTTCTACTTTGTTTTAGCAAACTGGCATAATGTAATATAGGTTAACATGCAGGTTATATGTCATCAAGTAGTAATCAGAAATGTTCTTATGGTGACTACTAATCAAAAGTCCTCATGTAGGGCCATACTCTTAAGTGAAATAAATAGGACACACATGTAAATACCGAATAGTTTCTCTAGTGTGAAAAACTAAAAGTGGCATAATTGATAATGTGAAATAGGAAGAAACTGTCTAAAAGAGTAGGGGAAGTGAGAAGGGTAGGGGAAAGGAAAGAAGGGAAAAGAAAAAATATGAGAAAAGCAAAAGTAGGGCTGGAGATTTAGCTCAGTGTTTTCTCCGCCTGCTGCGCAAGCGCAAGGGCCCAAGTTTGATGCCCGGTACCAAAAAAAAAAAAAAAAAAAAGAAAAAAGAAAAGCAAAAGTCCTCATGTAGCCTCTGAATAGAAAGAAAAGCTTTGTTTTCAAATTTAAAACATATCTTCATGGTCCTTGATCACTCTTAAAAGCCAGTCCACCTCCAGTAATCCCACAGTTTTCACTCCACACAGTCACAAATACTTCTGAGGGCCTTGCTCTGCACCTCTGCAGAAGTTTAAAAATGAAGAGAATTCTTCAGGATTAGGGTGAAGATCTTCACACAACCTCATTACCAAAAATCAGAAAGATGGGAAAGAAATCTAAAATAAGCATTTATCACCCTGACAGTGAGTTATCAAAAATGAGCCCTTAAAATGTAATTTTAAAACATATACCATGGAGACAGCAAAGTGTCTCTCCTTCAGTAATTATATAATAGGTTGTCAGATTCTAAGCCACAAATAAGTAGAATGAAATATCTTTATGTACTTATTTTAATTGGCAAATCTATAAATTTAAGGCTTACAAAATGGAGGCTTGGTGTGTATACACTGTGAAATGACTAAATCTACCCGTGAAAGATGTTCCTTTTGTCATTTATTTAAAATTATCTTTGTTTTTTTCAAACCATGTTAGTGCAATTAAGGATTCACCCATGCCACAATAACATGCTATTAAAATTAAAAATGCTATAGCTGTATAAGAATATGAATCCTTAATTTGTTAATTTTTTAAAATGTGAATTATTTTACTTAAAATTCAAATATTCATTGTCCTTTTTTAAAAAAATTCATTTGTGCCATTTTTCGAAATAATGTGTATCTACATCACATTTCTGTTTTATTTGATTCTGTTTACTTTGACACATTCATTCTATTATCAAAACATTCACAACAGCTGCAGTGGTTCCCGTATGGAAGAATCCCCAACAACTGAGAATGTGCCATGATCTGCAAAGTGCCTCAGTATCATTTGCATTCTGAAGTTAGGATCCCGGGGTACCTTGGCCCTGTGAGTAACATAGGAAGGACTTGGAGCTATGCTCTGTGTTTTATGGATGAGAGACTCACTTCCAGCTGTGGCTGTACATTTCTTACAATTAATTATTGCAACTTTTCCAGAAAACAAATATACACAGTGAATTCCTAAATACCCTTAAGAGGAATATTTTCTCCTCACCCCACAGGGGGCGCATGTAAGGACAATGGTAATCAAAGTATGTATCCTTTTTTTTGGAAAAACATATTTAAACTACTTAAAGTGTATCAACCATAAGAATGGGTAATAATTTGCTGGATTCAGGCCACAGAAAAAGCCATACCAGCACATGCAGTACAAATAAATGTCCTCTGTCCTGCCACTGGGGCTGGAAATGGATGCAGAAGAGAAAAAGAAGTGAAGTAGTATGTGTTCATGTGGACGTTCCCCAGCACTGTTTAACCATCCAAGTACTCAGCATTCAGAAAGTGCTGACAGCTTTAGTTGTTTCTATATCTGTTTTTTGCCTTAATAAAACATTCTCTCCTTCCACCCTCCCCCCCTCCTTCCCTTCCATCTCTCTTTGTCTCTGTCTCCCCTCCCATTTGTGTGAGAAGGCAGTTGATAAATTCATAATTTAACCAGAAATCTTAGTGCCATATTGTTTTGAATTCACTAGGGGTTTTTTTGCAGCTGGAAGACAGAGGAGAAAAGAAGTGTTGGAGTATTTCTTTTCTATCCTCTGTAACATTCTCAAAAGAAAATTGTTAAAGTTAGTCTAAAATTATAAGCTCTGTTTACTGAAATATTTTGGACTAGCTAGTATCAAGCCTACACTTAAGCAAATATTGCAATCTGCTTTATTTCTCTCCTTATGAAAAAAGCAAATTCAGTCCCTAAATCTGCTTATATCAGCTCCTTTTCCCTAAGGTAGGAAATGATGTAGAGGAAGGTGAAGTCTTTGATAACATCCTCTCATTTCCTGATAATTTTTACCTTAAAAGACTTGTATTCAAAAATACGTTAAAGACTATTCTTTTTATTAGTGTACATTTGCAATATGTAATGTTTACATTCCTTGTGGAGTTGGTAGAGGTACATAACACAGCTTGATTCTGTTTTCATTCCCTTTCCCTTTCTCCACCTCGCTCCATCCCTTGATCCACTTCCCAACTGAGAAAGATCTATCTTCTTACTCCCTATAATCTATCTTTTATTTTGCTCTTTATTTATAATTTGGGTTTCTCATATAAGAGAAATCAAGCTCTTAATGCAACCCATTGTACTCTCTAAAACAATCAAAAATGAAACTCAGAGGATGAACTGCTGCTGATCCAAGAAAGCCCAGACGTCCAGGAAGTGGCTTCTCATTTCCCCTGTATACCCTGGTGGCATCTGATGCCATGTACATGTGTCCTGTTCAGCATTTCCAATTAAATGTCCACTAAAATGCTCATTTATCATGCTGAAAAGGTCTACAATGTTTATTTTATCATAAATCAGTTGCAAATTAATGTAATTACAGACTTCAATATGTATTAGTTCCTTTGGGGTGCAAAAAATGGCACAAACAGAGGAGTTTATAAATGGCAGATATTTATTTCTCATTTCTGAAGGCTGGGAAATGCAAGATCAGCCTGCTGACAAAGTGAGTGTCTAATAAGGGCCCATTTTCTTCCTTGAAGGTGTCTTCTCACTGTAGCCTTACATGGTCTAAATCTTATATTGGGTATATACTAAAACATACCATTTGTCTGTGTTCTCTATCAGTTACTAACAGTGGGGTGCATGGAGTTCTAATTGTAGTTGGGATCTCTATCATCTTTTTCATTCCTAATTTCATATGGAATCAACTTTTTTTAATCAAAAACACAAGTGACTCAAAATTATTCTGAATTTCCTTTATATCCTTGCATATTTTCATTGGTTTTAAGCATATGCTCCAAATATTCTATTTGTTCAACAACATGTGTTTCCTGTTGCAAGTTAAATGATCATAACTTGAGATAAAAGATGTAGAAAATAGGGAACCCCATTATCCAAATCTTAAGATTATTTTGTTACCCTGGAATTGAAATTGAATACAGTCCTTTTTTTGTGGTTTAAAAAAAATCAGTTAATCAGTGCTGGGCAGAAAAGGCAAACCTTAATTTCCGAGTTCACACATTTTTCAAAAACACCAGTCTTTGCTCATCTATTACATCTATTGATATTTATATCAATTTGCTGTTTTATGATCAGAATTATGAATTCCTCCACTTTGATTCACTGTAGCACAAAGAAGCCCAATATTTTTGAAACCACAAAAGTATTAAATCCTCCTGTGACTGAGCTATGTAAGAGTGTCCTGTTCTTGGGCTTGCCTAGAAGTTAAAGGTGAAGCCATGAGATTGAAGATCAATCTGTGCAGGAAAGAGAAATTTTCTTAATTTACTGGTCCATATGTGACCAAGCTCTTTAAGAGACAGAATATAATATATATATATATAATATATATATATTCCCTCCAAAAATCTAGTAAAATTTGTAGTCTCAGAGTACAGAGTTCCCCCATATACTCTTGTTTTTTGTATTGTGCAGTCTACAACCAAGTGCCCTGATTGGGATAGTTATTCAGGAAATAGAAAGGAAATATAGCTAAAGCTCATTTGGGACTGAATTTCTTGCATGACCTAATATATAACCTCTCATAGAAATAAATAAATAAATTCCCAATAAAATGCTGGAACAATTTTCTAAAAATTAAACTACTTGATGAGATTAATTCCTTAAGGGAAGTGAAGTCTCCTCACACTCTCCAGACATGCAGAAATGAAACAATGACCTTCAATAAGCAGCAACTCCTTTCTGTTAATCCTTACTTGGATATTCATCCTTCTACATTATTTCTCATGTGTCTCTATTGAGACAGAAGTCTTGTAAGTGGCTTGCTGGATTCTTTTCCCTTGAGTCTAACTGGATGAAAGCATTTCCACCTGCTTGTTATGAATTTATCTGAGACATTAACTGGGATTCTGAACATAGAGAAATTGTATATCTCTGAATAATTAAAGGTCTTTAGGAAAAGGCAATAAATAGGTGCAACCAAAAAGATTTTAAAGTGCAATATTGAGAAAGGGGATTCCAAAGAGAGGGTGCCTTAGTTACTTTGCTCATTGCTGAGACAAGATACTTGACACTCAAAGTTAAAGGAGGAATGGTTTCACAGTTTGTAGAGGTTTCAGTTCATAGTTGGCTGTATCCAAGGCAGGGTGTCATGGCAGGGGGACATTGCAGAGGAGAAACAGTTAATGGCAGGCAGAAGGCAGCAAGAGCAGCAAACAGTAAGGGACAGGAGGCCCTCTTTCTGTTTCTTATAGCCTATCTAGGCTGCCCACCCTCAGGGTGGGTAGCACTCACACCCGTGATGGGACAGCCTTAATCATAGCATCGCACCAGGAATCAATCCCAGCATCACATCCTTGACTCCAGCAGCACATATCCTAGATCCAGCCACCTCTGAAAATGTCCACCTATGACCACATGAGGCTTTGGGGAGATGTCTAGATACAAGCCATAATGGAGGGGAAATTGCAAATCTGTTTTATTTTATAACATTTTTTTCTCTCACCCTACATTCATGCTGAAATAGAATGCTCTAAAAGAATGCTTGAAATTCCTGTCTAAATTTGAGAGAAAACACCAATTTAAAAACATTTAAATAATTCTGAGAAGCTAAATAAATATTTAGTTACTTTAAAGGATAGAATTTACCTGTTTAAATGCACATATTAATACACTAATTTTGCTGATAGAGTATAATTACCAACTGGTTCAATCAATATTTTGCAATATACATTAATCACAGACAAGTTCCCCAATAAGTTATTCCATTAAATGTTTACTTAATTTGAGGCTCCAAGTCTCATTCTTTCAATAAGAAATTGTAGTGTTATCTGATCTTTAAATATTATTTATTATAAAGTGTCATTTACACATTAAGTCTTAGAAACAGAATAAATGTTTTTGCATATGCAAATGTCCACATGCCAAATGATTAATAGGACTGTCTTTTTCAATATATTTTATATAGAAAGATCCATATTCGATCTTTAAACTCACCACATTCAGTTGATATGTGCGTATAAATACCAACTCTGGTATTACATTGACTGTTTAGGAAGAAGCTGATACAACTGCTGTGGCCTGAATGTGCCTCCCAAATTCATGTGTTAGGAATGTTAGCAGTTTTAGGAGACTGGGGTTTTTGTGAGATGGTACAGTCATGAGGGATTACTGCTGCTGTTGAATGGGCAGACAAGAAGGGATTCTCTCTCTCCTGCTCTTCTGCTATGTGAGGACATAACTTCCCTCCACTCTGGCAGATGTAGCTACAAGGCACTATCTTGAAACCAGAGACTGAACTTGCCAGCATCTTGATCTCGGACTTCTCAGCTTGCAGAACTGTAAAAAAGAAATAAACAAACACGTGGTATTCTGTTGTAGCAGCAACAAAGAGGCTAACACCTATGCTACGTGCCAAAAAATGTACAGATAGCTTACTATTCCCAGGCGTCACTCCCACTATCAGTGAAAAAATTAAAGCTTTGAAAAAAATTATTATAAAAGTTGAAGTTTAAAAAAAACCTTGAAGTTACATTGTACAATCTTTCCTTTTTTTCTTACAAAAGAAAATGGAACAAAATATTGGGAAGCTGCTGCCACTGGCACTGAACAAATCACTGGGAGAGAGGATTTAGTAAACAACAACGGGAGCCGATTAAACTATGAACCACAAAGCTGTTTCACTAAAGCTACTTTTTTCAGGGACAGTTGGCATATTTGGGTTTGAATGTTATCCTAGAAGCATTTTCTTGGCACCAAATGCACATCTGAACGTTTAAGACCAAATATGCTAACAGATGTTTCTAAAGTAGGAGCATTATAAAACCAGATTTCACATGAGTTAGGAATAAATTTTCCATCATTTAAAAAATAAACACTAAACCGGGTATAGTGGCCCATGTATGTAATCCTAACTCTCTGGGAGGCTGAGCCAAAAGGATTTCAAGTTCAAAACCAGCCTGGGGAATCTAGCAACTTAGCAAGACTCTGTCTCAAAATGAAAAACAAAGAGCTTGGGATGTAGCTCAGTGTGACAGTTCTAATTTAATCTTCAGTACAAAAAAAATTAAAAAATTAAAGATGAAGATACACTGTTTTTGCATTAGCTTTTTATTTAGAGAAATTAGGAAGAAAGTACAGAAAGTGTCCATATATCCCACAAACTGATGCATCACTTATTTTTTTTCAGTTGATTATATTACTTGGTACATTTTAGGTATACAATATAATGACATGCATCATTGGAAATTTGCACCTTTACACAATCTCTCTTGGTTCTTATCCCCCCCCCGCCCTCCCTTGAATCCCTCCATCCCTCCCTATTTACAAAGGCTTTGATTCCATTTTTTCATTTTCTCATATTAATTTCATTGCCTTCTTTCCTTTCCCCTATGTTTCCCACTTCTCCTTCCCTTTTGCCCCTTTTCTTCCTATTTCACATTATCTATTATACCTTTTAGTCCTTATTTACACTTTCAGTTTCTCACACTAGAGAAACTATTTGGTATTTATACATGTGTGTCCTATTTATTTCACTTAAGCATATTGCTTCAATGTGCACCCATTTAGCTATAAATGTCTCTAATTTCTCCTTTTTTATGGCTGAGTAGTGCTCCATTTTATTAAAAAAAAAAAACACACACATTTTCTTTATCCTGTCTCCAGGTCATGGGCAATTGGGCTGTTTCCAAGTTTTAGCTATTAAAAATTGTGCTACTATGAACATGGGTGTGCATATATCACTGTGATATGACTCTTTTAATTGTTTGGGGAAGATACCCAGCAGGGGAATAGCTGGGTCAAATGGCACTTCCAGTCCTAGTTTTTTGAGGTATCTCCATACTGATTTCCGCAGTGGTTGCAACAGTCTACAGTCCCTCCAGCAGTGGAGTAGGGTTCCTTTTCCCCACAGCCCCGCTGGCATTTGTTATTGTTTGATTTCATGATAGCAGCCATTCTTTCTGGAGTGAGGCAGAATCTCAGTGCTGTTTTCATTGGCATCTCTTGAATGACGAGTGATGTTGAACATTTTTTCATATATTTATTTGCCATCTCTACTTCTTTGTCCGAGAGATGTGTGTTCATTTCAGAGGCACATTTTTGGATTGGGTCATCAATTGGGGAGATCTGATTTTTTAAAATTCCTTATAGATTCGAGATAGTAGACCTTTGTCTGAGGGACAGCTGGTGAAAATTTTTTACCACATTGTGCTTTGTCTCTTCACACTGCTGGTGGTTTCTCTTGCTGTGCAGAAGCTTTTTAATAAGAAGAGATTCCACTTGTTGATTGTTTGTGCTAGTTCATGGGCAACTGAGATTTTGTTCACAAAATCTTTTCCTGCACCAATATCTTCAGAGTTCGACCTTACCTCTGTTCCAGGCAATTCAGCATTTCTATTTTAATCTTTAAAGCTTTAATCCATTTTGATTTTAATTCAAGGCATGCTGAAAGATATAGGTCTAGTTTTAATCTTTGGCAAGTTGAAAGCCAATTTTTCCAGCACCATTTATTAAAGAGGCTATCTTTCCTCCAGTGAGGGTGTTTGGCTCCTTTATTGAAGATGAGATGACTATGTCTGGAGTTGTTTCTGCATCTTCTAATCTGTTCCTCTGTTCCTCATGTCTGTTTCTTTGCCCGTACCATGCTGTTTTTATCACAGTAGCTTTGTAGTACACTTTGAAGTTGGGGGTTGTGATACACCCTGCCATCTCTCTGTTGCCTAGAATTACTTTTGCTATTCTGGGTCTCTTCTTGGTCCAAATGAATTTTTGGATTTTTTTCTCAAGGTCTGTGAGGTATGCTGCTGGGATTTCAATTGGGATTGCATTGAATCTATATAGCAGTTTTGGAAGAATGGCCATTTTCACTATATTGATCCTTCCTACCCAGGAGCAGGGGATGTCTTTCCATTTTCTGATATCATCTTCAAGCTCTCTTTTCAGGGTGCTACAGTTTTCAGAAAAGAGGTTTTTGATTTCTTTTGTTAGGCTGATTCCTAGGTATTTCAGTTTTTTGGATGTTATTGTGAAAGGAATCGTTTGCCCTATTTCTGTCTCAGTGAGTCTGTTGTTCATGTAAAGGAAAGCAATTGATTTTTGTGTGTTGACCTTGTATCCAGCTACTCTACTGAATTTGGTTATTAAGTCTAGAAGAATTTTGGTGGCGTTCTTGGGGTCTTCTATATAGAGTATCATGTCATCTGCAAATAATGACAATTTGACTTCTTCATTTCCTATCTTTATTCCTTTTCTTTCTTTCTCTTGTCTAATTGCCATGGGTGTTTCCAAAGCTATATTGAACAAAACTAGTGATAGTGGACCCCCTTGTCTTGTTCCTAATTTTAGTGTGAAGGATTTCAGTTTTTGAGCATTTAGTATGATATTGTCTATTGGGTTTTCATACATGGCTTTTATCAGATAGAGGTAGAGACTGTCTATTCCAATTTTTGTAGGGTTTTACCATAAATGCATGTTGGATTTTGTCAAATGCTTTTTCTGCATCTATGGAGATGATCATATGGTTTTTGTCCTTGGCTTTATTGATATAGTGTATTACATTGATTGATTTGCATATGTTGAAGCATCCGTGCATCCCTGGGATGAGTCCCATTTGGTCAGGGTGTATGATCTTCTTGATGATCTTCCACATTCTATTTGCCAGTATCTTATTAAGGATTTTTGCATCTATGTTCATTAGTGAGATTGGCCTATAGTTCTCTTTTTCGGTTGGGCCTTTCTCTGCTTTGGGGATCAAGGTGATGCTTGCTTCCAGGAATGAATTTGGGAGTATTGCTTCCCTTTCAATTTCATTGAAGAGTTTAAATAGTAGTGGCAGTAGTTCCTCTCTAAATGTCTTGTAGAATTCAGCAGTGAAGACATCAGGACCCAGACATTTCTTAATTGGTAAGTTTTTAGTTTATTGGTTTATTGGGTTGTTTAGAATTTTCAGGTCTTCTTCGTTCAACTTTGGTAATTCATATGTATCTAGGAATCTGTCCATTTCTTCTGTGTTTTCCATCTTATCAGCGTATAGGTTCTCAAAGTAGGTATTGATGATTCTCTAGATTTCTGTTGGGTCCATTGTAGTTTCATCCTTTTCATTCCTAACTACATGGATTTGGGCCTTTTCTTTCCTTTTTCTGATATGGTTGGCTAAGGGTTTGTCAATTTTGTTTATTCTTTGGAAGAACCAACTCTTATCTTCACTTAGTTTTTGTATCATCCTCTTAGTCTCCACTGCATTGATTTCTGCTCTGATCTTTATAATTTCCTCCCTTATGTGAGCTTTGAGTTTGTCCTATTCTTCTTTTTCTAGGAGATTGAGGTTCACCATTAGATTGTTTAATTGGGCTCGCTCTGTTTTCCTAATATGAGTATTCACTGCTATGAATTTCCCTCATAAGAACACATTCATTGTGTCCCATAGATTCCAATATGTTGTATTGCCATTGTCATTTAATGGAAAGAACTGTTTCATTTCCTCTTCAATTTCCTCTGTGACCCATTGGTTATTCAGAAGTGTGTTGTTCAACTTCCATATGTTTGTGAAATTTTTGCGGTTTCTTCTGCTATAAATCTCCAATTTCATTGCACTATGGTCTTATAATATACAAGGGATAACTTCAATTCCTTTGCACTTACTTAAACATGTTCTATGTGTGAGTATGTGGTCTGTTTTGGAGAATGACACGTGCAGCTAAAAAGAATGTGTATTCTGATTTTGTGGGGTGGAACACTCTGTAAACATCTGTTAAGTTCATTTTAGTTTGATAGAGTTATATTATTTCATTATTTATTTTTTCTCTAGTTTATCTATCAATTTGTGACAGTCAGGTATTGAGGTCCCCCACTACTATTGTATTAGTGCATATATGACTTTTCATGTCCTTTAGTATTTGTTTTATATAGTTGGGTGCACTAGTGTTTGGTGCATAGATATTTATGATTGTCATCTCTTCCTGTTGGATTTTTCCATTTTACAAGGATGCAGTGTCCTTCTTTGTCTCTCTTACTTAGTGTTGGTTTGAAATCCCCTTGATCTGCAAAGAGGGTAGCTACTCCTACTTTTTTTCAGATTCCTGTCACATGGAGTATTGTTTTCCACCCTCTAACTTTCAATCTGTGAGTTTGTTTTTGAATTAAGTGTATTTCTTCTATGCAGTATATTGTTGGACCTTGCTTCCTGACCCATTCTGCCAGTCTGTTTCTTTTGATTGGTGAATTGAGACCATTAACATTGATGGTTATGACTCATATGTATTGACTTATTCTTGTCATGACTTTTTCTTTTTGTCGGATTCTCCCCCTTTGCATTTAATTTCTTGTCACACCCAATGGATTCATTCTGCTGTGTTTCCTGGGGTTGTGATCCTCATTGTCTTTTCCTAGAATATTGTCTAAAAGTTTTTGGAGTGCTGGTTTGGTATTCATGAAATTCCTAATGTGGTCTTTGTCATGAAAGTATCTTATTTCTCCATCAATTTTGAAAGATAACTTTGCAGAGTACATCAATCTGGGTTGGAGGCTGTTTTCCTTTAGGGCTTGGAATACATTACTCCAAGCTCTTCTTGCCTTGAGGGATTGCATTGAGAAGTCTGCTGTGATTCTGATGGGCTTTCCTTTGTATGTGATTTGTTTCTTTTCTCTAACTGCTTGTAGAACTTTGTTCTTCTGTTGGGTTTATGGGATCTTAAATATTACATGCTTATGTGTAGAATTTTTTTGATCAAGGCTATTTGGAGTCCTATATGCCTCACTTATCTGTATGTCAATTTCTTATCCCCTGCTTGGGAAGTTTTCTGCCATCACTTCTGTGAACAGTTTTTTCATGTCATCTGCACTCTCTCCTGTTTCTTCATTGACTCCAATCAGTCTTATGTTATTCTTCTTTGCATCATCTAGCAGCTGCTGGTTTGATTTCTCATGGCCCCTTACTATTTTAAAGAAAATGTTTCTTTTCCTGGTCACTAATTGCAATTTTATCTTCTATATCTGAAATTCTGTCCTCACATTGGCTCATTCTGATATGTAGACTTTCAATGGAATTTTTAATCTCCTGGAAATCTGTTTGCATCTGTTTTATGTATTCCATTTGTTTCCTATCTTGGGATTCCGCCATGTTCCTGATCTCGTCTCTAGATTTATTAATCATGTTTTGCACTATGAGCACAATCTCTGCTGTTATCTGAGAAGTTATTTCTGATTTCATTTTTTCCAGATCCCCTTTTGTTGCCAGTTCAGTGGGTACAGGTGATTGAGTATCAGAGTGTTCCATCTCATTTCCCTTTGGGGTTGCTGTAGGAGATCTGGTTGCCGTAGGTGATCTTGAGTCTTGTTTATGTGTCTTCTCATTTTGAAGGTGTGTGTGTGTATGTGTGTGCTGCTGGTGCCTGCCCAGCCTACCTCCTCTGAGTTGGGAGTGGTGGTATGGTGGCCCGGAAGCCTAGTCTGCACTAGGAGCAGTGCTACGGCAGCCTAGAAGCCTCCTCTGTGCTTGGACCTGATTCATCAGTTATTTAATATCTTTATATCGATTAGTATCATTTATCATTTTTATCTATAATTATCTATAATTTTATCTATCATTTTTATCTATAATTATTAACTAAAGTTTACTTTACTTTTACTTTCTTCCTTAATGTTCTTTTTCTATCATAAGGTTGCATCAGACAGATCACATTATTTTTGGTCATCCTCCATGCTTACAGTTTTGTTGGTTGTGCCACTTTTCCTTTTTTCTTTATGACATCCACAATTCTGAGGAATACTGGTCAAATGTTTTGTAGAATGTTTCTCAACTGAAATTTGCCTTAAGTTTTTCTAATCTTATCCCATAATTAGAGCAGGATTGTTCTGGGGAAGAAGACTACAGAAGCAAAGTTCCATTCCTGTCATTTCATATCGAGGGTACATTCCATAACCTTGATTTATCACTGTTGATGTTGACCTTGATCAACTAGCTGAGGCAGTGTAGTCAAGTTTCTCTTCTCTCTCACTATAGGGTTCATCTTTTTTCTCCCTTTTCATATTATATTCTTTGGAAGGAAGGGACTGTGCACATCCTATGCTTAAGAAATGCACACTTCTGGTCTACCTCTTTGCGGGTAGAGTATCTACATGAATTACTGGAAATTCTTTTGTCTGGGAGATTTGCCTCTTCTCCCACATTTATTTATTTAAGCATTTATTTATGTCACTTTGGACTAATGGATGTTTATTTTATACTTTGAGCTATAATTTAATACTTATTTACTTATTTGTGCTGAAATTATTCCAGCATTAGTCATTGAGAGCACTTTCAGTTGGTTTCTATGTCACTTTTGACATAATACCATAATGTATATGTGTATGTGTGTGGGGGAGATAGGACTGTCACACATCATAGTCTTCTGGCATTGCAAAATACTCTAGGTCCACCTCATATATTTTCTGCCTTAATTCTAAAATTAGTGATTTTTTTTTCCCAAAGAGCCCTTATTCCTTTTAGTGGAAAATATTATTAAAAACCAATATGAGAACCAATATTTCTGTAATCTCAACACATCACACTGGGAGGCTGAGGCAAGGGTACATCAAATTTAAGTGCAACCTGAGCAATTTAGTGACTTAGTTCCTGTCTCAAAGTAAAAAATAAAAATGACTTGAGATGCAACTTAGTACAAAGACCTGGTTCAATATCCAGTACCTAAATAAATATATATGTCTTAGTTACTTTTCTCATTGCTGAGTCAAAATACCCAGCACCAAAGTTAAAGGAGGAAAAGTTTATTTAGCTCACAGTTTGTAGAGGTTTCAGTTTGTAGTTGGCTGGTTCTAAGGCAGGTGGCATGACAGAAGAGCATCACAGAAGAAAAACAGTTCATGTCAGACAGAAGACAGTAAAAGCAGAAAGCAAGTGATCAACTACAAGAAACAAACAGCAAACCTTTTTCTGTCTTATACTGTACCTGGGATACGCACCCTTAGGGCAGATAGTATTCACATCCTTAATCCTAGCATGACACCACGAATCCATCGCATGGTCTGAATCCAGCCACCTCTGAAAAACCCTATCTATGACTACATGAGACTTTTGGGGGGCATCTAAACACAAGCCATAACAATTTATTAAAAAAATCAATATCAGGATACAAGGTGTTCTTGGATCTAATGGGGTGTCCTTGCTTTTAGCCCTTTCATCAGCTAGAACAAGAATATACACACATATCTAAATATTTCTATATGGGCCATCTGTAGCTATGTTAATACTGGTGTCTCCACCTTAGATCCATTACTACAGAAGTCATTCACTGTCTCATCTCTAGCCTCCCACAGAAACAGTGAGAAAACTGGCTCCTACCATCCACCATGTGTTTATTTAATTGCGATGTCAGTGTTCATGTATAGTGGCTTCAGAATTGTTAATCTGTAGCCCTAGAGGATAAACCTTAGTCAACTACAATATAGTACTTTTGTGGTCTTTTGCCTTGAGTCTTATAGGCTATTCATTTCAAACATTATTTTGTTCAGTACCTATCTTCTCCATCCCTTTGGGGAAGTTATTTCAAATATCTGTAATACAGTTAAATTATTTTATCATAGTCTGCATCCCATTTTAATATCCCCCAACCTCCAAAACTCTTTTTAAATTTGTATATATTAACATTTATTCTTCATATTATAAATTTGTGTGTACTTAAGTTCATAGTGTCATGAATTCACTATTACAGTATCATACAGAATAGCCTTGTGCTTACAATTTTCTAATTGTAATTTTGTGTGTGAAAGGAATCTCTCAACTGTTCTATTTCTGAGAACAGTGTGACAGTACATACCTCTCTGAGAAGGCAGGGTCTAAATAGGACAAATTCAAGGATATTGGTCAATGGAAACAGAAGGTAAATCAAAAGGAAAACAAGTACCAGCAATAAATGTCATTCATTTCATATTTTTTCTTACACAGCTACAATGTGCTCTCATTTGTAAAGAACCAAGTTCATTTATTCAACAAATGTTAATTGAACACCTGCTGTGAGCTAGGTATTATATTAGGCATATGAAATATCATCACATCTGATACACACCCCTTATGATTTACTACGGACTTTAGATTTCTCCTCTCTAAAATGAGATAAGAGCACCCATCTAAAATAATTGATAGCACTATATGAGCTTGTGACATAAAGAGTACCTAGAAAACCAGATAAGTTGGTTGGTACTTGTAAACCCAGCACTAGGGAGAGATCTGGGAGCACTGGGAGGATCACTTGAATCCAGGAGTTCGAGACCAGCCTAGGAAACATAGTGAGACCTTATATAAAGAATAAAAAGTTTTAAAAAGTGCCAGAAACATGTGACTCCTCCGTGTATGGTACCACAACCTTCACTATTTTATGGTAAAATAAGATCTATTCATACTTCTTTCAAAAGAGGTATTAGAGAAGAATGCTCATCTTTATATCCTCCCTTTCTCTCCATCTATCAGATTTGATCATGTATTATCAAAAGGGTGGTAAAAATGATAAAATAGCTGTGTGAGATGCAGGCAATCATTTAGGTCACTTGTTAAAAATAGGCTCCTAGTCCTTGACTCCAATCCACTGAATCAGAATTTCCAATGTGAAGGAAAGAAGTTGGAAAACTAATATTCTGTATTAGCAATGAAAGAAGGTGATTCTTAACAACACAGAAGATGTGAAAATACTAGTGACACCTTTTTGTTGTTGTTGAGAAAAGCTATCCCTAAGATGATGCAAAACAAATGGCAAGAGAATGTGGCAGAGAGACAGTGACAACAACACTACATGGATGGTGGTGGTGGCAGCTAGTGTTCATTGAGTACCTAACCTTTTACCTGGCTTTGAGATGTGCATCATACAAGCACTATATGACTATATCTTCACATACCTTTATTTCTCCTTTTATTTTTTATTATATGTATTAATTTTTATTACTTGTTTACCATACATCATGTTTACACTCCTGTATGGAGTTGGTACTCAGAGGCTTCTGTAACCATGGTCCAAGGAGGCTAGGCTATTGCTCAAGTTGGTGGCAGACCTCAGTATCATCCATGTGATGATGATATTTTTAGGCATGAAGAATGCAAGAGTGGTATGGTCATGAAAGCTTCTACTCAGATTTTAAAAGAAGGCCTGAGAGGCCAAGAAAGGAGCCCCTGGAAAGGCAATGCTTGAAACTATGAGAGTGAAGTGGAAGGTTTGGTAGAGACTCTAGCAATTTGCTGATACCAAGAGCATTGGTTGTCTACTGAGGAAAGCCCCAGGCAGTGAGTGCTGAAGTTATTGGCATCCACCACAAATCCTGGCTACTCATTCTTAATAATTGCCAGAATTGCTCATGGACATTTTTTTCAGGCATTAAACAATCCTAACTAGCTAGCATCTCAAATTGTTTTCTTGTTAACCATTTTCATAGAAAGTGGATGTTAGGCAATCTTTACCTAAGAATACTATAACATTTCAGAAGCCTCTGAGTGTGTAGAAGGCTAAAACACTTCCCTAGGAAACCATGCATAAGCAGGGTACCCTGGGTTCTCTTCTCAAAGCAAAATCTTTCAAAGAAGTTTACCCTTTTACACTCTTGAGCCTGAGATGGGTCAGGTCTGATCATTTTCTGAGATGCCATCTAGTCGTCTTTCCTATTGTTCCAATGCAAAGGATTTCATTTCTTCTTAGTGGGTTAATTTCTTCAGCAATCACACTAGAATTTCCCCAAATTTTATATATGGGCCAATTTAGTGGGCCAATTTCAATTTCAATTTTTTTCTGCCCTGCCTTTTGCCCCTGATTCTCACTATAAATCTGGCTCATATAAGCCAGCAGTACTCTTCCACACTCTAAATATTGGGTTGTCTTGAAATTTCCTTCATCAGATTATTTAGTCCATCACCTTCATCTCAATCTCTTCTAAAGTCTCAGGACATGGGCAAAATATAGACAAATTTTCTGCCATAGTGTAAAACAAATGACATCCAGTCCAACTGCCAATGGAGTCCTATTTCCAACTAAAACTTCTTGATCCTGGCCTTTATTGCCTGCATCTCTATGAACATTCTGGTCCTTTGAGCTCTGACTACAATTACCAGTTAAGAGCTATTTATATCATTCTATGGCTTCTCTAGTCTGTGTCTTCAAACTTTTCCAAATTCCTCCTGCAAACTAGTTCCAAAGGCTCCTTATTACGTAGTCATTTATAGTCACAACAATAACACTACTGTTGGTACCAGTTCTCTGTATTAATCAGCTTACCCATTGCCAGATAAAATATCTAGAACACAGAACTTGAAGGAAGAAAGATTTAACTTGGCTCACATTTCTCAGGGATTTAATCCATGTTCATCTGGCTTCAAGGGAGGTGCAGCATGGTTGAAGAATATGGCAGAGAAAAGCTAATCACCTCATGGCAGTCAGGAGGTGAAGAGAAAAAGGAGAAACAAGGGAAGGGATCCACCCTCCAAATGCACTCCTGCAGTGACACAGTTCTCTCAGCTAGGCTCTACCTCCTAAAAGCACATTTAGCAATGAATTCATCAATGGATCAATACCTGATAATTATAGTACTCCCATGATCAAGTCACCTTCTAAAAACTCAACCTCGGAACACCTAACTTTTGGGGGATATTCTAGATCTCATTTTCGTAGATTGTGTGCCTTAAATAAAAATTTTTGTCACCTAAGATTTATTTTATAATAATCCTATTTAACTGCTTTAAACCTTTGTTATACTTAATAGCCTTTTCAAAATCAGTTTCTAAAGTTAAGTATTTTTGTCTAGATATAACTTTGAGATTTCCAGAAGGATTCTGATTTTGTAAAAGACACACATTAGACTTGTTTGTATGAATACATTATTAAATAATGTGCTTATAAATTATATGAGATTCTTAGACATCTGTTCTCTCTTGGTATATGTTATTAGTCACATTTTTCTTGTTATTGTATACCACAGAAATACCAAATTTTTTGTCATTTCTTGTCAATGATAAACAATCATTAAATATTTAATCACAGCTAATTTAATCTTGGCCTCAAAGTACTTTATTGTCATGCCTTCCTGGAAGCTTTTTGTAATCCCCAACTGTGTTCTTTAAGGAAATTCATAGAAAGGATGAAAAGAGCTCTGATATAGATTTCCAATAACACTGGACTAGATAAGAATTTTTCAAAACTCTGATAAAGAAACTCTTGAATTCATGATATCATTAACTAAATACCAGAATCAATATGAAACTGAATGAACTGATGTAGAAAAGTTATGGCTTACTATGACCTTGTTTCAACCTAAACAAATGGACTTAAATTCCTGAAGCTGATGGATGGAATTTTCAATTTTGAGGAAACAAAGAGGCAGCTTCTCATTCTTTAAGTGCTTCGGGAGTGACCTGATTGGACCTGAAATTTACGATGTCCTAACTGAGCTCTAATTAATAATGGTGCTTCCCTCTCTGCCTTAAACCCTCTGCTAGACGTCTCTCACAAAATATACCTGGAATGCTTAAACTGAAATATAATATTTAAGCGGTAACCTTCAGGAGTAGGGACAATGCTGGGGCCAGGATTTCAAACTAGTCTTTGCTAGTTATCATGGCATATTCAATTTTTGCCTTGTTTAAGTTGTTGTCTTTGGTATATTCAAAGTTTTACTACTACTAAAGTAACCTAATGCCTAGAAAATATTCCCCAAGACCAGCATTGGACTCTTTTCTAACTACAGACACTTTAACTGACTTTTGTCCTGACTGAGACTCTGTTTTTTCATTTGTGACCTTGTTGCTCAAATGTGACCTAATGACCCAAACTTGCTCCATTATTGCAGCTGCAAATCTACAGTGAACATTAAGACTTCCTGAAGGAGTCCTTCCCAGTGCTGTGGGAACTCTAATTCTTAAACTGATCACCAGTGAATTTCAGTGGAAAGTTTTTATGCAAAATGGAGAATGTCAAAGAAAAAGCCAAAATAGGCCAGCACTGGTTCAGGGAATTTAAAATAGAGTTGGGATGTCATTGTTCACAAATGTTAGATACTTCTATGACTGAGCCTTTGAACTTGCCTGTAGATATGGCCAGTCTCTGCAAATTATCCTTAGAAGCACTGTTGGTGTCTACTAACCTTCTGTAAATGGACCCCTTTCTCCACACTACCCAGAGACCAAGACCCCACTCAATCCCTTTCTTCCAAGACAGATTAACTTCTACCAATACCAATCATAATTCCTGAAAAACAAAGGATGTAATTATAAATGCCCTTGAGGTAAAATGCTCTAAGTCTGGCCAACATTTTATAAAAGCTCAGAGCACATTTTCAACACAGCTTGAATCTGTTTTCCAAGATCGTAATCCTAATTATCCCCAAATAAATATAATTAATAATTTTCTTTATTTTTGACTGGATTGATTTTTATCCTGGGCTGACAAACCTCAGAAATTGCTGTAGCTTCAATCAGGAGCTTCAATTCTGTGTCTGAATCGAGTTTATATATATTTGACAAAAAGAAATATAGAGCTATTTTCTCAGCAGTTACAGCCATATTTTCCTGATTTCATGTGCTACAATTGGGGCCTATAAACAAGCCCACATTCTAAGGTGAAATGCATCTTTCCCTTCCTCTCTTTATGGTTCAGATCTTTAGCCACTGTAAAATCATAGACAAGTCCCACTGCCTTTCTGCAGCAGAAGTGCACAGCTAGAAAATGACAAAAAATAGTTATTGATTTTTCAAGATGAAGTTCAGTATAAAAGTTTAAGAAATCGAAAAACATAATATGAGGCATTTAGAAGGCTCTCTTGAGGCTTTTTAGCTAGAATTGGGATGCTTTCATGATGAACTCTATTTCTGACACGATTATAAAAGCAGAAAATTTTAGGATAATATGAAAAACTATATAGATCTTTACATTAAAAAAAACAAAAGGAGACTAGATGAGTTAGAGACATCATCTATGCCAAGAAATTAGTAGAGCCCTATATAATGCTTCACATGCTAGACCCTAGGTTACCATTTTGCTTCCTTTTCTCCCCAAATTCCTTAATAACCACATTTAGTAAATAGTTGAGATGAATATGAAGGACATGTATCATGCATTTGTCAAATAATAGCTACAAATACATGGACCATAGTCACTATCTTCAAGTTCTTCCCTTTTGAGGAACCAATAAAGTAGCCACATCAAATGTGAGAGTAGAAACAGTATTTGGAAGAAGTGGAATTCAAGATATCTGGAAAAATTTCACAAAGGAGCCAGAATTCATTTGACCTCAAAGAACGCAGAAGAATCTTGGTATATAGTACTGTATTGCATAGGATGATAGTAAAGAGATCACCATGAGCAAAGGAAGGGAAGTGGGGAATTAGAGGGCACATTTATGTAACAGAGTGTTTAGATCAATGTTGTTGGACACCAGTTGTAGGAGGATTCAAGTTGAAGTGAAAGTAGAAAGGGCACCTTGGAGGAATTGGGATGTTCTGAAAATGATACAAGGCAATGGTTTTGTAGTTGCTCTTGGTAAAGAAGTGATCCGTTCCAAGCTGTGCCTCAGAAAAGCTGCGCATGACAGCAGTGCATGTAGAGGGACTGACTGGAGATAGGAACATGAGATAGGTGGTGGCTGCTAAAGTCCTGGTGAGAGAACCAAAGGTTCAAATGCTGAGAATGGGGCAGGGTTGGCCTGGAAGGATGAGTAGACAAGAAGGTTGTAGGTGAGATCCTCAGCTGTGCTCCCATTAACCATGTAGGACAAAATGCCCCTTGTCTTTTCTTTCTTTCTTCCTTCCTTCATTTCCTCCCTTCTTCCTATCTTCCTCTCATTTTTTAGGGCAGGGGCAGAGTCCCATTGTGTAGGCTTAAGCAGGTCTTAAACTTCTAATCTTCCTGCGTCAGCTCCAGAATGCTGGGATTACAGTTGTACACCACCCCACATGGCTATGAAATGCCAGTTCTACATGTGCCTAATGAAGATAGGCAGTACCCTGAGAGGCTTAGGCAGGAGGATTGCAAGTTCAAGCCAAGCCTGGGCAACTTAGCAAGACTGTGTCTCAAAATAAAAAAGGGCTGAGGATGTAGTTCAGTGCAAAGGTCCTGTGCTCAATATCCAGTAGCAAAATAATAAAATAAAATGGGCAGAGGGCCTTAGCATTATACATATTCATGGTATGTCACTTGATTACATTCTTTTTTTTTTTGGTACTGGGGCTCGAACTCGGGACCTTGTGCTTGTGAAGCAGGTGCCGGAACCACTAAGCTAAATCTCCGGCCTCAATTACATTCTTGACTA